>NC_138176.1:124775308-125401558 GCF_964165515.1 Mesoplodon bidens | reverse complement strand
GAGGGTTGTCTTTTTGTCTTATTTATGATTTCCTTTGCTATGCAAAAACTTTGAAATTTCATTAGGTCCCATTTGTTCATTTTTGTTTTTATTTCCATTACTCTAGGAGGTGGATCATAAAAGATCTTGCTGTGATTTATGTCAGAGTGTTCTTCCTATGTTATCCTCTAAGAGTTTTATAGTGTCCGGTCTTACATTTAGGTCTCTAATCCATTTTGAGTTTATTTTTGTGTATGGTGTTAGGGAGTGTTCTAATTTCATTCTTTTACATGTAGCCATCCAGTTCTCCCAGCACCACTTAGTGAAGAGACTGTCTTTTCTCCATTGTATATCTTTGCCTCCTTTGTCATAGATTAGTTGACCATAAGTGAGTGGGTTTATCTCTGGGCTTTCTATCTTGTTCCATTGATCTATGTTTCTGTTTTTGTGCCAGTACCATATTGTCTTGATTACTGTACCTTTGTTGTATAGTCTGAAGTCAGGGAGCCTGATTCCTCCAGCTCCGCTTTTTCCCCTCAATACTGCTTTCATTATTCGGGGTCTTTTGTGTCTCCATACAAATTTTAAGATTTTTTGTTCTGGTTCCATAAAAAATGTCATTGGTAATTTGATAGGGATTGCATTGAATCTGTAGATTGCTTTGGGTAGTATAGTCATTTTCACGACATTGATTCTTCCAATCCAAGAAGATGGTATCTGTTTGTATCATCTTTAATTTCTTTCATCAGTGTCTTAAAGTTTTCTGCATACAGGTCTTTTTTCTCCCTATGTAGGTTTATTCCTACATATTTTATTCTTTTTGTTGCAATGGTAAATAGGAGTGTTTTCTTAATTTCACTTTCAGATTTTTCATCATTAGTGTATAGGATGCAAGAGATTTCTGTGCATTAATTTTGTATCCTGCAACCTTACCAAATTTATTGATTAGCTCTAGTAGTTTTCTGGTGGCATCTTTAGGATTCTCTATGTATAATATCATGTCATCGGCAAACAGTGACAGCTTTACTTCTTCTTTTCCAATTTGTATTCCTTTTATTTCTTTTTCTTCTCTGATTGCCATGGCTAGGACTTCCAAAACTATGTTGAATAATAGTGGTGAGAGTGGACATCCTTGTCTTGTTCCTGATCTTAGAGGAAATCATAGGCAGAACATTCTATGACATAAATCACAGCAAGATCCTTTTTGACCCACCTCCTAGAGAAATGGAAATAAAACCAAAAGTAAACAAATGGGACCTAATGAAACTTAAAAGCTTTTACACAGCAAAGAAAACCATAAACAAGACGAAAAGACAACCCTCAGAATGGGAGAAAATATTTGCAAATGAAGCAACTGACCAAGGATTAATCTCCAAAATTTACAAGCAGCTCATGCAGCTCATTATCAAAAAAAAAAACAACAACTTAATCCAGATATGGGCAGAAGACCTAAATAGATATTTCTCCAAAGAAGATATACAGATTGCCAACAAACACATGAAAGCATTCTCAACATCATTAATCATTAGAGAAATGCAAATCAAAACTACAATGAGATATTATCTCACAGTGGTAAGAAGAACCATCATCAAAAAATCTACAAAAAATAAATCCTTTAGAGGGTGTGGAGAAAAGAGGACCCTCTTGCACTGCTGGTGGGAATGCAAATTGATACAGCCACTATGGAGAACAGTATGGTGGTTCCTTAAAAAACTAAAAATAGAACTACCATACAACCCAGCTATTGCACTACTTGGCGTATACTCTGAGAAACCATAATTCAAAAAGAATCGTGTACCCCAATGTTCATTGCAGCACTAGTTACCATAGCCAGGACATGGAAGCAACCTAAGTGTCCATCAGCAGATGAATGGATAAAGAAGATTTGGCACATATATACAATGGAATATTATTACTCAGCCAGAAAAAGAAATGAAATTGAGTTTTTTGTAATCAGGTACATGGACCTAGAGTTTGTTATACAGAGTGAAGTCAGTCAGAAAGAGAAAAACAAATACCGTATGCTAACACATATATATGGAATCTAAAAAAAAAATAAAATAAAAGGTTCTGAAGAACCTAAGGCCAGGACAGGAATAAAGACGCAGATGTTGAGAATGGACTTCAGGGAACAGGGAGTGGGAAGGGTAAGGTGGGACAAAGTGAGAGTGTGACATGGACATATATACACTACCAAATGTAAAATAGCTAGTGGGAAGCAGCTGCATAGCACAGGGAGATCAGCTCTGTGCTTTGTTACTACCTAGATGGGTGGGATAGGGAGGGTGGGAGGGAGATGCAAGAGGGAGGAGATATGGGGATATATGTATATGTATAGCTGATTCACTTTGTTATAAAGCAGAAACTAACACACCATTGTAAAACAATTATACTCCAATAAAGATGTTAAAAAAATTTTTCAAGATTCATTTCAGGTATCCTGGATCTAAATTGGCAAGATGAATCTAGAACTCCTCTAAATAAAATCTGTTGGGGTCTGGTCTACTAACAGCCTCTTTTGATCGAGTCTCAGTCATTCTACATGGATCTGGCAGGTAGTCCAGGCAAGTAACGGAATTGGCCCACTGGATGGAGTGTCTTAGTGTTAAGCATTTAAAATTAGTGCCTGACTATCAAAAATAAGCAATATAAATTATTATGTTTTTCCTTTTATAGTGATTAGAAAATAAGGATGATTCATTTGGAAGAACATTCTTGTTTCACAGATAATTCTGTGACAGTATGTGTTGTGTGCCCTATTGATAGCAAGTCCTTTAATGCAATGACTATTAATAATCTTTAAATTCTCTTAAAGTATCTGGACTGGGCTTCTGTGGTGGCACAGTGGTTGAGAGTCTGCCTGCCGATGCAGGGGACATGGGTTCGTGCCCCGGTCCGGGAGGATCCCACATGCCGCGGAGCAGCTGGGCCTGTGAGCCATGGCCACTGAGCCTGCGCGTCCGGAGCCTGTGCTCCGCAACGGGAGAGGCCACAACAGTGAGAGGCCCATATACCGCAAAAAAATAATAATAAAAAAAAAAAAAAAGTATCTGGACTGTGTCTAATAGTTTTATCATTCAATAATGTATATATTTCAAGCTTGCATTTGAAAAATACTTAAAGAAAGAGAACATGTCTCTGGGATACAGTAGACTTAAAAAAAATGTCCTCTATTAGTTATCAAAGAATGATTGGTTAAAGTTGGTTAAAACATGGTACGAATGAAGCCATGCAGTGTCTCAGGATCAAGCCACATGAAAAAACTGTGTTCTACTAACATCATTTATATCTCAGTGTTGCCCAGCTACACACAAATGAATGCTAGGCCAGAGCTTCATTCCTCTTCTTGTAAAACCCTTAACAGTGTGTCAGGACCATCATCCTTGTGTATGAATTTCTATTACTGTCACATAATTTGAGTTTTTACTTTAACCAGTTATGATTTAGCATAAGTATTTAAAATATTTTTCATGCTTAATCAGTAAATGGTTAAGTGTAGCAGTAGGTACAAGGCATTTTTCTGTAGGAAATAATAAATATTTTTTTAAAACAAGGTAAGTCATATCCTTAAGTATGCACATTAAAGTTATGAGCATTCAACTTTATAAGGCATTTCATTAAAATCATCACTTCAGCTTATGAGGCATTTCTTTGTTTTTACAAAGAATGACTTAGATTTTTCCTTCCAAAGCTTCCAGGAGAGAAACACCATGTGGTCATCTTTGCAGTTTTGTAGTTGGTAGATCTAGTCTAGTGTTACATTTTCTTCTTAGCTGTTGGCTTGATAGTTTATGGCAGTGACACTCAAGTGCATCATGCTGTGAGGTCAACTTGTTTGGTGAGATAGCACTTGCATTGCTTTACTTGTTCTTTTCTTTCTTTCTTTTTTTTTGCATTAAAGTTTGCAAAGCATTAAGTATCACATGTATGTTCTGGGGTTTTTTGCATTAAAGTTTGCATAAACATTAAGTATCACATGTATGTTCTGCCTGTTAAGCTATAAAATAACAAGATCATGTAAGCATGATCTTATAATTTATAAAGGAAATAATTTATAAAGTACTGATTGTGTTAACTAATCTTAACTATTGAGGTTATCATCTCTATTTTTAAAATAATGTGATATTGTTTAAGGATAAAGCATAAGTGAATATAAATTCAGGGGTTTGGGAATGCATAAAAACTTTCACCACTGAAGTCAGTGGTATTAGGTTAAGAAATTTGTCATTTGAGAGATTTTCCTGGAAACTATTCTATCATGGGCAGGGGAAAACTATTCCATCAAAGTTTTTTCTAGGCTTTATGCCTGGTAGTCAATTTGAAAATTCTCTGATCTAGTAAGTTTAGAATTGATGGAGAAAATACTTATTTCTCACTGAAGAATACACTGTAAATACTGATTGCTAGTACCTAGGAAGATAGTAGCAGTGTCATTTCCCTGGAATTCAAGAGTGAGTGGAAAATTAAATTGCATGTTATGTTCACAGGTCTTAATAATTGAAGCACTCTTTGCATCTTAAATCTGGGGATAGCAGTCCCTACTAGCAGCATACATGTGCCAAACTTGCCATCAGCCTTCCTCAGTTGGGGTTCTGTTGGGGAATTAAGCTCTAAAGTCCTAAGTGGCTTTTGTTTTAATGAAACTTCTCTTCTATGCATCTGGAACATCTCTATTATGCACCGATGATACACAGTTTATGCATATCATTATTCTATATGCCCTCTTTCTAGGCATAATCATACGGGAACACTGGTATTGTATTCAGGCATTCATTGTAACTAATAGCACTGGCCAGTGATGTCTTTTTCCTCTATGTTAGCAGCTTGTATGAAAATGAAATCCACAACATTGACATACTTAGGAGCAGGCGCTAAGCAACCAAACTAACCAGGCAGCATAAGAAGGTCAGGCTATTCAATAAGATGCTATGACAGCAACCTTGGCTACCTAAATAAGCTTTCATAAATCCCTAAACCAGAGACCCATTTATGTGGTGACTAACGAAGGTTCATAATCTCTTTAAGAGCTGTCTTAAATGTGAGCTTTGTGTTAACTCACTTCATTGTGGTTTTGGAGGCCTGGCCCAGTCGGCTTCTGAGTTTGATCTTGCACATGTGAAAGCCCAGTCAGTTTCAAGAGACGTCTAGCTTCTGATGAGAAGTGAAGGAGGAGAGATAGGTAGTTTCTAGGGAACAGGTAGAGGCTAAGACAGTACCAAAGCACTGCATGTACTTAAGAGTATTACACTTATCAGTCACTGCTCTCCATAAACTTGTCGGATGGCATTGTAATAAATAAAACTACTGAGGAAAACCATAAGGCTAGGAAATACCTCCCAGAAAGTCTGTTTTCCTGGGATCCTACATAATGTTCTTAAATTTTGGAGAAATACCAGGAATATAATGCTGTTTCTTTACTATGTGAGTTCATGTCTTTAGCAGATGAGTTTCCAAAAATATATCTTTGGTGGTTCATTCTCTGTTAATCAGAGAACTGCTTTATTTCTCCGTGATTAAAGTAGCTGTGTGAGAAGGAAGGCTCTAAGACAAAGCATCTAATATAACCCGAGGAGAGTCACATTTCAACAACATGATGGATTTTTATCCAGGAGAAGCATGTTCAGGTTTTGCTTTTTGATCCTTTTGATGTTCCAGACAAACGAACACTTGGACTACATTTTTTTTTTCCACAAACCTTTAGTCCTTCCTGTAGGGATAGGATACTTTTCTGCCCTTGATCAAATTTGTTGTAACAGAGAACTGATAGCTTAGCTTAGATGTGCCAGTCATTGCCTATACATTTATCAAGATCAGGGAGACACTGATTATCCTGGGAATGGAGGACATGTGTTACTATCTTTTAGAAGCCATCTTTCACAATATTGTTATGTGACCAAGAATAAGAATTAGATTAGATATAAGAGAGAGATTAAATCCATTAAAGGCCTATCAAGAAATAAGTTTGATGTTAAAGGTATTCAAACTCAGTTCTTGAATTTGGGAGTCTAGATTCTTAAGACATCCAAAAGAACTGAGAGAGAAATCATGACCCACAGAACAAGCCATAAGTGTTTGAGCTTAAGGCTGCCTTGTTTTGCAAAGAAATGTTATTTGCGACCATGATTGCTTTTTTTGAAAAAAATCTATCATTAAATAAAGTTTAATTTCAAGAATACAAGGATGATTCTATATCAAAAACTTGATTAACAGAGACCTTGATTACTTTAACAGTGGTTAAAAATAATTACCATTATCTATGAAATGATATTTAAAGAGAGAAGTATTGTTTTCATTTGCACAGCAAAACACCATATTCAAATTAAAAGATGAAAATCATTCTGTACCATACATAAAAATCTTACCTGAAAATCTAAATGAAGAAGAATCTATACATAAAGACCTAGTTTTGCCCTTTAGCTTCTGATGTAAAATGGTTTCGATCCTATACCAAAATTTTGCTGCATTATTCATATAACAGGATTTAAACTTAAGCACAGCATGTGTTATCACTTTTCCTTTGGCTCGGCTGCAGAACAGAAACAGACAAAGAAATTATGCTTTTATTACTGAGCCTCTATCATTCTTAGTGGAGTCATTCTATCCTTTGTTAAGCAGAACTCCTAGCAGTTTTCTAGTTTCTCCAAAGGGAGTGGAAATGGCACTTTATTGACATGGTGAACAGCAAAGAGAGTGGGATTTAGACTCACAGGAACTGAGTTTGTACTCTAGATTCACCATTTCACATTCATATTCAACCATCTACCCTGTTGCAAAAGGCTTGAACAATATCTTCCTTGTCTGTTCAATTTTGTATGGTGCAATTTGTGCTTTGACAGCCTGGTGGTGGGAACAATTTTGACATGTTTATTGGGGGAATAATAGCAATCTGTATGGATATAAGTGTTGAATGAGGATGAGGGTATGAGATGAGGTCAGAGAGAAGCAAGGCCGTTCCAGGTAAGGTTATGTGCACTATGTAAGAAGTGTGGAATTTGTGGGAAACTGCCAGAGGATATTAAGGAAGGGGATGATGGCCTCTTCTAATTCATTTTGATTGCTGCATGCAGTTTGTATAATAGTGGAGCAAGTGTGAAAGCTGAAGATTAGACAAGTTGATGCAATAATCTAGATATGATTGCTTGGGTTCAGACTATAGTTTTTTACTTATTAAATATGTGACCTTGGCAAGTCACTTAACCTAACTTTGCTTCAATCTCCTCCTCTGCAAAATGAGAAACTAATATGTACATACCATATAGGGTTGTTATCAGGTTAAATGAGTTAATATAAGTTCTCTGGGTGTTCTGGTTGAGAGCATGGATTATTTAAAAAGGAACCAAGAAAATTAAATAGCACAAGTTCTAGTTTTAGGAAGAGGTATATTCCAAAGCATATTAGCTTTTCTATTTGAGATTGTGGTTATTATTTTTCCATATCTATTGCAGGTTACATCTTCCTCACCAGTGTTTGGATAAACATCTTTGCTGATAGAAAATAACTGTAGAATTAGGAAGGTAAGGTAAAAGAGTGAAGCTGGTTGGGTGTAAATACATATGTATACATTTGTGTGAGTGTTAGGGCCTGCTGCAAACAGTGCAACTTCAGTGTCAGAATATTGTTACTATGTGGGAATGTGGGTCACATGTTGTTAGACCTTTTGATTTTTTTTAACGCATTCTGAGAATCCTGCTTTTATGTGAAATTTTCAAACTTTTACATTTAATCCGCAATTCTAAGCAAGATTTGGCACATTATCTACTAGTGTGCCACTCCTGGGTCAGACATTTTATATGTGGCTCTCCTATCTTATCCATTCTTACGTTGAAATGATCTGATTTTAGATTTGCTTTTTGACTTTGTGCCTTCAAATAAAAAACAACCCCATTTAACCTTTACCTGATACTCACCATCAGCTGGAACTCTTGGTTCTGGTTTAATAATTTTCCAACAGACCTTGAATACATGTTTTCACATTTGAAAATGCTAGTGGTTTTGAAGCCTCAAATTTAACCTTTCGATTATATACTATGCAAAGATATTCTGTTGAATATGAGATATGAAGGCAAAGGAAAATTTTATTCTCTGTGCCTCTCAGTCTGTTTTACATACCTTACTTGGGCAACATGAGATTTGACATACTGTCTTCTCAGTCTGGATCCATGAAATGTTTAATTTATCTGTTAAACAATAAAATGAATAACTTATGCTTTTAATTTTTTAATTTTAAAGTTTTCATTGTGAAGAACTTCAAATATACCTCAAAATAAATAGAATAGTATAACGTACCCCATGTACCCATCATTCATCTTCACCAGTTATCAATCAAGGAACAAACAGTTTCATTTTACTACTATCCACATCCTAGGGATCAAATAACTCCTTAATATCATCAAATACATAGTGTTAAAATTTCCCCAGATCTCATTTAAGAAAGAGATACAATGTGTGTTAAACATGTGGGTTTTTTTTGAAAATTACCTTTATACTAGCTCAATTAATTCACAAATATCCTTAAATCAGTAAATTGTGTGGCAAGGTGAGGCAAAAATATTTGCGTCCTAACAGCGTGATAGGTAAGAATATTCATTTTGGAGAGATAAATTCAAAAGTCCAACGGATAGAGTTTGTCTTCCATGTTCAGCCTCCACTGAACATCAATGCCATAAAACTAAACAGAAGTGTCCCGAGAAGGAGGAAATATTTCTCTCTCCATTTTTTTTCTTTTGTACTATGGAAGCCTGCTTTTCACCTCTGGACTGCAAACCATTTCCCCTGATCTTTCAGTTATGTGCTACCGACGGGTTCAAAGCAGGATATGTAGAAATCTCTCAGAGAAATCTCACATAAGAGTCATTTTCTCAGCTGTTCTTGATCTTAACCTAATGATGATTTCTCACAGCGGGACCTTCACAGAGGAAAAGATAAAACGTTGCACTGTCCATGGCTTTTACTTCGGCAAAGATAGTCCTTCAGAAACAGTGACTCATTTTTGGCATCGCAAAGATTTAATTTATATTTTCCCTCTTGCTCCAAAGCAATTAGAATATGTTAATTTATTCAATAAATATCTATTGAAATAAAACTACTAACAAATTAGATGGATCCATACTTTCTTGGAGATTCAATGAAGGAGACAGATAATAAGCAGACCAAGAAATAAATATATAAATATGATAATTTGAGATAGTGTTAGGTGATGTAAAATATGTAAAATGATGTGATGGAGTGATTCAGGGAATATTACTTGAATGATAAAATAAGATCTCTTTCAAGAGGTGACATTTGATTGAGACCTGAAAGATGTAAAGTTGACTATCAAGGGGAGAAGAATATTCTCTAAGGAGTGAACAGCAAGTGATATAATCCTAGGTAAAAATGAGATTAGTATATTTGAGGGATAGAAGCAAAGTTGCTGTGACTCAAGTAAAGTGAGCAAGGGAGAGTGTATAAGCTGAGGTTGCCCAGGTAGATAGAAATGTGATTACAGAGAGCCTATTTGGCCATGGTAATAAGTTTGGATGTTATTCCTAAATATAGTGAATGGAGGAATCCTGACAAGATGGTAACTTAATTATACTGTATTTTTCTTCTATTCTCTATTCCAATCTGCCACTCCTGGGGCCAGGTGGAATTGGGTTTTATGGGAGTCCTAGAAACAGGAAGGTGATGAGGAATTTATTTTCCACAGGTCAAGGAAGAACCTAGAGAATAGTATGAGTCCTGTGCAAGGATAGAATCAAAACAGGTCCTGGGAAGATCTTGGTCAACAGAGGTGCTTGAACACCCAGGGATAAGGTCGACATTGGACTATGTGAGTGTGTTTCCATGGCTCCACAGAAGCCAAGAAGGAACTGAAAAGGGGGCTGAAGCCTCCTTTCTCCTGATGCTAGGGTAGTACTGGGCAGAACATGGGGAGCTGGAAGACTTCTCCTGGGTCCTTGGTTTGGAGACGCAGAAGGCCTGCTGCCCACATTTAGACTACAGGATTTAAGAATAGCTCATGCTCTATCTTGTAGGATTGTCTCCAGTAACAAGACAGTGGCCCGAATAAACCAACAAGGAAAAATGATAATACAAATAAAGAAACCCAGCAGCCAGAGAAAGTAAATAACAGATTAGGTGCTCATCAAAAGGGAACTTCTGGAGAAAACAGCAACCTAACAACAATGGCAAAAAAGCACACATAAGAACATTCAGGTACATCAAAAAAAGACTATGTAGTACTAAAAAACACAATTTTCACGTTAAAAAATTTAGTGAGTCAATTTAAAAAGATGAGTGTCATTCTTGAGATCCAAATTTGTGACCTGTAAGGCCAAAAAGAATAAATACTTTAAATAGTAAAATTTAAAAAGAAGAAAACAATGAGGGAAGAGAAACAAAACTCTTAGATCATGATTCCAGTAGTGGCTGTAAATAATAGGATCTTGAAGAGAGAAAGAGATAGAGGGAAAAAATAATAATAATAGTAAAATAAGTAGTAGGGGGAGATGGTTCTGAATTAAATAAAGATCAAAATCTACAGATTCATAGGGATAGACTGAGTTTTAGGCAGATTTGATGCATCAGGAGAACATTTTTGAATTTTAGCTACAAACTTTAATACTGAAGTAAAAATATGTTGACAGAAGAAATAGAATCATTTCATCTGTAACATTTGAAGGTGGAAGCTGGTGGAATAATATTCTCATACTCTGAGAGAAAAAGCTGACAATTTAACAATCTTATTCTCAGTCAAGGTATAATTTCTCGTTAGAGTAAAAGAAAGTTATTTATGGATATTCAAGAATTCAGTAATATAGCATTCACATATCACAACTGAGGAGAATACATGATTAAGGATTCTAGGGAAGCAAGATATAAAACAGAATTGAGGTCTCAATGGGGGGGAGGTGAAGAGGAGAGGGAACAAATGTTGAAGAAGGAAACCTGAGGGGTGTGTGTACAATACAATGAATGTATAATGGAAATGCTTGCAGCAGAAGCAACAAACTTTAAGAAACAGCCTAACAATAGAACTTGAGGTGCTATTTCACCTATTAGGAATAGGAAAGGAGTGTAGGAGAGGGAGGGGAAACAAGTGCTAAAAAGACTTATCAGGAGTGGGGAATGGGAATGTGAGGAGAGGATACAAATGAAAGTATGTTAAAGGCCTCTCGTCCTTGGGTTGGCGTTTAGGTGAGGAAAATAATGTTTTGATAGGGCTAATAATTTTTTTAATAAAGAAAAATATTCATCTAACTTTGAGTTTCAGGATGGATGTAAACTATTAACTAAGTACACTGAAATTTTCAAGAGAAAAAAATAGAATGAAAAACAGTGAAAATCAGCAAGAATAAGGATAAGAAAGTAAAAAAATAAAATGTTATTTACTTAAAGCAAGATGGAGAAATAAAATCAAGTATATTACCTGCCACAATTAATGAGAATAGATAAAACTTTGTCATTAAAGAATCTATGAAATTGCATTCAAAACCAAAACCTAGTTATCTATTATTTAAAAGAATCGTACTTGTAAATAAAGGGATGAAAGACTGTTGACTATTTTGCTCCTGACTGCAGTGTGCATGTATTTTTTTCCCCTCTTCCATGTTTTCTAAACTTACACTAAAAGGATTCATCAAATCATCTTGTTCAGATAGCTCAGGATTATTTTCCTTTTGCTTACCCTGTGCTCTTGGGTTCTATGGTATTTCTGTAATTACATAACAATGGTGTTGCACAGTAATCTATCATATAGAGCTATATGTATGGAAAATTTTGATCAGTTTTTTAAAGAAAATTATCCTGTTTGCGAAGGCACAATAAAGTTGCATCTTATAGACTACAGGCAATAAAGCTAACACTAAACTTTATTTAGCACAAACCATATTCACATTCCCTGTTCATTTGATCTTGAGAAAAGTCTAGCATATCCAGTAGTTTCACGGATATCATTTTAATGTAAAAGGTTCTGATATATTTAATTTATAAATCTCAGACTGATAGAGTTTTGGAAAACGATAAGAAATGCTTTGTTAATGTGTGTATTCTTATATGGCTTCTCATGGCTTCTCCTGTGTATATTTTTAAAAATTAATGGAATGCACATTTGACAAAAAAAGACCATTGATTATGAAGTTATGAGAAAGAAATGTTATACAATTAATGTGGAACACAATATAGAATCAAAAAATAGATACTAGATTATACACGGACTTAGAATACAACAAGGATGGCATTTTATTTTATCTATTTTTCAAATTAACATTAAAATTTTATTTGGAAAAATGTAATTTAGGGAAGATCTAGGCTTATTTCATGTATGAACGTGTGTACTAACTGTTTAAGTACCATAGGTTTGAGTCCTAAAACACAGAAATTCTGATATATTTTAATTTGTATGATTTTCATTATAAAGAGAAAAAATGTAATGGTATATTTATGATTTTACGTACTGCCTTATCAAATATGTTCCTAGTACAAGGGAACTTCCATTTGATCATGTACTGAAATAATGTGTACTGATGGATGTTAACCAGACCTATTGTGGTCATTTCACAGTATACATGTAGATGGAATCATTATGTTGTATACCTGGAACCAACACAATGTTGACAATGTTAATGTCAATTATACCTAAAAAAAACAAAAACAAAAACTGAAGCCTTTAAAAAATTTTACATATCTGATGACTGGAAGAATTTTGCACACACTGGATTCTAGCTCCTTAATACCAAGATTCATTAATCCCCCTCTACCACAAACTTCCACTGTTGATGCTCATGATGCATTCATCATCATTCTAGGGCCCCAACCCTCTTCCTCATATAACAATGCTAATTTTCTTGTGAGATGCATAAGTTCTAGAAGCTGTCTGTGTAGTAAAGAGTTAACTCAGTAGGCTTAGGGTGTTCAATCCCTGTATATTCCAAAGGAAGGAGTGACCCTTGACCAGCTTCTGAGGGATAACATTTAAGCCCTTGGAGTGTCCTGCCTGAGAAGAGTGTGTGTATACCTGGGCCTTTGGGCCACACCAGATGGTTTATGTTAACACTGTGCTGGATGCCTGTGGGGGATGCCTGCTTTTTATTTGCCTGGGGCCCTGGGTCATGGCATAACAGTTTCACCTTTGGAGGGGCTGCAGACTAAGTAGCTAAGGACAGTCATGTGGACACTCCATGCTTATGTGACTGTCCCCCAGAAATTACCCTGGATGCCCTAAGGCTTGGATGAGATTCACTGGTTGGCAATATTTCATATGTGTTGTCAAACCTTTTGTGAATGGGGACAATAATTATATGCTGCTTATGAGCTGTTACGATGATTAAGTGAGATAATATGTCATATGTTTAGAACAGTGACAGACACTGTTCTAATAAATAAAAGCTATATAAGGGCTTGTTAAATAATTCTAAGGGGTGCATACAGGAAAGCCAGAGTTTAGAATCTGAAAACATATATCAAGTAACAGATTTGGGATGATGAAGTTTGAGCAAGCAACCAAAGGGTCAAAAGACAAAGAAATCTGGAGCAAAAAATAAATAAACACACACACACACACACACACACACATACACATACAAAGTATGAAGTAGAGGGAGTACAAATAGAGAAGAGAGGAGAAGATAAAAGGAGGGGGAAGATGGAGAAGGAAGGGAGACTCTGGACAATGCAGAGGGAACCACCTATATTTAGAGATCTACAGATGATAAGGAACCAGCAAAGGCAGCTGGGAAAAGCAATTAGTGAAGAAGAAAATATGGAGAAGGAGGTATCTTGTAAACCAAAAAAAGAAAAGTTTCAGGAAGGAACATAAGTAATGGTGAGAAGTTCAAGTAAGAAGTGACCATCGGATTTGGCAACAGTGAGGTATTTGGTGACCTCTATAAGAGTAGTTGAATGCGTGGGGGAGAGAAAGAAATTCCAGCTGGACTGGGTTAAAGTGAGAACAGGTGACAAAGGAGGTGGAAACAGCAAGCATATCTAACTTTTTCAACAAAATTTTACTGAGGAGAGCAGGAAAATGATGCTGGAGGAGACCATAGAGTCAAGAGCAACATTTTTAGATGAGAGTGTGTGAGCTAGCTACTGATATCTCTGAAGACCATGAAATACTGTACTGCACTCTAGAAGAGCAATAGTATTACAGTATCTTGTTTCCTGTGGAAAAGAAAATCCTATGAAAAGAGAGAAAAATATAACTACTTATATGCTCAGAATAATTCAACTGTTGTCAACTGTTTTAGGCTGCAGAAATTTTCTGCTGATCCATAAATGTACCTTTTCCTCTTTAAGCTGTTTCATCATTTTTCTTTCTCACTCCTTCCTAACTCCATTCCCCCTGACTTTTTCTTCTCCTTTTTTTCAAATATTATTTGAATATAAGGAGATGACTGGGGCAAGAGGTACAGGGAGCATACCCATAGCTACAAAGAGAAGACACAGTAAGTGAAAAAATTAGTACTATAGATTGTGTTTTCTGTAGGTATTCAGAGATGGGAGACAACATTTTGAGTTGGAGTGGTTAGATAATAGCATCCTAGAATTGATAGTAATAAATCCACAGATTCATGGAATTTAAATCTATAAACCACTTTATAAATAATCCTAACCAGTCCTATTCTTCAGATAAGTAAACAGAATCTTGCACAAGCTAACTACTTATGTAATTGAGTGATTACACCAGAAACACAAATAATATCACTTTCTATATTTTCTAGATGGCTAGTTGACTGGCCCAACACTATTGAATTTGAAATTGCATCTTTATCATAAACTAAAGGATTGTACTGGATTTATTATTAATTTGAACAGAATTGATATAATTAAAATAATGAGTCTTCTGTACAATTTATGTTAGTTTTATTCATGTATATCTTATAGTTTTTGTTGCTATTAAATGGAATTTTAAAATAATGTTTATATTTTGTTATTTTTGCTGATTAAGAAAACTATTACTTTTTGTGTGTTGGGGTCTGGTATTTGGCCACCTTGCAAAACTGTTATTATTTCTAGTAATTTTTCAACTTAGTCTTTTGAATATTTTAAGTATCTAGTAATATTGTCAGTATATAATGACATTTTCCTCTCATTCTTTTCAATGTACACATATTACTCCCTTTTCTTTTTGTAATTGCATTGGTATAGACTTCCAGTAGAATGTTTGATTCAGTCATTTAATTAATTTACAATATATTACTTCCTGTTGGAATAATTAATACCTTATGTTAATTAATTAGTTACCCACTATGACTTCCTTTCAACCTTTGCTTTCTCTGATCTTGAGTTTATTTGAAGCTTCTTTTGGGAAGACTCACTTTCTTGGAGGCTGGTATTTTACCTCCAGGGCTCTGGAGTTTGTCAGCAACTGTGCTGGTGAGATTTTACTCTTAGTGGAGCTCTAGTTTTTATCTTCCAGAATCTCCTCACTCTTTTAGTCTTTTGGGTGGCAACATTTCCACCATTGTAAGACACATTGTATTGTTTTTATTTGTCTTCTGTCATTTCAGTGAGATTTGAGGAGAAAGAGAGGGATAAATGCTTGCTTTTAGTCAGCAATCTTGCTTTGGAAGTCAGGCTAGAAATACTGTGAAAATAATTAATAAAATTTGGTGAATGGTTAGATAATGGAGATAATGGTTAGATAATGGAGATAATGGTTAGATAATGGAGATAATGGTTAGATAATGGAGAAGGAGGGGTCAAAATTGACTTTAAGATATGGTGACTAGGTGAGTGGGAGAATGGGAATACTATGAACCAAAACCAGGGAAAGAGACTGACTGAAGACCAAAAATGATGCCTGCTAAATGATACTTGAAAAAAATAAGCTTCAAAATGAACTCAGACACCCAGCTTTAGCATATAATATTTGTTTAATAAGGTGTTGATATATGGAAGATGTAGAACCATCCTTAGAGTGAACAGTAACTTCAGGCTTAGGGTGTTCCAAGAAGCTGTAAGGTGGATTTATAGAATTTTCCCCAGTAGCACTCATGCAATCCCTGTTTTTAAGAATCTCGGTCTCTTGGTACACCCTGTAGGAAAAGGGTTGTTAGGTATTTGACCTGAAAATAAGTGCCAAGTTTCAGAAACTCACTTAGAATTATGTTAGTGTTCATTATTACCATTCCCACCTTCCATAACCATGTCTGCAGACATCCTGTCCTGAGTATCTAATATTTATTTCTTCTCTCCTTATTTTCCAATTGTAGAAAACTAGCGCATCAGTAATTTTTGTAAGTTTTCTTCATACCATTTGAAATATGAATAATATCTCCATAATGTTGGTTGCATTTTTTTGATAAACCTGGGATATTCTCAATTCCTTCATGGTTAAAAATTTAACGCACAATGATTTTCATTTAATATGTCAGATCAGCATTTTTTTTCAATAGCCTATATTAGAGAGTACAGTAATCTTGAATTTAGTTTTCTTATAAGTTTTGAAGGACATGAAACTGAATGAACGCTGGCATAATTTTTACTCATATTAGATAGGACAGGAATCCTGCATATTATCCTTCACTTTGTTACCTTTTAAAATTACATACTTCTAATCCTGATGAATTCCATAGATAATCTGTCATTTGGTAGGCTGCACAGAGAGACATAAGTATAAAGGTGCATATGCTCATACCAGGTTTAGGTTGGCTCAGCAGAAAATTTGTTACTTGATGAATACCCTGGTTATATAATGACCAAAGATGCAATATGAAGAGTATCCCTGCCCTTGGATACTCTGGTAAGTGGTATGATGTATAAGCTTGGCTGACTTGTTTTTTATGGGTAATCTTAGATATCTTACACATATCAGGTATCATTTTGGTCATCTATAATCCACTGCATTTATATGTGAAAACCACATAGTATTTGGTTAAACATTTTGGAATATTTGACCTGTCATGTGAAAATTGATGTAATTGGAAATGTGCTTGAGATTTTATAATGTTTGCATGCTCATTAATTATAGGACAATAAATCATAAAGTAGAAGGAAGCATATTTGCAATATGGCTTTGGGTAAATTAACCTTTTCATGCCTCAGTTTCCTCATATGGAAAATGGGGATATCAGGAGAATCAAATAAGTTAATATATAAAGTGCTTAGACCAGTCCTGACAATTAGTAAAGCTAATTTTTGTTGTTAAGGTACTACTTCACTCCTAAATTTTAGAATTTATATTCACTGTAGTTGGACATCATATCTGTTGGAGAGCTACAAAAAAAAATGAAATAACAGAGATTTCTTTTTGAGTTTCCCACTAGAAAACCATATATCTAAAACATGAAAATGTTCCCCATGAAGGCTTCTTCTCTGTAGTGAAAAAAAAACTATGATTCATAGTAAAGCAGCATCTCTCTTTATTTAATTCCCTTTCTCCTTTTAGACTGAATCATCACAAGAATTATTTAATGGAAATCAGAAGAAAAACAGGCTGTGTGCATTATAATAATGACTAATAGGTAAGTTTGATGAATGATTCACAAGTCCATTTGGTACATGCTATCATCACCAGTGTTGTACTTTTGAATGTTGTGTATATGGTAATAATTATAATACAAGGAGCATTGAATTAAATGAAAATAGAAGGAAAGGCATGTAAAAGCAGACATTCTGACCCATGTAAATGAAAAAGTATGGGAAATATTTGGTGATTGTTTTAATACAGGTGACTTACAAATTGGGAATTAGGACTGCTAAAGGAGCCTGAAGGAAGATGTCAGGATGGGTGGTTGACTGACCAAGATGATATGATAATAGATCAGACTGATAGTTTTGGAATATTCATTTGTGAAGTAAACATAGGTTAATTGGTTTGGACGTGTTGATTTGAATTTATAGCAGAAAAGGTGAATTTCTTAGTGTGGGCATATTTGGAGTTATTTTAAATTTACATATTAGCTTTGTTATATACTTATAATTTATTAAGTCTATTGGCACTCTTATTTTAGGTAATTGTTTTAGACCATCCTTATTTTAAGGGTTTACAGAATAATAAGACTTCTGCTAAGATTATGACATATTTAACCTTATGTCATGCCAAGAACATTTCCATGGTATAGGTATTTGTCATCTCATTTTTAGTTGAAGAAACTGAGGTGTGGGAAGATTAAATAACTTGTCTGAAGTCATACAGGTAGTAAATGGCTACACACAGAATTGAACAAGGACTCTGAGTCCAAAGTCTACTATTTATTAATCAGTGTGTTATACTGCTTCCTTGTCATTTCCTTCTTTATCATAAAGCTAAACTAAAAGTGGGAATTTTCTTTCTTCATTTTCTATATGCTAACTCTTAGTCTAATGGTAAAAGCACACCAAAACTTTTAAAGTCTTTGGGTTTATTAGAAACTGGAGGTAGTGGAATGCTGTGGAAAAACTACAAGCTTTACTCAGAGACAGTTAGGTCTGAAAATGTCTGGTCAGGAATTTGCTCAGGGAAATGGGAGATGAATGATGACACCATTGCTCTTGGCAGAATTTGGTTTGATTGATAGAATTATTTGAGTTAGTTAGAATGGTATCTATGATAAAGGAAGCTTATGTCCAAGGGGCAGTCAAGACTTTTCATTAGGTCTCTAGTCAAGTAAAGTTTAACTTATAACAAGCATATTCTTAAGTAGACATTTAAAAATTTTTACATACACTGAGGATCAACAAGAAGAGTTTTATATTGGGCTGTACGTTCTCTTCTACACTGGCCATTTCTCTTCCTTGAAGGACTGTTTAAGTTAGGAGCAGAAACAGCATAGCCTTGGTCAGCTATCTTGGAGGTAGAGTAAGTTTTATTCATTTAATTTATTAATACGTTAGAAATATTCTTTGACTGTCTATAGCATGTCAGGCATTTCTTAGATGTTTCAAAATGTGTCCCTCTTACATTTTTCCTCCCATACATGTATTCTAACTGACTTTCTGAAAGGGCTCACTATCCTCATCTAGAACTGAGGTAGTAGTAAGAAATAATATCAAATTATCAATCATTTCCAACTTGGAGGGTGAGTGCTAGGATTCTGACATTTTAAAGTGCATAGTATTAAAAAAAACAATGCTAAGAAAAGAATTTCATCTTACCAAAGATACTATCTTTTTAGTTAGGTCCATATATTCTTGTGAATATGGTTTTTTGAACTTGCTGTCATAGTCAATATTACTGACTTTAAAGCTCATGTGATAGTAAAAAGGTGTTTTTCCTGAGAAGGAGAAAAAAGAAAAAATAGTTCTGACTTTGCTTATTGTGTAACTGCTTTCATCCTTAAGGAATCATGTGAAATAGAATACTCTAATGAAATTTCAAGTAACTTAATATTTAAATAGTCTGAATTTACTAGCAATTGTGGAAATAACTTTGACATGCCTATTAAATTATAACCTTACCCAGGAATGTAAACCATTTTGTAACATTCTGATAAAATTCTTCATGTGAGTGGCTGCAGTTAATTATTTAAAAAATCTTTCCTATACAGTCACAAATAATTTAAAAAAACAAACAAAAAAATGACATAGCATTTTTCTTGGATTGTATTGGCAAAGATGACAAAAATAATACTCAGGCTGGAGTAGCTATACATATATCAGACAAAATAGACTTTAAGCTAAAAGTAGTATTAAGAGACAAAGAAGTTCATTATATAATATTATATATACATTAAATAATATAATATGACCTATTATTATGCGATGATAAAGGGGTCAATTCATCAAGAAGACATAACAATCATAAATATATATGTACCCAACATCAGAGCATCTAAATATATTAAGCAAATACTAACAGATCTGAAGGGAGAAATAGACAAGAATGCAGTAATTGTAGGGGACTTCAATACCTCATTTTCAATAATGGATAGATCATCCAGAGAGAAAGTCAACAAAGAAACATTGAACTTGAATCATACTTTAGAGAAATTGACTTAACAGACTTATGTAGAACATTCTATCCAACAGCAGCAGAATACACATTTTCTCAAGTTTACACAGAATATTCTCCAGGATAGAGCATATGGCAGGTCACAAAACAAGTCTTAGAACATTTAAGAAGATTGAAATCAACTAACTATCTTTTCTTACCATAATGGTATGAAAGTAGAAATCAATAACAGAAATAAAGCTGGAAAATTCACAAATATGTGGGAATTAAACAACACACCTCTGAACAACCAATGGTTCAAAGAAGAAATTGAAAAGGAAATTGAAAAATATCTTGAAACAAATTAAAACGGAAATACAACATACCAAAATCTATGGGTTGCTTCAAAAACAGTTCTAGGAGGGAATTTTACAGTGATAAACACTGACATGAAGACTAAAGAAAGATCTCAAATAAAAACTCTAAATTTACACCTCAAGGAACTAGGAAAAGAAGAACAAACTAAGCCCAAAGTTACCAGAAGGAAGGAAATAACCAAATCAGAGAAATAAATGAAACAGAGACCAGAAAAACAACAGTGAAGATCAAGATTTTTTGAAAAGATAAACAAGATTAACAAAACTTTAGCTAGACTAAAAAAAAAGAGAGAAGACTCAAAATCAGAAATGAAAGAGGAGACTTTACAACTGATACCACAGGCATGCAAAGGATCATAAGAGATTACTATAAACAATTATACACCAAATAATTGTATAACCTAGAAGAAACGGATAAATTCCTAGAAACATACAACCTGCCAAGACTAAATCATGAAGAAACAGAAAATCTGAACAGACCAACAATGAGTTAGGAGTTTGAACCAATAATCAAAAACCTTCCCAAACAGAAAAGCCCAGGACCAGATGGTTTCCCTGGTGAATTCTACCAAACATTTAAGGAATTAATGTTAATTCTTCTCAAAATCATCTAAAAAATAGAAGTGAAGGGAACACTTTTTTAAAAAGAAAATTTTATTAGGGTATAGTTGATTTACAATGTTGTGTTAGTTACAGGTGTAGAGCAAAGTGAATCTGTTTATATATATATATATATATATATATATATATATATATCCACTCTTTTTTAGATTCTTGTCCCATATAAGCCATTATAGAGTATTGAGCAGAGTTCCCTCTGCTAACCTGTTGGTCCTTATTAGTTAGCTATTCTATATATAGTAATGTGTATGAGTCAAATCCAATCTTCCAATTTATCCCTCCCCCTCCCTCACCCGTGGGTAACCATAAGTTTATATTCTACATCTGTAACTCTATTTCTGTTTTGTAGATAAGTTCATTTGTAGCCTTTTTTTATATTCCACATATAAGCAATATCATATGATATTTGTCTTTCTCTGTCTGACTTACTTCGCTCAGTATGACAACCTCTAGGTCCATCTGTGTTGCTGCAAATGTCATTATTTTGTTCTTTTTTTTTTTCTTTTTTTTTGCGGTACACGGGCCTCTCACTGTTGTGGCCTCTCCTATTGTGAAGCACAATCTGTGGACGTGCAGGCTCAGTGGCCATGGCTCACGGGTCTAGCTGCTCTGTGGCATGTGGGATCTTCCTGGATCAGGGCATGAACCCATGTCCCCTGCATTGGCAGGTGGACTCTCAACCACTGAACCACCAGGGAAGCCCTTGTTCTTTTTTATGGCTTAGTAATATTCCACTGTATATATGTACCACATCTTCTTTATCCATTCTTCTGTTGATGGATATTTAGGTTGCTTCCATGTCTTGGCTATTGTAAATAGTGCTGCAATGAACATTGGAGTGCATGTATCTTTTCGAATTATGTTTTTTTCTGGATATATATCCAGGAGTGGGATTGCTGGATCATATGGTAGCTCTACTTTTAGTTTTTTAAGGAACCTTGATACTGTTTTCCATAGTGGCTGTACCAATTCACACTCCCACCAATAGTGTAGGAGGAGAAGGGAACACTTCTAAACTCATTTTACAAGTCCAGTATTACCCTGACCAAAACCAGATAAGGACACTACAATAAAACTATAGATCAATATCCTTGATGAATATGGTACAAAAATCCTCAACAAAATGCTAGCAAACTGAATTTAACAACACATTAAAAGGATCATACACCACAATCGAGATTTATCCCTGGAATCCAAGGATGGGTCAATATATACAAATCAATAAATTTGATATACCATTTAAATAGAATGACAGATAAAAATCATATGATCATCTCAATAGATCAGTAAAACTTTTGACAAAACACAAAACCTTTCATGTTGTAAAAACCCGTTGGGTCTAAAGGGAACAAACTTCAACATAATAAAGACCATATATGACAAACCCACAGTCAACATGATAATCAAGGGTGAAAGGTTGAAAGCTTTTCCTCCAAGGTCAGGAACAAGATAAGGGTGCCCACTCTCACCACTCCTATTCAATATAGTGCTGGAAATCCTAGCTGGAGCAAAGGCAAGAGAAAGAATTAAAAGGCATCCAACCTAGGAAGAAAGAAGGAAAGTTGTTATTTGCACATGGATGACCTTATGTATAGAAAATCTTATAGACTCTACCAAAAATCTGTTAGAACTAATTGAGTCAGTAAAGCTGCTGGACACAAAATTAGTTGTGTTTCTATATACTAACAGTGAAACATCTGAGATAATATATAAGCATAGTAGTGGGGTTGCTGGATCATATGGTAGTTCTATTTTTAGTTTTGTAAGGAACCTCCATACTGTTTTCCATAGTGGTAGTATCAATTTACATTCCCATCAACAATGCAGGAGGGTTCCCTTTTCACCACACTCTTTCCAGAATTTATTGTTTCTAAATTTTTTGATAATGACCATTCTGACCGGCGTGAGGTGATACCTCGAAAACTGTAATTCAAAAAGAGACATGTACCACAATGTTCATTGCAGCACTATTTACAATAGGCAGGACATCAAACTGACCTAAATGTCCATCGACAGATGAATGGATAAAGAAGATGTGGCACACATATACAATGGACTATTACTCAGTCATAAAAAGAAATGAAATTGAGTTATTTGTAGTGAGGTGGATGGACCTAGAGTCTGTCCTACAGAGTGAAGTAAGTCAGAAAGAGAAAAACAAATACTGTATGCTAACGCATATATATGGAATCTAAAAAAAAAAAAAAGGTACTGATGAACTTAGTTGCAGGGCAAGAATAAAGAGGTAGACATAGAGAATGGACTTGAGGACACGGAGTGGGAGGGGGAAGCTGAGGCGAAGTGAGAGTAGCATCGACACATATACGCTACCGAATATAAAATAGTTGGCTGGTGGGAAGAATCAACATAGCACAGGGAGATCAGCTTGGTGCTTTGCAATGACCTAAAGGGGTGGGATAGGGAGGATGGGAGGGAGGCTCAAGAAGAAGTGGATATGGGGACATGTGCATGCATATGGCTGATTCACTTTGTTGTGCAACAGAAACTAACACAGTATTGTTAAGCAATTATACTCCAAAAAATATCTATTAAAAATATACACATAAGCATATTATAATCATTTTGTAATATACAACTGTATGGTGGTAACAATTTTGCAATATATATCAAATCAACTCATTGTATATCTTCAACTTACACAATGTTATATGTCAATTATATCTCAATAAAGCTGGAAGAAGAAAATTCCAAAGGAACATAATATTTTTGTTATTATATATTTTTATTTATAAATACTATATGACCTTAATTTTCCATTAGGATATCAGGGTTGAAAATCTAGGGCAGTAAGACAGTATTAGGCTTTATTAACTTGTTGGACTACTAAACAAATTTTAAACACTAGAAAGGAAAGCCAATCCTTAGCTCTGTTATCCTGTTAGAGCACTGAGTCCTGAATTGGAAGGTGTAGTGATAAATTAGGTGCTACTGTTGGTATTCAGAGGAACTATCAGACTATTATACTAAAGGATTAGTTTCTCTCCTTCAAATGTAACCTGGACCTTAAGCAGAGAAAAGGAAAAATTGTGATCTAGGATCTCTTCTGAGTGTTATTTTGATTGGTTTTTCCTCCCTAGAAGAGTCATATTTTTCAAATAATCCAGGTCATATTCTGGGCTAGGGCTAAGAGCTCCAGGGAGGACTAGATCCTGACTAGTTCTTCTCTTTGTATATTTATTTATTTATTTATATTTGCTTTCCAAGTGGTTTTTACAATTGAGATATAATTGACATATAACATTATATTAGTTTCAGGTGTACAGCATAATGATTCAATATATGTACATACTGCAAAATGATCACCACAGTAAGTCTAGTTAACATCCATCCAAGCAATTTTTATGCACATTAAAGCTTGAGAAGCAAGGTTTACATAAGTGGCTCTCAGCCTGGGCTTTCAATAAAGATCACACGTGGATTTTTGAGAACTATCAAATCTTGGGTCCTCTCCTACAGATTCTGTTCATTGGTCTGGGTGCGAACATCAATGTTGCTTTAATTAAGTGCTCCAGGTGATTCTAAGTGAGGCCAGGGTTAAGTATGTGAGCTCCCAAGTATATTTATGAGAGTTTAGTCCAGGCTTTTGTCCAAGGGGAGGTAACAGGGTCTGTTCTACATGGGTTTGGTAGAGGCAGGGTGGTGGAGCCCACATTAGCTATTGTGTAGCAAAATTTAAAGGCATCTGTGGGAAGGGAGGGTCCTCGAAGACAAGATAGGAGAAGCTCAAAGTTTGTTCTTCATGTAGGAGCTCATTGTTCCTGAATCTCTCCTGAGACAAGGAAGGGTTGACTTTCCTGAGTTTCAAGGTCCTTCTGTCCATGGCCACATTGGTAGCAGGTAAAGGATCTGTGCCAAAGACTTTAAAGGCATATTCTCAAGATGCTGATGTGATTTCTCCACATAATCTCACCTGAGGAAGAAACCTAGAGGAGGAAGCAGAAGAGGAAGAAATGACAGGTTCTCAGGTACAAGTCCTGTCTTGAGTCAGGGGCTATGTCCCCCTTACTTCTTGAAATGCCATGGTTTTAGAGCATGCAAAATTTTACTTCTGTACTTCTGGTGTTTCTGCCTAACAATTTTTTTTCAACTACCTTTTTTTTCCTCTTTCTTGTGACATTCAAGGTTAACTCTTAAGAACACTTCTCCCCTGTATTCCAGATCCTTCTTTGTTTTCTCCATTCAGACTTCTGATGGGCCTTGAGCACTTGCCACCATGAAGTAATGACCTGCAACTACAGATAATGTTCCCTTTGTGACAGATCACTTTGGAAAGTTATTGATAGCTAAGATTCATATGTAGGATGAAGTGGGGACTTGGGATATCAGTGAAGAAGGGAAGTGTAGTGTTTAGTTCCCATATGGATGGTCCGTCAGCTCTATGTAGATCAGGATTAAGAAAATGCACATCTAGGGCTTCCCTGGTGGCACAGTGGTTAAGAACTGCCTGCCAATGCAGGGGGCATGGGTTTGAGCCCTGGTCCGGGAAGATACCACATGCCATAGAGGAGGTAAGCCACTGTGCCACAACTACTGAGCCTGCGCTCTAGAGCTTCTGAGCCACAACTACTGAAGCCCGCATGCCTAGAGCTCATGCTCTGCAACGAGAAGCCACCACAATGAGAAGCCCGTGCACTGTAACGAAGAGTAGCCCCCACTTGCCGCAGCTAGAGAAAGCCCGTGCACAGCAACAAAGACCCAAAGCAGCCAAAAAATAAAAAATAAAAATAAATAAATAAGAAAATGCACATCTAAACAGGATGGCATTTATGGCCCAGAATAATGCAGAAATTCTGAAAGATAAGTGTAATTAGGAGACACTGCCTCTCTAGAATGCTAAAGAAGGATTATTGAAATACACTACTGTATTAGAGATTGTGGAATATGGGTACTCTATGTGGCTTGACATTTGAATAAGACTGATGTTTTTCATGACTAGATTTAGATTATGATTTGCTTATTTTTCTGGCCAGTAAATATCACAGCAGTTATATGTCCTTTGGCAAACATTAGGCACCTGTTATCAGTTTGTCCCATTACAGCTGACGTTAACTTCATTCACTTGGTTCATGCAGCAGATTCCCTCCCCTACTCTTTGTATCTTTTCAAAACTACTGAAAAGTAATCTAAAAATGCTGTTCAAGGAAATGGATTTATGTTGAATTTTCTTTTACAATACCACTTGTCCTGTGAGAATTCTTGCCCCATAGAATTCTTTCTGTGATCAGGAACATACATACACTGTGGGCTTATAATTAACTGATAACAGTATCAGTACACTTGTCCCTAGATGTTTCCACACCTAGATCTTTATCACACATGGTGACTTACTTGCTCAAAACTGCATTCTGGTGGCCACCAATTGCTCTCATTTTTGTCTGCTATTATCTTAGAAGATGAATCACCTCAAATATCCTCAGCTTGGTCCTTGGCTTCTGTTCTCAACATTTAAGACTTGTTGAAAGTAGTTCTGCAGGCCAGGATCTCCCAAATGTGCCTCTAGAGAGTCAAAGAGATGCCTTTTATAAAATCTATTAGTTAACATTAAACTTGGCCCTGAAGAGACAGTCTAGAAAAAGTACCTCACATATTTATCATTTTGGCCATTGGCTAAGAAGCAAGAAAAAAAGAAAATACATTTGAATTTGAGAAGAAATTATTTTTGCCTTGACTCTGATGCTTTCCCTTTCATTTCCTATTCCTTGAAAGTGAAGTTGCTATTTTGGGATTAACAATTTCCATTTACAGTTGGCCCAGGAGTATTTGAAATATCCTGAACTAGTGGTAGTGAGAAAATCAGGAAGATAGATTAGCTTGCTCCATGCATATCCAGAAACTTTCCTGGATATCTCATCTGTTCATTTCCTCATCAATTACTCACAGCCTAACCTACTGCAAGAGAACTTTAACCTCCTGAGGATGAAATTATGTGCTACTTCTTGATATTTTTTCTTCTCTTTTCCTATAGTGATACAGTTTGTGATTTTTAACTGAGAAGATTCTATCCAAAAATAAAAACTATGTTTTCCTGTCTCTGTTTGTTCCATCTAGGAGTGATGGAGTACATTTAAGTTCTGACAAATGGAATGAAATGGAAAGTACTATGTGCAATTTATGACATGTTTTCTTAATAGAAGCCATGCTCTTCTTGCTATTCTGCCTTCTGGCTGGCTGGAATGTGAACATGATGGTCAGAACTGGCACAGTCACTTTGAATATTGAGATGATCTGGGCAATAGGTCAAGGTAGCATAGCAAGATTGAAGGAGCCTGGGTCCCTGACATCTTGAAGTGACATACTGAACCTGAGTCATTGACTTCTGAACATATTTGTGTCTGAATCTTATAAATATATGTATCTGTTTCCCCCTAGATCAGTGGTTCTCAAATCTTGGCTGAACATTAGAACCACCTGGGGAGCTTTTAAAGTTAAAATTTCCACTCCAGACAGAATCTTTGAGTGGGGCTTTTGTACTAGTATTTTTTGAAAAAAGCTTTCCAGGTGATTCTAAGGTGCAGTCAGGGTTAAATTTTATTAGTCTAGATCAGGGATCAGCAAACTGTGTAATCTAGCTTGCTGCCTAGTTTTGTATGGCCTGTGCCTAAGAAGGTTTCTACATTTTTTAAAATTTGAAAAAAAGTCAAAATAATAATATTTTGTGACATGTGAAAATTACATGAAGTTCAAATTTCAGTGTCCATGAATAAAGTTTTATTGGAAATTAACTACATTCACTTATTTACATATTGACTACTTTAGCATCACAACATTAGACTCAAGTTGTGATAGAGACTATTATGGCCCACAGAAAGGAAAATGTATACTGTCTGATACTTTACAGGAAAAGTGTGCTGACCCTGCTCTAGATGCTGAGCACTTTAAGGCAAGGATTGGTGTGATGTTCTAGAAACTCTCCTTCATTACTCCATTACTCTCATTATAGCACCTAGCCTACTACCTGCCATTAAGTACACAGTAGTCACCCAATGAACGGCTTCTTGGGTTAAATCTGTATGCAGTTTCAGATAGAATGGGAGAAAGAGGAAGGCTATCTATCTATTTATCTATCTTCTCTTAAAAAGTTAACCAAATAGATAACACAACATTATTATTACATAGAGTCATGTGAAGTAGAAAAAGGTAGGTTTTGTGGAGTGAATATCTGTGCTGTGCTTTGGTTGTCCAGCTGACTTTGTTTAACTAGTTACTGGCCCAAGTGAAAGAGTAGTTATTTTGAGGATATGGCTAGTAGCTTCCAGGTTTTCTGTCTAGAATAGTGAACTAGAAAATCTTAAAATGGTAATGGTATGGGCAGAGCTGGAACACCCGGCTCGGGGTCTCTTCCCTCCGCCGACACGGAGCTGCCCCAGAGCCTGAGGGGAGGGCGGCCTCACTGAGGCTGCCAGCTCTGGAGGGGCCCCAGCGGCTGAAGCCACGACAGTCGTGGGGATGGCGGGCCGTGAGAAGATGGTGGAAGAGTAAGACGCGGAGATCACCTTCCTCTGCACAGATACATCAGAAATACATCTACACGTGGAACTGCTCCTATAGAACACCTACTGAATGCTGGCAGAAGACCTCAGACCTCCCAAAAGGCAAGAAACACCCACGTACCTGGGTAGGACAAAAGAAAAAAGAATAAACAGAGACAAAAGAATAAGGACGGGACCTGCACCAGTGGGAGGGAGCCGTGAAGGAGGAAAGGGTTCCACACAGGAGAAGCCCCTTCGCGGGTGGAGACTGCGGGTGGCAGAGGGAGGAAGCTTCAGAGCCATGGAGGAGAGCTCAGCAACAGGGGTGCGCAGGGCAAAGCGGAGAGATTCCCGCACAGAGGGTCAGTGCCAACCGGCACTCACCAGCCTGAGAGGCTTATCTGCTCACCCGCCGGGGTGGGCAGGGGCTGGGAGCTAAGGCTCGGGCTTCCGTCGGATCCCAGGGAGAGGACTGGGGTTGGCGGCGTGAACACAGCCTGAAGGGGCTAGTGCACCATGGTTAGCTGTAGGGAGTCCTGGAAAAAGTCTGGACCTGCCAAAGAGGCAAGAGACCATTGTTTCGGGGTGCATGAGGAGAGGGGATTAAGAGCGCTGCTTAAAGGAGATCCAGAGAGGGGCGCGAGCCACGGCTGAAAGCGCGGACCCCAGAGACGGGCATGAGACGCTAAGGTTGGTGCTGCAGCCACCAAGAAGCCTGTGTGCAAGCACAGGTCACTATCCACACCTCCCCTGACAGGAGCCTGTGCAGCCCGCCACTGCCAGGGTCCCGTGATCCAGGGACAACTTACCCGGAAGAACACACGGCGCACATCAGGCTGGTGCAACGTCACACAGGCCTCTGCCGCCCCAGGCTCACCCAGCATCCGTATCCCTACCTCCCCCTGGCCTGAGTGAGTCAGAGCCCCCGAAGTAGCTGCTCCTTTAACCCCGTCCTGTCAGAGCAAAGAACAGATGCCCTCAGGTGACCTACATGCAGACGTGGGGCCAAATCCAAAGCTGAACCCCAGGAGCTGTGCGAACAAAGAAGAGAAAGGGAAATCTCTCCCAGCAGCCTCAGAAGCAGCGGATTAAAGCTCCACAAGCAACTTGATGTACCCTGCATCTGTGGAAAACCTGAATAGAAAATGAATCATCCCAAATTGAGGAGGTGGACTTTGGGAGCAAAGATGTATTATTTTTTCCCCTTTTCCTCTTTTTGTGAGTGTGTATGTGTATGCTTCTGTGGGTGATTTTGTCTGTATAGCTTTGCTTTCACCATTTGTCCTAGGGTTCTGTCCATCAGTTTTTTGCTTTGTTTGTTTGTTTTGTACTTTAAAAAATTTTTTCTTAATAATTATTTTTTATATTTTATTTTAATAACTTTATTTTATTTTACTTTAATTTATTTGATTTTATCCTCTTTCTTTCTTTCTATTTTTTTCTCCCTTTTATTCTGAGCCATGTGGCTGACTGGGTCTTGGTGCTCTGGCCAGGTATCAGGGCTGTGCCTTTGATTTGGGAGAGCCGAGTTCAGGACACTGGTCCACAAGAGACCTCCCAGCTCCACGTAATATCAAATGGCAAAAATCTCCCAGAGGTCTCCACTTCAATGCTAAGACCCAGCTTCACTCAACGACCAGCAAGCTACAGTGCTGGACACCCTATGCCAAACAACTAGCAAGACAGGAACATAGCCACATCAATTAGCAGAGAGGCTGCCTAAAATCAGAATAAAGCCACAGGCACCCCAAAACACACCACCAGACATGGACCTGTCCACCAGAAAGACAAGATCCATCCTCATCCACAAGAACACAGGCACTAGTTCCCTCCAACAGGAAGCCTACACAACCCAATTAACAAACCTTAGCCACTGGGGACAGACACCAAAACAACGGGAAATACGAACCTGCAGCCTGCGAAAAGGAGACTGCAAACACAGTAAGATAAGCAAAATGAGAAGACAGAAAAACACACAGCAGATGAAGGAGCAAGGTAAAAACCTCCCAGACCTAATAAATGAAGAGGAAATAGGCAGTTTACCTGAAAAAGAATTTAGAATAATGATAGTAAAGATGATCCAAAATCTTGGAAATAGAATAGAGAAAATGCAAGAAACATTTAACAAGGACCTAGGAAAACTAAAGAGGAAGCAAGCAATGATGAAAAACAAAATAAATGAAATTAAAAATACTCCAGAAGGGATCAATAGCAGAATAACTGAGGAAGAAGAATGGATAATTTACCTGGAAGATAAAATAGTGGAAATAACTACTGCAGAGCAGAATAAAGAAAAAAGAATGAAAAGAACTGAGGACAGTCTCAGAGACCTCTGGGACAACAATAAATGCACCAACATCGAATTATAGGGGTCCCAGGAGAAGAAGAGAAAAAGAAAGGGACTGAGAAAATATTTGAAGAGATTATAGTTGGAAACTTCCCTAATATGGGAAAGGAAATACTTAATCAAGCCCAGGAAGCACAGAGAGTCCCATACAGGAGAAATCCAAGGAGAAACACACCAAGACACATATTAATCAAACTATCAAAAATTAAATACAAAGAAAACATATTAAAAGCAGCAAGGGAAAAACAACAAGTAACACAAAAGGGAATCCCTATAAGGTTAACAGCTGATCTTTCAGCAGAAACTCTGCAAGCCAGAAGGGAGTGGCAGGACATATTTAAAGTAATTAAGGAGAAAAACATACAACCAAGATTACTCTACCCAGCAAGGACCTCATTCAGATTTGATGGAGAAATTAAAACGTTTACAGACAAGCAAAAGCTGAGAGAGTTCAGCACCACCAAACCAGCTTTACAACAAATGCTAAAGGAACTTCTCTAGGCAAGAAACACAAGAGAAGGAAAATACCTACAATAATAAACCCAAAACAATTAAGAAAATGGGAATAGGAACATACATATCGATAATTACCTTAAATGCTTCCAGCAAAAGACACAGACTGGCTGAATGGATACAAAAGCACGACCCATATACATGCTGTCTACAAGAGACCCACTTCAGACCTAGGGACGCATACAGACTGAAAGTGAGGGGATGGAAAAAGATATTCCATGCAAATGGAAATCAAAAGAAAGCTGGAGTGGCAATTCTCATATCAGACAAAATAGACTTTAAAATATAGACTATAACAAGAGATAAAGAAGGACACTACATAATGATCAAAGGATCGATCCAAGAAGATATAACAATTATAAATATTTATGCACCCAATGTAGGAGCACCTCAATACATAAGGCAAATACTAACAGCCATAAAAGGCGAATTCAACAGTAACACAATCATAGTAGGGGACTTTAACACCCCACATTCACCAATGGACAGATCATCCAAAATGAAAGTAAATAAGGAAACAGAAGCTTTAAATGATACATTAAACAAGATGGATTTAATTGATATTTATAGGACATTCCATCCAAAAACTACAGAATACACTTTTTTCTCAAGTGCTCATGGAACATTCTCCAGGATAGATCATATCTTGGGTCACAAATCAAGCCTTGGTAAATTTAAGGAAATTGAAGTCATATCAAGTACCTTTTCTGACCACTACACTATGAGACTAGAGATCAATTACAGGAAAAGATCTGTAAAAAATACAAACACATGGAGGCTAAACAATACACTACTTAATAACCAAGAGATCACTGAAGAAATCAAAGAGGAAATCAAAAAATATCTAGAAAGGAATGACAATGAAAACACGATGACCCAAAATCTATGGGATGCAGCAAAAGCAGTTCTAAGGGGAAGATTATAGCAATACAATCCTACCTTACAAAACAGGAAACATCTAAAGTAATAACCTAAACTTGCAAAGCAATTAGAGAAAGAAGAACAAAAAACCCCCAAAGTTAGCAGAAGGAAAGAAATCATAAACATCAGGTCAGAAATACATGAAAAAGAAATGAAGGAAATGATAACAAAGATCAATAAAACAAAAAGCTGGTTCCTTGAGAAGATAAAGAAAATTGATAAACCATTAGCCAGGCTCATCAAGAAAAAATGGAGAAGACTCAAATCAACAGAATTAGAAATGAAAAAGGAGAAGTAACAACTAACAATGCAAAAATACAAAGGATCATGAGAGATTACTAAAAGCAACTCTATGCCAATAAAATGGACAACCTGGAAGAAATGGACAAATTCTTAGAAAAGCACAACCTTCCAAGACTGAACCAGGGAGAAATAGAAAATATGAACAGACCAATCACAAGCACTGAAATTGAAACTGTGATTTAAAATCTTCCAACAAACAAAAGCCCAGGATGAGATGGATTCACAGGCGAATTCTATCAAACATTTGGAGAAGAGTTAACACCTATTGTTCTCAAACTCTTCTAAAATATAGCAGAGGGAGGAACAATCCAAAACTTATTCTATGAGGCCACCATCACCCTGAATCCAAAACCAGACAAAGATGTTACAAAAAAAGAAAACTACAGGCCAATATCACTGATGAACATAGATGTAGAAATCCTTAAGAAAATACTAGGAAAGAGAATCCAGCAGCACATTAAATGGATCATACACCATGATCAAGTGGGGTTTATTCCTGGAATGAAAGGATTCTTCAATATACGCAAATCAATCAATGTGATACACCATATTAAATTGAAGGATAAAAATCATATGATCATCTCAATAGGTGCAGAGAAAGCTTTCAACAAATTTCAACACCCATTTATGATAAAAACCCTCCAGAAAGTAGGCATAGAGGGAACTTACCTCAACGTAATAAAGGCCATATATGACAAACCCACAGCCAACATCGTTCTCAATGGTGAAAAACTGAAACCATTTCCACTAAGATCAGGAACAAGACAAGGTTGCCCACTCTCACACTATTGTTCAACATAGTTTTGGAAGTTTTAGCCACAGCAGTCAAAGAATAAAAAGAAATAAAAGGAATCCCAATCAGAAGAGAAGAAGTAAAACTGTCACTGTTTTCAGATGACCTGATACTATACATAGGGAATCCCAAAGATGCTACCAGAAAACTACTAGAGCTAATCAATGAATTTGTTAAAGTAGCAGGATACAAAATTAACGCACAGAAATCTTTTCCATTCATATATAGTAATGGTGAAAAATCTGAAAGAGAAATTAAGGAAACACTCCCATTTACCACTGCAACAAAAAGAATAAAATACCTTGGAATAAACCTACCTAAGGAAACAAAAGACCTATATGCAGAAAAGTATAAGATGCTGATGAAATAAATTAAGGATGATACATACAGATGGAGAGATATACCATGTTCTTGGATTGGAAGAATCAACATTGTGAAAATGACTATACTACCCAAAGCAATCTACAGATTCAGTGCCATCCCTATGAAACTACCAATGGCATTTTTCACAGAACTGGAACAAAAAATTTCACAATTTGTATGGAAACACAAAAGACCCTGAATAGCCAAAGAAATATTGAGAAAGAAAAAGGGAGCTAGAGGAATTCAGCTGCCAGGGTTTAGACTATACTACAAAGCTACAGTAATCTAGACAGTGTGGTACTGGCACCAAAACAGAAAAATAGATCATTGGAGCAGGATAGAAAACCCAGAGATAAACCCATGCATATATGGTCACCTTGTCTTTGATAAAGGAGGCAAGAATATACAATGGAGAAAAGACAGCCTTTTCAATAAGTGGTGCTGGGAAACCTGGATGGCTACATGTAAAAAAATGACATTAGAACACTCCCTAACACCATGCACAAAAATAAATTCAAAATGGATTAAAGACCTAAATGTACTGCCAGAAAGTATAAAACTCTTAGAGGAAAATATAGGCAGAACACTCTATGACATAAATCACAGCAAGATCCTTTTTTACCCACCTCCTAGAGAAATGGAAATAAAAACAAAAATAAACAAATGGGGTCTAATGAAACTTAAAAGCTTTTGTACAGCAAAGGAAACCATAAACAAGATGAAAAGACAGCCCTCAGAATGGGAGAAAATATTTGCAAATGAAGCAACTGACAAAGGATTAATATTCAAAATATACAAGCAGCTTATGCAGCTCAATTTAAAAACAACCCAATCAAAAAATGGGCAGAAGACTTAAATAGACATTTCTCCAAAGAAGACATACTGATTGCCAACAAACACATGAAAGGATGCTCAACATCACTAATCATTAGAGAAATGCAAATCAAAACTACAATGAGAAAACAAAGCTACAAAGAGGTATCACCTCACACTGGTCAGAATGGCCATCATCAAAATATCTACAAACAATAAATGCTGGACAGGGTGTGGTGAAAAGGGAACCCTCTTGCTCTGTTGCTGGGAATGTAAATTGCTACAGCCACTATGAAAAACAGTATGGCGGTTCCTTAAAAAACTAAAAATAGAGCCACCACATGACCCCGCAATCTCACTACTGGGCATATACGCTGAGAAAACCATAATTTGAAAAGTGTCATGTACCACAATGTTCACTGCAGCACTGTTTACAATAGCCAGGACATAGAAGCAATCTGAATGTTCATTGACAGATGAATGGATAAAGAAGATGTGGCACATATATACAATGAAATATTACTCAGCCATAAAAAGAAACGAAATTGAGTTATTTGTAGTGAGGTGGATGGACCTAGACTCTGTCACACAGAGTGAAGTTAGTGAGAAAGAGAAAAACAAATACCATATGCTAACACATATATATGGAATTTAAAAAAAAATTGGTCTTGAAGAACCTAGGGTTAGGACAGGAATAAAGAAGCAGACGTAGAGAATGGACTTGAAGACATGGGGAAGGGTAAGTGTAATCTGAGATGAAGTGAGATAGTGGCATGGACATATATACATTACCAAATGTAAAATAGATAGCTAGTGGGAAGCAGCAGCATAGCACAGGGAAAGAGCTCTGTGCTTTGTGCCCACCTAGAGGGGTGGGGATAAGAAGAGTGGGAGGGAGATGCAAGAGGGAGGGCATATGGGGATATATGTGTATGTATAGCTGATTCATTTTGTTATACAGCAGGAACTAACACAACAATGTAAAGCAATTAGACCTCAATAAAGATTAAAAAAAAGATAGTAAGAAGAATAGGACAGAGAACTTGGCATATACAGCTCTTTTTAAGAAAAATCAATCTGAGAACCCCAGAATTTTTCTATTGTATGGAAAAAATATATAAAAGTTTTTACTGACCTTTTAAATTTTATTTCTCAATAATAGGGAATATTCTACATTTTAATAAGAATTTTATCAGAAGAAAACTTTGTATAGAGAAAAAATTATAGGCTTTGGAAGAAGAAAGCTTAGAATCCCATATTATAGACTTTTAATGTTTGTTAACTCATTGATTATCTCTTCAGATAGTTATAAGTTTATCTAAGGTAGGGAGAATGACTACTTGCTTCACAAATATTTTCCAAGAACCTAAATCTTTACCAGGAATTTAAAAAAGAGCACACTAAATCTTTGGGTTTAGAGTGCTCTAAACCAAAGTTTGCTAAAGAACAATCTTGTTAAATGTTGTTAACTGTAAGAAATTTTCTCTGCCTAATAATATTGTCTGACTGCTTCTCTTCCCTCATTCTCAAAATTCCTAATTTTCCCAATAATGGAACCAATATTTCTGTGTGATTAGAAAGACATATTGAGTACTCAGCATAAGTGACAAAATAAACAATGAGTCTGAAGACTACTATGATGATGACCATCATTAAGATACACAGGGTAATCTTTCCACAACTTGTGATTTTCATTTTTGTGTTTGAATCTTTTCTTTTGAGCAGAAAGGACAGGGAGGCAAATGTTAATATGACCAAAATATAGGATACTCTCAGAAATACATATGGACTTGATGTTAAGTGTAGAAGTATATTTTGTTTTACATTAATTATGGACTCAGTGGACTGCTTAGCTTGTAGAACAACATGCAGAAGTAGTGAATTAATATTTGACCTGCTTATTTTTCAGCATGTATGAATAATATAATACTAAAATCAAACTTCATTCATTCAGCAAATTTTTATAGATGACCTACTAGGCATAGTTGTGGAATAAAAATCTCTTTTGTTATGGAGATTACATTTTACTGAAGGGAGATAGACAACAAATGAAGTATAATTAATAAATAAAATACATAACTGGTAAAAAGATAATAAGTGCTGTAGGAAAAGTAGAGCTAGGTAAAGAAGATCAGGAATGTGGGGTGTGTGTGAGAGATGGTGGTGGTGGTGGCAGGATGCAATATTAAACAGAGTGGTCAGATTAGACCTATTGAGAAGGTAAAATCTGAGCAGACTTGAAACAGGCAATGGTGTTATCCATACAGGTATCTGGGATGTTCCAGGCAGAGTGAATGACCCTACGAAGGCCCTGAAGGAGGGGCATATTAGGAGGGCAGTGTGAATGAGGAGTAATGTAGTAAGAGTACTTCTTGGTGTTATGAGGGCGCAGATCATATAGGGACGTGTGGGTCATTGTAATAACTTTGTTTTTTTCCCTCTGAGTTAAATGTGAGCTTTGGAAGTCTTTGAGTGTAAGACTATGATGATTTGGCCTAATTTCTTAATGGGATCCCTCTGACTGCTTTTTGGAAAGTAAATTATACAGTACAAGGGTGGAAGCGGAGTGACAAGATAAGAATTGATTCTAATCATTGAAGCACAAGATGATGTTGGCTTGAACCAGAGTGGTGAAGGTGGAGGAAATGAAAAGTGTTTGAAGTTTGGATATATTTGAATACAGAGTTGATAGGAGTTCCTGATGAATTGGTGGAATGTGAATGGAAATGAGGTGTCAAAGATGGTTTCCAGTTGTTTAGCTTGAGAACTTGAGGGAGGGAGTTGTCTTCATTTGAGATGGGAAGGTTGCTGATACAGCAGGTTTTGAGGGGATGATTATTATTTCAGTTTTATGTTTTAGATGTTCACTAGTCATCCAAGTGAAGATGCAGATTGGATATACAAGTCTGGAATTTTGGATAGAGGTCTGGGCTGGTGATGTACATTTGGCATTCTTCAACATAGAGATTATGCTCTGGGACTAGATGAGATTACCAAGGGAGTAAGTGTAGCTAGAGAAGAAGACAAAGAGATGATCACTGGAACACTCCCATATTAAGAGATCAGGGAGAAGAGGAAGACCAAGCAATGGACACTGAGAGGAAGCAACCAGTGAGGGTAGGAGGAAAACCAAGAAAAGTAGTGTCCTGGGAGCCCATAGATGTGTACCAAGATTTGTGAAGGGGATCAGCCGTGTCAGATGTTGCTGATGGCTCATAAACAAGACGAGCAAATGAGCACTGAAAATTGATCATTGGATTAGCATTTTGGAGGTAACTGGTGACCTTGATGCAAGAAATTTTAGGAGTGGAAGGGGCGTGAGAATGGTTAGAGATGGTTTGAAAGAGAATGGAAGTAGAGGAGCTAGAGACAGTGACCACTGACCACTCCTTCAAAGATTTTGCTGAAAAGGGGTGTAAAGAAATGGGAATATATACATGGTGAAGGAAATGGGATCAAGAGAAATTTTATTTTATTATATTCATAAAAGTAGAGAAAATAGCATAATAAACTTTTGTTTATCAATCACATAGATTTAAAAGTTGAACATTTTGCAAGATTTCATCTATTTTTCTGAAGCATTTAAAAATAGTTACAGGAAAATAATTGCCTTATGATATTCACAATGGAAAAATCATTTTAGATTTTTTCCATCTAAAAAATAAGGACATTTAAAAAATGATCATCTCTAATGAAATTAGCAATAATTCTTTAATATACTCTAATACCAAGTTCATATTCAAACATCTCTTTTTGTCCTTAAAATGTCCTCAAATGTCTTTTACAATTTTTTGTTGTTGTTGTTGAACACAAATCAGATCAAAACCCTCACATTGCATTTGGTTATTATTTCTCTTATGTCTCTTTTAATCTAGAATACCTTTCATACTCTGCTTTCCTTTATAAATTTTTTGTGACATTGACTTATTGAAAGTACTGGGTCAGTTGTGTTATAGAATGTTCTACTAAGAGAAGTTTGTATATTTTTCAAATATTTTAAATTAAAATGTTGTGGACTTCCCTGGTGGCGCAGTGGTTAAGAATCCGCCTGCCATTGCAGGGGACATCGGTTCGATCCCTGGTCTGGGAAGATCCCACATGCTGCGGAGCAACTAAGCCTGTGTGCCACAACTACTGAGCCTGCACGCTAGAGCCTGCAAGCCACAGCTACTGAGCCTGCGTGCCACAACTACTGAAGCCCGCGTGCCTAGAGCCCATGCTCTGCAACAAGAGAGGCCACCGCAACAAGCCCTCACACTGCAATGAAGAGTAGCCCCTGCTTGCTGCACTTAGAGAAAGCCTGTGTGCAGCAGCGAAGACCCAACACAGCCAAAAATAAATAAATTAATTAAAAAAATAAATTAACATTTTGTGACAATTAGACTCTCATGCAGTTTTAAGAAATAATACAGAGAGATCTCTCATATATTTTACCCAGTTTCCCCCAATGGTAACAAATTGCAAAACTATATACAATATCATAACCAGGATATTTACATTGATACAGCCAAGAAAACTAACCAAGAAACTAAGATACCAAGATTTCCATCACAAGCGTTCTTCATGTTGCCCTTTTTTATAGTCACACTCACTTGCCTCCAGTACCATTACCCTCCTTAACCCTGGTAACCACTAATTTATTCTCCTTTTTTATAATTTCATTTCAAGAATGTTATATAAATATGAAACCTTTTTGGATTTTGCTTTTTCACTCAGCAAAATTCTTTGTCAATTCATTCAGGTTGTTGCATGTATCAATAGTTCTTTTTTAAAACAGTTATATTAAGAAGTAAGTCATAGTATAGACGTACTATAGTTTGTTTAATCATTTACTCACTGAAGGACATCTGGACTATCTCCACTTCTTGGCTGTTAGGAATAAAGTTGCTATATACATAGATGTTTTTGCACAAACATGTCATAATTTGTTTGGAATAAATGGCTGGAGGTGTAATTGCTGAGACATATGGTAGTTGTATGTTTGAATTTTAAGAAACTGCCAAACTGTTTTCCAGAGTGGATGCAACATTTTATATTTCCACCAGCAATGCATAAGTGATCCAGTTCCTCTGCATCCATGTCAACATTTATCATGATTTTTTATTTTAACAATTTTGATAGGTATAGAGAGGTACCCCGTAGTTTTAATTTGCATTGATTAATGGTGTTGAACATCTTTACATGTGTGCTAATTTGTTATATGTCTGTCCTCTGAAATGTCTGTTTATATCTTCTGTCTGTTTAATAATTGGATTTTCTTTTTAACTGTTGAGTTTTGAGAATTCTTTATATATTCTAGATACTAGTCCTTTGTAGAATTTGTGTTTTGCAAATAATTTTCCCCCAGTTTGTAGCTTGTCTTTTCACCTTCCTAACAGTCTTTTCACAAAGCAAAAGTGTTTAATTTTGATGAAGGCCAATTTTTCAAATTTTTCTCTCATGGACCACACTTTTGGTGTCAAATCTAAGAGCTCTGCCTTGACCTAGATTGTCTTATATTTTTTAATAAAAATTTTGTACATTTTATGCTATGATCCATTTAGAATTAATTTTTCCATGAGGTAAGAAACTTAGGTTGAGGTTAATTTGTTCCTTTGGATTGCTAGTTGCTCCAGCCCCATTAGCTGAAAAGTCTATCTTTCCTCCATTGAATTGCTTTTGTATTCTTGTCAAAAAATCAGTTGGCATATTTATATGGGGCTATTTCTGAGTTCTCTTCTGTTCCATTGATCTATGTGTCTTTTTTTTCCTCCAATACCACACAATCTCCATTACTGTAGTTATATAGTGAGTCTTAACATCAGGTAGAACTATTCCTCCCACACTATCTTCTTTGTGAATTTTTTTTTAGCTTTCTAGTTTCTTTGCTTTTCCACATAAACTTTAGATAATCTTGTGTATATCTAAATAAAAATCTTGCTTTGATTTTGATAGGCTTTGCTGTAAAACACTATATCAATTTGGAGATAATTAACATCTTTACTATGCTGAGTCTTCTAATCCACATAGCATGTCTTTCCATTTAATTAGCTCGTCTTTGATTTCTTTCATCAGTGTTGTGCAGTTTTAAGCATACAAATCTTATAAGTATTTTGTTAGATTTACACTTATGTTCTTTCTCTCTCTTTTTTTTTTAGCAATTGTAAATAGTATTATGTTTTGATTTAGAAGTCCATTGTTCATTGTTATTATATAGAAATATAATTAATTTTTGCAGTTTATCTTGCATCCTGTGACTTGTTGGGCTCACTTTTTAGTTCTAGGAAGTTGCTTTTTATTTTTTTTTCAGATTCCTTGGGATTTTCTATGTAGACAATCATGACCTATTGGTCCTATTGGCAAATAGGCTCAGTTTTATTTCTTACTATCCAATCTGTAAGCTTTTTATTTTCTTTACTTATCTGATTGCTCTGACCAGAACTTCACCACTATGTTAAATAAGAGTCATGGGCTTCCCTGGTGGCGCAGTGGTTGAGAGTCTGCCTGCCGATGCAGGGGACATGGGTTCTTGCCCCGGTCCGGGAAGATCCCACATGCCACGGAGCGTCTGGGCCTGTGAGCCATGGCCGCTGAGGCTGTGCATCTGGAGCCTGTGCTCTGCAATGGGAGACGCCACAGCAGTGAGAGGCCTGTGTACCGCAAAAAAAAAAAAAAAAAAAAAGAGTCAGGAGAGTGGACACTTTTGTCTTGTGCCTGATATTAGTGGGATAGCATTTAGTCTTTCATCATTAAGTTTTTTGTAGATTTTTTTTCAAGTTGAGAGTTTCTCTCTATTCCTATTTTCCCTAGAGTTTTTGTCATGAAACAGTGTTGAATCTTGTCAAATACCTTTTTACATCCAATGATATGTAACGTTTCTACTTTAGTTTGTTAATATGGTGGATTATATTGTTTTTTAAAAAAATATTGAACCAGCCTTGCACCTCTGGCATAAACCTCACTGGATTTTTTGTGTGTGTGTGTGTTTAAATTGCAATTGCAATTTCCTTAATAACTGTGAGTCTATTCCAAATATTTATTTCATATTGAGTTGGGATAGTTTGTGTTTTTCAAAGAATTGGTCCATTTTGTCTAAATTGTCAAATTTACGTGTGTAGAGTCGTTGGTAGTATTCCCTTATCCTTTTGATGTCTACATGTACCTATATCCCCTGTTTCATTCCTGATATTGGTCATTTGTGTTTTTTCTCTTTTTTTCCTTTGCTAGTTTTCCAGAGACTTGTTAATTTTATTGATTATTTTCTAAGAACCATTGTTTTTTTTTTCTTTTTCTTTTTTCATCTCATTAATTTCTGTGCTTATCTTTGTTATTTCCATCTTTCTGCTTGCTTTGGGTTTCTTTACTCTTCTTTTTCTAAGTTCTTGCAGTGGGAGCTTAAATTATTATTATTAAAAATTATTTATTTTGTTTATTTTTGGCTGTTTTGGGTCTTCATTGCTGCACACGGGCTTTCTCTATTTGCGGTGTGTGGGCTGCTCATTGTGGTGGCTTCTCTTGTGGAGCATGGGCTCTAGGCGTGCAGGCTTCATTAGCTGCAGAATGTGCGCTCAGTAGTTGTGGCTCATGGGCTCTAGAGCGCAGGTTCAGTAGTTGTGGTGCACGGGCTTAGTTGCTCCGTGGCATGTGGGATCTTCCTGGACAAGGGCTCAGACCCGTGTCCCTTGCATTGGCAGGTGGATTGTTAAACAATGCATCACCAGGGAAGCTCCCTGGGAGCCTAAATTATTGATTTGAGACTTTTTCTTTTTTCTAATGCATGATTTCAATGCTATAAATTTCCATCTCACCACTGTTTTAGCTGTGTCTTACAAATTTCATGTGTTTTATTTTCATTTTCATTCCATGTATTTTTAAAACACCCTTTGAGAATTTCTCTTTGAGTTCTGGATTACTTAGAAATGTGTTGTTGAGTTTCCAAGTGTTTTGAGATACTCTTTTTCCTTATTGACTTCTAATTGAACTCCACTGTGGTTGAAAGACACACTATATATGAGTCTTTAATTCTTTTAAATTTGTTGAGGTTTGTTTTATGGCACTGAATATATCTTGGCATATGTTCTATGGGTCCTTAAAAAGAATGTGTCCTGCTGTTGTTGGAGTTTTCTATGAACATTGACTAGGTCCTGTTGATGTTGGCATTGTTTATTCTATATCTTGTTTTTCTGCATAGATATTCAACAGTTGAGAGAGAGGTGTTGAAGTCTATAACTGTAATTTTGACTTTTGAATTTCTCCTTTCAGTTTCTTTTCTTCACATATTTTGCTTCTCTGTTTGGTACATACACTTTTAGGGTTGGTATGTCGTCTTGGTTGATTGACTCTTTTATCATTATACAATGTCCCATTCTGGTAATTTTCTTTGCTCTGAAGTCTACTTCTTTATCTGATATTAATTTAGCCACTCCTGCTTTCCTTTGAGTAATGTTTTAAATAATATTATATGATAGGTCTTTTTGCCATTCTTTTACAGTTAATCTGCCTATGTTGTTATATTTGAAGTAAGTTTCTTGTAGACAACATATGACTGGATTATGTTTTTCAATCCATTCTGTTAATATATGTCTTTTACTGGTATATTTAGGCTATTTAGCTTTAAAGTAACTGAGTATTTTAGGACTCGTCTGTCTTTTTAATGCCTTAATCAAAACAGCCTTCAGAAGTCATCTGGAGGCTAGAAGTCTGAGATCAAGGTTTCAGCAGGTTTGGTTTCTTCTGAGGTCTCTCTCTTTGGCTTATGGATGAATTTTTCTCCTTGTGTCTACACATAGTCTTCTCTTTATACATATCTGTGTCTTAATTTCCTCTTCTTATAAAGACACCAGTCACATTGGATTAGGGCCCACCTAATGACCTCCTAATAACCTAAGGTCTCTTAGGAGACCCTATCTCCAAATACAATCACATTTTGAAGTATTAGGTCAGGACTTCAATATATGAATTTTGAGGGGACACAGTTCAGTCCAGTACATATTTTTGTATTTTATGTTTGGTTTATATATATTAATATAAATATTTCATATTTATATTACTAACATAATATACATATTTTATTTATATTATATATTTTATATAGTATATACCCATACATACAATATTCCAGGTATGCTTGTATGTTTGTGTGTGTGAAAAATGTATCTATCAACATTCATTGAAATGACTATGCTAAATGTTGATTGGTTTAAAAACACTTATGTTTGTTTGATTTTTATTTGCAAACAGAGTGAAATATCTATCAGAAAATTTATTTTTTAGTTAACAGTCATTCCCTGAAAGGTAATATTCCCTGAAGAAATATTTACTAGATCCCCAGAGCAGATACATTTCCAAATCTTAAGCTTTTTAGAAATTTCCTTTTACTTAAAAAGAAAACTGACTTTGACTATTTAAATATTGTTTGTCAAAGTTATATTTTCATCCTGCACATAAAAATTAATATCTCAATATTTCCATAGAAGTATGATGTTCATGAACTCTTTTGATCTATAATAAAATAAAACCCCCTAAAGGACACCTCATTATGTAAAAGTTTAGAGGAAAACAGTTTTCAATTGGACCAATTCACCTACTGAATCTAGAACAGTGTATAACATAAAGTTTTTGGAAAAAGAAAAGACTAGATGATATGGTAAGACCTTCATAACTTAAATTCTTGTTGATTAGTATATTATACTAAAGCATCCTCTTCCATATCCAAAGGTATATGTCTCTATGTTTTCTTCAATACAGCTTGCCATGGAATAAGTTTCAATGAAAATGTGATAAATGGGGTGTGAAATTTGATGTGGCAAATACTTGGAGTATATTTTCTATTTATCTCAACTGTGTTTTTCTAACAGATTGAGCTATATAAAGATGCTGCTTTTGTAGATCAAAAAAATTGAATATTGTCAATTTTACAACAGTTTAACCTATAGATTCAGATACACTTAATTTATTGTTTCTCCTTATTTGTCTATAAGGTGACAAAAAAGTGATTCTTGTAAACAACAACTTGTTTACTAGGGAGATTGTTTGACTTCAAACTTCTCTTCAGTGTAAATTTCCTAAAATGAGAGATGCATGGCCTTTTGGAGATGGCAGGGATTTTGCAAATCACCCATTCCTGTTTCCTTATTTTAAAAAAGTGGAAATTGTAGGACAATACTTTCTCTTTAGAACCTTTCAAATCTAGGGAAGACAAACATTCTAGGTAGAGATTTCTCCTTTGGTTATCAGCAGCATATTTAGGGTTAGGGTTTGAATTTGGATTAGGATTCTTTCCTGATCTCCTGAAGGAAAAGTAAATCATATAGGGCACTCTAACTTGCAACTCTTACTTATCTTACAGCCAAAATCTAAGATCACTACAGTGACTTAACTATCTTGATTCACAAATGCAAAATTATGGTTAGTGAATAAAAATTAATTCTAAAGGCAAATGAACTAAGTGTGTATTTCTGTCATTTTCACCTGAGTTTTCAAAGATGCAGATGTTCTTCCTACTTACAAAGGATTTTATTGATTTGGAAAGTAGTTATCCTCTGTGTGAGTGTGGTGTGTGTATGTGTGTGTGTGTATCCCTAAATTCAAAAGAAAAATTAAACTTTGTAAACATACAGATTCTTTATTCTTTAAGAACAATGTGAGACATTTAAATTCCACTTTCTCAAAGTGTTATTATGTGAATTGTCAGTTGAAAAATAGACTACTTATTCAACAGAAATTGGGTCTTAGGTGGGAGTTGACATGAGGAATAGAAAAACTTGTTTTGATTTCTGCAACATGCCTTAATTTTCCAAAGTTTTATTTATTCACCAAGTGTATCTTGAAGCCATTCAGGTGTGATAAAGGTAAGATGTAATATTGGTAAGGTGTAATAATGATATTGAGATTGATTTAGCAGTTTTAGAAAGTGTGGCTTGCTGATGAGTTTTACATAAAAATTATTTCCTTGAAAGTATGAAATCAGGGTCTGTCTATACATTATTTCTCATATATCATTTATGAAGCCTAATGAACTGAGCAAGTTGACGTGGAAATAAAACACATTAATTAGAGACAAGGCCAAACATTTTTTACTAGAGTTTTTGTTAATTAAATCATAAGGATTAACAGTCACTATTTAATGGAAAAGATTTCAGGGGTACTCTTATAGTTAAGTTAAATATTTATGTGAATGTATAAAGTGACTGATTATTGAATAAGTTATATTCTGCCCAATATTAAACTGTTCACCTAGAATCTAGATGCTGGCAAGATCAAAACCAGAAAAGTTGTTTAAAAATTTTTAAAAACATGAGTCGGGTCCAATGTGTTTATCAAGGTGTGCATTTTGGAGTGACAGGAAGGACTGTAATTTGTACATGAACATTTATTTTTGTGTGCTAATTTGATTAGCTTAAGAATCAAAAATTATTTGTCCATCTGTGTGCTATGGAACCAGGCAGCACATTTCTTTAACTTTCAGGCCAGTTGCTATCTAAGCATGTGGCACTGCTAATGGAAAGAAATAAAATGTTTTTGTTCTTGTTTCCAACTGAAATATTAAATTACACCAGTAAAAATGTATAGCAGTGAAACAGTGTGATGTTTCAATGATTAACATTAAGACCTAAACTTTTATGTACCACTTTCTATAGGTAAAATAGCATATTATAAACATAAATATTAATGTCTCTGTATCAACACACATCAAGAATAGATACATATAACTATCTTGTGTTCTTTCAATTTTCAAAGTGAAATTATCTTTTAAAAAGTAGAATGCCCCAATTTTACTTCAGAAATTTCAGCAATTTATACATATACTTCTCATGAATGTTTTAATTGTGATGGAAATATTTCTCACAAAAACTAATAAGCAAAAAAGACTCTAATGATTAAAATTTATCAATCATTATTATTTTTCTTTTATTTAGAGTACACATTGTTTCTTCTTCCATATAAAGTTCATTTTGAGACTATAAAATACAAATGAAGCTACTTTAATGAATTTGATCCCTTCATAAAATTTCCCTGAGGAGCAAGGGCAAGCCCTCCTGCTGCCCAGCCCATTAAGCCCACCTGTTCTGTGGTGGTGTCCATGCCTGCTCTCTCCACAGAGGTTGTTCCTTTGTCATCATCTCCCCAAGTGCTGTGCAGCACAGTCATTCTCCACCCATTTAGCTTACAAGATACTGTGACTTTTACGTGTTTTATGATAATGGTGTAATGATAATACTTAGCACTCATACAACTTTTCATCTTCAAAGTACTTTCTGAGCATTTCCTATTTGTACATTAGTAAAACATGAGCTGTATATATGCTGTTCCATAAATAATAATCATATGACCCAAGTTAAAACTCTCAGTTGTTGCGACTGAGGAAACAATAAGGTCACGTGGTTTGAGAAGGACAGTCAGCCTTTATTTAGTTTTGCATTTTGTGAATCTAAAGAGAGCAGCTGCCCTTCTTATTCCCTAGATTGTGGCAGTTTCTTTATTGCTTTTTGGTGGAAGACCAATGGCTCTCCAAGTTCTCACCCTCCACCAGAATCTGAATGCTTTCCAACTCATAACTCTTGTCTCCTTTGACTCATATCATCCTTTCTGAATTCCTCCCTGAAATTTTTACTGCTACCCTAACACTAGCACTCATTAAAGAATTTTTCATTCCCTGATAGCCAAAGGGTGTTGATTTTTTATTAAAAGTATACATGGGTTTAACCAGTTATTTTTCAAATTTTTAGATAGCATTCTTGTTCTTAGCAGCAAATTTAGATAGTGTTATGAAGACTAGATTTGACACATTCTAATGTTTACCCACTTGGAAGAAAATGAATTTGCCAGAGGCCAGGGACCAGCAGTAAGGGAAAATCCAGTTATGCTGGGAGAGAAGGCTTCCTTGGATAACAGTCTTTGTTAAAGAGATTCAAACTTATATGGTCGAGTAGAATCATTGTTCTAACCTGTGCTTCCCCTCTTTTTTTCCTCCCAAACTTGTAAAGGTAAAGGTCATCAGAGTAATGATATTTGTATCAGAAAAAACATAACGGTGGTTCTCGTATCAATTATTAATAGGACCTGGATCAGAAACATTTGCATTCTTTAACAATTTCTACTTTAATTGTATTTATTTGAGTATTCTAGGCTAGGCTTTTGTACTTTTCTTCAAAATATCTAGTATGCTCTTCTCACTCACTTGTCTATGTAAATCTATTCATCCTTTAAGATTAGGTCAGTCCCTACTTTTTCCATGTGAGCTTCTCAAAATATACTGCTTAATCATTTGAAGTTCATAAAGTCATGGGATCTTGCACCTTCCTGAGTTCTTTGTGCCATCATGGTGTTTAAGCCCTTGAATAGAGAGACTTCACAGTGTATTGAGGCAGTGAGATTCTGAGGTAGGCTTGATGAGTGTGATGGTGACTGAGAAGAGTGGGGGATAATAGTCTATTTATTCTATGCTTCTAAGCACTGTGTAGAAATGAACGTGTGAGAAAGCTGACTGACCTGTAGATTGTGCCAGTGAGGTGACAGTCTGGACAGATTATGACTGTAGATCAGCCCCCTCAACCCAGTGCTTTGACACTATGTAAGCTGGGTCACCTGGAACTTAGAGAACAGGGAGGAGTATGGTAACTTGCTTGAGAAAACCCCAGACTGCCTAAGAAAAGCCTGAATTGGCTAAATCTACCAAAAATAGAGTGTACAGCTGCAGTCATTAGGCAGAATGGGAGTTTGAAAGAGAAATAATTAAGAAAATTACTTTTCTGGGGAGTATACTTGAGTTTATGGCAAGAAAATATCATACCAGCTAAAGAAGCACGTTTGAGTATGAGCTTTAAAAGGCAGATTTTAAGTTATACAAAAAGGGGTTTTCACACTAATTTGAAAAGATTCATGCACCCCAATGTTCATAGCAGCATTATTTACAATTGTCAAGATATGGAAGCAACCTAAGTGTCCATCAACAGATGAATGGATAAAGAAGATGTGGTATGTATATACAATGGAACAGTACTCAGCCATAAAAAAGAATGAAATTTTGCCATTTGCAACAACATGGATGGATTTGGAGGGTATTATGCTAAGTGAAATAAGTCAGACAGGGAAAGATAAATACTGTATGATATCACCTACATGTGGAATATAAAAAATACAACAAACTAGTGGATATAACAAAAAAGAATTAGACTCACACATTAGAGAAAAAACTAGTGGTTACCAACGAGGAGAGGAAATGGGGGGGCAATTCAGGGGTAGGGGATTAAGAGGTACAAACTATTATGTGTAAAATAAGCTGCAAGGATATATTGTACAACACAGAAAATATAGCCAATATTTTATAATAACTATAAATGGAGTATAACCTTTTTAAAAATTGTGACTATGTAAAGCAACCATACTACAATAAAAATTAATTTAAAAATTGTGAATCACTATATTGTACACCTGTAACTTATATAATATTGTACAGCAACTAAACTTCAATAATTTTTTTAAAAAGCAAAAAAAGGGGGTTTTCATAAAAGTATTAGTTTTTAAGCAATGAGTATCAAGGAAAAACACAGGGTCATAGCTTTAAAAAATTATATAGAAGAAAGATTCCAGAGAAAGGGGCTATATGGAAGTTACAACTCCAAGTTTCTTTTTAAATGCCATAATTTTATGTGTTTGAAAGTGTCTTCTCTATATATCTAACATTTGTGATGATGTACACTAGAACACTTTCAAAAACTCTTTTTTCTTATTTTCTTATTATAAATCTAAGTGTCCACTTCAAAAGCTATCATTAAAAATCAACCAATCAATCATTGGATTGAGATGAGAATCATTTAAAAACGATTTTTTAAGTAAATATTAATGGACGCATTGACATATAAAGTAAGTGAAAACCTAAAACCTTTTGATCATTATCATGAAACCGCATAAACTAATGTCAAAGATAAAACATAAAGTGAATAAGGCAGAATACAAAATTGTTCTGTATTGTTGGAGGAGGTCATGGAAAGGACATGACTGCCAGCTGACTCACAACCTGGACCTGGGCAACTGGAGGCTCCTCGCCCCTCTCCTGTCCTTGGGATGTATGTTCTTCCCACTGTTCCCATAGTGGGAGCCATTTTCAAGGACGCAGCCTTGAGAGAGCAATGTGTTGCTGAGATCATCCGGACTGTATATGTGACTGAGCTCAGTTAAGGCCTCTAAATACTGTAAACTTTAAAGATTTTGGTGGACAGGTGTGGAGATCTGCTCTTCTTGCAGCCATCCAAGACAAGCCTTGAGTGTAAGTTGTCTTGTTTACTAAAATTGCCACCTACCAGTCTGAGGTGGTCTGCCTCTTTCTTCAGTCTGTCCTTTCCTTCTGTGTACAGGGGCTAGTTTGGTAACCAAAATTATGATTACAAACTAAGTAAAATTATAAATATATTTGGATGAGAACTGGAAGAGAATATGAGAAAGTGAAAATTGATATTATTAGCAGTCACTGTTTTTTAAAGCTTTTCATTCTTTTCCATTATTATAACATTGTTTACACAATACATTCCTTTAAAGTATATATTTTTAAAAATTATGACTTATTCATGTATAGCCTTTTTTTTTTTTTTTTTGGCGGTACGCAGGCCTCTAACTGCCGTGGCCTCTCCCGTTACAGAGCACAGGCTCCGGACACGCAGGCTCAGTGGCCACGGCCCAAGCGCCTAGCCACTCCATGGCACGTGGGATCTTCCTGTACTGGGGCATGAACCCGTGTCCCCTGCATCGGCAGGCGGACTCTCAACCACTGCACCACCAGGGAAGCCTTCATGTACAGCCATTTTTAACATTTCCGGTGAAATTTTAAAATGGATCTCTCTTTTTTTTTTAAAAAAAAATCTGTATTGGATTATAATTGCTTTACAATGGTGTGTTAGTTTCTGCTTTATAAAATGGATCTCTTTTAAAAATAAGTATAAAATACATGTTATGCACTTTTCTGTCTAGTTTTTATTTTTTTTTTTTTTTTTTTTTTTTTTTGCTGTACGCGGGCCTCTCACTGCTGTGGCCTCTCCCGTTGCAGAGCACAGGCTCCGGACACACAGGCTCCGCGGCCATGGCTCGCGGGCCCAGCCGCTCCGCGGCATGTGGGATCTTCCGGGATAGGGGCACGAACCCGTGTCCCCTGCATCGGCAGGCGGACTCTCAACCACTGCGCCACCAGGGAAGCCCTCTGTCTAGTTTTTAAATAGAAGACATTTAATGAAGGGAAAGTTTGAAAAATCACAAAGGATAAAACGTAAAGATATTTCCATCTTTAAAAAGTACTTGGGGCTTCCCTGGTGGCGCAGTGGTTGAGAGTCCAGCTGCTGATGCAGGGGACGCGGGTTTGTGCCCCGGTCCGGGGGGATCCCACGTGCTGCGGAGTGGCTGGGCCCGTGGGCCGTGGCCACTGGGCCTGCGCATCCGGAGCCTGTGCTCTGCAATGGGAGAGGCCACGGCAGTGAGAGGCCCGCGTACCGCAAAAAAAAAAAAAAAAAAAAAAACTTGGGAAAGAATAAATTTTATTGGTTTTTAAATTTAATAAATAAGCCATTTCAAAGATACTGTTCTATGCAAAAATTTTTATTTAGAACACCTTAGATGAGGGCTAGTCTAAGAGGTAATCCTGGAATACATGCAATTCATGATTTGAGAAACAGTATTTTTTTTGTTTTGTTTTGTGGTACGTGGGTCTCTCACTATTGTGGCCTTTCCCGTTGCGGAGCACAGACTCTGGACGTGCAGGTTCCACAGCCTGCATTTTCTTAATGAATATATATTGTGTATACTCACTGTTGATAATTCTTATTTTAACTATTTTTGTAAAAATTGTTTAACTCATAAAAACTAATTATTCAGGGCTTCCCTGGTGGCACAGTGGTTGAGAGTCCACCTGCCGATGCGGGGGACATGGGTTCATGCCCCGGTCCAGGAAGATCCCACATGCCGTGGAGCGGCTAGGCCTTTGAGCCATGGCCACTGAGCCTGCGCGTCCGGAGCCTGTGCTCCGCAATGGGAGAGGCCACAACAGTGAGAGGCCTGCGTACCACAAAAAACCCCACAAAAAACAAAAAAACTAAGTCAAATTCTCTATTCTTATCTGAGAATACTTTCTTTGATCTTTTTGTTAATGTTCATATGATTGTGTTGCTATGAATATATATAATTCCTTTAAGTTCCATAATTGTATATGTTTGAAAGTATCTATGTCTCTGTGTCTGTATCTCTGTATGTACTTGTCTCATCCATTAGCTCTGTAACCTTTAGTAACTCAGGCTATACACTTGGGAAATTTTTGACAGAATGTTTATTAAAATTTAGAACAAATGTATTCTAGATTTTTTTTCGAAATGTACTTTGATTTTGGAGGCCATAATAAAAAAAATGACTGCATGTAAGATAAAGTTTTTTTGTGGCTACAATCTCCATCCACTTTGAGAAAAAAAATTAATTTTTCCTTCAATGCCATTGAATTTGAATTTCATTCATTCATGTATACAAACATTCACTGAATGTCTATTTTCTGTTATGCATCATGATGGGATTTCTGAGATGAAAGGCAACTATGTCTTAATTTATTGAAAATTTAAATGCTGTAAGAATTTTGTGGAAAGTCTGTGTACATCTTCTGTGTGATTGTGTAAATCTCATGAGAAACCTGTGACATAAACTGGTCATAAGGTTAATTGCTATATATTTTTGTTTCCTCAGTCCCAATGATTATATCATTCACTATTATTGAGTTCCATAAGAAACCTAACCTGTAAATATACATACACACATCTTGCTTTCTTAAATGTTAAAAATTTACTTGAACAATTAAAATCCAATATGTCAAAATGTAGGATCCTATTAAACTTCTCCATATGTATGTAATTTGAAATATATACTCACATATTAGTAAATATTTTCTCTTAAGTGTTGGATATCAAGTCTGCTTGAGGTAAACATTATCCTGGAGAATATTCTCATAGACTATAGGCCTTCTAGTTCTTATTCCTCCTTTTTCTTTGTCTCATTTATGAGCCTGTTTATTTGGTCCAATTTTAAATTATTATTTAAAAACTTTCAATTTTAGTTTTAAAATTTAAGAACGTATTTTATAGGAGTCTAATTAAAAAAATCTTATTTTTGAGTCAGGGTAGAAGAATCCCTTTAATTAGAGGGGTCCTTCTCTTAGAGTTATTCTAATTTTCTTAATGTTTGCCTTGAGTTGAGTCCTACAATTATATCTTTAAGCTGGCATTTATCTAACAGATTATATGAACCTACAGAGAAATGAAAGTCACACTTACATCTGGGTATCTAGAAAGGAAGTCTTCATTTCAATCTCATGCCATTGCTACTGACCCTTTGGAGTCGGGCCCCAACAAGGGTCCTCCTGACCGATGTTTTAGTCACTAATATAATGAGACCGAGCTTGGTTCAGAAGCAAAGGAAAGCGTTGTTCTAGGATCCAAGAACGGAGAGTTTCGAGCTCCAGCTGTAGCGTACACCGTTCTCCCTGACAGGCCGGCATCAGGGCTGCTTTATAAGATTCTCATAGGCTGGCAGAGTTCTCTCAGGTGGGCGCAGTTCTCGCGAGGTGGGTGCAGCTGTGCTGCTCACGCCCAGATCACAGTGCCGGGCGGGCGCAGCCTCTCTGCACACGGACCTCCGCCGCCATCTTGGACTGGGGTGGTGTGTGTGGTGCTTCTGCATACAGCCGCCGAAGTGTTCGGCACAGCGTTTTTATTCTGGGAGTGCTAACCCAACGTGTTAGGTGCAAGACTTCTGCACGCAGCTTCTATAGACAAGTGAAACTAGACTAAGCACAAAAGAAGGTAAACCTTATCACCTAGGTTCCATCGAATTTTTCCCAGGGGTCCCAGAGGGCTTTGCCGGCAACACCATGGGTAAGTGTTGCCCTAAAGTTAAGGGCATTTCATTTTGCAATTGATGTTTCCTGAGCCAGGTTTGGAAAAATAATGAAGTTACAGTAGATTTATATAAGACATGCTTGACAAGTCTTCTATAGAGAAAAGTTTTAGAGAAGGGATTGTAAAAATCTTCAGTTTTAGAAGAAAAAAGTTTTCTTTTTCTGATAAGTGCTACAAACCAAATGGAGATTTCTTTTTTTTTAACCAGAATAATATAATTATATAGACCTTAACATCTGTAGGATAATTTTAGTTTTTTTTTTTTTATTCGTCCAAGTATGTGGTATAGACATTTTTGGAGCTAGTGTTGATGAGTTCTTTATAATCCTATTTTTATTGCTTATGATTTTGACAGTTCATTCAAATTTATATCTTTCTCATAAAATTGCTCTGTGAAAAGTAGAGAGAAGGTGATGTATTTAAGGTTGAAAAGAAACAAGGTTGCATCCTAAGCCTGTTCAGAATGACAAAATGTCAGTGAAATTACCCTGTGAGGATGCATAAAATCATCACAAAAGGAGCAAAAAGCAGGTTTTTTTCAAGTGGTCCATACGAGTATGAGAGGTATTGAGTTAGGACAGCATTAGAACTAGAAAGGAAGTTTAAAAACTCAGAAAAAGCTACAGTAGTTTAAAAACTGTAATAGAACAAACACTACTTATGGCTGACTCACTTGAAACCCAGAAGATTTTACCAGTACCTTTTGTACCTTCCCTCTCAGCATCTGCTTTCATTGCATTGATATGTATGGAAGCTTTAGTTTTCTTTCCTTCCATCAAGGGAGTTTTATTGGAGGCAGTGGCTAGGGGGAGTTCAGAGGATGTATCAAGTCGCTGGGGTTGTCCACTCTTATAAGAGTTAAGGCCCAAAACAGAAGCACATTTTTAGTATAATAAGGAGTTCGGTGAGATTTTAAGGAAGGGGTGTATTAGTACAAGCTGAATGAAATGTTCAAGAAATATTCTGTTTACAAACAAACAAAACACACAACCTTTTATTAAACCATTTTTATTATTTCAAGTACAGTTATTTAACCTGAATCATTTAACATGAATAATTTAACTCTGAATCATTTGATCTGGCCTCTTGTTACAAAATGGGATTTTATGTATCTTTTTATTTTACCCTCAAAACTTACAGTTTAGGAAAATTAACTAATTGTGGAAGAAATAGAATCAGATGTTTGAATAATACCATGCACATTAGAAATGTTTAAGTATAGTAGCAATGTTAACACTAATAGGCGATCCTGCTAGATGTTTAAAATTCAAATAAAAACAGGTTTTAAAAGATTAGTGTGGATCATGAACAGAAAGAAAATGCTTTTTTTCTGCTGTCATGATATATACCTTAAAAAAAGTTTTATATATTTCCTTCAAAGATTCTTTCCTGAATGACCTGAGAATTATAGATTGCTTCCCCTCACCATGTTTGGAAGGCCCACAGATGTTCTGCATCAGAGATGTGAGAAACAATACACATATAGGAAAGCATGTAAAACATAAACGTACAACTTAATGGCTTGCTATAAAGTATATATCCATTGAAGTTTACTAACAAACCAGCCTTTCCCTTCGTGATTACAATTCTACCCTTCTTCTCTAAAGGTAAATATTGTCTTGTATTTTTTGGTAATAAATTACTTGCTTTTTTAAAAAAATAGCTTTTAATGAGTAAGAATGAATCCTAAACAATGTAGACCTTTAAACAAATAGTATAGTATGCATTCTTTAGTGACTGACTTCTTTTGTTTAGCTTTGTGTTTTTTTAAAGTTCAGCCTTGTTGTTAGGTATGACTCTAGTCCATTCATTTTTGTTGCTGTATTGTATTCCATTGTATGAATATAACAAGATTTATTTATCCATTTTACTGTTGATGGGCATTTGGTTGTCCCACTGTTTGGCTATGAAGAATAATGCTGCTTTGAATATTCCTGCACATGTGCACCCATTTCTAGAGTATTCACTTTGGAGTAGAATTGCTAGATCATAGGATATGCATATGATATCCATTATTTGATAATGCCAATTTTTTTTCCAAGTTAAAGCAATTTACACTCCTCCATCCTTACCAGTGCTTGATATCCTCAGACTTTCCATTTTTATCCATTGGTAAGTGTGTAGTTGTGATACATTACAGTGGCTTTATTTTACATTTCCTTATTTCTAATAAGCTTGAGCCCCTTGTCTTACATTTATTAGCCATTTAAATTTCTCTTTTGTTCTGATATGCCTGTTGCAATCATTTGTCCATTTTTCTATTGAGTTATCTTTTTCCTTTTGATCTGTGGTCATTCTCTACACATTCTAGATACAAGGTATTTGTCATGTGTATTGCAAATATCTTCTCACTCTGTCATTTTACCTTTTCATTCCTTAATAGTGTCTTTTGAATAGAAAGTTCTTAATTTTAATAAAATCAAATTTAACTTTCCTTTAAATCCCGTTTCGTTCTGATATTAAAATCACTCTTTCATCTTCTTTAGATATCAAAATATTTCTTGATCATTAAGATATTTCCTTATATTTTCTAAAAGCTACATTTCCCACTCCCTCTTCTAGTCATCCAATATGGCTTTTGTCTCCTACTTCCCTGAAATTGTAAATGCCATCAGATAGATATTTCAGGTCTCAGTCCCTCCCCTGAGCTACAGATGTGTGTTCATAGTTGTTTACCTCACCTTATTGCTTGCAAATTTCAAACGTAACAGATTCAGAAAGAAACTGTTATAGTTTCCCCACACCCCAAACTTGCTCCTCCCAAATTTCCTATCTCAGTGGTTCAGGCCCCAAATTTGAGTCAACCTAGATCTCTTCCTTTCCCTCAGTCCCTAAATCTAGTCTATTAGAAATTCCTATTGTTTCTCCCTACAAATATTTTCTGAATTCCACTATTTGTCACCATCTTCACTGTTAACTCCTTAATCCAAGTCAGTCCCATCTTTTCCCTGGATTACTGCATTAGTCTTCTGACTCATCTCCCTTCTTTTGTACTCTTGTAGCTCTTTCTCTTTAGGGTAGCCAGTGTTACCACACCAAGTTCATTTGCCTGATGCACAGCAAGTCAAATATCAAGACTGCAGAGGGTTGCAGCAGAGAAAGGGTGTATTTGTTGCTGAACTCAAGTTTGTGTGCCTGATGCACAGTGAGACCAAACAAGCTGACACATTGGAATTTGAGTCAGAGAAAGGTTTATTGCAAGGGCCAAGCAAGGAGTATGGGAGGCTCATGCTCAAAACACCCAAATTCCCCAATAGTCTTCTGGGAAGAATTTTTTTTTTAATTTATTTATTTTTGCTGTGTTGTGTCTTTGTTTCTGTGCGAGGGCTTTCTCTAGTTGTGGCAAGCGGGGGCCACTCTTCATCGCGGTGCACGGGCCTCTCACTGTTGCGGCCTCTCTTGTTGTGGAACGCAGGCTGCAGACACGCAGGCTCAGTAGTTGTGGCTAATGGGCCTAGTTGCTCCGCGGCATGTGGTATCCTCCCAGACCAGGGCTCGAACCCGTGTCCCCTGCATTAGTAGGCAGATTCTCAACCACTGCACCACCAGGGGAGCCCTGGGAAGAATTTTTAAAGACAAATTTAGGGGGAGGGCTGCAGGATGCATGATTGGTTGGTGGTGAGGTAACAGGGTGGTGGTCCAGGAATCTCAGTCATCAGCCTCCTGGTTCTAACTGGTCTGGGGTCAATGTGCTTATGCTCAGCCTGAAGTTACCACCCTCCACCTGGGTGAGGGCTTTAGTTCCTGTCAAAGAACTCAAAGAAAAGTATCAGACTGTTGTGTATATACTTTGAGGAGGAACTAGTATTCTACTTTATCACTGCACAGTTTTCTCTTCACTGCTTTTCTTTGTTTCTGTATTCCCTCACCTCCCTAATTAGTAACTGTTTGAATCTGCTCTTTGGAAATCAGGGAAGGCCTATGAGCAAGAAACAGAGGGGACATGGTAAGACTTTTGTGCCTAGGAGGACCCCATAGGGTCTTTCTCAGTGTCAATCCCCCATTTTCTTTGATACTTCTCAATCTTGAGGGGGAATAGGTATGGGGCAAAAAAGGGAACAAGTTTTGGATAGAAAGGTTAATCATAAACTCAGCAGAGGAACTCAGCTTTACAGGGACTGTTTCATATTCATGAGACAGCCAAGTGAGGAGATGGGAGAACAAAATCTCAAATCGGCCTCCCCAAAGGGAGGAGGGAGAGGCTTGGGATATTTATGGGATAAAGAAGCAGGGTGGTGTGAGGTGTGGGGAGCATGGGGAAAGATGATTGGAAATAAGAAAAAGGTGAGGTAATCGTGGTGCTGCACAAGTGTAACTAAGCTACAGGCTTCTTCACAGTACTCATGGTCAGAAACTGGTGGTGTTGGCATGTTCTGAGGGTGCCAGAACACCTAGCCCTCTGACATTAAGAGGTCACCAAGTGGTCATTCAGGCATGTGCAGTTGGAGGGTCAGTGGTCCCAACCAGTCTTAATTGGCTGGAGCTTGAACTGGACACAACTTGGGCAAACATCCTATTGTTTAGGTTACATGCCACTTGGAGGGCATGCATGTTTTTGTAGTAACAATTAAAGGGAGCTTGATTAGTGAAGGCAGGTTACAGGTTTAACAGATCTAACTGATGATTAACCTTGGTTTCACCAGTTTAATCTTTAGAAAATAGATCATATAATTTCCCTTCAGAATTTTGCCTTCACATTTAGAATAAAATAAAAAGTTCTTTAGATGGCCCCCACACCTATTTCTTCAACCTCTTCTAACACTAGTCTCATATTAGTTTTGCTCTAGTCACATTGACTTCTTACTGTTCCTCAAACCCACAAACTTGTAGTCACCTCAGGACTTTTACACTTGCTTCTTCCTCTGCCTTTCTTGTTCTTTCCTTGAAGTTGACTTGGCTAGCCTACAGTAGTGCCTGGCAAATTGTCAGTGCTCAAAAGCTATTGATAAACAAATGAATGGGTTAAAAAATGAATGGTTAGATGGATGAATTTTGCAGGGAAAAAACTTTTATTAATACTATATCAACAGATTTTTATTGCATAAGTAATTTCAGTCTAAGTTGTATGTTTGGAGGTAGGAAAATGCCTGAGCTCTGTCTGCTTTTTGAATTAATTTCTCATTTCATTTAGTTCTCTTTTTCTCCAGAATGGTTTTCTACTTAATTTGAATTTTGATCAGTTTGATTTCTTTGCTCTGGATGATTTGTTTCATGGTTGTGAACCAGATTAAACAAACATATCCTAATATGCTGAAATTCTTCTTTTTCTCAGATGTTATGCTCCCTCAAAACTATTTGCTTATCATGGGTAGAATCTTAGTCTGGAAATCACCATGGAAATAATCTGCTTTTAAGCCTGACCCATTGCAGAAATCTTCTAAAACATTTCTTCAGGTTATTATCCAGCTTCTGCTTAATTATCTCTCATGATAAGAAAACTGTTCCTTCAAAAGACAGCTGATTCTTACAGAAATGAATCACTGGAAATGTGGGGGAGTGGGGATGATCTGTTTTCCCCAAAGGAGATTAATTAAACTGATTAGAAGCAGAATGGACTGGATTTTGAGATTTGGATTATGTGGACATAAAAAATATAAAAAATTGTATTTTGGCTCTGTTTGAAGATTAATGTTTAGCAAATAGGAAAATAGGAATTGAATTGTATAAATTAGAGCTTGTGACATATTTAAATAAATAACCTGAGGAGTTCTTAGCTCCCTTCTCTCTAACCACACAGTAATTAGTATCATTCATGGCAAATTGATGGTCTGGAAGACTCACTTTTGATATTATTATAAGATATTTTCCCTGAGTCTTATAGAACTACCCCTTTTTTGTTATCCTGTAATAAATATCCTACTCTTTATCATTGCCTCCATTATATTATATTTCTGTTTGTCATTACAGTATATTGAGTGTCTTAAAGACAGGGACTATGTCTTGTTTATCTTAGTTTCATTAGTGTATAGTAGAGAGTAGTGTAGTAGAGAGCCTGAAATATATAGGGCTCAATAAATTTGCCAAAAGAATGATCTACACTCTGTAATTAACACTTCCCAGGAGTGAAATAGTCAATTGCTGGCTCTAAACTTTCTTGAATAATTCCCTTTTTATTAGTTCTGTTGACTATTTTAAACTCAGGAGTATTCAGTTTGAACATCAAATATTCACTTTGCCATTTAAAAAAATTGGTTCATCTGTGTGTTTTCTCTATGATGAAAAGGATTCTCCCTGGTATTAATAACACTTCCTGGCACTGAATTAAGGTTCTAGAATGTTTCTTCCAGAGTTTCCAGAATGATTTTTTAAGAACTGAAAAGATTTATGAATCATCATGCCTTCCATAAATATTCAAAATTGCTTTCATGGAGTTACTTAGCTATCAAGAAGATAGATCTCATCAGAACATTAAAAAAATCTCTTAAAATAGGTGTTCTTCTGGTGTTCAAATATCTTTTCATAAAACTATGAATATTTACTATTTTATTTTCAATAAATAATTGAATTTGCTCTATTTTCTGCTAAATAAGTACTTTCCTTTATATAGCTTTCAATGTCTAGAAATAAACTAGTATGTTTATGATTATGTGAAGGCATATGCACACACATACAAACACACCAACACACCCATGCACAAACACGCTCCCCTGAGGCTTACTGTAAATGGCCAGTTTAATATTGTCCTCACAGGGCGCAGCCAGGGAGTTTCAAGCTGGACGCTTGCCTTAGTTACAGAGCTTGATTATAAGACAGCAGAAAGTGCCAAGCCTTCAGAATCTAGTTGGCCATTCTACTTAAGAACCAGTTAAATTGTTTTGGATTGTCCTTCATAAGTCATAACTTCCGTAAATACTTAGGCAGAGAAATGATTTTAAAATAGTTTATTTGAAGTAAGGTATACCAATGATTTATTTGTACATTTCACAGAGTTGGTTAAATTTTCAACTTCTGTAAGTAAGTGACTTCAGTGTAGGTCTCTTCACAATTTTACATGAAGAAATACAAGACATTTTCATCACAATGCATGTAGTTGTTCTGATACCCAGGTGTCATAAGTTAGCTTTTAGAATGAGGAAGCTCTGACACATAGATGATCATGCGTAAGCGAACTTTAACTCTGCTAGAATCCCGTAAAAATTCAGTAACAGTCATAATTCAGACTGTATAAATTGCTGTGCCATTAAATGTTAATAAATTTTATTTGTGTTCTTTTGGTGTGTGTGTGCATGTGTGTGTGTGTGTGTGTGTTTAAGGGAGGGAGGGCAGGAGAGAGGGAGAAAGAGAAAGAAAGAAGGAGAGAGAAAATTTCTTCATTAAGATAATTTTATTGAAATTAAGCTATTTAACTTTTTGGGTTTTTTTTGCAAACCAACTCTTGCCATTCCCCCCGCCCCCCACCCATGGAGGCGATAAATTCTCTCATTCACATAGATAAAGAATATTTTAAATAAAAGTTATCATGAAAATTATAATTCTTTGGGTCTCTGGTGAGGAGTGAATATTCTAGCTTTGATCGTAAATGCCTGAAATTCATTGGTTAGTTCCTATGGGAGCATGTTCCTACAGGGTAATTAAGATTGCTGTAGGACTGTACAATGACTTCGCACTTGTACTTTTAGGATGTAACACTTCCTATAAAATATTAAGTAACCAAAAATGTTAAAAAATAGTATTTTTCTTTTCTTTTTACATCTTTATTGGAGTATAATTGCTTTTTACATTGTTGTGTTAGTTGCTGCTATATAACAAAGTAAATCAGCTATACGTATACATATATCCCCATATCCCCTCCCTCTTGAGTCTCCCTCCCACTCTCTCTATCCCACCCTTCTAGGTAGACACAAGGTAACGAGCTGATCTCCCTGTGCTTTGCGGCTGCTTCCCACTAGCTATCTATTTTACATTTGGTAGTGTATATATGTCCATGCCACTCTCTCACTTCGTCCCAGCTTACCATTCACCCTCTCTGTGTCCTCAAGTCCATTCTCTATGTCTGCATCTTTATTCCTGTCCTACCCCTAGTTTCTTCAGAACCATTTTTTTTAAGATTCCCTGTATATGTGTTAGCATACAGTATTTGTTTTTCTCTTTCTGACTTACTTCACTCTGTATGACAGACTCTAGGTCCATCCACCTCACTACAAATAACTCAATTTCGTTTCTCAAAATATAGTATTTTTCTTGTCTCATACTGTTCTGTCTTAAATGTTATCTACAACTTCTTCCTTTGCAAGTTTGTATACTTTGCCCATTTATCAGCTTTGATGAGACTTCCACAGAGGAACCTCCTCTGACCTTGCAGACTTGTGCAGTTTCCTTTAGTTTCCACCCTCAGGATATCTGTTTCTCTCACTACTAGTATTTATGTTATCACAAGTATAGTATAATTGTTACCTCTGTAACTAGTTTACAGTGTTCCCCCTGGCACATTACTATGCAACATTCATATAATTTTCTTGAGAAAATATAAAACCCATAGTAACAGCTAAAAGTTAAATAGTATTTAATCTTTAGTATTTATGTAACAGAATGTTAAAATAGGACACCTTGTTTCTTTTTGCAGCTGAAAAGTTTTAGAATTTTAGACAGGCACATCTGCATTCAGACTCTGCAACAGAGATGTTGTTTATTGCACTAGATCTCAGCGTGTTGGTATATCCAGTCACGGTAGGCTGTCACTAGAGTATACACTCCTGGCTTATCTGGCAGAGCACACTGATACCCCCAGCTTACTATCCCCACGAGGAACCAGAGCTGCCGTGCGTCTTCTTGTACGAGTGGGCCACCAGAGTCCCCCTGAAGGAAACAGAATGATTGATTATTTAAGTGTGAAAACAATGCCAAAGTATTCAGTTTACTTCTATGGCAGTAGAAGTCACATCCAGTATGACAATAAAGTTAGTCTGACATTTCCTGTTGAAATACTAAATACCAAGTCATGCGAAAATTAACAGAATCTTCCAAGTACACGTGTTGTTCCTTCAGCAACTGTGAGAAGATGAGAAGCATATTTTCCAGACTCCACCAGTCTGCTACCCATCCCAGGCTCACCTCCTTCAGGGGGCCATCCCTCACCAGCACCTTTCCTCCCCACTGTCACCACTTCCAGCTTTGGGCTAGATTAGTTTTTCACTGCCTGCATTCCCACATCCTGTGGGTACTTTCACTGCTGCTTCATTATTTTGTACATGCACATTTGTGTGCCTGTTTGAACTTACTCCCACTGGATCAGCTCCCCTCGTTGTAGCAGCTGCACATCTCTGCAACTCTCATTGCATTTATGATACTTGTTCAGTGTCTGTTTTTCAGGCTCTACTGTAAGGTCCATAAGGGAAGGGGGCATACATATCTGGACACTGCTATATGCTAAGCCTCTAGCCCAAAGGAAATGCTAAGAAAATATCTGTTGAATGAATAAGTTTTTAGAAATCTCACTTATCTTCCTATTCATAGCACAATGCATGGTGTTTGATATACAGTGTATCAAAAAGTATTCTTTTGGTGAATAATAGAAATTTAAATGGCAATGAGTAAAACACTCCTTATGAAATATTTACCAGCAAATTATAATAATAAGCCAACCAACTAAATATTTGTGCATGTAATAATCTATTTGGGGAGAAAAATTAGGATATCTTACATGCTGTATAATGGGTTAAGTCTGTGGGTTCTGGAGTTAGCGTAGGTTTGAATCCTCTACTTACTAGCTATATGATTTTCAGTAAGGTACTTAATAGCCCTTTGTACCTCAGCTTCCTCATCTGTAAATAATATTTTTATGTGTTTAAATGAGTTTAACATGTGTAGCAATCTGAGTATAGCCTGGTAAATAGTACTAATAAAACTCAGCTGTTATTACCAAGTGTGCTTCTAGAATAGTTTGCTATTCATTTGATTGCTCTTAATAGTAGCTAGTTCTTCCATGCCTACTTAATTACTGGTTTAGATGGGGAGAAGGGTTAGTGTCTGAATTACCAGCTTGATGGCAAGCACTGCATGGAGGTGATTGGCATCTGCCTCCTTTAGATCTTGCACGTGTGCTCCAGTTTACCAGTTCTCAGCACTCTCCCATCATTGTGTTTTTCTTCTACTTCTTCTATAGTAAGATATTTCTTTGCATAATGTCTTACCAAGAGTGGGCAAGCAAATATTAAACTAAGTGGGACATGTAATTTTTCCTATATCTGGGCAGCTTCACTGCCTGATTGGGCAGATATCTGAGCCTGTGGTCTCTCTTCTAGACCATAGACTTGCTGAGTTCAGGTGATACTGTGTAAGCACAGAGTCTGGCACATAAAAAGTAAATAATGCAATATAAAAAAATGAATGAACAAAAACAAATAGGATCTCATAAGCTCTTATGTAAAGTGCTATTTTTTGAGGCATAAACTCTATGCATTATATATAGTATTTCAGCTGAAAATCAGTGAGACCCAGAGTGGAACACACAGGAAAGTTTCATGGTGAGTTATGGCCTGAACTGAGCTTGGAGGAAGAGCAGAATCTGTATATGCAGAAGGTAAAGTGTATCATGAGTAAAGCATGAATAAACACCCTTTTATATCTCATGTATATCCTTAAGTCAGTTCTAATTAATGCTCTTAGTAGATCTGAAATTATCGTGTAGAGGTTTGTTGCTTACTTGATTGGTGAATTCTTTGTAAAACTACTATGAAAGTTGAGAATTTGTTGTTACAGGGCTAGCAATAGAAAATAATAAAATGGGAAGTGGAACAAGAAGCATTCCCTACCATCAAGACATCTCCACTTAAAGTGAATAAAAACCAGTGGGTAATTAACAGTGTCTTGAAAATTGATAAACAACTTCCCTCCACCCCCACACAGCTTGTAGTCAAGAAAAATGTTTCATTTTGGGGAAAGTGCTCATGGATTGGGGTCTTTGCCAAAACTATGTAAGAACTACTACTTATCCTCTTTTTCAAGAGTGTAAACACTAAATATAAAAGTGAGCAATGTTTGAGAAAAGAATAAACCTCATTTTTCTGCTTATGTAGTCAGGAAAGCAGTAGCAGATTCATCAAGAAAACAGATTGATTTTTCTTAATTCCAAAAATGTAATTTTGGATACTAAGTAGTTGTTGCTGTTACTGTATGGGGTTGGGTTTCAGACATAGGAATAAAATCTAGTAAAAAATAAAACCACATCAGTTTAGTTTAATTAAAAATTTAATATTAAAATCTTATTCTAAGAGAAAAACAAATACCGTATGCTAACGCATATATATGGAATCTAAAAAAAAAAAAAAAAAAAAAAAGGTACCGGTGAACCTAGTTGCAGGGCAGGAATAAAGAGGCATATAGAATGGACTTGATGACATGGGGTGGGAGGGTGAAGTTGGGCTGAAGTGAGAGTAACATCGACATATGTACACTACCAGATGTAAAATAGTTGGCTGGTGGGAAGCAGCAGCATAGCACAGGGAGATCGGCTCGGTGTTTTGCAATGACCTAGAAGGGAGAGATAGGGAAGATGGGAGGGAGGCTGAAGAGGGAGGGGATATGGTGACATGTGTATGCATATGGCTGATTCGCTTTGTTGTGCAACAGAAGCTAACATGGTATTGTGAAGCAATTATACTACAGTAAAGATCTATTCAAAGTAAATAAATAAATAGCAACATACCTTCCAAAAATCTTATTCTAATTACATTAGAGTAAGAATTCATATTTATTGTTAGTGTTTTTATATTTGGTTGAAAAGTACAAAGTAGATCTAAATAGTTTTTTTTTTCCTTCATTAGTGCTATTTTACAATTGTGGGAGCTATGGTTACTCAAGTAACTAAGCTCTTTGTATAAATTTTTTATCTTCAAGGTGCTGATATTCAGGTGTTATTTATATTTTTAAAATCAATTTTCTACAACTCTTAGATGAGTGATTTATTTAAGTCTTCATAGTAGAAGGTTGAGGTGAAAGTTATTGATGTCAGTGATCATGGTCTAGTAGAAATACAACAGTAGAAATAGCTGAGATAGCTGAGCTTTCTTGCTTAGTGTGTGCCTGACATATTTAATCTCCATCTAATCTTTAGTGGTACCTAAAAAGTTAGATACTATACTTATCCCGATTTTATAGATAAAAGGATTGGTAATAGAGGTTAAGGAATTCAAACCCGAGTCTGTCTGGTTCTTGAGCTTGATAGTTAACCACTTTGCAACTTGGCTTCTCAGAATCAGTGTTTCATGATAGATCAACATCATATAAGAATCTGTAAAATCTAGACCATACATTTTTAGAGGATCAGGGCTGTGTATTATAATGATACCTCTATGTCTATCACAATATGACATGCTAGTAAGTGCTTATAAACTTGGCTGATGACATGGATAACACTGTCTTGAACTTACCTGGCATGCATCCACTCCACCTTGAAGTAGTCCAGCACATAGCATTCCAGGCAGGATGGCTCCATTATAACTAGATGGTGCATTACATACTTCAGTACTTATTATTTTGACCCGTGCTTGTTCTAGATCTGGAACTGTGCTGCCTGTTAAGTATAAAAGCAGAATGAAAATGGACTTCAGGGTAGATACATTAATGATTCTATGGTGAATATAGGAAGGAATAATTGTACTCCAAACATTATCTCTTATTCAGCAAAGAAGGCTATTGAAATGTACTAGTAGTTTTTTCTCAGCAAAGATTTCCATAGTAGAGATGGATTACCCCTTTACATAGATCGGTGTTTTCCTTTTTTTGCTTTAGGTCTGTGATACAGTGCCCCTTAGACCTTAAGAAGGGGAAAAAATCTGCTTACTTAAAATTGACTAGTAGATTTTGAAATATCCACTGATTAACTTTGAATTAGAAAATTAAATATTGATTAACCTTTAATATAGTAACAAAAGAGAAACAAATCTTGTTTCACGGCTAAAGAATGAATTTATTTTATATTGATATTCCTTCAATATGGCACTGCCGTTTTTGTGATTGGCACAAATTTTATTTACTACACCAGATTACTTTGGGCCATGAAAACACAATGAAATATTTTCTAGGACAATTCAGCCTTTGTTTTGTTTCTTGGAGACATGATCTACAACATAGTTAGAAACCCATGGATATTGTTAATGCTATCCTTCCACTCCCTAGCTGATACTCATTTTCCCCTTGGCTATATTTGCTCTTTCATGTCACCCTTATTTCTTTTTCTCATTTTATTTGCCTCATAAATAAGTGTGAACAATACTTATGTACACACAGAGTTTCTTGTTCTGAAGGCAGGATTTCTTTCACTTCAGAATACCTTAAAACCCTTAGAGAATACCTATCTAAACCCTCTCATAAATTTTAAAAATTTTCTTTATAGGGGAGCTATTCAAGTCTGTAGAGTCTCTGGATTATGGAAGAACTCATGTTTCTGTATCACTTGCTTTTACATTTTCCTATTACTGTGTGTGAGAATTCTGTATAGTTTCTAGGGACATTGCTTTGATTTGCTGAAGGAACTCTAGTTAGATCTTAGGATGACCAGACTGTAGCATGGTTCTGTATAGAACCATAGAACCTACCCTTCAGGTGTTCCTTAATTTAAAAAAAAATGCGTACTAGCAAGTACCAGGAGATATTGCTGTTGTTTTTGTTTTATTTTTCCTGAGATACTCACCGGTGTATCTTTGAGATCCCCATCCTGTTACATAAGCAGTGGTACCAGGTGGAATATTCTGGCTAGCGTCTGGGAGGCACACCATACGGATATTTCTGGTAAAGGTGACTTCTCTATCAAGTTGTAAAAGTGCAATATCATTTTCTTGAGTTTCAGGTTTATAATTGTTATGGATTAAAATAGTCTTTATTCCTCTTCTCTCTTTAGGAAATGTTGTGGAAATACCAAAGGTGACAGTCCATTGAAGAGTATCAGAGCGGCTAAAAATATGAAAACATGTTATTTGAATACAGAACTTGTGAGAATTTCAAATATTTGGTTTTTGTGTTTGTCCCCTCCACCCCCAATCTAGGAAGTATTCAACCAACATTTCTTTGTGATCTATTTCTGTAATTCTTTACTGGCACAATGAGTGATCATTTGTCTAAAGAAACATAGAAATATTTTAGAAAACATATCTTGGGGGTGATGAACGTCCTGGTGTTCCGTTATTCCAATAAGGATATACTGACACTTTGATGAACACTAGTATAACACAAAACTTTTCTTTGATTTCTCCCTTTTCTACATCCTTCCATTCAAGCAACTGAGAAGTCTGAAATAATGTTCACTTTAGTTTTAACTCTTTCCTTCCAACTGTTATTTTTTTCCTTTCCTTTAGCCAGAAGTTCCATTTAAATAGTAGTGATGATAAGGGGCTCCTTGTCTTATTAATTGATGAATGATTTTTCTGTACTAAGTGTGTTGCTTCTTGAAGATTTTGGTGTGTGTGTGTGTGTATGTATTCATACACACACACACAGAGAGAGAGAGAGAGAGAGAGAGAGAGAGAGAGAGCACTAATATAAAAAAATATAAGGCATTATCTTGCTGACCTAGGAATAGGGACTTTTTAGCCAAACTCCCAAAATACAAACCATACAGTTAAGAATGGATAAATTTCATGAGATCAAAATTAAGTGTATCATATATAGAGAACAAACTAATGGTTACTAGGGGGAGAGAGAGGGGGTAGGGGCAAGATAGGTATAGGGGATTAAGAGGTACAAACTATTATATATAAAATAAATAAGCTACAAGGATATGGTACAATGCAGGGAATATAGCCAACATTTTATAATAAATGGAGTATAATCTTTATAAATTGTAAATTACTATACCGTACACTTATAATATATAATATTGTGTATCAACTATACTTCAATAAAAAGTATGTAGCATAAAAAAGAAAATCAATTAAAAGACATAAAAAACTGAAAACAAAATTAACTGTACCATAGACATATTTATCAGATGAATGAGAAAAGACTTGCAATGTTTAATATCTAAAATTTTTGTAGAATATACAGAAGTCTGTAAACCAGCAATAAATGGAGGGAAAAACCATTATACAATGAACAAAAAATATTAATAGGTATTTCATGGGAGAAGCCCAGACAGCCTGTAGACATATGAAAAGATACTCAAACTCACTAATAAGCAGAGAAATGGAAATTATAACAATAATGAGCATCTAATGTATATTCATAAGAATGACAAAAAATTGAAAAAGAATAGTATTGTGTTGGTGAGAAAGAAGTTCGAACTCTTTTGCATTACATGTGAAGATGTAACATTCTGGAAAGCATTGTAGTGTATTTAGCACACTGTATATATACTTCTGGGTATGTATGTCAGAGAAATTCTTGAAGGTTTATAGAGAGGCACATATGAAGGCATGAGAGAAAGTGTATATGTGTTGCTCTTTGTGGCAGTGGGAAGTTGTAGCAACCTAGCTGGATGAAGGGATATGGTGGATGCAGTGGTGAACTAGATTAAAATTCCCAGGATTGAGCAAAAACAGTAAGGAAATATGAGACTTATACACAATGCTACTCATATAAATTAAAGACACACACACCCACACACCCCAAAGTTTTGCAGGTAACTGCATATTTAAAGACATGTCAAATATTTGTGTGAGGCCTATGGGGGCAGGGAAGGTAACAAGTGGAATACAGGTATGACAGGAGAAAAATAAAAGGAGAGCAAGGTCTTGTACAAACTGATGAAAATAAGGATCTATGAATTGGAAGGTTGATTAATGCAACATGCTTTTAAGGTTGAATAAAAGCAAAATGTAACCAAATAATCTGAGGGTTTTGTGGAGTTTAGATAGTGGAGTTATACAGAAAATAGAAATTATATATCCAGGAGATACTTTCATGAGGTACAGTAGCTTGCAAAAGAGTAAATGCTAGTTAAAAATTCTAAAGAAAAAATATTTGACAACAAGAAAATACATGAATTTTTTATATTAAACTTCTTTTGCCTCAGGGTCTTTATAGTGAAGATTTTAAAAGCTACTCTTCTTTCTTTCTTCCCTGTCTGCCTCCCTCCCTCCCTTCCTTTCCTTTCTTTCAGCAAATGAATAAGAGCATGGTTTTGGAACCAGTTGAATTTAGATTTGAATCTTGGCTGTGTCGCATATTGGCAGTGTTATTCAGGGCAAGTTATTTGATATCGCTAATGATCAATTTTTTATGCATAAAATGTGATTGATTGATACCCTCTAACACAGATGTAAGTATTAATTGAGACAACTAAGGTATGCCAAGGTGGGTAGGTAACTGTGGTCTTACCTTGTGAAGCAGTGAGCTGCTGACAGGATCCACTTTTTACTGATCAAGACACCTCCGCAGTGGTGAAGATTACTCCACTGTAAACTGACTTGCCATGGCCAGTCTCCTTCCATAGCTTTAGTGCCTCCTATGATTCTCTCATCAGACAATGTTGTTAGGTCTGGACGGAGCCCACATTCTAATGGGAAAAGGGGATTAATGTACTGAGAAGATCATGATTCTTACACTTGGCAGATGCTTTAAGAATTTCACCATCATTTATGACTTTTATGTCTTTTATGTATTCTTTCCCAGGACATGCTAGGCTTTCCAAAAGCATGATCAATATGTTATATTTTTAGAGTACTTATGTGACTGTTGCCTATAGACTGCATTTTAGAGAACATTGCTGAACTTAATTGGCATGGAGGTTTCAAATTCTGGAGCAGCTTCAGAGTTCTCTGGAATTCCTCATGAGTGGGGGTTAAGATAGGTCAGTGCTGGAGGCACCAGTTCAGGCTACAGGTTCCCTGGGAAATTTCCATCTTCTCAGTAGCCTTGCTACTCAAAGTGTGGTCTGTGGATCTGCAGCACGGGCCTCCCCTAGGAACTTGTTAGAAATGTTGGCTCTGTGTAGAAACAACCTAAGTGTCTGTCAGTGGATAAGTGGATCAAGAAATAGTGGTATATATGTGCAAATAAGCATGCACACACACACAGGAATGTTATTCAGCCTTAAAAGAGAAGGAAATCCTGTCACTTGAAACAACGTCGATGAAACTGTAGGGTATTGTGCTAAGGGAATTTTCCAGACAAAGACAAATACTGCATGGTCTCACCTATATGTGGAAATTAAAGTTGAACTCCTAGAAACAGTAGAAAGTGGTGGCCAGCGGGTCGGAGAAATAGGGAGAGTTTGGTAAAAGGGTATAAACTTTCAGCTGTAAGATGAATAAGGTCTGAGAATCTAATGTATAACATAGTGACTATAGTTGACAACAGTGTATTGTATAATTGAAATTTGCTGAGTTCTCGCTAAAAAAAAAAAAGGAGAGAGGTGATAAATACGTGAGGTGATGAATGTGTTAATTAGCTGAATGAGGGGAATCTTTTCATAATGTATACATGTATAAAATCATGACATTGTACACTTTAAATATCTTGTAATTTTATTTGTCAGTTGTCCCACAGGAAAGATGAACAACAATGACAAAAAAAAATGTTGACTCTCAGAGCCACATCAGGGAACAAATCAAAAGCTGCATTTTTTTTTCCTCCAACTTTATTAAGGAATAATTGACAAATATTGATACAATGTATATATATTTAAAGTATACAGTGCGATGATTTGATATACATATACATTGTTGAATGATTACCAAGTTCAAGATAATTAACACATCTAACACCTCACATAGTTCTCTTTTGTGTGTGTGTGTGTAAGTGTGACGGGAATACTTATGATCTACTCTCAGCAACTTTCAAGTGTACAATACCATATTACTAACTCTAGTCACCAAGCTGGGCATTAGGTTCTCAGAACTTACTAGAAGCTGCATTTTAACAAGTGATTCATGTGCACAATGAAGTTGGAGGGAAACTGCTCTCATCATGAAGACTCTATAGAGGTAATTCAGGTTCACTGTGGACAGTTCAGCCCACATCTGTAACTTACTCTATCTTACCAAGTGTGCCCTGGAAAGGGAGTTACTTTAGGTCCACAGAATATTCTCGAGGGTAACTGAAGATTTCTAAGTATCTAGATGAGGTTTATTTAAATATTTTAAGAGAGCCATGACTCTCTAATGGTCAAAGCTGAAATGGGCTGGAGTGGGCTGGATCACTCAACTCCTCTTAACTCCCACTCCCATGGTTTATTTCCTCTTGTTTAGTCTATTACTGAGAAATTAGAGATAAATCACCACCAACAGTTTCTATTGCTGGACCAGCTCTGAAGTAGTGACATTGCTTCAATAGGACACCATCCAAAGGCATTTTTTCTAACAGATCTCCCAGATAGATGAGGACTAGACTTCCATTAAGAATATACATGGAATATAGGTTCCTTTGCTACATTCTCCAACCAAATTCTCTAGTAAATTATTTAAGCACATTTTAATGAAAAAGGAGCATGAATTAAATATATAATGAAGTTGAAAAACACCCACAGAGGAAACATTAACATCACTTAAGTATGTGAGATAGGCCAGCTATCAAGATATATTGAACTAATTTCTAACTACCTTTTATTAGCCAGAGAAGTAAACTGCTGTTTTCTAGGGGCTATATTTCTGCTATCCTAGCCTGAGAGTATACATAAGGACATTGGAAAGCGGTGACTTTTCTAATATGTTATAGACATAAAACTGATACTGCTTTTTGTAATTTTTTTTAAATTATACTTTATGATTAACTTAAATCCACAACAAAGCAAGCTATTCTGGTGGTTAGGAGAAGGCATATAAATGATGCAACTAAACATAATTTGCAAGTCTACTGAAATGCTGCCATGGAACCAGAACAGGAAAAACTTCCTAAAGCTGCCAAGAAACCCTTAATGAGACCAAACTTGATACAGAGTGGTGGAATGGCATTGCTACTTCTTCCTTCTAAAAGGAGGGGAAAACTTAAACATCACTTCATAGGCCAACAGAATCAGCAATATCTTATCTCAACAACAACCCACATGAGTGAACTAAGAATAAAGATACCATCTTAATAGACACTGCCTTGGCAAAGACTACAAATCACTTGAACATTTACTCTTTTTATTTTGGTAAACCACGTTTACAAAGTAATTTAAAAGCTTACCTTGAGTTAAAATATTTTCTGTATCCTGGTCAGTTATTTCTGGTGTTAAAAAAGAGAGAGAGAGTAGGATCAATACAAAAAGGACTGTATACCATTTGACCTTAATTTCTTAACGTGTAGTCCTCAGACAACCATAATCAGAATCAGTTAAGAGGACTGCTAAAGTACAGACTCCTTGGCTCCATCCCAGACCTGCTGAAAGAATCTGAGTCATGGGCTTCAGAAAACTGTTTATAATATTCCCTCAATTTATTGTTTGCACACTAAAGTTTGTGCTTTAATTTCTCATCAAACGCTTAAAAGATAGCTAAAAGTTATTTAAAAGATATTTCTGCTCTCAAGTCACTCAGTTTACTTGGGAAAACAGCAACATAGTCATGGAGATACAATGTAGTAAATGCTGTAAGAGAAGTTAACTTTTCATTTTTTTCTAATATATATTTATGTACATATAACTATATCTGTATTACTTTTCTGATACTATTTGTAGTACTGCAGGTATAACAAAATACAGGGGGTCTGCCATCACATAATTTATAGGTAGAAATTGATCAAGAAATCATTCAAATAAATTTAAGTGCAAAGTAGAGAGGATAAAGGAGAGAGTTACTAATGATTCTGGTTCACAGATGTTATCATGATGAAAATAACATTTGAGTTGTATTTTGAATACCTAAAAGGAGTTTTTCAGGCAGGAAAGAGGTGAAAAGGCATTCCAGATGAGAGATATAGTGGACACAAATGCATGGAGGTGTAAGATGTTTGTGGAGCAATAAAGTCAGTAGAGCTAATACAAGTGTTGCATGTAGGGAAGTGGTGGGAGAGCACAGAAAGGAAAATATGTTGGTGCCAGATGGTGATAATTTGTATATTCCAGTTTAATGTCTGCTCATAGAACAGTTTTCTCTGCATGTCCTACAGCCATCGCAAACTCAATGTCACCAAATTTTACTCCAAATTTGCTACTTATATTTCCTCCTTTAGTAAATGACACCACTTCCACCAATAGCTAGAAATCTGAAATGGTCTCTAACTCCTTCTTTCTCATCATTTCCCACATCTTATTGCTTTCCAGATTTTGTACCTTCTACCCTCTAACCATCCTTTGCATTAGCACCATCTTCCCCCTCCCTTTGGCTGCTACTTTAGTTCATGCTTTCATCATTTGACACCTATTCCCTGCCTCCACTTTTGCCCTTTTTAATGCATCCATCTCTACTTTACCAGACTGACATTTCTAAAAATGTAGATCATGTCAGAGCATATTCTCTGCTTGAAATCTTTTAATGAGAAATCAGCTTCTTATTTCCTATAAGATAAATCTAAACCTCTCAGACAGGTGTTCACATTCTCTAAAGTCAACTTAAACAAACTTTTTTGCTGCCAGAAGTTTCACAGGGCTTGGGTATCACACCTGCTTTGTAAGTGTTAGAGGAGGCAAAACATCCTTTTGGAGAAAGGAAATAAAAAGAGCTGACCATTCCTTTTCATTCTTTGAGCAAGAAAGACTTTATTTCAATACTGGCTCCCCTACATGCTGCCTGTATGCCCTGGGCAATTATCTATCTTTTCTGAGTGTGGACGATAGAAGGATCTATAACATGTGGTTGTTGTGAGGGTTAAACAAACTGTAATGCATGAGCATCAGCTAGTCAGGAAGGACACAGCCACCCGTGGAGCTGGATCAGTGTCTTGGAGGTCCTTGCTGTGCTAAGCATTAATGCTGTAGTTGCAAGGGGAGAATCTGGGAGTCCAAGATAGGGATGGGAGAATTTGGAGGGGTTGGGAAGGCACCTTTATAGGCCTGGTGCAGTGGTTATTTACCAACAGATAGGAAAGAATTTCAATATTTTAACAACTAGTAAAACTATAACAGGTATTTGCTTATTAACTACCAGTCCAATGTGGGAGCCACCAAAATCCCTTAATTGTGAGCTTATTATGAGGGGAATCATGGTTTCTTAAGCTAGCAGTACATGACAAAGTTGAAGGAGTGTCCTTAAATTGTATGCATATATTAAGTAATTCCTTCTTTTTAAAAGTCATGCAAAAATATTAATGGAGTACTTATTATGTGCTAGACACTGGGCAGCAGAAGGACAGTAGGATGAACAAGGCAGACTGGTCCTTGCCTTTAGAAAACTAACAGAGTAGGATGAAGACACAGAAATAATATTGTAGTTTCAATTGTGATAAACTCTGTGAAGGAAAATGAAGGTGTGTATGACAGAGGTAAATAATTTAGTACAGGAAGTTAGAAAAGACTTACATTAGAAAGAAATGATTCAGATGATACTTGACAAATGCAAGGGGGTGATCTAACCTGTGTTATAAGAAACTGGAATAATGTATGCAAAGGCCCTGAGGCACGGAGAGAATTTTTGCAAGCAGAGAAAGTGAAGGTGTGGCCAGATTGTGGTGAATGAGGAGGAGAATGGTATAATAAATGGCTAGAGGGGTAAGTATGAACCAGATCATACAGTGCTTTAGATGAGATCACCATATCATTTATTGTCCAAACCGGAAAACATAAAGGCTAATATTAATAATGGTTCTTGGACAATTGGCATGAACCCAGGACTGTCCTGGGTAAACCAGGAAATATGGTATTCTTCTTACATGTGGTGTTTATATTTTGTTTTTATTTTTGTTTTGTTTTGTGGGAAGCCATGGGAGCTTTTAAGCAAGATTGTATTTATATTTTAAAATATTTCCTTGATCAGTATGTGTACAATACATTGGAAAGGGCCAAGAAAGTATAGAAGCAGAGTAGCTTGGAGGCTAGTGCTGTAGTTCAAGTAAGAAATGATGTTGGCTTAGACCAGAGTGATAGCAATAGGGATGAAAAACAATGGAAAGAGATTCCATTCTAGGCAGAAGTAGAGAGGATTTTCAGAGAGGAGGTAGGAATATTGTTAAATCTTCTAATTTCCTTCTTTATTCTACAAGTATTTACCAGACACCTTCCAATTGCATGCTCTGTTCTCAGATAGATAGATCCTTAATTAAATTGTTCTCTGACCTCAAACAGCTATTTACCATTCTTATAACATACCTACAAATTGAACATCTGACAGCAACATCCCTTACAAGGAGGGTTGAGAGGGAAAAAATAATAAAGAATTTTTAGCAAGTAAAACTTACTCAATGAATGCTAAATGATTCTTTAAAACTTTAGAATATTTTATATTGGAGAGCTATATATTATAGTTAGCTTCATAATACATTGTTTTCATAGTTTAATTCCAAGGGAAAAAAGTCAGTCTCTCATTAAATTGAAGCATGAATTAGAACTGGTAGAGAGATATATTGAAATGAAATGGCTAAAGAAAATGATACTTGCGTGTTAACTCCCCTGAAGTGTTCATTTCCAAGTTTTCAGAGTTATTCATAATTTGTTGTAAAACAGACTCAATTCTCCTTTTCACTGATGGTTCATTGTTATCCTTCGTGAATTTAAATTTCATGACAATATCTGCTATCACATCACTACCACTTCGCCTGAAAAACCATAAAGATATTTTTTAAAATGTATAATTATGATAATTTTCTGTCGTTCTCTTTATATACTTTTCTTGATTAAGCATTAAAAACATTACTTAAGAAATTTAACGTTAGGACAGATTCACAAAACAGTGTTTCTGTATGTAATGATATATCACAATGCTACCCCACAAACACTAGATTTCAGTGCATAGTACACTGTACCCACCATTCAGGATAGCTTGTTTTAAAGTCAGAATGGCAGAGTTTGAACACCAACTCTGCCATTTACTGTTGGAATTTAGGTAAGTTTTTTGTTTCTTAATCGTTCTGTACCTGTATCCTCACATTGAAATGGGTTATTATGAAGATTATATGAATTAACATATGTAAGACTTTTGGGAAGAGTACATAGCATACAGTAAGTATGCTGTAAGTATTAGCTATGGTTAGACTTCACAAATCTTCAAAAAACCCCACTCATCTCATTAAACAAACTTATAAAGAGATGAACTTCCAAGTTTATGTGACTTATAGTTTCAAGTTAATTTTCTGATACCTACACCCCCTTATCTGGCTACAAAAGCAAATTTTAACTTCTGTAGTCATATGTTAAGATTTTTATCTCTGTTTTGATTAACTGTTGATACTTCTCACAAGAACCTTGATAATTTGGCTAAAGGTTATAATTCTCTAAAATCAAGATAATATCCACTTCCTCCCATGTAAATTACCATGTAAATCACTTCCTCCACCTAATATTGGCACTCTCCTTTTCTGAAAATGAATGTGCATTAGGCACATTTGGTTTTGATGCTCTCATACACTAGGCTGCCTCCTCTCATCTCAATTGCTAATTTTGCCATAATATTCACCCCAGATATTAATTTAATATTTACTAGGTAAATACTAAATAAGCACCTTTTTTTGTGCTGGGCATTATTCTTAGTTTCAGAAATTAGCTATGACCAAGATTCACAGTTGCCATTCTCATGAATAGGGCAGCTTAGATGAAGAAGCAGACACTGAATAAATAATTACATCTTACGTTTCTAGCAACATGAAAACCTAAATAATTTAAAAAAGCTTTTCATATAAAACAACCAGAAATGCTAGCTAAAATATAATAAATTCTATTTGAAATGCAAAGTTGGGCTCCTGTGAAAATAAGGGAAATCTTAGAAGACTAAAAATAAAGAAGAATATGAATATTACATGGTAAGCATCAGAATTGCAATTGTTTTGTGTTTCAGCATTAATAGATACTGGAGATGAGGTCTTGGGCTAGTACAAAATAGGGAGACGGTTATGAAGTTTCAGAATAAGGTTAGGTTTCTCAAAGAACTAGGCATTCAGTGAAAGCATAGATTAGAAAGAAGAAGAACTCACATCATAAAAGAAAAAGAAGTTTAGTTGTCTCAGAGGTCCAGGTCTGGATGGAAAAAAGGTTCTCCTGAGAATTCATAATCATGAACCTGACTTCATGAAAGTTTTGGATTTACATTAATACCATCTGCATGGTCCCAGACACTTTAATCTAAGAAATTAACCAAAAAATGGTCCATGTGATGCCAATCCTCCTAGAGTATCTGATAGAAGCAAATGCTTTGGAGGTATGTATGTTAAATCCAGGCTGCATAGGATCCCAATCACAAAGTGGGATTAAAGATAAGCATACAACCTCAGTGGTAAACAATACCTCATGAGCTAAAATCAGAATAAGAAGAGCATCCTCAAAAAGTCCACATAATAAAATTAACAGATATTCAGGTAAATAAATTTGAAATGACAAATGACATAAAAGGGGAATTATAAATATGAGAAAAGTATAGTACTTTTTCAAAACAGACAGGTAAACATAGTCAAACATACTTTTTAATTGAAATGAAAACTTGATGGATGAGTTACACAGACTAGTAGACAAAGCTGAAGAGAAACTGGTTAACTGAAAGAGATGAAATCACACAGAATGTAACATAGATAAAGGTGTGAAAAAGATCAAATAGAGGCTAAGAGACAGGAGACATCTCAAAGTTTACCTAGTGAAATGTTAAAGAAGAGCACAGAAAAATAAAGGAGCAGCAGTATTACAAGAGATAATGAGAATTATCTGGAATTAATAAAGACACTAAGCCTCAGATCGAGATGAGTCTGAAGCATACTCAATAAAACAAAACACACACACAGATACATCATAATAAAACTCTGAACTCCAAAGGCAAATGGAAGATTTTCAAACAATAGAGAAAAAACTAGCTACCAAAGAAAGTTTTGACTGAAGGACAATTTCTTAATAACAGTGATAAAAGGCAGTATATAATTGTATTTTCAAAATGCTGAGAGAAAATTGCTATCAACTTGGAATTTTATATCCACACTAAAGTGTTATTCAAGAATGAGGCTAAAATAAGGACCTTTCACGCATCACAACAAAAACAAAGCTAAACAAAAGCGTAGTTTATTGTTCATGTACTCTTGTTAAAGAATTTATGAAGGAAGTACTTCAGTAAGAAGGAAATTGAACCCAGAAGAAAGGTGTTTGTTAGGTACAGAAAGACATAGGAAACAAAGAAAATGGTAAACTGGTAATCTAAAAAGACATTGACGGGGGTGGAGTCAAGATGGCGTACTAGGAGGACGTGGAATTTGCGTCTCGTACAACTGGGGCACCTACCAGGCACTGGTGGGGCACTGTGGACACCTAAGGGGATGGTAGGAACCCCCAGGCACTGGGTAGGACATGGGGCCTGGGGGGAGTGAAGGGGGAGAAGTGGAGGCAGGGCGAGACTGGCGTCCCTGAGGGGTGGCTGGGGAAGGGGAAGGGATCCTACACCCGAAGCGGGAAATTGGGGAACCATTGGAAGGGCAGAGGATCAAAAGGGAGCATGGCCAGGTTTCCCATGCCCACTTGGACCCCCGGGAACCTGCTGAGATCCCAAGCCTGATCCTCTGCCCACGAGGCCCCCTTTAGCCATGTCGTCCTGAGGGAGTGGGAGGGAGGGAAGGGGGAGCAAAAGTAAAGGCCAGACCTATGGGACTGGAAGTCCTGAGGGGTGGCTGGGGGAGGGGAGGAGTTCCTACACCCAGGAGGACCCACCCATGGTTAGGGGTCCAGTGGCAATGGGGGAGACCCTGGGGGAGAGGTGTGAAGGAAGAGAAGGGAACACAGCCAGTGCTTCCCCTGTCTGCTTAGCAGCTGGGGAGCCTGTTGGGCTCCCAGGCCTAATCCTCTGCCCGCAGAGCCTCCCTCCTGCTGCACAGAGCCCAAGCCCTGCTCCTACACGCCCACCCAGGGCCTCACCTCTACACTCGGAGACCCCCTCTGAGACCCCCTCCAACGCACTGGGCCTAAACCCCACCCACACACCCTCACCCAGGGGCCTACCTCTAAACTCTGGAACCCCACACTGTGGAGGCCCTCCTTTCCACGTGCTGCTTCTCCCCTTCCACACAGGTCCTAAGCAGAGACCCCCTGTGCCCCCATGCTTGAATTTTGCCCTGCCTAGGCCCCACCCCCAGGACTTTTTCCAGCTACGTGGGTCCTGAGCCTAGGCCCCGGCCCACGCACAAACGTCACCCCCCCACCCACCTAGGTCCTGCCCCACACTGAACCCAGCCCTTGCCTAAGTTCCACCACACCTAAACTCCGCCCCCATAGCCAAGGTTTTTTTCTTTTTTTTTCTTTATTCCTCTTTTAGATTTGGGTTCTGTTTTACCTTGTTGATTCGTTGTTGTTGATTCTTTCATATTTTTATTATTCCTAATAAATATTTTATTTTTCAAACTTTATTTTATTCTTTATACTTTGCTACTGTTCTCTCCTTCTGGCTTGTATCCCCCGCCCACTTTTTGTTTCCTTTTTTCTGTTGTAGTCTTATTTTACCTTGTTTCAGTTGTTTCCATTATAGTTTTATTTTTCCTAATATATTTTTTATCTTTCTAATTTTATTTTTTATTCTTTGATATTGTACTGCTCCTTTTTCTCGTTTTTTTTTTTTTTTTTTTTTTTTTTTTTACTGTGCCACAAAGCTTGTGGGAACTTGGTTCCCAGGCCAGAGGTCAGGCCCAAGCTCCTGTGGTGGTAGCACCAAGTCCAAACCGCTGGACTAACAGAGAACCTCAGACCACAGGGAATATTAATCGGAGTGAGATCTCCCAGCGTTCCTCATCTTAGCACCAACTCCGGCTGTATCCAACTGTCTGCAAACTCCAGTTCTGGAGGTCTGAGGCCAAACAACTAGAAAAACAGGAAAACAGCACCACCCATCAAAAAAAAAAAAAAAAAGACAACATGTTACAGATTAAGGAACAAGGTAAAAACCTATAGAACAAATAAATGAAGATGAAATAGGCAACCTACCTGAAAAAGGATTCAGAGTAATGATAGTAAACATGATTCAAAATCTTGGAAACAGAATGGAGAAAATACAAGAAACATTTAATAAGGATCTAAAAGAACTAAGGGGCAAACAAGCAGTGATTAACAACACAATTACTGAAATTAAAAATTCTCTAGAAGGAATCAATAGCACAATAACTGAAGCAGAAGAATGGATAAGTGACCTGTAAGATAAAAGAGTGGAAATAACTGCTGCAGAGCAAAAAAAAAAAAAAAAAAAGAATAAAAAGAATTGAGGACAGTCTCAGAGACCTCTGGGACAACATTAAACACACTAACATTCAAATTATAGGGGTCGCAGAAGAAGAGAAAAAGGGTCTGAGAAAATATTTGAAGAGATTATAGATAAAAACTTCCCTAACATGGGAAAGGAAATAGTCAAGTCCAGGAAGTGCAGAGTCCCCATACAGGCTAAATCCAAGGAGAAACACCCTGAAAGACATATTAATCAAACTTCCAAAAATTAAATACAAAGAAAAAATATTAAGGGCAGCAAGGTTAACAGCTTATCTTTCAGAAACTCTGCAAACCAAAAGGGAGTGGCAGGACATATTTAAAGTGATGAAAGGGAAAAACAACCAAGATTACTCTCCCCAGCAAGGATCTCATTCATATCCGATGGAGAAATTAAAAACTTTACAGAGAAGCAAAACCTAAGAGAATTCAGCACCACCAAACCAGCTTTACAACAAATGCTGAAGGAACTTCTCTAGGCAGGAAACACAAGAGAAGGAAAAGACCTACAAAAACACACCCAAAACAATTAAGAAAATGGTAATAGGAACATACATATCAATAATTACCTTAAATGCAAATGGATTAAATGCTCCAACCAAAAGAAATAGACTGGCTGAATGGATACAAAAACAAGACCCATATATATGCTGTCTACAAGAGACCCACTTAACCTACGGACACATACAGACTGAGTGTGAGGGGATGGAAAAAGATATTACATGGAAATGGAAATGAAAAGAAAGCTGGAGTAGCAATTCTCATATCAGACAAAATAGACTTTAAAATAAAGACTATTACAAGAGACAAAAAGGAACACTACATAATGATCAAGGGATCAATCCAAGAAGAAGATATAACAATTGTAAATATTTATGCACCCAACATAGGAGCAGCTCAATACATAATGTAAATGCTAACAGCCATAAAAGGGGAAATCAACAGTAACACAATCATAATGGGGACTTTAACACCCCACTTTCACCAATGGAAAGATCATCCAAAATGAAAATAAAAACACAAGCTTTAAATGATACATTAAACAAGGTGGACTTAATTGATATTTAGAGGACATTCCATCCAAAAACAACAGAATACACTTTTTTCTCAAGTACTCATGGAACATTTTCCAGGATCATATCTTGGGTCACAAATCAAGCCTTGATAAATTTAAGAAAATTGAGATTGTATCAAGTATCTTTTCTGACCACAATGCTATGAGACTAGATATCAATTACAGGAAAAAAACTATAAAAAATGCAAACACATGGAGGCTAAACAATACACTACTAAATAACGTAGAGATCACTAAGAAATCAAAGAGGAAATCAAAAAATACCTAGAAACAAATGACAATGAAAACACGACTTCCCAAAACCTATGGGATGCAGCAAAGTAGTTCAAAGATAGAAGTTTTAGAGCAATACAATTGCACCTCAAGAAACAAACATCTCAAATAAACAACCTAAACTTACACTTAAAGCAATTAGAGACAGAAGAACAAAAAAACCCCAAAGTTAGCAGAAGGAAACAAATCATAAAGATCAAATTGGAAAAAAAATGAAAAAGAAATGAAGGAAACAGTAGCAAAGATCAGTCAAACAAAAAGCTGGTTCTTTGAGAAGATAAAGAGTATTGGTAAACCATTAGCCAGACTCATCAAGAAAAAAAGGAAGAAGACTCAAATCAACAGAATTAGAAATGAAAAAGGAGAAGTAACAACTGACACTGCAGAAATACAAAGGATCATGAGAGATTACTACAAGCAACTGTATGCCAATAAAATGGACAACCAGGAAGAAATGGACAAATTCTTAGAAAAGCACAACCTTCCAAGACTGAACAAGGTAGAAATAGAAAATATAAACAGACCAATCACAAGCACTGAAATTGAAATTCTGATTAAAAATCTTCCAAGAAACAAAAGCCCAGTACCAGATGGCTTCACAGGCAAATTCTATCAAACATTTAGAGAAGAGCTAACACCTATCCTTCTCAAACTCTTCAAAATATAGCAGAAGGAGGAACACTACCAAACTCATTCTACGAGGCCATTCCCCTGATACCGAAACCAGACAAAGATGTCACAAAAAAAGAAAATTCCAGGCCAGTATCTCTGATGAACATTATATGCAAAAATCCTCAACAAAATACTAGCAAAAAGAATCCAACAGCACATTAAATGGATCATACACCATGATCAAGTGGGGTTTATCCCCGGAATGCAAGGATTCTTCAATATATGCAAATCAATGTGATACACCATCTTAACAAATTGAAGTATATAAACCATATGATAATCTCAATATATGCAGATAAAGCTTTTCGCAAAATTCAACACCTATTTATGATAAAAACTCTCCAGAAAGTGGGCATAGAGGGAACTTACCTCAACATAATAAAGGCCATATAGGACAAACCCACATCAACATCATTCTCAAAGGTGAAAAACTGAAACCATTTCCTCAAAGATCAGGAACAAGACAAGGTTGCCCACTCTCACCACTGTTATTCAACATAGTTTTGGAAGTTTTAGCCACAGCAATCAGAGAAGAAAAAGAAAAGGAATCCAAATCAGAAAAGAAGAAGTAAAATCGTCACTGTTTGCAGATGACATGATACTATGCATAGAGAATCCTAAAGATGCTACCAGAAAACTACTAGAGCTAATCAATGAATTTGGTAGAGTAGCAGGATACAAAAGTAATGCACAGAAATCTCTTGCATTCCTATACACTAATGATGAAATATCTGAAAGAGAAATTAAGGAAACACTCCCATTTACCATTGCAACAAAAAGAATAAAATACCTAGGAATAAACCTACCCAAGGAGACAAAAGATCTGTATGCAGAAAACTGTAAGACACTGATGAAAAAAGGATGATACAAACAGATGGAGAGATATACCATGTTCTTGGATTGGAAGAATCAACATTGTGAAAATGACTATGCTACCAAAAGCAATTTACAGATTCAATGCAATCCCTATCAAACTACCAATGGCATTCTTCACAGAACTACAACAAAAAATTTCACAATTTGTATGGAAACACAAAAGACCCCGAAAAGCCAAAGCAATCTTTAGAAAGAAAAACGGAGCTGGAGGAATAAGGCTCCTGGACTGCATACTATACTACAAAGCTACAGTAATCAATCATACAATACTACAGTATGGTACTGGAACAAAAACAGAAATATAGATCAGTGGAGCAGGATAGAAAGCCCAGAGATAAACCCACGCACATATGCTTACCTTATTTTTGATAAAGGAGGCAAAAATATGCAATGGAGAAAAGACAGCCTCTTCAATAAGTGGTGCTGGGAAAACTGGACAGCTACATGTAAAGGAATGAAATTAGAACACTTCCTAACACCGTACACAAAAATAAACTCAAAATGGATTAAAGACCTAAATGTAAGGCCAGACTCTATTAAACTCTTAGAGGAAAACATAGGCAGAACACTCTTTGTCATAAATCATAGCAAGATCCTTTTTGACCCCACTGCTAGAGAAATGGAAATAAAAACAAAAATAAACAAGTGGGACCTAATGAAACTTAAAAGCTTTTACACAGCAAAGGAAACAATAAAGGAGATGAAAAGACAGCCCTCAGAATGGGAGACGATACTTGAAAATGAAGCAACTGACAAAGGATTAATCTCCAAAATATACAAGCAGCTCATGCAGCTCAATGTCAAAAAAAGACAACCCAATCCAAAAATGGGCAGAAGACCTAAATAGAAATTTCTCCAAAGAAGATATATAGATTACCAGCAAAGACATGAAAAGATGTTCAACATCACTAATCATTAGAGAAATGCAAATCAAAACTACAATGAGGTATCACCTCACACTGGTCAGAATGGTATCATCAAAAAGTTTGTAAACAATATATGGTGGAGAGGGTGTGGAGAAAAAGGAACACTCTTGCTCTGTTCGTGGTAATGTAAATTGATACAGCCTCTGTGGAGAACAGTATGGAAGTTCCTTAAAAAAGTAAAAACAGAACTACCATGTGACCCAGTAATCCCACTACTGGGCATATACCCTGAGAAAACCATAATTCAAACAGTGTCATGTACCACAGTGTTCATTGCAGCACTACTTACAATAGCCAGGACATGGAAGCAACCTAGGTGTCTATCGACAGATGAATGGATAAAGAAGATGTGGCACATATGTACAATGGAATATTACTCAGCCATAAAAAGAAACAAAATTGGGTTATTTGTAGTGAGATGGATGGACCCAGTCTGTCATACAGAGTGAAGTAAGTCAGAAAGAGGAAAACAAATACCGTATGCTAATACATATATATGGAATCTAAAAACAAAAAACAAAAAACAAAAAAAAAACAAAACAAAAGTTCTGAAGAACCTAGGGGCAGGACAGGAATAAAGACACAGACATAGAAAATGGACTTGAGGACATGGGGAGGGGGAAGGGTAAGCTGAGACGAAGTGAGAGAGTAACATTGACCTATATACACTACCAAATGTAAAATAGATAGCTAGTGGGAAGCAGCTGCATAACACAGGGAGATAAGGTTTGTGCTTTGTGACCAGCTACAGGGTTGGGATAGGGAGGGTGGTATGGAGATGCAAGAGGGAGGAGATATGGGGATATATGTATGCCTATAGCTGATTCGCTTTGTTATGCAGCAGAAACTAACACACCAGTGTAAAGCAATTATACTGCAATAAAAATGTTAAAAAAAAACCACCCTAAATGTAATGTGGTATATATATTGAGTTGGATCCTGAAATGGAAAAAAAGGACATTAGTGGAAGAACTGGTGAAAACGAAATAAATCAGAGTCTAATAATGTATCAATGTTAATCTCTTAGTTTTGACAAAAGTACCATAGTTATGTAAGATGTTAACATTAGGGGAAGCTAGGTGAAGTGTATGTAGAAAAGTTCTGTACTGTCTTTGGAACCTTTTTGTAAACTTAACATTATTCCAAAATAAAATGTTTACTTAAAAAATTAATAAAATGAGATTGACAGTATAATTACAGTGATTTATTTGCAGGTGTTACAAATAAGGTGGAACTAATACATCAGTAATACGTGAATAACAGTTCCAAGTTTCCTGTATTATTTGGAAGAAGGGTAGTGGGTTAAACCAGCTCTCCTTGTTTGTAATAATTTTTAAGAATAATCACTAAAATAAGATAAATGGAATGTAGAACTTGTAAATTAGTAAACGGAAAAAAGAAAATGAAGAAAATACAATCATACAAGAGAAGGCAAGATAGTAGAAAAAAGCATTAGAAAAACCAGGATGAAGAACATAAGATAATATGGAGGAAATAAAGCCAAATGTAACTGTCATCACAATAAATTGAAACTGACAACTCTCTAGTTAAAAGCAAAGATGGTCAGAATGCATTTGAAAATGTTATCTAGCTGTCTTCTTGTTTTAGGAGAAAAATTTAACCTGTAAGGTTATATGAATGTTGAAAATGAAGATAAGGTCTGTTGAAAAAAGAACCATAAGATAGTCAGTGTAGCATAATAGTATCAGATATAAGAGATTTTAAGATTGAAAGACATTAATTAGTGATAAAAAGGATTAATACCTTGTTAAAAGAAATAGTTCATGAGGCAGATATAAGAATTCTAAACATATAGGTGCTTGATAATATGTACTCAAAATATATTGAACAAGGAGAAATAGGCAAATCCATAGTGCTAGGTTTTATTTGAATGACATAATTACTAAGCTTAATTGGAAGGAACAGAATTCCTATAATTAAGTCTAATAGGAATCCAGAAACAGACTCATAGACATATGTAAACAATATACTATAGAAGTGGTATCACAAATCTGAAGGAAAATAACTCATGTAAAAAATTAAAAATCTTCCTCATGTCACACACAAACAAAACACTTGAATAGGAACAGCAAAAATTTAAAATTTATAGTCAAATACAGGAGATTTTCTTTATATACAAGAGGAGAAAGGATTTCTTAAGAGACACTTTGCAACTGATTTTCTACAACAAAAGATGCACATACAAAGTGTTAAGCTAATGCTATAGACAGGGAGAATATATTTGCAACTCAAAGTAACAAATGTTTGGTACCTCCTATAGACACAGAACTACAGATCAATAAGAAAAAGACAAATCATAGAAAAAAAACAGAAAAGATGAATATGCAATTCAAAGAAGAGGTATCTTTAGTGAAAGATAAACATGTAAATAGATACTCAAACAGGACTGTGTTTTATACTTCATTTATTTGATCTTCATAACAACTCTATCAAAGAGCCATGTACCTTCCTCTTGGGAACTGTGAGTAACAAACTCTCTTTCCAAAAGTCATCATCTCCTGATTTGTTGGCTTTACTGTACCTCAAATTTTCTATTGATGCAGTATATTTTAAAACAGAAGGGGAAGGGAAAAAAGTGGTGTGTGTGTGTGTGGATGTGTATTTCAGACAGAGGGAATAGCTTATATAAGAAGATCTTGAGGTTAGAGACAGTGAAGAACTGAAAACAGGCTAATGGGACTTGTGAGTAAAGAACCAAGTAGAGAGTAGTAAAAGACTACCCCAGAAATAGAGATGGTAGGAGAAAACCCTATATAGGAAGGTTTAGTAAACTTTGTTTTATATATATATATATATATATATATATATATATATAGAGAGAGAGAGAGAGAGAGAGAGAGAGAGGGAGGGAGAGAGAGATATCAAGAATACATATATCTGATGCACATATACATGTTTATATATGATATTTGACATAACGGTAAGGAATGGCAGTTGGAACTTTAAGCAAATACTATGTTTAGCATTTCATTTCAAAAAATCTTTCTGGTTGCTATGCAGAATGTGGAGTGGAGCAAGACTGCAGGAAAGGAGACTCATTAGGAGGCTGTTCATAGACAAGGAGAGAGATGGTTGAGGGCAGTGTGTTTGAAGTTATGGATCTTAAACATAATTAAGAAATAGAATTGTGAAGGTTAGATGGATGGATGTGTGGGTTGAGGGAGAGAGAGGAATTTAGAGAGATAACTGATATTTCTTTCTTGAGCATCTGGGTTGAAGGTGACACCATTGACAGAGGTAGGCAATACTAGAAGAGTAACATATTTGGTGGGGGAGAAATGATAGATTCTGGTCTGGACTTATTAAAGTTGAGTTGTCCAAGATAGCCATATGATGATATCAAGTACATGGCTGTGTATATTCACATCTCGAGATGAGAAGAGAGGACTGGCCCAGAGATACAACTTTAATAATAATTAGCATATAGGGGCAATGTAGCCCCTAAAAGAAGTTTCTGTGTGAACTGAGAAGATGAGAGGCTTACAGCACAGTCTGACAACATTTGAGGAAGAGAAGGAATAAGAACTAACAAAGAAAATTGAGAAGGAATAACTTGAGAGATAAAAGGAAAATCAGGGGTGTATAGGGTCATAGAAACCAAGGGATGGTACTATTTCAAAAAGGATTGAAAGGTCCAAGAAGAGGACTGATATAATTTCTTTGGAGTTTGTGATTCAGATGTCATTTTTGAACTTGGCAAGAACAACTACTATTTTGTGGTGAGGTCAGAAGCCAGACAGCAGTGAAATGAGTAGTAAGTGGGAAGTGAACAAAAGGAGAAAAAAATGCAGATTCAGTCCTACAAGTATTGCAAGCTAGTGGCTGGTACAGAGAATTTCTCAAGAAAGTACTAAGGTGAATGTGCACTGAACTGACTGAAATGCATTTTGGAAAATGCTCTTCCTATGGATTCTTCTTCTTGAACTCCTCAGCAAAACTTAACTGACCAGAGCTGTATGCTCCTGAGTACTTAACTAGGTGACTCTTCCGAGAATAAGAAAAATTAATTTTCTTGTGGTATTAGTATTTGAGAAAGACTTAGTATAATTTCTCGCCCTTCTGAAGAGCTTTTGTATATTATTTGAAGGATTGAGCAATATGGACATTTGAGACATTTATGGTAGGGTCAGTAAGGGTGGCTATTTTAGTTGATAGGGATATCACATCACATCACAAGGTTAAGTTCATATTCAACTAAGGTAAGAATGGCAAATAACTAGCTTGTGTGCTGCTACTTCTCCTATTATTAATTTATAGCAGACATGTCTGTATTTGGCCACAACATCCTTTATATTATAGCATTCCAGGCAGACAAAACCCAAAAAGCCACTTTTGGTGTTGGTTTAGTGTTCCAGTCGTGCCCAGGACCACAGCATTGCACACCTCCACAAGACATTGTTTGCTACATAGACTGGATTGTGAATAGTATCCCCTGGAGTTATATAATAGAATAAACCTGTTGCTGTACCTTTACCCAACTCTCTCTCTACCCTTTCTTCCTTTTCTCACCAAGAACTGAAGTAATATGGTTATTTACATTAGTAAGTAGATCGTATGTGACATGTTTTGTTTTTTGGCATTGGTTTTTAAACTGCCTATGATACTGTTTTCATAATATTGCAACACATTGTGTGAACGTCTCATTCATTATCTATGCTGTGAACAAAATCAAATGCACCAAGTTTTATCTATGCTTATAGATATGTTTTGTTGTAGTTCCACTCACCTCAGGCTGATAACATGAGCTCTGATGAACTGTTTTCTTAAATTTGACTCTTTGAATCCTCTAGTAATCTGTAGAAAGAAAGGAAAAAACAACCTCTCTGTAATTACTGTTCTTTCTCTGTTTCCTCTTTCTGCCCAACCTTGCAACATGGTTGTTAATGGGGAGTTGACTATGTTAATGAGGAATAGAGAGTTCAGTTTAGTTTAGTTCCATCTCAGAACACATGGGAACGATTTAGGCAGGTTAATAACCTTCTGATGCAGTGCCTGTTTCTTCATCTATTACACAAAGATGATAATCGACAGGATGCATCTTCACTAGAAGCCATTCTAAACATAGCAGATGTTTTGCTCAATGAGAGCCCACGTTACGTGATTTGGTGGCTATTGCAAAAGAGGTGGGCGCATGAGCCAACCCAGCACTAGGTGAGTCCACTGATACAATTTACAGTGTGTGATCCTGCAACAACTGTTCTTAAATGGGTAAAACCAGATTAAAATGAGTAGCAATGGAGAGCTTGATGAGAAAGAGGAAAAGAAATAAAGGGCAGTCTTTTCCTTATTGTTTCTGATTAATGCCTAAGCAACATAAGTTATTTTTAGCATCAGTTGGTATTTCCTGACCTAACTTTAACTTTCCCCCTGAATCATTGCTCATTGCCAGCAAGGATGGTCCTCTTGAGGTATAAGGTTTAGCTTCACAGTAAACTAGTAGTGATTCTGTGACTGGAACAGTTCTGCCAAGATGCAGGGTGAGATGTATTGAGCTTTCATAATGGGGAGTGGATTCTATTGGCTTGTACTGTGAGGTTGGACCAAAGTGGGGATGAACATGAAAAGGTGAAGATGGGGCAATTAAGTAGCATGTTGAACATTACATTAAGCCAGGATTTGAAGCCAATTCTTCTTCAGACTAAAGTTTATGCAATCTCTATTACACTGCATTATATCTTATTTTTTCAGTATCCATTCTTTAGGCTTATATCAGACCAACCAGTTGTGAGACAAAATAACTTTTTTTTCTTTCTAGAGGCCTTGAACATTTTTAAGAGTTATGAGGCTCTTAGTTTTTCAAAATAATTTCCTTTTTAAAAAATTCAAGAAGTACTAGTAAGTGTTAAGAAGAAAGCAAAAATCACTCAAAATTCTATGATCTAGAATGACAATGCAATCATTTGGTGAGTATTCTAGTTAACTATGTAGAAGGATAGATTTTAGTGTGTTTATTAATATGGTATATTGTAGAAGGGAGTTTAATAAACTGATTTGTGTTTAAAATTACTTGACTTTAACAGAAGTAAAAGGAACTGACCTAAAACTGAAGGAATTGCTAAAATTTAGATGTTTCTTTTAATTATATTTTAATTCATGATTTGGTATTGCATCAGCATGGGCTACACTGGACCAAAATGTTAAAAATATAATTTAACTATGACATTTTTGTTATGTGGAAAATATTGATGTAATTTAGTGAGGACTAAGGTAATAAGCAACATAAAGAAAGCAAGTTGATTAATTGGTTGATATCCATGTACAAGGATAAAAGAAGAGACCTATGGATAAGAATCCGTATTTCATAGAGTGGGTGAAAATTTTATAGTCTCTTTCATTAGAACTTATCAAATACTTGGTAGAAAATCAGTGAGCAGATGCCTGAAGAGGAAGCCAATAGGAGAGTGGAAAGTGTAGTAGATAGGGGACACAGAGAAAAGTTAGCTTGCTATGAGAACTTGAACGAATCTTTTAAACTTTCTTCCTCTCAGTTTCTTCATCTGTAAAAGGAAAACAGTCCAAAGTGTTTTTAAAAAATTGTTCTGTACACAGTTGACTACTGCAACTCCCAGAGGCTATGCATCTATTTTCAGTGACCTTTACATGTAACCTTTGGGCTTTTTCACTCCCTTCAAACTTATTATTGATTCTTGTTTAATGGGTCGGATGAGTTTGCTTTCATACTTCTTTGATTTTGTAACCTGTATTATTGACCCTTTTATTACAATGGACACAAAATCAAGTAAACAATGAAAAAAGAACTATTTTATATTTCCCTCCTGATAGAGGGTGACAGTACTATCTTTGTGTTTTTTTTTTTTTAACGTCTTTATTGGAGTATAAATGCTTTACAGTGTTGTGTTAATTTCTTCTGTGAATCAGCTATACATATACGTATATCCCCATATCTCCTCCCTCTTGTGTCTCCATCCCACCCTCCTAATCCCACCCCTCTAGGTGGTCACAAACACGGAGCTGATCTCCCTGTGTTATGCAGCTGCTTCCCACTAGCTACCTATTTTACATTTGGTAGTGTATATATGTCCATGCCACTCTCTCACTTCATCCCAGCTTACCCTTCCCCCTTCCCATGTCCTCAAGTCCATTCTCTACATCTGCGTCTTTATTCCTGTCCTGCCCCTAGGTTCTTCTGAACCTTTTTTTTTTTTTTTTTTTTTTAGATTCCATGTATATGTGTTAGCATACAGTAATTGTTTTTCTCTTTCTGACTTACTTCACTCTGTGTAACAGACTCTGGGTCCATCCAACTCACTACAAATAACTCAATTTCATTTCTTTTTATGGCTGAGTAATATTCTACTATACATATGTGCCACACCTTCTTTATCCATTCATCTGTTGATGGACACTTAGGTTGCTTCCGTGTCCTGGCTATTGTAAGTAGTGCTGCAATGAACATTGTGGTATATGACTCTTTTTGAATTATGGTTTTCTCAGAGTATATGCCCAGTAGTGGGATTGCTGGGTCATAAGGTAGTTCTATTTTTAGCTTTTTAAGGAACCTCCATACTGTTCTCCATAGTGGCTGTATCAATTTACATTCCCACCAACAGTGCAAGAGGTTTCCCTTTTCTCCACACCTTCTCCAACATTTACTGTGTGTAGAGTTTTCGATGATGGCCATTCTGACTGGTGTGAGGTGATACCTCATTGTAGTTTTTTTTGTTATTTTTTTTTAAGAAGATGTTGGGGGTAGGAGTTTATTGATTAATTTATTATTTTTGCTGTGTTGGGTCTTCGTTTCTGTGTGAGGGCTTTCTCTAGTTGTGGCAAGTGGGGGACACTCTTCATCGCGGTGCACAGGCCTCTCACTATCGCGGCCTCTTTGTTGCGGAGCACAGGCTCCAGACGCGCAGGCTCAGTAGTTGTGGCTCACTGGCCTAGTTGCTCCACGGCATGTGGTATCCTCCCAGACCAGGGCTTGAACCCATGTCCCCTGAATTAGCAGGCAGATTCTCAACCACTGTGTCACCAGGGAAGCCCCTCATTGTAGTTTTGATTTGCATTTCTCTAATGATTAATGATGTTGAGCATCTTTTCATGTGTTTGTTGGCAATCTGTATATCTTCTTTGGAGAAATGTCCATTTAGGTCTTCTGCCCATTTTTGTATTGGGTTGTTTTTTTCATATTGAGATGCATGAGCTGCTTGTATATTTTGGATATTAATCCTTTCTCATCTGCTTTGTTTGAAAATATTTTCTCCCATTCTGAGGGTTGTCTTTTCATCTTCTTTATGGTTTCCTTTGCTGTGCAATAGCTTTTAAGTTTCACTAGGTCTTATTTGTTTATTTTTGTTTTTATTTCCATTTCTCTAGGAGGTGGGTCAAAAAGGATCTTGCTGTGATTTATGTCAAAGAGTGTTCTGCCTATGTTTTCCTCAAAGAGTTTAATAGAGTCTGGCCTTACATTTAGGTCTTTAATCCATTTTGAGTTTATTTTTGGGTGTGCTGTTAGGAAGTGTTCTAATTTTATTATTTTACATGTAGCTGTCCAGTTTTCCCAGCACCACTCATTGAAGAGACTGTCTTCTCTGTTGTATATTCTTGCTTCTTTTCTCAAAGATAAGGTGACCATATGTGCATGTGCATAAAGGTTCCCTCTATGCCTACTTTCTGGGGAGCTTTTATCATAAATAGGCATTGAATTTTGTCAAAAGGTTTTTCTGCATCCATTGAGATTATCATATGGTTTATATCCTTTCATTTGTTCATGTGGCATATCACATTGATTTGCGTATTTTGAAGAATCCTTGCATTCTGGGGATAAACCCCACTTGATCATGGTGTATGATCCTTTTAATGTGCTGTTGGATTCTGTTTGCTAGTATTTTTTTTTTTTTTTTGTGGTACGCGGGCCTCTCACTGTTGTGGCCTCTCCCGTTGTGGAACACAGGCTCCGGACGCGCAGGCTCAGCGGCCACGGCTCACGGGCCCAGCCGCTCCGCGGCATGTGGGATCTTCCCAGACCGGGGCACGAACCCGTGTCCCCTGCATCAGCAGGCGGACTCTCAACCACTGCGCCACCAGGGAAGCCCTGTTTGCTAGTATTTTGTTAAGGATTTTTGCATCTATGTTCATCAGAGATATTAGCCTGGAGTTTTCTTTTTCTGTGAAATCTTTGTCTGGTTTTGGTATCAGGGTGATGGTGGCCTTGTAGAATGAGTTTGGTAGTGTTCCTCCTTCTGCTATATTTTGGAAGAGTTTGAGAAGGTTAGGTGTTAGCTCTTTTTTAAATGTTTGATAGAATTCACCTGTGAAGCCATCCATTCCTGGGCTTTTGTTTGCTGGAAGATTTTTAATACAGTTTCAAATTCAGTGCTTGTGATTGATTTATTTATATTTTCTATTTTTCCTAGTTCAGTCTTGGATGGTTGTGCTTTTCTAAGAATTTGTCCATTTCTTCCAGGTTGTCCATTTTATTGGCATAGAGTTGCTTGTATTAATCTCTCATGATCCTTTGTATTTCTGCAGTGTCAGTTGTTACTTCTCCTTTTACATTTCTACTTCTGTTGTTTGAGTCTTCTTCCTTTTTTTCTTGATGAGTCTGGCTAATGGTTTACCAATTTTCTTTATCTTCTCAAAGAACCAGCTTTTTGTTTTATTGATCTTTGCTATCGTTTCCTTCATTTCTTTTTCATTTATTTCTGATCTGATGTTTATTATTTCTTCCCTTCTGCTAATTTTGGGTTATTTTGTTCTTCTTTCCCTAATTGCTTTAGGTGTAAGTTTAGGTTGTTCTTTTGAGATTTTTCTTGTTTCTCGAGGTAGGATTTTATTGCTATAAACTTCCCTCTTAGAACTGCTTTTGCGGCGTCCCATAGGTTTTGGGCCTTTGTGTTTTCATTGTCATTTGTTTCTAGGTATTTTTAAATTTCCTCTTTGATTTCTTTAGTGATCTCTTGGTTATTTAGTAGTGTATTGTTTAGCCTCCATGTGTTTGTATTTTTTACAGTTTTTTTCCTGTAATTGATATCTAGTCTCATAGTGTTGTGGTCAGAAAAGATACTTGATATGACTTCAATTTTCTTAAATTTACCAAGGCTTGATTTGTGACCCAAGATATGATCTATCCTGGAGAATGTTTCATGGGCACTTGAGAAAAAAAGTGTATTCTGTTGTTTTTGGATGGAATGTCCTCTAAATGTCAATTAAGTCCATCTTGTTTAATGTATCATTTAAAGCTTGTGTTTCCTTATTTATTTCATTTTGGATGATCTGTCTACTGGTGAACATGGGGTGTTAAAGTCCCCTACTATGATTGTGTTACTGTCGATTTCCCCTTTTATGGCTGTTAGCATTTGCCTTATGTATTGAGGTGCCCCTATGTTGGGTGCATAAATATTTATAATTGTTATATCTTCTTCTTGGATTGATCCCTTGATCATTATGTAGTGTCCTTCTTTGTCTCTTGTAACAGTCTTTATTTTAAAGTCTATTTTGTCTGATGTGAGAATTGCTACTCCTGCTTTTTTTTTTTTTTGATTTCCATTTGCATGGAATATCTTTTTCCATCCCCTCACTTTCAGTTTGTATGTGTCTCTAGGTCTGAAGTGGGTGTCTTGTAGACAGCGTATATATGGGTCTTGTTTTTGTTTCCATTCAGCCAGTCTATATCTTTTGGTTGGAGCATTTAATCCATTTCCATTTAAGGTAATTATCGATATGTACCTATTCCCATTTTCTTAATTGTTTTGGGTTTGTTATTGTAGGTCTTTTCCTTCTCTTGTGTTTCCTGCCTAGAGAAGATCCTTCAGCATTTGTTGTAAAGCTGGTTTGGTTGTGCTGAATTCTCTTAGCTTTTGCTTCTCTGTAAATGTTTTAATTTCTCCATCAAAACTGAATGAGATCCTTGCTGGGGAGAGTAATCTTGATTGTAGGTTTTTCCCTTTCATCACTTTCAATATGTCTTGCCACTCCTTCCTGTCTTGCAGTGTTTCTGCTGAAAGATCAGCTATTAACCTTATGGGGATTTCCTTGTATGGTATTTGTTGCTTCTCCCTTGCTGCTTTTAATATTTTTTCTTTGTATTTAATGTTTGAAAGTTTGATTAATATGTGTCTCAGTGTGTTTCTCCTTGGATTTATCCTGTATGGGACTCTCTGCACTTCTTGGACTTGACTGACTATTTCTTTTCCTATATTAGGGAAGTTTTCAACTCTAATTTCTTTTTTTTTTTTTTTTTTTTTTGCGGTACGCGGGCCTCTCACTGCTGTGGCCTCTCCCGTTGCGGAGCACAGGCTCCGGATGCGCAGGCTCAGCGGCCGTGGCTCACGGGCACAGCCGCTCCGCGGCATATGGGATCCTCCCGGACCGGGGCACGAACCCGTATCCCCTGCATCGGCAGGCGGACTCTCAACCACTGCGCCACCAGGGAGGCCCTCTAATTTCTTAAGATATTTTCTCAGTCCCTTTCTTTTTCTCTTCTTTTGGGACCCTTATAATTCGAATGTTGGTGCATTTGATGTTGTCCCAGAGGTCTCTGAGACTGTCTTCGATTCTTTTCACTCTTTTTACTTTATTCTTCTCTGCCATAATTATTCCCACTATTTTATCTTCTGGGTCACTTATCCATTATTCTGCCTCAGTTATTCTACTATTGATTCCTTCCAGATAATTTTTAGTTTCATTTTTTGTGTTGTTCATCATTGTTTGTTTGCTCTTTAGTTCTTCTAGGTCCTTGTTAAACATTTCTTGTATTTTCTCCATTCTATTTCCAAGATTTTGGATCATCTTTACTATCATTATTCTGAATTCTTTTTCAGGTAGACTGCCTATTTCCCTTCCATTCATTTGTTTAGGTCGGTTTTTACTTTGCTCCTTCATCTTCTGCATATTTCTCTGTCTTCTCATTTTGCTTAACTTACTGTGTTTGTGGTCTCCTTTTCACAGCCTGCATGTTCGTAGTCCCTTTTGTTTTTGGTGTCTGCCCCCAGTGGGTAAGGTTGGTTCAGTTGGTTTTGTAGTCTTCCTGGTGGAGGGGACTGGTGCCTGTGTTCTGGTGGATGAGGCTGGATCTTGTTTTCTGGTGGTCAGGACCTCATCCGGTGGTGTGTTTTTGGTTGTCTGTGAACTGATTATGATTTTAGGCAGCCTCTCTGCTAATGGGTGTAGTTGTGTTCCTGTCTTCCTAGTTGTTTGGCATGGGGTGTCCAGCACTGGAGCTTGGTGGTCGTTGAGTGAAGCTGGGTCTTAGCTTTGAGGCAGAGATATCTGGGAGAACTCTCACTGGTTGATATTATATGGGGCTGGAAGGTCTCTGGTGGTCCAATGTACTGAGCTCGGGTCTCCCACCTCAGAGGCTCAGGCCTGACACCCAGCTGAAGCACCAAGACCGTGTCAGCCATGGGGCTCAGAAAATGAGGGAGAAAAAAAAGAAAGAAAGAAAAATAAAATAATATAATATAATAAAGTTATTAAAATAAAATTTTTTTAAATTATTAAAGTAAAAAAAAAGTAATTTAAAAATAAAGAAGAGAGCAACCAAACCAATAAACAAATCCACCAGTGATAAAAAGTGCTAGAAACTATACTAAGATAAACATAAAAAATTAAAGTAGTCAGTCTCATGCAGCAAACTCCAAGTCTACAGGTGCTCCCAAAATCCACCACCTCAATTTTGGGATGATCTGGTTTCTATTCCAGTGTTCCACAGATGCAGGGTACATTGAGTTGACTGTGGAGATTTAATCCACTGCTTCTGAGGCTGCACAGCGAAATTTCCCTTTCTCTTTGTTTGCACAGCTCCTGGGATTCATGTTTGGATTTGGCCCTGCCTCTGCATGTAGGTTACCCTCTGGCATCTGTTCTTTGCCCAGATAGGAGTGGGTTAAAGAGCGGCTGATTAGAGGGCTCTGCCTCATTCAGGCTGGGGGGAGGGAGGGGTACAGAATGCAGGGCAGGCCTGCGGCTGCAGAGGCCCACATGACGTTGTAACAGCCTGAGGCCCGCTATGTGTTCTACCAAGGAAGTTGCCCCTGGATTACGGGGCCCTGGCGGTGGCGAGCTGCACAGGCTTCCGGGAGGGGAAGTGTGGACTGTGCTGGCACACAGGCTTCTTGGTAGCTGCAGCAGCAGCCTTAGCATCTCATGCCCGTCTCTGGGGTCCGCGCTGATAGCCGCAGCTCGTGCCCGTCTCTGAAGCTCGTTTATGCAGTGTTGTGAATCTCCTCTCCTCGCACGCCCCAAAACAATGGTCTGTTGAGTCTTAGGCAGTTCCAGACTTTTTCCTGGACTCCCTCCCAGTTAGTTGTGTCACACTTGCCCCCTTCAGGCTATGTTCACGCATCCAACTCCCGTCCTCTCCCTGGGATCTGAACTTCGAAGCTTGAGCCTCAGCTCTCAGCTCTCACCCATCCCGGTGGGTGAGCAGACAAGCCTCTCAGAATGGTGAGTGCTGGTTGACACCAATCTTCTGTGCAGGAATCTGTCCGCTTTGCCCTCTGCATCCCTGTTGCTGCACTCTTCTCTGTAGCTCTGAAGCTTCGCCCCCCGCCCACCCCCCTTTTCTACCAGTGAAGGGCCTTCCTAGTGTGTGGAAACTTTTCCTCCTTCACAGCTCCCTCCCACTGGTGCAGGTCCCATCCCTATTCTTTTGTCTCTGTTTTTTCTTTTTTCTTTTGCCCTACCCAGGTACATGGGGAGTTTCTTGCCTTTTGGGAAGTCTGAGGGCTTCTGCCTGCGTTCAGTAGGTGTGCTGTAGGAGTTGTTCCACATGAACACGTATTTTTGATGTATTTGTGAGGAGGAAGGTGATCTCTATGTCTTACTCCTCTGCCATCTTGAAGGTCTCTTGACAATACTATCTTTGAATTCTAGAATAGTCTAGAATCCTCAAACCTCAATAATATTCCTAATCGATAAGAATTGAAGTGAGATATAGATTATTTAGGTAAATTCTAACAAAGTAACCATCATTAAACTGGTTAATAGGTGAGGTCATACAAAGGGTAAGACATTGCACATAGAATGTCTATAATTTTCACATATTTTTCATCTTGAGGGAGAAAAGATCTTATTAGCTACCCCATGAAAGTAAATCACCTTCTTATTTTCAGTACCTTCTTACTTGGTAGGTATATTTTTTGTTTTGTCTTGTATTTTAGTATTTAATGATGAAATTACATGAACAACTGATGAGGTGGAAGCATCTCTCACATACCTACCTCATAACATTTCTCAATAGGTACAGTTTTGTGCATAATATTCATGAGCTGAATAATAGTAATAACGCTGTTTTTGTTATTTCAGTCACCCTTCAGTTACAAACTTTCTTTTCTGTTTAATCAGAAGATCTGGAAACTCAGTTTTCAAGAAAAAGATAAAATACATGGCAATATAATCTACCTATTACGACAATACTCTTCAAATATATATAGAGAGAGATTTTTTTTTTTTTTGCGGTACGCAGGCCTCTCACTGTTGTGGCCTCTCCCGTTGCGGAGCACAGGTTCTAGATGCTCAGGCTCAGCGGCCATGGCTCATGGGCCCAGCCGATCCACAGCATGTGAGATCTTCCCAGACTGGGACATGAACCTGTGTCCCCTGCATCAGCAGGTGGACTCTCAACCACCGCACCACCAGGGAAGCCCAGAATTTATAATTTTTGAAACACTGTGATAAACTGACCCAAAGGTATGATTCTAAGTTTAATCTAAATACTTGGTCTGAAGCACTGAAGAAGTTTCCACACAATTATGTGGCTCCAGATGCATGAAGGTCATTGGCAGAACTTAACAAATCATGACACTAAGTTGTCAGTCCCACCAATCATGCGAAGGTTTTGTTGAAGTTCAGCAAGTGACTTTCCATCTTCCCTGATTTCAATTGACTACCCTTTCAGATCAAATCAAAGGAGCTTCATTATATTTATATACATATTTTAAGAAATGTGTTCAAAATCAAATATGGTAGGTAATTTTTGTCTCCCAAATTTTTATGTGTGCATGTCTAAGCCCTTGATTTTCAGTAAAACAAAACAACTGAACTCAGTCATCTAATGCTGGACACATTGTTAAACATGTATTTCCAAAGTTATCTCTTATTTATTTAAAAAGCAGTTAATTTCTCACACTTATACCTTGAAGGGACAGGATGTGTGTGTGTGTGTTTAAACATCTTCTAAGAAGCATTGCTTAAACCTGACAGTATGGCTCTAGCCAGAAATAGAAGATTGTCGGTTCTTATGTTACCTAACTGTTCATTTACTTATTCATTATTGTATATTGCATATTCATTACTGCATATGAGGGTTATCTTCAAATTGCAGGTTTTTAAATTTATTTGTGTTTTGCAGGATTCTTCTCAGTCCTCATATTAATTTTGGGGGAGGTTTAGTTTACTTTTAGAGCTAGATAATATAATTTTAAAATCTAGTGGAAACTGTGTATCATTTAAATCTATTGAGAGCTGGTAAAAGTGTACTGATGCCCAGTCAGTTCTACTGTGTTACTGCCCACCCCATCCCTCAAGATATTTTCACACACATTGTGTGGAACTACTTGACATAAAACCAAACAAAGTTGCCAGTGTCAATCCATTTGTTAAATAGTAACAAAGCTAAGTTTGTTCATTTGTTCCTTCACTCCTTCTCTTCCTATTTTCTTTTTCTTCTTGTTTAAAAATTTTTTCATAAAAGAGAAAAACACATGTAGAGTGACATTTGAGTATTTTCTTCCATGACTCCAATAAAATTATTGTGAATCCCTCCCTGGTATGACAACTCCATCTTGGAGACCATTGTGGGCTTCATCCTGACTGCAATGACATCTTTATTTTGTGTCCCTAGCACTTAGCACAGGAACCAACAGATAGAATGTATCATTTATTCATTCATTCAACAAATATTTGAATGTCAACTATGTACCAAATTCTCTTTTAGGCATCAGGCAACAATCAGTGCTTATTAAATGGCTGTACTAAAAGCCCTGATGGTATAAGGGATGTGATAAGATTAATTGCAAATTGATACTGATGTCTTTCTCTTCCTGTGCCCTAGTTTTTTTTTCATGGTACAGTCATTAGGTATATTTTGGAAAAAATGGCAATTGTTGTTTGCAGAATCTGTTGCAATACCACCCCTGATGCCAAAGGGGAGTTTCAATGGTTCAGTTGATCCCAGGTATGAATCCTGATTGAAGTCCCTTGTTTTATTTGGAGAGGCCCATTCAATCAGAATGCACTCATAGTTTTGATACACGTATTTTGCAAACAGTTGCTCTCATTATTTTGAAATCACCTTGTTCATTTTTTCATTCATTCAACAGTTTTTGAGCACCTGTTATGCTTCACGCTCCCTCTATCAAGCACTGGGTTACACTGGTGGAGAAAATAAGACAGTCCTTGCCATCATGGAGCTTACATCTAATGGGGGAGATAGGCACTAATCAGATTATCATCCACATTTAAGCAGAATTATAACTGTGATAAGTGCAGCAATATAGTAGAGGGATTTGATCCAGTCAGTGAGATTAGAGAGGCTTCTCAGAGGAATGCTTATGAAACTGAGATCTTCAGGAAGAATCAGAGTTAGCTGGTTGAAGAGAAAGGAAAAGCCTCACAGGTGGAGTGAATGGCACATACAAAGTCCTGAGGTAGGAACAAGCAGATTGTGTTTAAGGAATCAAAGGCCAGAACAGTTGTAGCCTAGAAAGCAAGGAGGCTAGAGTTATATAGAAAGGCCAGACCATGAAAGTCTTGTTAGTGTGTAAAGCATTTGGTCTTTACCATAATAATGGGAAGACACTGAAGTGTTTTAAATGAGAGGATAATAAAATCAGATTTGCAATTTGAGAACAATCTCTCTGGTTGCATGTGGATAAACAATTTTAGGTACAAAATAACGTAAATTAGTTATGTTACTATTTTGGCACTTCAGTGTAGAGGTCATGGCTTGGATGGTTATGGTGGTAGCAGATATGGAGAGAAATGAGTGGATCTGAGAGAAATACAGGGGATAAAACCTACAGGAGTTGGTAATAGATTGGATATTTGGAATGATAGAGAGCAGTATGTCAAGGATGAATTCCAGGTTTCTGGTTTGGAAAACTGAATAAATGGTATTATCATCAGTGGGGTTAGGATTATGGGAAGAAGGCTAGTATGGCATGGAGGGATCATGATTTAGGGACATAATATATTTGAGATGTTTTTACAACAGCCAAGTAGAGATATTAAGCTGGCAGTTGGGGGAAAAGGTCTGAAGTACAGAAGAAAAGTCGGGGCTGATGACAGCATGAGTCATTAGTATATAAGTGTTGGTAGAAGTAATGGTCATGGATGAGATCATCTAGAGATAGAAAATAATGTGAGAGGAGAGGAGTGCATAGGTCAAAGAGTTGGGGAATTTCAACATTTAATGTCAGTTTAGAGGAGGGTGAATCTATAAGAGATACAGAGGAGAAGGAGTGACCAGAGAGGCAGTATGAGAAAAACAGGTGGTTCGGTGGCATGGATATCTTGTGTGAAAATCACATAATCATAGACTTTTTGAGGTAGAATGTACTATAAAAATCATCTAGTTCAATGATTTTATTTTACTAATGAATAAACTGTGAACCAGAAAAGTGAATTGCTTAATATAATAGAAATTCTGGGATTATTCCACTGCTCATTAAGTATTAATTAACACTGCTGACTATGGAACAAGGATAATGATAGTACTCATGTTACCACTGGTAAGTGGTATAATTCTTGAACTTGAAATCAGGAGACCTTGGTTTGAATTTTTGTTCTATCACTTTCCAGTTGAATGGCCTTTGTCATGTTTCTTAATCTCTCACAGTATTCACTTACCCATCTATAAAAATTACATGCCCATTGTGAGTTGAAGGTTAGATGATATATGTAAAAGTGCTTTATGAACTATAAAGTACTATATTAGAGTATTATTCAAAGTGTTTCTACAGAAGTATGAATAAATGAGATTAACTGTAGACATCATACATCAGATGAATTTCAAGGGGAATCTTTCTCTGTCAGATGTTTAATTATAAAGCCACAGTAAATAGCTGGGTACTGGTACAGGCAAAGACTAGTCAGTGAAAGAGAGAGGAGTACAAAAAAAGAAAAGGAGGAATTTAGTGTATGATAAAGATGGCACAACAAATAAATCCATTGCACTATTTAATATACTGTTTTGCTACCACCACCTAGCTCTTTTAGGGGAAAAAAGCTGGATCTCTATCTTATTAAAAAATAAATTACAGGTGAATCAAAGATAAAATTGATAATTTTGGCTACCTAAAAAATCTATATGGCAGTAAAAAAAAACCCTAGATTATAAACAAGGTTGAAAGTGAAATCTTATTAGATAAATACATGCAAATGAATGACAGGCACATTTTAATATTTTAACAAGGAAAGAATTTTTTCCCCCAGATTTATATAAAAACGCAAAGACTCCAGTAAGAAAATGGGCAAGGTCATGACCAGGCAATTCATAAATGAAATTATAAAAATGACCTATTACTATAGGGAGACAGATTAAATCTTACTAGTAATCAAAGAGATGCCAACCAAAATAATAGTGAGATATCACTTCTTACCTATTGAATTAGCAACAATTAATAAGATTTACAATGCATAGTGTTAATGCTGTGGGGGAAATAAGCATACCTATGCATACTTATATACTGGTGGTAAGAATGTAAACTGGGGCACTTCTGGAGTGCAATCTAGAAATTAAAATAAATGTTAAAAATGCATAGATCACTATATTGATATAAACAAATGGTTGACTTAGTACATGGAGAAACTAGACAAACAGAAGAATTTCAAATATTCTTTAAATATTCAAAGCATAACCCGTTACTCCTCCACTTCTTATGTGTGGCCTGTACATAGTGTCTTTCTTCCAAAGAGTATAATATGGAAAAGGGAGGGAGTAACTTTACAGTATAGAAATCTGGCCAACACTACTTCAGCTAGGTGATCAAGGTCAACAGTGGTAAGTCATGTTGGTATTATGTACCCCACTTCATATGATGTAATGAAAATGACCCTTTTCCTCTATAGTCTTCCTCCTTAAAACGCCAAACCCCAGTCTAACTGTAGGAAAAATCATCAGAAGGCCTCCAATTGTGGGACATTTCTACAAAATACCTGACTAGTATTCCTCAAAACTGTCAAGGTTATCAAAAACAAGGAAAATCTGAGGAACTCTCATAGTCTACAAGAGCCTAAGGAGACATGACAACTCTGTAATTTGCTATCCTGAATGGGATCAGGAAACGGAAAAGAACATTAAGTAAAAACAAAGCAAATCTGAATAAAATACAGAATTTGGTTAATAGCAATGTATTAATATTGGATCATTAATTGCAATAAATATACTATTGTAATATAAAACGTTAATCATAGAGGAAACTGGGTGTGATGTATATGAGAACTCTATATTATCTTTGCAACTTTTCTATAAATCTAAAATGCTTCTAAAATAAAATCTTTATAAAAATTGAAGAAGAAATTTAAAAATCTCTAGAGAGAAATAAAAGCATAAACCCTATATTCTCATAATTCTACTTCTGGGAATATGTCCCAAGAATATAATCACTCAGGTGTGCAGGGATGTATCAACAAGACTGGTCATCAGAATATTGGATATAATAGTGAAAAACTGGAAACAATTTGAACATCTCTCAACAGAGGACTGGTTAAATAAAATATTGTCCCTTTACGCACTATAATACTATTTAGTTATTTAAAATGGTGTATTTCTTCATTGATATTTAAATGCCTCTATGACATATTTTTTGAGAAAAAGGTAGTAGTAAACAAGCATGTATAGTCTTATTCCATTGACAGAAAATTGTATGTGTTTGTGCATGGATGATTATGCAGTTTTCATGAAAAGTACTTGGAACATCAAAATATTAATAGTGGATATATGAGTATTGAGATTTTTTGTATATTTCTTTCTCTTTATATTTCTTGAATGCCTTGACTTTTCTACTCTTTTATTATCTTTACAACAAAAGACAATACTAAAATTATTTTCATTTTGATAACACTTTATACATTACAATTTACTTTATAGACCACTTTTGAGAGTAATTTAAGAATAACAAATTAGATTGTATAATTTTTTTGTCATTGGGATTGGGTTTTAAAGACTTACTGAATATCTTCCAAATGTGCTGGTAGTACTTTTGAAAAGAAACTTAGTTTATGTTTTTCACATTGCTGAATATGTACGTTGTGCTTTATGCCTTATGCCGTTTCTCTCCATATCAGTCTTCTGCAGTTTTACATATGCTCTATGAAGGATGTGCTGACCTAACATATCTGATCTGTCTGGCAGGAACTGAGTGACCTCTTTAGGGCTGAGGATGTCTCTGGCATCTTGCTTTAATGACAAATAGTTGGGTTCTAATTCCCTATAATGAAGCTGGGATTCTCAATATACACACTTACAGTTTTCTCCCTTTTATTAGACTGGGTAAATAGCTGAAACATTACATGATGTCTTTGTGTGGATGTGAGGACTTCATTATGAATAACTGTCCTCAGACTGGCCTCCTGATACGTTTGTCTCTAGTATCTTCTTCAAGAAATTTAAGAATGTCTCTTGCACTGTTAATCACAAGAAAATCTGTTCATATTTGCAGGTTGCCCTCTGCCTCAGACAGAGGTACTCACAGGCTCTTTGTATTTGTCTGTGTAGTTTGTATTTGTATTTGTGGGGTCCAGCCTCAGAGTAGTATTACTAACCCAAGCACCGATTATTGCATAAATCAGCACCTTTCAACATCTAAACTGTGTGGGCAGTCAGTCGTGAAGTAATTCATTACTAATGACAAAGTACCAAAGTTTTTAAAAACTGGCATTTTTAAATAAATGTTAATAAATTTAAGGATATTCTTTAAATACTAAAAAAAAAGTCTCTTGATTTGAAGTCTAAACAATGGGCTCTCATGATGCAAATGATGTAACTAAATATTCCTATTGATTTTTTTAAGAGCAGGTTGGGAAGAGAAATTAGGAAGTTGGGGAGGTGGATTGCTTTGGTAAGCCTAAAATGGAAGTTTTATCTGCATTTCCACATTTTCTGGAATATGCCCTAATTCAAGTTTTAACCCCTTGGCTTTCTTCTGGACCACCGTAATGAGCTTCTAACTAGCCTTACTGTGTGCAGGCTCTTCTCTTTATAGTCTAATTTTTACATTTGGAACATGAATCTATCAGATCCTGTTTGTATCATTCTGCCTCTAGCTCAAGACTTTCTCTCTACAAGATAAAACCCAAACTTTTTAGCTAAGCACATTCTCCTCTCTATGCCTTGACTCATATTTTAGCTGTGGTGTGCCCTACTCATTCTAAAAGCTAACCTGAAAAGTCATCTTTTATAAGATGCTGTCTCTGATCTCCATAATTGGATATCATTTATCCTCTTACCACAAACTTACATCTGCGTTGCTCTCATGTCACATACTCACTGCATACCTTATATTATAAATATTTGTAAGCTTGTTTAATCTCCCATGTTAGACTAACCTCCATGAGGGCAGACCCAATATCTACTCCACTTATTGTATGCCCACAGCATTTGACAGGATTGATGTTTAATAAAATTTATTGAAGGAACAGGAGGCTCCCACTTCTGACATAATAAACTGATGTTCCCCAATATTAACCCCACCTCTGCCTCCTGGACTAGATTCTGTTCCCAGATTATTCTGATTCAGCTGTTTATTCTGATTATACATTTAAATAATATACTAACTTCCCTTGCTCTAATTTAATGCTCACCAAGCACTTTTCTCAATACTTGGCTCCCAGTGTAGTTTGCCCCTAGGGGAAAAAGGTGTTAGACAAGTAGATGATTCAGTCCCCCAGCCATGATAATTCTCATTATAGATTAACTCAGTGGTTCCCAAAGTGTGGTCCCTGGACCATAGCATCAGCATCACCTGGGAACTTGTTAGAAATGCAAATTCTAACTACTGAGTCAGAAACTCTGACACTGGGGCCTAGAACTCTATTTTTAATAAGCCTTCCAGGTGATTTTGCTAAAGTTTTAGAACCATTGGATTAAGTTATAACCTTAGGAATCTTAGAAAACGTAAGGGTAAGTGAGCAACCCTGAGATTGTTCAGCTCTGACTCTGCAGGGCTGAAGGCTGAACCCTGGTCTGTGATGATAAACCAGTGCTAAGGGTCTGCTTGTGAGGTTTCCTGGTAAGCAGCCTGGGGGCCTTTTCAAGTGAGAGCCCAGGCTTTCTTTGCATATTTTCTATGTCGATCATTGAACCAAAGTATGACGTTCTCCAAACTATGTTAATATGTATTTTAACACCTACTACCTGTATGTTTAGTTGGATAAGAAAAAAGGAAAGAAGGCAAAATGAAAAGGATTTAAAAAGACAATGTCGAGGGTAGGAAAAATGCTCAAATTGCATAAACAATAGACTTCCAATCTTTGAAGTCATAATCATAAAAATATATGTTTACTCATGACCTAAAACTTTTCACTCATGATGTAAGAAAATATGAATAAGAGCAAGTGTACAAGCAAATTGACTTGGAAAAAGCACAATGAAACACATCTTTCACCATTCGGGGAGGAGAATATGCAGAGTATCTAGGAGTTGCAAATATATCACAAAATATTAGGTTTATTATCATAATTGTTTTATGATATAATAAAGAGGAAATGCAAATATTAACTTACCGTAGACTCAATTCTTCCACTCAAAGTCCTATATTTCTGTGTAACTGTTGAATTTAGCTCATCAGTATATTGAACATTTAGGATTTGAAAGCTGCTATGGTAAAAGTAATGTTTTTGCCCTGTAAAACAAAGAAAAGGCAGAATCAATCTCACATTACTAAGTACTTTAATCTGTATTTTATACAGGATTATGGGAGGCTATGTTATACAATTTAAAAAAATTTGATTCCCTTGAAAGAAAACTCTAAACTTAATATAATGTAACTCTAATAAAATTATTTTTCTTTCAGTTTTTAAAAAGATTGGCAATGCTGGAAATGTTAAAAATGCATGAAAATCAGAGCAGCATTATTTGAGAAATTGTTCAGTAGTATCATAATTTTCATTCTTACTATATTTTAGGGAGATTTGTGATTACAGATTTATTCATTCATGAAATATTAATGTCTATAATGCACTATTATTCATTTATCATTAAGGAATAAAGTAATTCTGAATAGTTTTTAAAATTATTTCAAATACTATTCTTTTTAGAGGAATTAGTGACTTATTGGTTCTCTGGATTAAGCTAGAAAATAACTGTTCTGATAAGAAAGCTAATCTGGTTGTTCAGTGTGAACTATTTCCATCAAAAAGTGTCTTCCAATGGATATGTTAAGCTATGTGAAGGAAATAAAAATTCCTAAAACATACTTGTCCTTACCTTAGAAACATTATGAACATGGACATAACCTAACCTGTCTCAGGAAAAAATTCCCTGATTCCATTTGATCATTCATATACATAATTTATGCAGAGAAATACCTCAATCAGGGAAAGCATTTGAGATCCTGGGGATAGGGTTGTGTGGTCCTTTGTGGCAGAAGGACAAGTCTTTCTAGGGCCATAAGTGGTTACTGGTATACACTTTGAAGAGGACTTATTTAAGGCCTCGCCCTTTGTGTTTAAGTGTGACAATACAGTGCTGTTAAGAGCGAAAATTCATTAGTTTAATCTGAAACTTGATGTTTGTTTTTCCTTCTTCCATAATTCACCTTGGACATATTTGTCTCTAGGTGATTTGATAGCAAAATGTAGTCAAAAGCAAAATTTAGCCACAACTTTATAATTAGATTGACTGAAAAGATTATTCCTAGTTACTGGAATAAATAAATTTGTTCTTGCTCAGTCTCCACACTCACACATACCCATATGCCTTCACACACTGCCCCACCCTGCCCCAATTATTTAAATAATTTAACAGGATTATAGCAAAATTAAAAAAACAAACAAACTCAAAGTGTTTTTTCAGGTGAAGAAACCAGATTATAACATATATTATCTAGTGAAATTTGACACATTTTATCTACATTAAAACATCTGAAAGAATATTCACTGAAATATTAAGTTGTTTGTGAATGAGCAGGGTATATGCATTCTTTATATTATTTCTTTGTTTCCTATTTTTATGATGTAATGAAAAATTAAAGAAACTAAGAGAAACAAAAAGGAACGGAATCCTTTTTAAAGTTTGTTTTAACCTCTTTCTACTTCTTAATTTCAAATTCATCTCCTATCATAATTGTTCTGCTCCTAAGATTATTTTTGGGAGACAGGTTGTGAATTAACAAATATTTAGCTAATCCAACTTTTAGATGTTGAAACTTAAGGTCCTTTGCAAATTTTAAATGAAGAAGGAAATCATGGTATTAATGAAAAAACAAAACAAGTGAACTCTAGCATCAGAAAAATACTGAGTTTTTTCCCTTGGCTAGAATAATTCTTGTCTGGGTTTAATGTTGTTTAGTATACTAAAAGAGGCCAAAAGAAAAAGAAGAGAAAAAATACTGAATTAGAGAAAATATAGACATGAACATATATTCAGGGGTATATGAATAAAATATATAATTATGTTGTATTAAGAAATAGAAGTGGCAATAAAAGTGAGAATGCCAACTTTTAATCTGAAAGTATATTTAGTTAATTCATCTGAAAAGTGCTATATCCAATCTTCTGGTACTTACCAAGAGCTAAAAAGTAGACAAGTAGAGATGTGGTCACTGCCAGGATCACCACAACTGCGATGACAACAAAACATACTATGTATGGATTCACAGATCTTGAGGCCGATGGCACCCGTGATGGCCTTAGAACAAGGGAACAGATCAAAGACCACTCATTTCACTCAGAGAAGCAATCATTTCAGCTCTCATGATCATTTGCTGCCTTCCAAAGTCTCTTAGCTTGCACATGGCTCTATTATAGAAAACCGATTGTTTCTTGATAGGAATAGAGTTCTGGAAATGAAATCTAACTGAACAACACTCTCCTTAATGGTTTTTCTTTCATTTTTTTTTCAGCACTAAAATGTTGACATTTTGAGTTTGATAGAAGAATAAGGAAATCTGACCTCTGGTTTGCTATTGCTTTTCCTTCTTCTGCCAGTTGATGTAGTTCTCAAGAATAACAACTATTTCTGTTTTACTACAACTCCTTCTAAGACCCTATGTTGGACACTACTGTAGTAAGCTCCCTTACCTGGGCACCATCCTCAGGGATGTGCTGAAGAGAGATCATTTTGGGTGGGGAGAGGGGTGGAGGGAGTCAGAACAGTAGCATTTCTCACTGTAATATTCTCTGGGTTATTAAAATGGGGATATGTCTAGAGGCTGAGAGCTGAGATCCAGGAGAGTAATAAGCACCTGCAATTAATTAGAACTGTACCAGCAGCAGAGGATTTGCATAATTTTTTCACCCATGAAATCATCAACAGCAGTGTAAGCCAATAGATTTGTACTAACAGTATCTGGTATTATATTAGGCATATAATCCAAGTACTTCCTCACGGCCTCTCTCTCCCTACCACACACACACTCACACTGGGGAGGTCAGCAGAAGAGCTGAATGTGAATTCCTGTTTTATCCCTTGTTTGCTTGGAGATCATATTGTCATTTATCTGAGATTTTCTTCATCTGAAAAAATGGGAATAATACTGCCTCACAAGGCTAATTTGAAGATCAGTGAGGTTATGTTCAGTGTATAAAGTATATATTTCTATTAAATAGGTTATCCACTAGACTGTGAGAACCTTGAGGATAAAGATGGTATTCATGCATATGTTTCTGACAGTTTGTAGGGTACCTGGCATATATAGCTGGTCCATAGATTTATGATATTTATAAGTATTTGTTGTATGTGTTAACTCCTAGGTGTGTTTTAGATTTAAAAGCCTTAACAGAACTGAAAAGCACTTACATTTAGCTAGAATATAGTCAGATTTCCATTTTTTCTATTTGTTTTGCTAACATTCTGGTGTAAGTGGGAAGGGAATGCTCTGAGAGTCAGTGATTCCCAGACTTTAGTTTTCACAGCAGGGTTGCCTGATATTGTTTGGGCTCTACCCAACTCACATACTGATGAAAGGGCATCTCCTGGTATTTTACATTGTACCACCTGCACATTGTATGCTATGGCTATGGGACCAGTATCATTTCAGAAGATTATTGGAGGTGGACATAGACTTGCCAACTTTCAATTTTGTTGAATAAACACATTAAACATTACAAAAATTGACCACGCTCAAATATTATTTTTTAATAAAAGGGCATTTAAACTGATAAAAGTAGGAAGGACATAATCTCGTAATAACAAATAAGATGAATAATTTAGCTCTAGCTTAATGATGTCTTTTTGCTACATTGCTCTTATTTGTTCATTTTGCTATGGTAATCAAAACTGACTTTCAGCGACACTGGTCCACAGTCCAACATTTGGGAATGACTAACTGTAGTAATTTTCTAGTAGGATAAAGTTGGCCCATTGACATTTGCTGACTTTTTGAGCCTCAGTTTACTCTTCTGTTTCCTACTGGGTTTGTTGTGCCAGTGACATGTGGTCACAGTTACACAGTGTTTGGCATTTGTAAGTTCAGTAAATATCAGTGGGTACTCAGCAGGGGAGAGTCAAAAGGAGAGCTGGAAGCAAGCCAACCCAAATAAGTTTCATACTGATTGACCCCCTACCTCAACAACAAGGGACTGTTTCAATTTACATTCCCACCAATAGTGCAAGAGGGTTCCCTTTTCTCCACACTCTCTCCAGCATTTATTGTTTGTAGATTTTTTGATGATGACCATTCTGACCTGTGTGAGGTGATACCTCACTGTAGTTTTTATTTTCATTTCTCTAATGATTAGTGATACTGAGCATTCTTTCATGTGTTCATTGACTATCTGTATATCTTCTTTGGAGAAATGTCTATTTAGGTTTTCTGCCCATTTCTGGATTGGGTTGTTTGTTTTTTTTTTTGATATTGACCTGCATGAGCTGCTTGTAAATTTTGGACATTAATCCTTTGTCAGATGCTTCATTTGCAAATATTTTCTCCCATTCTGAGGGTTGTCTTTTTGTCTTGTTTATGTTTTCCTTTGCTGTGCAAAAGCTTTTAAGTTTCATTAGGTCCCATTTGTTTATTTTTTTTTTTATTTCCATTTCTCTAGGAGGTGGTTCAAAAAGGATCTTGCTGTGATTTATGTCATAGAGTGTTCTGTGTTTTCCTCTAAGAGTTTTATAGTGTCTGGTCTTACATTTAGGTCTTTAATCCATTTTGAGTTTGTTTTTGTGTATGGTGTTAGGGAGTTTTCTAATTTCATTCTTTTACATGTAGCTGTCCAGTTTTCCCAGCACCACTTATTGAAGAGACTGTCTTTTCTTCATTGTATATTCTTGCCTCCTTTATCAAAAATAAGGTGACAGAGTGAAGTAAGTCAGAAAGAGAAAAACAAATACCGTATGCTAACACATATATATGGAGTCTAAAAAAAAATAAATAAAGTGGTTCTGAAGAACGTAGGGGCAGTACAGGAATAAAGACGCAGATGTAGAGAATGGACTTGAGAACATGGGGTGGGGGGAAGGGTAGGCTGGGACGAAGTGAGAGAGTGGCATGGACTAATATATACTACCAAATGTAAAATAGATAGCTAGTGGCAAGTAGCTGCATAGCACAGGGAGACCAGCTTGGTGCTTTGTGACCACCTAGAGGTATGGGAGAGGGAGGGTGAGAGGGAGACCCAAGAGGAAGGAGATATGGGGATATATGTATATGTATAGCTGATTCACTTTGTTATAAAGCAGCAACTAACACACCATAATAAAGCAATTATACTCCAATAAAGATGTTTAAAAAAACCCAAAAAACAAAAAACAAGGGACTGACTGTATTTCCAGAGGTGAATAGAAGTATCAAGGTTTATGAGTGTAGAATGAGAAGTTACTAAAAAACAAGGCTTAAGTTGGAAGCCAAAATACCAAAAACCAAAAACCATAGGCTAGAGTCAGCATATGCTTTAGCTTGGATGAGCCTCCCATGGGAATGGCTTTAGAACCAACTTTGCTTCAGTTCATGGAAAATATATTAAACCCAATGGCTAAAAAGCACCATGAGACATGTGACTCAATAAACAAAGGGTGTGGAACTCAAATTACCTTAATCTCACAAGCCAAAATTAATTACATAAGAATAGGTTGTTCCACCTTGTAGAAACTGCTGAAGAAATATCTGCTCTCTTGTTAGCAGTGCAACTTGTCATTGAACCTCTGTATGTGGCTGATTATAAAGCTTATGCCAACACACACTAAATTGTGTACAATATTTGCTTTGCAAACTATTAGAGAAAATATATTTGCAAACACTGTCTGAATTTTGACTCATATTCAGTGGAAATCTTCAAGCAAATACTTTGCTTTTAAAGCATGATCCTGATCAGTAAAATTTTTAGTGGTTGTGTTTAAACAGCAAAACAAATATGCAGTTGTGAAATATTTAACCAGCTTTCACCTCCTTCTTTCTCTCTCTCATTGACTTGGAAAATTACATGAATTTAGAAAACTTATTCTATGCTCTTATTATGAGAACCTAAGTGTAAGACTTTATACATGCTTATTGCCTATCTTCATAATAGTCTTGTAAGAAGGGTATTATGATCCCTATTTGGAAGATAGGAAAACTGAGGTTCAGAAAGTAACTAACTCAGGAATGACAGAGCTGGAAATGGAATCCAGGATGGTTAGAATAAAAGAACATTGACTTCCTCTGATGTAGACTTCCTCCCTCACACTAAAAGAGAACGGAAAAAATTTTGGGACTCCTATCTCTTGTGACATCACTTGGAGGAAGCAAAGGGAATCAACATCTATTGAGTGCTTATTAAATTGAGTGCTAGGATTTTGTTCTTACACATAGTAAATGTGCAATAAAATAATTGTTGATTTAATTTTAATTTGAAAGTGCACCTTACATTAATATATCAGATTTATGTAGGAATACTAGTTAACTTCTGCCATTGACACATAGTTAGAAGCAATATATGGTTGTGGATTAATAGAATCACTTGGCAATAACTTTCCATTATTTGTAAGAATAGAGGAAAACAGCGACAGGGTAATTGCAAATTCAGATATACATAGTATGTCTGTAGAGGACTTTTAGACAATTTTGTGTCCATTTAAATAAGATTTCAGGTATGATAGTAACAAAGATTTGGTCCACGGTTGTTTTCTCCTGATGTGTATTCTTCCTCAGTGATCCCATCCTATGCCCTGGTTTCAGCAAACATATAATCAGGTAATATTTTCTAAGATAGATCTTCAGCCCAGACTTCTGTCTTTGAGCTCTACATCATTATTTTCAATTAGGCATTGGACATCTTATGGATGTTTTAGAACCTCCTTAAATATAACAGTTCAGTTCAAAACTAAACTTGTTATCTTTTTCTCCAGCCTGCACTCACGTCCCACTATTTCTAATATTTGTGAATGTCACTACCATCTATCTGGTACCGTTAAAGATCCAGGAATTAGCTGTACCTGTTCCCTCTTGGTAAGTTCCCACATTCGAGAGGTCATTGGTGCTTACACCTACTGCCTAAATCTTTCTGTCCATCACCTCTATCTCTTTCTTAATTCTGGCTGCTATTATTTTGTATTATGTGAAATACCTCTTAAATGTTCTCCCTTCTTGCATTATCAAGAGACATTTGGTGAGTGCCTGCAATGTTCTAGGCAAAATGTAATTTCTGGGAATACAATGAAAAGAATCATAGCACTCCTAATAATGGGGGGAGAGAAATGAGTAAGATAAATAAATAAAATAAAGGGAAAAAAAAGCAAAGGAGTAGGAAGAAGTATAAGTACGGGGTGCTGAAAATTTAGATAGAGTGGCCAGGAAAGACTTTGCTGAGGAGTTGACATTTGAGTAAAGATCAGAAGGAGGTGAGTGAGCAAGCCATGAAGATACCAGGGGGAGAATTATCTAGGCGGATAAACAGCAGTTTGAAGGCCCTGAGCAAGGAGCTCATGTGGTAAATTTGAGGACCAGCAAGAGAGACAGCTGAACTGGAGTGGAGTGAGAAAGTTAGGGGTGGCAGATACTAGAGGAAAATAAAGTCAGAAAGATAATGATCAGGCAGTCAGTGATTTGGGGAAGATCACTTAAGGCTTTGAAAATAAGGACTTTGGTCTTTATTCTCAGTGAGACAAAGTCTTTGCGGGTTTTGAGCAAAGACTGACCTCAGATCTATTTCTTCAATAGGATCACTCTGGGTACCTTATGGGGAATAGTGGGCCTGGATGGTGTGGGAGACCACTTAGGAGGTCATTAAATAATCGAAGTGAGAGACGATGGTAGTTTAGACAAGGGTGGTAGCAGTGGAGGTGGTAAGATGTAGTCAGAGTGTGGATATACTTCGAATTTAGATCCTGGAGGATTTGCTGATGATTCACTTATGAGATGTGGGAAAAAGAGAAATCCAGATCGAATTCAAGATTTTTGCCTCTTTCCAATGAATTCAAGACTTCTGCCTCTTTCCAATCAACACTTTAAAATCCTTCAAGGGATTTTAAAAAATGTAGATCTTAGGGTCTGACATCCTCCCCTTCCAATACCTCATTTGAAATTTTTCTATAGCTCATGAAAATCCTCAGATGGCATTCAGATCTTCCATGGCATTTAAGGCCAATCATACCACCCCTGCAGCTTCATCATCTGCCACATCCTCACCTGCCCACTTGACCCCAGCCAGATCAAATGTCACAGCCCCTTCTTTATGTGATGTATTTTGCGTGGAAAATGTCATACCTGGTTAATTCTCATTTTATCCTTAAAATAATTTAAACGTCTTTCATTTCCCTACAGGTAGTTACCTTTTTCTCCTCATCTGATCTCATAATGCTCAATGAATTTCTCTGTTGCAGTCCCTTATCCCCTCATGTGCCTGCATCCATATCTAGGCTGTAACTCATGAAAGGTAGTGATGCATCTTGTCTGCCAGGATATGCCCCATTCCTACATAATACCCATTACAGAGTCCACACAGGCATTGCTATGGAAAAATTTATGAATAACTGTGCAAAGAGGGTTTTAAAAAATAATTTTATTGTAGTTTGGAGGGACTTTATGTAAGATTGTATGCTGTGCATTCTTATTTTAAATACTGACAAAAACATAGATCAGAGAATAATCTCTGCCATCTATTGAGTGCTTACCATGTACTGGCTGAACTTTTCTACATCACTTAATTTAATCCCTATTAAAAACCCTTGTTTACAGGTAAGAAACAGAAGCTTACTCAGCTCGTAAGAGAGCTGGAATGCAAATACAGGTCTGTCAGGCTCAAACTACAAATGGCCACTTCAGATGGGAGGAAGTTTTCTGTTAATCATCACGTTGTTGTTATTAATTTCTGTCACACTTACTACCTTATTGTTGATACTAAGAAATGGAAAGTTCAAAAATATTTCTATAGCCCTTATATTACAGGATATACAAACACATATATTTGAGTGTGTGTATTTACATTTTATGTTGGGGTTATGAAGAATATGAGAAATGGTTCCAAAGTAGAAGAACTTACTCTATTTTAGTCCCTTTCATTAACTTTGGATGGTGTCATGAGGCAGGCAATAGAGACTATCCAATTCAATGATTTAATTTTTTAAGTTGAGCCATACTTTGTTCAAACAAGGTCTTGAAAGGCTTGGAAGCTTAATGATTAAAACAGATGAAAATGGAGTAGCTTCTCTGTTTGATTTTGAGTTATGGGAAAAGGACCCCTTCCTATTTCTAGCAAATCACTGATCTAGTACAACACTTTTATTTATTTATTTCTTAACTTTTTTTTTTTTGATTAATCTTGATAACCTTAGGTGTGCTCCGAAAGAAGAGACACAGGATTATTCAGGATTGCACAACTGGATGATGGTATTATTCAGGATTGCACAACTGGATGATGGTAGAGTAAGTGCCATAGTTTTAAGACTTCTTGAATATGTTTGTTTTATTAAAACATAATGCATTCTGAAAACTCTGGGTTCATATGGAAGATAAGTTTCCTGTCCTTGAATCACAAATACGCAACATTTTATGTGCATGTACCTTTGGAATGCACTACATTACTTTCATTTAATTCAAAGGTTTACCTTCCAACTTAACTTTATCTTGGGTAACGTTTAAATAAGTTTATATTCCTTGAGGATATACAGCACTTTATACCAGTTGAGGATACAGAGACTGTGCAAGTGGTAACGGACCTGAGCAAGCCTATACAATGCTTTTGTGAGAATTTGGAAAAGGCAACTTCTCTGGGAAACAGAGACAGTGGTGTTTCTTGGTCTGCATGCAGCTCTACTCTGGGGTAGACAGCTTGTCAGGGAGCATAGGCACCATCTAGGCTTCCAGTCTCTCCCTGAACCAGCATTTCTGTGCATTGCACAAACTGCACAGCTGTGTACAAAAGACCTGAAATGATGTGTCAAAGCTTTGGAATCTGCTGCTAGTGGGAAAAGCCAATCTAGGATTCATTTTTTTCTCATAAAGTTTGCAAATTGATATGGAAAAATGACTAATAGGTATTATGTAAGCATATGCCTATGTTTGCATGTATGTAGTAGTTGAGTTAGGGGGTTGATGATGGTTCAGGGAAACCTGCTGCCAATGAAGCTAAGAGTGTGGGCTCAATAGCTTCACAGGCTAGTTAAGTTCTTTCTTTCTTAGGACTCAGGCTGTATCCTGGAACTCAGGCTCTTTTTAACAGATCCAGGCCACAGAATCACCCCCATGAGAGAGTGTGGCTATAATAAGACAAATCCATCCTTATTGCTGGGGGAAAAATTAATTGCTTCCCTATGATGCTCTATTCATACTTTGTCTAATTGGTTCTAAACTTGAAGGAATCAATTTTTCATATACTCAAAGTTCATGGACATTCCTTTTTCTTGGAGCAGGAAAAGGTTTATTTCAGGGCCAAGCAAGGAAAATGGGCAGCTCATGTTCAAAAGCCCAGAACTCCCATGGACATTCTTTCTCCAGTTCATTATTATTATATCATTGGAATATATTTTAAGATGTTTTATAGAAATTGTTACTTGATTAAAAAAATTCACTGAGTTCTAGTGTTTGAGGATAGATCTTGGGCTGCATTAAACAATTATTGGAGAAGGGAAAAATTATAGATTATACTTCAGCGTAGTATATCAAGTTTTAATTTACTTGGACCCAGCTACATTGAAAAATAGTTCCAGTTTTGTAATACATTCTTTGTTAATAACGTTCACTTTACATTTCTGCAATAAGTAATGAAATTAAAAATTAATTCTTTTTGAGATTTCCTTCATTCTAATATCAGTCATGTTTTTGAAATGAAAGACCTGAGATATAAAAGATTCCTTTCATTGACTTTAAACTTCTGAGCATAGTGTTTAATTCCTGCATTGTAAAAGACTTCTAAGGTGATGTAGAAAGAGAACTGGAGTTAGGAGATGTGGATTCAGGTTCTCTTTCTGTCAAATCTAAGCTATAAGGTCTCATGTAAATCATAATTTTTTCAAACTTCAGCTGTCTTATTTTAAAAATTGATAAAACAATACCTTCCCTAACCAAAGAGAACAAAATAAAATGTATGTGACAATTATTTGTAAAATTCTGAAAAAGTTTTTCAGAATATAAGGCATTATTATAGGGACAACTGAAGTATACTAGAAAGATCTCAAGAACTGAAGATTGTTATTCCAGTAACTGTTGAGTGATCTTGAATGAGTTCTTCTAACATGGTGGAGTCTCAGTTGCCCCAGCTGTACCATGGTGATAACAATACCCACCGCACAGTATTTTGTGAGAATTAAAGCAGATAATATGCATGCTATATAAACTATAAAGTGCTAAAGAAGCACAAGGCACCTTTGGAGTAAGAAGAAATTGTTTTCATTAATCAATTTAATCTTATTTATTACCCTCTGTTCATATTTAATTTATACTATCAAGAGAAGAAAATGTATTTCATTTAAAATATTCAGTTTTACCTATTTACCTATTCTACTCTATCTCCACTTTTTTCAAGCTTACTTTATACACATTCTTTTTCAGAGATGACTTCTAATTTATATCTTTAGTTGTAATGTTTTTCATGAGCTCCAGTTTCTTCCAACTGACACCTGGGTGTTATCACATATATACCTTAGACCAAAGGAAAAGAACATGTCCACAGCTGCCTCTACTGAAGTCCTTTTTGTAGTAGAAGAAATTTAATATTAATTTTCTACTCTTCTTATATAGTCATTAATTCCTTTATTCAGAAATATTTATTGGTTTTACATGCCTGTTATTTTGCCAGACATGTAAAAATGAATAAAATTCCTTAAATAACTAGAGTGATAGGTAAAAAGTGGTACATAAGCACTCCAAATGCTATAGAAATTGAGAGGTCAGAGAAGTAACTTTTGGTTAAAGGAAAGATAAATTGTTTCCAGTCTTCATGGAAGATATGGCATGTGAGCTATGCTTTGCAAGATGGGCAGGACTTCTGAGTAGATGAAGAAACAAGAACAAAAGAGATAGAAAGTGCAAAGTGTGCTTGGGGAATAGTAATTGGCCCTGTATTGTACTTATAGATTAGTAAATGGAAAATAATCTGGAAAACTAAGTCAGTCAAGATTATAGAAGACACTAAGTGTGATGGATTTGGAGTCTTTGCTTGCTTTAGGACATCACTGAGGTTTATGAAATGAGTAGTTACAGAAAAACAGTAGTGTTGTAGAAACGCTAATCTGGTGGCCTGATTGGGCCACAATGGGAGGGAGTTGGGAGGCAGGAGGTCTTACTGGGGAGACTAACTCATTAGTCTGTGAACGGGATAGGATGGGCCTAGGGCCTTGCAGAGACTGTGGGAGGGAGTTGTGAGGCAGGAGGTCTTACTGGGGAGACTAACTCATTAGTCTGTGAACGGGATAGGATGGGCCTAGGGCCTTGCAGAGACTGTGGGATGGAAAGGGAGGGATGGAGGGAAATATGGAAGATGGAAAACTAGGATCAGTCCCTGCTAGAGAATTCAGTGCCAGAGGCAAGAGGAGCAGCCCAAGATGAGGCTGAAAGCTCAGCCTGAGTAACTTAGGAATTAGTTATACTAGTTATATGAATAGACAATTTGAGTTTTTTCAGGTATTTTAATAATATTTAATTTTAGTAACTAGCAGTACTTGTATGATATTTCCCAGCAGTTAGCTGGAAAGGTATGTCTAACCTAAGAAAAGATCTTGGGACTGGAGGTATCCTTTCTGAAGCCATTATCTGAGAGAGAGTAATTTAAAGCTCTGAAAAAGAGAGTGTGAAACAACTCATTTCACTAAATTTGGATTAAAAAAAATACAATGTAAATGTCTAGGCAGATATGAATTTGATTTCATAAAGAACTTCCCAGTACTACAGCCTTAGGTATGCAGTAATAAGTGAAAGCACTTGGCATTATGAAAATCAGTATGTGTATATAATTTAGGCAGCCATCAATTAATATTTACTAAATACATATAACTACACCATTGTCCAAAGTGAAATAATTTTTACATATGAGACTAAAAATACAATGAACCATGACCCAGGGAAAATGAACTTTTATTGTGGCTTAAAAATAGAAAAGAAAGAAATACAAAATTTTGTCTGTACTTCTTTAACTAGCCTACACTTTATTTATTTAGATTTTTTGTTTTTGGCTGCACCGCATGGCATATGGGCTCTTAGTTCCCCAACCAGGGATCGAACCCACACCCCCTGCAGTGGAAGCATGGAATCTTAACCACTGGACTGCCAGGGAAGTCCTAGCTAGTCTAAAGAGGCACGAATAGTCAAATGAATTAAACAACATAAATGACTACTCATGCTGGGTGCTTGGGTGTATGGTTATTTAAACAGTTGATTGATGGTTTAATGAAGTCGGAATTGTCCTTCAGTAGCTGATTATTTTGTGTACTTATGGCATGATATAATGAGACCAAGGTCAAAGGTTTCATCGCAGATAGATTTTCCCAACCAGTTCAGAGCTATAGGTTGAGCTTTTGTTCCTATTTGCTATTTTGCTGGTGTGTTCCTTTTGTAGTACAGAGCTGGCCCCCTCACCCCTTTAAAGAGTAAGGAATTGGAGTATCTAATTAAACAAAATGGTCTTGGCACAAGCTATACCACCAAGGTGGCACATTGATCACCCCAATAAGGGCTTCATGCTGAATGCTATGTGCTTTTCTTGTGTGGGCAATACTGTTTTTGTATTTTTTAATACTTTCTTACATCTTCAAGATTAAGAATGCTGATGCTGAAATGTTTATCAGACATCCAAGATAACCCTGGATATTTATCTTGTAATATTTTGTCTCAATTTCTTGGTGCTGCATGGTGATGCTACTTCCATGTATTTCTAATGTGATTCCATGTTTCTTTATATTTTTGACCTTATCTCTTACTTCTTTCTACCTCCGTGTTGTGCTCCAAACATCCTGGCACTCTCCATCTCAAGGATTTTGTGCTTGCTGTTCCCTCTCCTTGGAACACTTTTCTTAGGTTTCCCCAGGGCTCCCTCCCTCCCTCCCTTCCTTCCTTCAAGTCTTTGCTAAATTGACACCTTCTCAGTGAGGCTTCCCTACTTAAAATTGCTCCTCCTCCCCTAGTAATCTCTACCCTCTTTTCCTGCCTTATTATTTTGCAGAGCACTTAGAGTCTTCTGATATACCATATTACTTATTTAGTTTGTTGTCTGTCTCCCCTCATTGATTTAGAAACTCCAGGAGGGTGGGGATTTTCCCTTCCTTCCTTCCCTCCTTCCTTCTCATGAGTAATGTATTTATTTTAAGAAGGCTGGTCCCATTACTCTGGTTTCTCTATATTCAACATATTCAAGAACTGTTCCAAGAAAGACATTTACTAGAAGCAGGAATTAATTCTGATATTGAAAAGACTGTAAAGGAATGTGACATATACCAAAAACAAGAGTCTTTGTTCATGAGTCAGGCTGATTTCATAGGCCTTTTCAGGGGAAGAAATTCTTGACTGTGGAAGACTTATCCAAAGAAAATCAAAGTTCTTCCTTTTCAAATCATAGCCCTAATACAGCCTTGCGCCCATTGTTTTAAAGTAAGCATTTCCAGATACTTGTTTCTGATCTTTCTTGATATTTATCTTATTTTAGACTAAGGCAGGAGATGGTACATCTGAATTGTCCCACTCATGATCATTTTCCTCAAGCAGATGGTCTGGTTAAGAGAATAGAATGTACTGCTGAGGAGGGTTTGAGGAATGCTGCTGGACATAGATCAGTAAAGCTTGCCAGGTTTCGTTTACTCAGTATATGCCTCCAAATTCAATAAAAGGGTTAGCCTTGCATAATTATTAATAGAGGATATTTGAAGACTCCTAACTGACATAGAGTCAGTTAAAGACTTAAAGGCATATTCTGGTTACTGCTCTGCTAAACTTAATATACACTTGCTTTTATAAGGAAGGCCAACTTTGCTGGAACTATATAGCTGCCTAAAGGTGGGTCCTGATTCTGTAACTGAGATTATGGAGTCTTTTCCATGTGCAAATAGGCACAGTGGCACTATGGTACATGGTGGCACTGTCTGCAAAGGTGAACCTGCGTGAGTGATCTGAAAACTACAGAACAGTTGAAATACTTCTGGAACTTGACAATGCTGATATTTTAAGAATATTTCTTAGGAATCACCAAGTCCACAAAGCCATGGGAGCAATGCTGTCTTGACTCTACCACTGTCAAAAAATGTGTACCTGGTGTTTCAATACCAACAACTGTAACAGAGAAAGTCCTGACAGAGGTTACCTATCTCCTTGCTGATTAATGTTAGGGAGAGCTTAGCATGTACTCTAGAACAGGGGTCCCCAACCTCTCGGCTGCAGACCAGTACCGGTCTGAGGCCTGTTGGGAACTGGGCCACACAGCAGGAGGTGAGCAGTGGGCAAGCGAAGCTTCATCTACTGCTCCCCATCGCTCTCCATTGCTTGCATTACCACCTGAACCTTCCCCTCCCCTCCACAATGTTCATGGAAAAATTGTCTTCCACAAAACCAGTCCCTGGTGCAAAAAAGGTTGGGGACTGCTGTTCTAGAGGGCACTGCTCTTCTATGTTAGTTTTCCACCTGAGTTCTAGAAAGTGTAGCTAGCTATTGACAGAACCATTGAGCCCAGACTAATTTCAGAGCAAGAAATAACTATTTAGTTGAACATTTTCTTCCTTGTCTGTTTTCCTCCAAATAGTATGTTTTTCCTATATAGATTTAGTTTTCAAAAACTAAATTTTTTTTTTTTCAAAAACTAAAGAGATTTATTTCCTCTTTCCTTAAAAAAATTTTTTTTAAACTAAAGATAGTATTTAACCTTTATTGGCACCAACATTATTTTGCCATCTTTCTGCACATTACAAAGGCATATTCTTGACACTATAAACATGTGATAGTTTATTGTCAAAACAATTTGAAATTAATTTTTAAAATTAAATATATCTATTGGGATGATGAAAATGTTCTGAAATTAGGTTTTGGTGATGAAGAAATCTATAAAAATACTAGAAACCACTGAACTGTACACTTAAACAGGTAAACTTTATGATACATAGTTACATTTCAATAAAGCTGTTAAAATTGTTTATCTTTTAATGATTCTTAACTTACTGCAATAACAAAATTACCAAACTTTCAAAGAGTAATTGACAGTGAGGGTGGACTTGAACTCACAGAGACAGAAAAGGATTCAATAACCCGTTCAGTTCAAGTTTCAGTGTCATTTCCTTAAAGCAATTCTCATCTAGGTATTGGAATACAGCGGTGTGTTATTATTAATAACAACAACAATAGCAAACACCTTGTTACAAATAATAGTTAAAGCATCAGAGTTTTGAAATAATTTACTTCTTACACAATTTAGAGCAGATAATTCTAGCATAACATTCCTCTCACTCATTTGTATTTTCTTCCTTCCTTTTTTTTTTTTTTTTTTGAGTGGAGTTACAAGGAGTGCATTAGGAATTGCTTATAAGCCTGGTTAGATCCAGGGGGGGGGTGTCACACATATTACTGTTACTTGTCAGGGTGGAAAAAAATAACAAGAAGACCTAGAGAAAGACTTATATTTAAATTTCAGCTGCTAAATGACAAAAAAGCAATTCATTTTCTGTGCATTCCTCAATTCTCTTGGGGAATTCTCAATTCCCCAATTTCTTCCTTTCTTAAGCGGCCTGACCTGCCTAGATAGCAGTGTCTCCCAAACTTATTTGAGCTCAGAAACATTTATTTCCAAAATACCTAACATTTTGAGGAGCACAGTGTTCCTGGAACTCAGGTAGGAAAATGCTCCTCTGTGAGTTGTGACTTGCCCAAGGCACTAAAGTGTTTCTGCAGGAAAGGAATGGGAAATCTATTGCACACGCAGGTTAGAGGGCATGCTCATTCATATTTAAACACACAAAGATACTTCTTGCTGTACCTCTCTCTCCATTTTGAATACTTGGGAGACTACCTTGTAGCTGTTTAGTTTAGTTGAAGTTGTTTTGTTTAGTACTTCTTATATTTTAATGTATGTATCAGTTGCCTATTATGTAAACTTAAACTTAATGAATCTGGGGTTGGGCCCAAGATTCTGCATTTCCAACAAGATCCCAGGTGATGCTGATGCTATTGGTCGCAGTACCACACTTTGTGGAACAAAGGTTTTGGATACATTTAAATCAGAGTAGCTCCAAGACAGAACAGAGTGATTTCTACTGAAGACATCCTAGTTTCTTCTCTGTTTCCTAAAGTCCAAGTACAGAGACAATCCTTTTCTGCTATAAGATCATTATGAAATGTCCAAAGCCTTAACTTACTGCTTTGTCAAAATAAAACTACATATTTGCTTTCTATAGAAAATAAATGGGTGAAATATTTGGGGGCCCTTACTCCTAGCTCATTGTGACCTGATTTGTAATACTAAATTGAAAGTATCAGGATATTCCCTGTTGTACTGTTTCTAAAAAGTGTGTCCCAATGAGGTGAGAAATTTGGTACATCACACTCTGGAGAAGCACAAGGCAGCATTTTTTTGCCGCAAATGTGTTCATCTTCTAATATTTGATTTGATTGTTATATATAGACCCAAATATTAAAAAATTCTAACAATTACCAAGGAGACAATCCTGCTTAATTTGTATAGAGAGATATATACCAGATTTTTAACATTGTTTACTTGGGGTGGGTGGGGCAGGGAAGCAAGAAAGGAGGTACAATGAAAAATGGGGTTGAAGAAAGAAAAAAGAAATGTACAAGTTAAGTAAAAATGTATTAGTTAAGGGTCTAAAGCAAGAAAGACATTTCAGCACAAACTAGATGAAATGTTAGTAGGAATGATAGAATAGAGAATCTAGAAATTTACTGAACTATTCTCTCAGAGCTACTAGTTAAGGGTTATTACCAGTAACTGGGAAGAAGTGGAGACTGAAACCAGAACCCCATATGTATTTATCATGGTTAGTTCTATTTAACTATATCCAGTAAATGATGATTGTCCTCATAGAAAAAAAGTAGCTTCTAATGAATCACGGACCAAACCCAAGATTAGTTGTTTCAAATGCTCTTGAGTCACATTTAGTTGTATCAGTATATTTTTAAAAACAACATCTTGTACTCAAACCCATCTGAACTTAATCCTAGTGGCTTCTTGCCCAGATTTTCTAAAGAAGCAGGGGAAAGAATTGAGATTCTCAGTATCATTTTCCCAGGATGATTTTGTGTCATAATGAAATTAGCAGAGTTCCAAGGTCTATGACACTAGTATTTTTGGAGCCTACATAATAAAATATATTCCTCAGAACTTAGTAAAAATGCTGCAGATATATCTCTCACCTTGGGAAGCAGTATACAGAATGGGGTGAAAACACTGTTGAAGAGATCAGAAAAGCTACTTGACATTAGGCAAATCCCTTCTCTGGACTTCAGTTTTCTCCTTTTTCATTGAATGAAGAATCACTGAGTTTCCTTATCACCTTCACAGTGTTCTTTCCTTTTCCCGGCTTCACATGGATGGTTCCTTCCCTCTCCATGACCACTCTATTAGGTAGATTCTCTCATGTCTACTACACACTCTCAATTTTTGCAAACACTTTATTCCCTTAAGAATGTCTGCTTACATGTTCCTTATCTATCTCCCCATCCCCACATCACCTCTCTCCCCTCCCCAGTAGACTAAGCTCTGTGAAAGAGGCTGCAGTTGAGAACACAGATTCTAAAGTGGACTCCATGGGTTCAGGTTCCACTTTTGCCATCTACTTGCTGTGCGAACCTGGGAAGTTACCTTACTTCTCCTCATTTCCTTATCTGCAAAATAGATGTGACAATAGTACCTACCTCAAGGTTGCTGTGAGGATAAATAAATTAAAAATTTGACATTTGACCCTATATCGGTGTGTGGTCAATCAAATAAATGAAGGGAGGGACTGATTGTGATTAGTTCTCCATTGTATCTCCTGAAGTTTTTGATGGTCTGTGTGTAAGTGTATCTGCACAGAGAGAGGGTGGATTAGGTGATGGAAGTGAGACCCTGTCTACTCTGTGAGCATTGCCATGGCTTCTAACATGGGCATGAAGAGCCATACATATAAGAGATTCCTTTCTGTCTCGTGAACAAATGTATCTATTTATTCAGGGTTTTTTTTAAATTTTTTTACAAGTAATATAGAAAGATAATATAGTACAATAATGACAATCACAAGTTTTGTATTCAGACAGACACAATGTGACCATGCAAGCAACAAAAGCCGTAGTTTCCTCATTCATAAAATGGGGATAATCACATGCTTCAGAGGGTTGTGAGAATTAAATGGGGTCCTGTTTGTAAAGTATTTAGAACTCTGGCCTGTATTCAGTAAGTGGTAAATTCTACATTCCTCTTTTAGGTAGAACCCAGCTTTGGCTGCAAATAGTATCATTTTTTGTAATGGCATTTTATAAGAGTAATAACATTCTTCAGAATCACAGAATGTTAGCAGTAGAAGGGAACTTCAGGAATATCCACTCCATCTTATCCATTATCTAGATGAATCGACTGATCTAAAGAGAGATTAAGTGGTGGTACAGAGATGCCTCTTCATTTTTTTAATCTGTGGTTTTTTTCTGAAGTCTTATTTATTTATTTTTCAACCCAGGATATGGTGGGCACTGTATTAACACAGTGTTTATTGAACGAGTGGTGGAAAAATCAATAGATATTGAGTACTTATTATGCCATTCTGCTAGACACTGGGGACTTTAAAACAATGGCCAATTGTCCTTGCTTTAAGGCACTCATGACTTTCTGAGGGAAGATAAGATATAGCCTATTAACAGGATTTCACACCCTTGACCACTCCTTTTTATTGAAACACTCTTTCTATTAATTTCCATGATTCTACATTCTTTTTATCCTTTTGACTCTTCTTTTAAATGTCCTTTGCTGATTGCTTCTCCTCTATTCCACCTTAAGAGTCTAATGTTGCTCCATGCTCTATCTTTGGGTGTTCACTTTTCTCTGTAGTTGATCTCATTCAGTCAACTTCAATTACCATCTAAGCTAACAGTTCTCAAGTTTTTGTGTGTGTAAAAATGAGTTGAGAAGTTTGTAAAACCATGGAACTGGATGGAATCACACAGAAAGTAAGCAGAGCTACAGAAGAAAAGAAGTTATACCTCAAATTACTTAGAATTTGGACAACAGTAAAATGAGAAGGATCCAGTAACATAAACTCAGAAAGTTTGACCAGTGGGATAGGAGAAAAATCAAGAGAGAATGATGTTTTGGAAGCTTTGTGAAGACTGTGTTTCAAGGAGGGAATGATCTGTTGTGAAGCTGTTAAGTAAAATGAACTCTGAGATCTGACCACTGGATTTTGCATGATCACTGGAGAGCTAGACAAGAGCAATTTGAGAGCTGTGGAGATGAGAATCTGTTTGTAATGGGAAAAGAGAGAATAGGTAAAGATAAACATGCATACACTCTATGGTCCAGAAAATTCATTTGCAGGAACATACACAAGAGAAACTCTTGCACATTTGTACCATTGGACCCATTCAAGAATGTTCAGAGCTGTGTTATTTGTAATGGTAAAATCCCCAAACAGTGGATATGTAGGTTATATTATACTCCTACAATGGGATATCATATAGCTGTGAACATGAATAAGTTATTACCATACATCTTATAAAACCTAATTTTGATCCCATGTAATGAATTTAAAATATAGGTAGAACTAAGCAGTATGTTCTTTAGGGAGATACACACACACACACACACACACACACACACACATATATACATATATGTATACATGTTTTTATATATATATATATGTATCATAAAGATAATCAAGGAAATTTAGATACCACAACAGATAACAGTTACAAGGGCAGTGTTGAGAGAGGGCAGTTTAGTGAACAAGATGTAATTGGGGAGGGGCCCAGAGGGTCTTCTAAAGTACAGTGATACTATTTTTCTTAATAAATGCTGAGTACTCAGAGGTTCATTTTTAAATAAGGCTTTGTGTGTGATATATTTCATAATTAAAAAAATTTAAGTAAAAAAAGTGAATGGGAGAAGAAAACAGAAATGGTGGCAGTGGGTCTAAACAAACTTTTACAAGAGTTTTGCTGTTAAGGGGAGAAGATGAGAAATGAGGCAATAGCTAGAGAAGAGTTGTGGATCAGGGAGGAATTTTTTTTTTAAAACTGAAGATAGCATGGTATGTCTTTATACTGATAGGAATATTCCAGCAGAGAAGGAACCTATATGTTTTAATTTGTTTAATTCAGAATAAAAAAATATCCAGGTTAGAAAAATGTTCGATGGATCTATTTATCCACTGACTTGAAATTTGATATCACATATCCTTTTATTAATCATTGATACACTTTTTTATACTTCTGGCACATAGATATTGAAAATATTATATTGAATCTGCCATTTCTTTCTGCTAAGTTATTCATCAGTGTAAACTTTTCCAAAGTCAGTTTTATTTTCAATGATCTTAGTTACCCAGTGAATGGTTTTAGACTTGGGATGGTACTTTAATTTTATATATCATGAGCACATGCTAAATTTAGACTTAAAGAATACTATGAAAAACTGAAATTATGGCAAGTTTTCTTTGCTCAGGAGAATGAGATCCTTCAAGCTGGAGCAATACCTTTTAAGGAATTGGATTGGGTATCTTTAGGTTCCCGTACAACAACAGATACAGATTCTTGTCCTCATGACTTATTTTAGGGGTGTCAACCGTAGCAAACCCTATGGTGGCATGCAGTGGCATAAGTCAGATAAGTAACAAATTTCTGAGGAAGTAACTTGAGTTCCTTCTGGAGGACAAATTGGCAGTGGATATAAGAGAATTTGCTAGAAAATACATGATTCTAGGGGACTGATTGCAGTCACCATGTATTATAATGCCATCACCACTCCCCAGCCTGTACCAACATTAGAAAAACAGTCTGGCCAAATGGGCAACTGGTTTAGCATGTGGCTTGAGGCTTTTATGGGTAATACCTTATGCTTTAAATGTACCATTTTGGGCTTCATGACTGTAAAGGTAAGTTGGTATCCACTTGTCTAATTTCTATTAAGAAATATGTCCTTTGCCTACTGATTTACAATTTTAAGCATGGTTTTTGAAAATTAAAATAGCAATTCATAACCCAGAATTGAAGCAACAGGAAGAATTTGGAATACATTTTTGACAGTTACATCCTTTTTTTTCCCATGGCATTTGATTGGCTTTGGCATGTCTCTCTGGTCAGTTAATCATATCAAGAGCACAAACAAAAAGGAAGAAAATGGAAATAAGATTTGTTATGGTGGGAGGAGTCCTGCTAAGACCTGTCTGTTCCTGAGCTGAGATATGCTCATTTGCCTTAAATCTTTCCTTAAACTACATTCTGAATTCCAGCTTTTAATCTTCATCCTGTTTTCCAAACTTCATCTCATACTTTTTATGTAATCCAGTGCAAAAGGCACTCTCTTAGAGGACCTAAGAACATCTGGAATACTTAAGGATTTGAAATGAATAATAATTATATCACGATAACAGAGCTACCCGGGTTCCTGGGTCCTCTGATAGGATTTCCCTCTTCAGAGAGGGGTGAACAGATAGGTAAAGAAAGAAACACACCATCTTTGCAAGCTTCAGGAGAAGACAACCTAAAAAAGGTCTGGAAGTTTAATTTATACATAAAAGTAATTAAACCATTCAAGAGACCCCATTCTCAACAAAAGGTATCACAGAATTACCTGGAGATTTACCTAAAATTACCTAAAAATTACATAGAATTACCTAAAAACATATTACTTTCATTTCCCTTCCCCTACCCAATTTGGATACCCTGCTCCCTCAGAGCATATGGAGGAACTGGAAAACAGTGACATTTGAGTTTTTTTCTTTTAAATTGAAGATAGTGAGGTGTGTCTTTATGCTGATGGGAATATTCAATATGCACTATTAAACTCAGGCATGTGTCCTGTCAAAATAAAAATTTGGGACTTCCCTGGCGGTCCAGTGGTTAAGACTCTGCGCTTCCAGTGCAGGGGGCGCGGGTTTGATCCCTGGACAGGGAACTAAGATCCCACGTGCCTCGAAGTGTGGCCAAAAAATAAAAAATAAAATAAAATAAAAATTTGTCTATTTTTAAATTACGCAAGCCATTTGAGTATACTCTCCTCTTCCCACTAAAAATTCTACTCTTTACTCATGTTGACAGAAGGCATTGTTTTCTAGTCATGGGTCCTCAAATTGATGAACAAGGTCCATAAGTTATTTTCAAAATTTCACCAATTTGGCACAGTGACTCTGACTATCTTGTTCCGATAAAAATCAACCAACCAACCAACCAATGAACAAACCTAATTGTGAGTTATATATTTTTAGGTTAATAAAAAAGGAAAAACTGATTATATGTAGATGCAGCTTATTTTTAAGAGAGAAAATATTTCAAAGTGTGATCCATAGAAACAAAATTGCAAAGAAGAGTTCTTTGTAATTATAAAATTTGGTTCTGATTGAGTGTAAGGATGGATCAATTTAGAAATTAGATTGATTCAAGGCATTCTGAAATTGTACATCACTTTCATTATTTCCATTATTTCCATGTTTCCCTTTATTGTCCTTTGAATGACATTTAGCTGTTTATGAGATTCAATTTCTTTAAAAAAATCAGAGAAATTTCTTTGCAAAATTAAAAATGTTTCAGCAAAATACATTTCAAACTCTATTGTGTTTACCGAAACAATACCAGATTGTTATAGGAGGTTTAGGAATAATGGGAAAAGTATAATTCATAAGCTCACCACTATAATACAACAATCACGATTAGTGTTTTATATTTCTCATAGACTTTTTCACATAGTTTTACAAAGTGTTAATCAATGAGTGAATAAAATTTTGTGATTTATTTTCACGTAAAATGAGAATACATAATATATATATTATTTCATAGATTTTAACCTATTTTAATGGGTTATTAAACCTATCCTTTCTATGAATATGAAATAATTTATTTTTATTATTTTCTTATATTATTACTTGTTAATTATCATTTATTTTTGGAAAAATAGATTGCTATCCATTTTTTATTCTTTTATATATATTCAAATGCACATAATTGTACATATATTTTATTAAAATTATTTGAATTTTGATTGAGTTTTCTAAAGTTCAGGAGATTTAAAATAAACACAACTACACTTAACATGGCCAATAGATTGTCCATATTTTATTTATTCCTCTTTTAAAATGACTTACCAATATCATACTTTTCTTTGTTCATGGGAAAACAAAATGAACAATATACTCATAGATGCAGACACAAACACATCAAATTATGTAATTTTGAGATTGTACCATCTAACTCTAGGTTGTGCTACAATTTGTTGCTTTTTTTATGTTAAAGTGTATGATCATAAGTAGCTATTAATTGAAAAGAAAACTAGGCAAATACTATTTTTTTCTTAAGTATCAACAAGAACTTGAAATTAATGATATCATAGTATATAATAGGTAGACAAATATAGTCTTTGCTTTCCTAAAGAGGACTTCAGGATTCACTGCATATTTACTAGCTAGTAATAATATTGCAACAGGAGTAAAAATAGAAAATCCTTAAAAAACTTTAAACAACAGAGGAATTTTTTACTGATTACATTTTAAAAGCCACACATCAGTTTTTTGAAAAATTAAATATGAGAAAACAAAAACACTTACTTATTCAAACATGTTTTCATAACGCTAAGCCATCTTTTTAGGTTTATTCATTTTGTTAAAAATTCAGTCAAGCAGTCAAGCACCTTATTTAAACAATATCAAGCATGTTATCTAAACAATATCTAAGAGTTTCAATGAAGTTTTGAGAAAAGTAACTAGAAGATTGCTAGACACAGCCAAAATTTCTTAAGCTTCTGTACATTTTTCAAATGCTTTATGATCTAGTCAAAATTTCAGAACTACAGTGACAAAAATAGGACTTACCTAAACATTTTAATCCTGAGTAATAAAGAGGTCCTTTTTTCTGCCTGTCCAACTGCTCTGAGATTTCCACTCAAATGAATGACTCTTGTGTGTTATATGTGATCTATGAAAGAACTGAAGACAAAGGAGGAAATCCCACACAATTAAAACCTAACTTGTTAAACAAGTCTGAAGGAGTCAACTTGAACCAATCATGTGACTTGTGGAATGGAATCAGAAGTAGACAGGAAATTTTACAAATCAGTAAAAATTTTATTTATACTGGTAAATTGTGATTACACATCATAACAGGTGATAGGTATTTTGTGAAAGCTTGAAACTACTCCACAGGCTGTAGTGTCATAGTTTTTCATTTAAAAAGGATGTGACACTCGCCCATATTATCATGTTGTCATACAACTTATTCTTTGCCACAGCAAGCCAAAGACTATCAGAAAATACTTTCCAGATATTAATTGGTAGTACTACCTTTGAATTCTCCCTTCTCTGTAATAAAATTCTGTTTTTCTCATAGCACTTGAAACAGAGATTCAGAGAAGTAATTGATTACATATACAAAATTGTGGGATAAGCAAGTAGAACAGTTGGAACTAAAATTCACTTTGTCTTTTTCACTATGCCTTTTGAAAAAAATATTCTAACTCAATACTGCTAGTGGACGAGTGGACAGCAGAGTGTAGTACGAATATTCCATGTAGAATAGCATGGAAGTGAGAAAGGACATTCCTGTTTATTGTGTTGGGAAGGACAGGAGATAAATTTGGAAGGTTATGCTGAGGTTACTTTGGGAGAAATAATGAATGCTAAATAATTGGAATGTGTAACAGAATTAGGAAATTTGAATTTTGGTCTCAACTTTTTCATCAACTAGTTGCAAAGCCTAAGCAAAAAATCACTTATTACTCTATGAGTCTCATTTACTTACTGAGACAATGAGAAGGTGAATCACGTGGTTTTAGAGGACATTTTTATTTCTAAAATTCTATGACTTTATCTTGTAAATCAGTGATAGCTAATGTCTAATGGATTCACTCCAGTACTTCAACTCCAGAAGTGTTCAATTACTTATGCATTTTTTTATATAATGTGCATACCATACAACAGGAAAAGGAATGCATGGGCTTCTCCCTGCCCTTCCCCCCTATATATTTTCATCATATCCTGTATCTCATGCCTGATATTCTGACCTTTTTTTTTTTTAGTAAAAAGAATAAAACAATATATTAAAAACATTTGAACAAAGTTACCTAAACAAACCATTTTCATTTTATATGTTAACCTTTAAGTACTTTTCACATGTACAGCTCTTTTTCACACGTTATATCATAATATATACCTTTGTATTGTGCTTTTTATTATGCTCAATGTTATTTGATAAGCATATTCTTGTGTTACTAATTTTTATTTCTAGTAGCTGTATATATTATTTCTGGTAGCTGTGTATCTGTCTAATGGCTGCATAAAAAGTATAACTTTTTATTTTGATATAATTTCAAACTTACAGAAAACTTGCAAATATAGTACCTAGATTCATCAATTATTAAGAATTTTAACAGCTGCATTTTAAAGGGTGAATCCTATCACACTGAACAGATTCATCATAAAATACTGAAACCACCTCCTAATGTGAAGTATTTTGACCACCTTCACGAACGTAGTCTTTTTTTTTTTTTTTAACCTGGTGCTGAATTTTTCCTTGAAATAAATGAAAAAGAAAAAATAGCGTACTGGGGCAAATTATTTAAATATTTTAATGACCTTTAAAAATTTGCTTTTATTTTAATAATTTTTTTAAAGATGAGAAGTATATTGTCTTCTGGTTTTTGTTGACAGTACTTTCCCCCAACTATGTGTCTGTCCTCTTTCTTCTCCATCTTTGTATTTCCTGGAGCAATCAGCAAAGCCCTTTTTAATGAGAAGGTACTTAGCACACATTATTTGAATGTCCAGTAACTGAATGAATTAATGCAGTTCCTGGTTTTGCAACACTGTTCACAGCAGAACTTGGGAATGAGTCAGGGGAGAGGCATGGGGTAAACTGCATTCAGTCTGAAAGCAACTTCCTGCTCTCCTGTGGTGAGCTCAACACAGGAAGAGAGGTGGGGCATGAAATTATGGTTTGTGAAAGCAGAAATAGAGTCACAGATGTAGAGAACAAACTTATGGTTACCAAAGGGGAAAAGGGGGTGGGTAGGATGAATTGGGAGATTGGGATTGACATATATACACTACTATGTATAAAATAGGTAACTAATGAGAACCTGCTCTATAGCACAGGGAATCTACTCAATGCTCTGTGGTGACCTAGATGGGGAGGAAATCCAAAAAAGAGGGGATATATGTATATATGTATAGCTGCTTCAGTTTTCTGCACAGCAGAAATTAACACATTTTAAAGCAACTATATTCCAATAAAAATTAATAAAAAACAAAAAAAATATGGTTTGTGAGGCAAAGGAATTGCTCTTAACAAGGACTTATTCAGAAGATGTTGACTCTTAATTTTCAGATCCTCAGGGAGTGGCAGGATAGGCCTTGACCTTTTCTATTCTATAAGGGAAGCCATTGCAAGAATAAGGAATGTAGAATGACATTGTACAAAAAATATCAGAATCCTCTTCTTCCCTGCCATAGGCTTGATTTTATTCCTCCAGCTGTACATTCACAAACCAAGACAATGTGACCTAAGACTGACAGGAACAAGCTTCAGGGAAATATCAATAGAAGAGATCATTTGTTTTGATGGAGGATAAATCATGTAGTGTAAACACTATCAAGATTGGTTCTTTTGCCTGCCTAGACTGAGTGGGGAGATCATGGTAAAGACAGTATCTCCAAATACACAAATGTCTGAAAATAGACCTAGCTTTAAAAGAAGTATGAGTCATTCAGTGGAACCCGTCACAACAATATGAGCAGAAGAAAACAACCAAAAGGCAGATGATGTAAGAAGGCGTGGGCCAGAGTGTTTTCTTTGAATTTGGAGATTGTTTAGTCATCATGTCCAGGGCAGCACTGTCGTATGGCTATGGCTGGTAATGAATTTGTCATGACCTCCTTCACAGAGTTATTATATAGATAGAAAAAGAAAGATAATGGATGTGCCCACCATTTGAAAGTTGTAAATGTTGTTTAAATAGAAGTGTTTACATTTAGTATAAGTGTAAATTTAAAAGTGGGGTAGTAATTGGATTTCCTAAGTGTGGCCAAGTCTATTTTATTTTATTTCTTACTATGTGCAGGTTCTTTTTTTTTAAATTAATTTTTATTGGAGTATAGTTGCTTTACAATGTTGTGTTTCTGCTGTGCAGAAAAGTGAATCAGCTATACATATATACATATATCCCCTCTTTTTGGATTTCCTCCCCATTTATGTCACCACAGAGCATTGAGTAGAGTTCCCTGTGCTATACAGTAGGTTCTCATTAGTTATCTATTTTATATATGGTAGTGTATATATGTCAATCCCAATCTCCCAGTTCACCCCATGCTTCTTTCCCCGCCTGGTATCCGTACACTTGTTCTCTATATCTGTGTCTCTATTTCTGGTTTGCAAATAAGTTTATCATTTTTCTAGATTCCACATATAAGCAATATTATATGATATTTGCTTTTCTCTTTCTGACTTACTTCACTCTGTATGACAGTCTCTAGTTCCATCCATGTCTCTGCAAATGGCACAGGTTCATTCCTTTTTATGGCTGAATCGTATTCTATTGCATATAGGTACCACATCTTCTTTATCCATTCTTCTGTTGATGGACATTTAGGTTGCTTCCATGTCCTGGCTATTGTAAATAGTGCTGCAATGAACATTTCAAGTGTCCTTTTGCATTATGGTTTTCCCAGGGTATATGCCCAGGACTGGGATTGCTGGGTCATATGGTAGGTCTATTTTTAGTTTTTTAAGGAATCTCCATACTGTTCTCCATAGTGGCTGTATCAATTTACATTCCCACCAACAGTGCAAGAGAGTTCCCTTTTCTCCACACCCTCTCCAGCATTTATTGTTTCTAGATTTTTTGATGATGACCATTCTCACCGGTGTGAGTTGATACCTCATTGTAGTTGTGATTTGCATTTCTCTAATGGTTAGTGATGTTGAGCATTCTTTCATGTGTTTGTTGCCAATCTGTACGTCTTCTTTGGAGAAATGCCTATTTAAGTCTTCTGCCCATTTTTGGATTGGGTTGTTTGGTTTTTTGATATTGAGCTGCATGAGCTGTTTGTACAGTTTAGAGATTAATCATTTGTCAGTTGCATGATTTGCAAATATTTTCTCCCATTCTGAGTGTTGTCTTTGGTCTTGTTTATGGTTTCCTTTGCTGTCCAAAAGCTTTTAAGTTTCATTAGATCCCATTTGTTTATTTTTGTTTTTATTTTCATTACTCTAGGAGGTGGGTCAAAAAATATCTTGCTGTGATATATGTCAAAGAATGTTCTGCCTATGTTTTCCTTTAAGAGCTTATTAGTGTCCGGCCTTACATTTAGGTCTTTAATCCATTTTGAGTTTATTTTTGTGTACGGTGTTAAGGAGTGTCCTAATTTCATTCTTTTACATGGAGCTGTCCAGTTTTCCTAGCACCACTTATTGAAGACACTGTCTTTTCTCCATTGTATATTCTTGCCTCCTTTGTCATAGATTAGGTAACCAGAGGTGCGTGGGCTTATTTCTGGGCTTTCTATCCTGTTCCATTGATCTATATTTCTGTTTTTGTGCCAGTACCATATTGTCTTGATTACTGTAGCTTTGTAGTATAGTGTGAAGTCAGGGAGCCTGATCACTCCAGCTCTATTTTTCTTTCTCAAGATTAGTTTGGCTATTCAGAGTCTTTTGTGTTTCCATACAAATTGTAAAATTTTTAGTTCTAGTTCTGTGAAAAAGGCCATTGGTAGTTTGATAAGGATTGCATTGAATCTGTAGATTGCTTTGGGTAGTATAGTCATTTTCACAATATTGATTCTTCCAATCCAAGAACATGTTATATTTCTCCATCTGTGAATGTCATCTTTGATTTCTTCTGTCAGTATCTTATAATTTTCTGCATACAGGTCTTTTGCCTCCTTAGGTAGGTTAATCCCTGGTATTTTATTCTTTTTGTTGCAGTGGCAAGTGGGATTGTTTCTTTAATTTCTCTTTCTGATCTTTCATTGTTATTGTATAGGAATGTAAGAGATTTCTGTGTATTAATTTTGTATCTTGCAACTTTACCAAATTCACTGATTAGCACTAGTAGTTTTCTGGTGGCATCTTTAGAATTTTCTATATATAGTATCATGTCATCTGCAAACAGTGACAGTTTTACTTCTTTTCCAATTTGGATTCCTTTTATTTATTTTTCTTCTCTGATTGCTGTGGCTAGGACTTCCAAAACTGTTGAATAATAGTGTTGAGAGTGGACATCCTTGTCTTGTTCCTGATCTTAGTGGAAATGCTTTCAGTTTTTCACCATTGAGAATGATGTTGGCTGTGGGCTTGTCATATATGGCCTTTATCATGTTGAAGTAGGTTCCCTCTATGCCCACTTTCTGGAGAGTGTTTATCATAAATGGGTGTTGACTTTTGTCAAAAGCTTTTTCTGCATCTATTAAGATGATCATACAGTTTTTATTCTTCAGTTTGTTAATGTGGTGTATCACATTGATTGATTTGTATATATTGAAGAATCCTTGCATCCCTAGGATAAATCGCACTTGATCATGGGGTATGATCCTTTTAATGTGCTGTTGGATTCTGTTTGCCAGTATTTTGTTGAGGATTTTTGCCTCTCTGTTCATCAGTGATATTGGCCTGTAATTTTCTTTTTTTTTTTTTTTTTTTTTGCTATCTTTGTCTGTTTTGGTAGAATCTTTGAGCATCTTTTTATGTGTTTGTTGGCCATCTGTATATCTTCTTTGGAGAGATGTCTATTTAGGTCTTCTGCCCATTTTTTTGATTGGGGTGTTCGGTTTTTTTTTATTTTGAGGTGCATGAGCTGTTTGTATATTTTGTGGATTATGACTTGTAGGCAGTGGGAGGTAAGGGAATAAGTATGTCCTACTATGTTTCAAAGGCTTTTATCTATTCAGAAGGCATGTAGTAGAAACAGTACACTCTCTGGAATTAGAATACACCTGGAATCAAATCTTGGTTCTTCTATTGGGTGCGCCAAAACGTTCATTTTTTTTCCATAAGATGGCTCTAGTAGCACTTAGTGTGTTTAATGTCATTCGAAACAATTTTGTTAGGTTGTATGTGACAGCTGTCATATCAACGTGCATTAAAAAAAAGACATCAAAATTGGTGAATTTTTGTGTAGCCATTTTAATATTGAAGATGAAAAAAAAGCAACATTCTTGGCATATTACTCTATATTATTTCAAGAAAGGTAAAAATGCAACTGAAATGCAAAAAAAGATTTGTACAGTGTATGGATAAGGTGCTGTGACTGATAAAATGTGTCAAAAGTGGTTTGCGAAGTTTTGTGCTGGAGATTTCTCACTGGACAGTGTTCCACGGTCAGGTAGACCAGTTGAAGTTGATAGCAATCAAATCAAAATATTAATTCAGAACAATCAATGTTATACCATGAGGGAGATAGCCTACATACTCAAAATATCCAGATCAAGCATTGAAAATCATTTGCACCAGCTTGGTTATGTGAATTGCTTTGATGTTTGTGTTCCACATAAGTTAAGTGAAAAAAACCTTCTTGACCTTATTTCCACATGCAATTCTCTACTGCAACGTAATGAAAACATTCCGTTTTTAAAACAAATTGTGACGGGTGATGAAAAGTGGATACTGTACAACAATGTGGAATAGAAGAGATTGTGGGGCAAGGGAAATGAACTACCACCAACCACACCAAATGCTGGTCTTCATCCAAAGAAGGTGATGTTGTATATATGGTAGGATTGGAAGGGAGTCCTGTATTATGAGCTCCTTCCAGGAAACCAAACGATTAATTCCAACAAGTACTGCTCCCACTGAGACCAACTGAAAGCAGCACCCCATGAAAAGCATCTAGAATTAGTCAACAGAATACGTATAATCTTCCATCAGGATAACGCAAGACCGCATGTTTCTTTGATGACCAGGGAAAAACTGTTAACAGCTTGGGTCGGAAGTTCTGATTCATCTGCTGTATTCACCAGACATTGCACCTGCGGATTTTCATTTATTTTGGCCTTTACAAAATTCTCTTAATGGAAAAAATTTCAATTCCCTGGAAGACTGTAAAAGGCACCTGTAACAGTTCTTTGCTCAGAAAGATAAAAAGTTTTGGGAAGATGGAATTATGAAGTTGCCTGAAAAATGGCAGAAGGTAGTGGAACAAAAGGGTGAATATGTTGTTCAATAAAGTTCTTGGTGAAAATGAAAAATGTGTCTTTTATTTTTACTTAAAAAGCCAAAGGCACTTTTTGGCCCACCCAATATTTACTACCAAGTGGGGTCCAACAAAATTGTTTATCTGTGTATGCCTCAGTTTTCTTATACATACAAATGAAGTTAAAACACTATTCTCATGGAAAAATGAAAATTCAGTCAAATCCAATCAAATGAACTAACAAATGTAAAGCACCTGGCAATGCAACAATTTATAATGTGGTCACTCTTTCAACACTGATTCTCGAGGCAGTGTGTGTGTACATGTGTAGAAGTCACAATTGCTGAGAGGTGGAAAGCACATACAGTTTGAAAATGGCCCTGGGTGTTTCTAAAATACCCCCTCCCTAGATTCACATATGTGACCATGCTTCTCCAAAGTAATCTTATTCCTACAGCATTCCTTCAAACATGGTTTAAGAAATCCAAAGAAGCTTATTACAATCTGTGATGGCTTTTATGTTGAGAGCCAACTATTTTCTTGTGCTTTCCACGTGTAAAGTTTTTTAAGCCAGTTTCTAATACTAAGAGGTCAAAGAAGCATCTTGGTTATAGATACCTTTTTATCTTGTTAGTGGAGGAAGCATGTATCCTTTACCCCTCTCCTAAGTTCTCCACATCAGTCTCCCTTGAGCTGCATAGAGTCATTTTCTCCTATAAAGGGTAATTCCTATATACATATGAAAGTTTGACTCTTGCTCTTTTCCCTCCACATTCAGAGAGGCAATCAGGGCAAATAAATATAGTACATATTAATATACAACATAAGTCATCTGATCAATTGAAAGGTCTGGCTGGTAAACTCAAATTAAAATTACCCAATATATCCACAAAAGGCTTTAAGTGATCTTTTATTTGGTCGATAATGAGAACAGTATGAATATACATAACCGTTGTAAGTATCTATTTTAAGATTGATCCCATTATCAATTTATAACTGCTGGTCTTATCTGGCTCTTCACTACTGTCCAGCAATATAGTTAGGTTTCCATGGTCGGTGTTTAGTGTTTACAAAAACCGTTTCATATCTTATCTATTCTTCCCCAAATGTTTATTTTCTATCCCTTACTCTCTGCATTTGCTTTCAACAGATGACTTACAGTTCTACTGTTGGAGAAAAAGATAGAACTTTTTCTATCAACAGGTGAAGATAGAACCACCTTCAGATGGACACTCCCTCAACTACTTGTTATTGTATCTGTAAATTTTATGCATCTGCCTATATCCTTCTTATTATAGTGGAAGATGTTTTTGTCCTCTCTTGGGAGGCTAATCTTTTTACTTGTTCTTTACATGCACATCTTTATGCTTCCTCTTCCTAATATGCTTCTCCAGTATTTCCTATCTCTATAAGTCACCTTCCATTCACCCAGTTTCTCACACCAGAAATCTAAGTGTCATCCTTGACTCCATCTCTTTTCTTAATGTTTTATGTGCATAAATATTTATTGAACCCATTTCCCCCTTGTCCTAATACCCACTGCCACTATATGACTCCAGGCCACTCTGAACTTCTAGCTGGATTACTGCCCCAGTCTTCTGATTAGCTTTTCTGCCCATATTTTTTTTTCCACTCTAGTCTTTTTTTCATACAACAAGAGTGATCATTACACATTGAGTTATGTCACTACCCTCTTAAAAACTCTTCAGTAGCTTCCCTTGCATTTAAGAGAGTTCACTCTCCTTAACATGGGTGGCAGAGCCCTGCAGCATCTAGACTTTGCCTACCTTTTCACCCTCCTTTCCCACCCTGCTTCTGGAACTCTACACTATACACTGAATTTCCTTTAGTTACTTGAATATACTGCCCTCTCTGTCTCCTCCAGCTCTGTTCTCTCAGCTTTCCTATTGTTTCATACCTCTTTCAAGAAATTTCTTTTTAGTGTCCAAATCTGAATTGTCTTTCAGGAATGCTTATATGCTTTTCCATCCATGAGGGCTTCTTCACACTTAGGAGAGGTTGGTTCCTCTTCATTGTGATCCCACATCTGTTTGCTTCTCCTCTCATACTCATTACAGTGTTCAGCACACCTTTTGAAATTATTCTACAGTAGACCATAGGGCCCATGGGGGAAAGGACTGCTATGTTTTCAGAGCCAGTCATCCCTAACTGGTATGTGGTTAATTTAAAAAAGTAGTGAATGAAATAGTGAATAAAAATTCACTGCTTTCTGAAGTATTACAGCTATGATTGATCCACTTTAAAAAAATCGCTCCTGTAGGACACATGGAGGTAGCCTTCAGATCATCCTTCAAGACAAATTGCTCAACTGCAAAGAGTATGAGTACCTATATTTTAAAACATAGATTTCATTTTTATTTAGGTAAGGTGAGACTAACAGATCAGGAGATGATTGCCATTGATTGAAAAGATAGTTTATTATTTACTGTTCCCAAGAAGGGGACATGTCACACCATGCAGGGTCACATGGGGAAGCAGAGTCAGGAGGCAGAGGGAAAAAGAAGGAACTATGTGCAAGAGCCTTTATTGTGATTTCCATCAGAAGGACAGATGAGTCAGGGTAAGCAGGCTGATTATTGGCTGGTTGAAAAAATTTCAGTGGGCTCTGTGGCATAGGGGCTGTCGCCAGTTGTCTGGTACTTGGCCCTGGTATGGGTACACTATAATACTGCATACACTATTCCCTGGCAGAGGAATGATGGCCCAAAGTATAAGAGCTCAAAAAAAGGAGATGGTTGGGTTATAAACTCTGGGTTGGTTGGTTTGCATATCGAGGACATGCTCACAGTGGAGTCATTTGCCATCTCTGGGAATTAGCTGGCCCTGGAAGAGGCATTCCCTCCAGGGTCAGCAAGGCCTCAGATATCAAAGTGTCAGAGTAAAAATATATGCTTAATACAACCTGACAGACTCTAGCTGTTAGCTTTGTCAAGGTTTGCCTCAGTTTTCAAGCTCAGGGCATTTTCTTCTCTGGGTAGCCCTCAGCCAATGACTGAGCAAGGTGGTGGTATAAAGGTTTAGTCATTTCCACCCAGTGTGGATTTCTCTAACACATTATTTACTCCATAGTTCCTAGTTGGTCTGGAAGAGACTTTTGTCAGATTGGCGTTGCTGTCTGATAGCTTTCCCTGCCAAATCCTGCTTCCTCTCTTTTCCTTTAACAAGTGTTACTTCTCAATAAACCTTTGCACCTTTACTTTGTTTAAGTGTCTGACACCCAGAAAGCCCAATTTGTAGTAGGTAGTACTGAAAGAGCTCCAAGAAAACTGATGTCAAGATGAGATTTGGGGGCTGGATCAGTCACCACTCAGCTGGTGCTGGTAATGAGAACTTGGTGGTAGGTGGTATGCTGACAGCTTCTAGCTCAGGCAGTGGTGTGATTGTTAAAACTTTCACCACTGGCACTGGTAGTAGAGGTGAGTGCACAGGTCAGTGCCAATTCATACATTTTAGGGTTAGAGGTGATAAACATAAGGACAGTGGAATTGCATGGTTGCTACTAGTTTGCAATTATGTGCAAGAGGTGGATAATGAAAAGTGGAGGGCAATTAACATAATTGAAAGCTGAGTTTGAGATCCAGAGATTCTCTTTGGTAGATTATTAAAAAGCTCTCATCTCATGCAGTGGGTGAGCAGGAAAAGCTGAATACCAAACACAGGACTGGATAGAGTGGTTGAACTGCATTGATGGTTGGATGCTCAACATAGATCTGGTGATACAAAGTCAGAGCCCTAGTTGATAAAACTTGGGACCTGACACATGGGATGTGGCTATTGGGCTAGATAACCTGAAATTTTTGACTCTGCAAACTTTTTTTGTTTGAGCCTTCTGAGTTTGCAGAAGTGGGTTCTCTCTCTCCGTTGAGCTAGCATTGTGCAGGGATATTGCAGAAGCTTCTTCCCCACAAGGCAATAGCTGTCCTCTCCAGGAGCTGCATGCCTTTTCTCTCCTGGCTGACAAGCCTATTAACAAAGTTAAATCACAATAGGGGGGAATTCACTGGAGAGCTAGGACAAGTAGGGGTGTTTTGGGAGATAAAATTACATAAAGTATTAGTATAAAACATTTTTTTCATTTTTGTTTTTAGATGCTTTAAAGGAAACAAAGCATATTTGTCTAAAACAGAATGATTAGACTATTATGAATAAGATGTAGAAAATCTCCCACCAAGGGAGGGAAGTACCTAGAAGTATTTACTAAGGTCTTTATTGCTCTGGGGATGGGTGTGTGTTTGGGGAATAAAATAAAGATAATGAAGAAATTAGTCATAAGAAACATAAGAAATAAATGGTAGAACGAAAGGTGACAGAGTTATACCAAACATAAAACTTATGCTAATATACATGAGTAGTTTTAACAGATGGAGTAAAAGGCAAAGACTTCTTGATGGTTTTAAAAAGAAAATCCAGTTTTCAGAAGCCTGTACATTGTCAGATATACAACTAAAACAAAAAGTTAAAGAGAAGGAACAAAGATAGCAAGCAAATATACGGAGATAGTAAGGATAGAGGTCCAAAGCAATAACAGTAACCAGGATAAAGAGGGTTATTTATATTGATTAAAACACACAAATATATAATACAGCAATTTAAAAACAATAATAAGGTAACAGCTGATGTAGAAGAGATAAGAATATGTGAAACTCTACCAAAAATATTTAGTCTCTTGGGCTTCCCTGGTGGCGCAGTGGTTGAGAGTCCGCCTGCCGATGCAGGGGACACGGGTTCGTGCCCCTATCCCGGAAGATCCCACATGCCGCGCAGCGGCTGGGCCCGCGAGCCATGGCCGCGGAGCCTGTGTGTCCGGAGCCTGTGCTCCGCAACGGGAGAGGCCACAGCAGTGAGAGGCCCGCGTACAGCAAAAAAAAAAAAAAAAAAAAAAAAAAAAAAAAAAAAAAAAAAAAAATATTTAGTCTCAAGAAAATAAATTTCTGAAAAAAATAAAAATTATTGAAATTGACTCAAGAACTAGGAAACTTGGACAGAAAGATAACTAACTGTGGAAGAAATAGAAAAGATTATATAAATTTTTTTTCCTAAAAGCATCAGGACTCATAATGTTTTCAAGAAACTGTTATTTCCTATGCTCCCTTAACTGCTCCCAAGGAAAGAACATGCTGAAAACTTTTCCGTGAATTTTACACGGCTGACATTATCTTGGTTAATAAAATTCTTGATAAGACACTAAGAAATGTATCAGTCTACCCCTGAAGAATTATTAACATATTTGAATTAATAAACCCCTGGCTCTATCTTTTCTAGATAAGCTACATAGGGTTGCCTATGTAGACTACACACCAAACACGTGTAATTTAGAGTGTTTGCCCTTATGATCTTCGATTTGGGGTGGGTATTTGAAAATCCCGTATACATTTTTGGTTTTACTTGCAATATACATGACATGTCCTACTAGATCTTCAGTTACATAGACCTTTTTTTTTTTTAACATGTATCCGTAATAGACTTATTTATTCTATTTTATTTTTTAACATCTTTATTGGAGTATAATTGCTTTACAATGGTGTGTTAGTTTCTGCTTTATAACAAAGTAAATGAGTTATACATATACATATATCCCCATATCTCTTCCCTCTTGCATCTCCCTCCCTCCCACCCTCCCTATCCCACCCCTCTAGGTGGTCACAAAGCACCGAGCTGATCTCCCTGTGCTATGCGGCTACTTCCCACTAGCTATCTATTTTACGTTTGGCAGTGTATATATGTCCATGCCACTCTCTCACTTTTTCACAGCTTACCCTTCCCCCTCCCCATATCCTCAAGTCCATTCTCTAGTAGGTCTGTGTCTTTATTCCTGTCTTACCCCTAGGTTCTTCATGACTTTTGTTTTTTGGCGGTACATGGGCCTCTCACTGTTGTGGCCTCTCCCATTGTGGAGCACAGGCTCCGGACGCGCAGGCTCAGCGACCATGGCTCACGGGCCTAGCCGCTCCGTGGCATGTGGAATCTTCCCAGACCGGGGCACGAACCCGCCTCCCATGCATCGGCAGGCGGACTCTCAATGACCGCCACCAGGGAAGCCCCATGACTTTTTTTTTTTTCTTAAATTCCATATATATGTGTTAGCATACGGTATTTGTCTTTCTCTTTCTGACTTACTTCACTCTGTATGACAGACTCTAGGTCCATCCACCTCATTACAAATAGCTCAATTTTGTATTTTTTATGGCTGAGTAACATTCCATTGTATATATGTGCCACATCTTCTTTATCCATTCATCCAATGATGGACACTTAGGTTGTTTCCATCTCCTGGCTATTGTAAATAGAGCTGGAATGAATATTTTGGTACATGGCTCTTTTTGAATTATGGTTTTCTCAGGGTATATGCCCAGCAGTGGGATTGCTGGGTCATATGGTAGTTCTATTTGTATTTTTAAGGAACCTTCATACTGTTCTCCATAGTGGCTGTACCAATTCAGATTCCTGCCAGCAGTGCAAGAGTGTTCCCTTTTCTCCACACCCTCTCCAGCATTTATTGTTTGTAGATTTTTTGATGATGGCCATTCTGACCGCTGTGTGATGATATCTCATTGTAGTTTTGATTTGCATTTCTCTAATGATTAATGATGTTGAGCATTCTTTCATGTGTCTGTTGGCAGTCTGTATATCTTCTTTGGAGAAATGTCTGTTTAGGTCTTCTGCCCATTTTTGGATTGGGTTATTTGTTTTTTTGTTATTGAGCAGCATGAGCTGTTTATAAATTTTGGAGATTAATCCTTTGTCAGTTGCTTCATTTGCAAATATTTTTTCCCATTCTGAGGGTTGTCTTTTAGTCTTGTTTAGGTTTCCTTTGCTGTCCAAAAGCTTTGAAGTTTCATTAGGTCCCATTTGTTTATTTTTGTTTTTATTTCCATTTTTCTAGGAGATGGATCAAAAAGGATCCTGCTGTGATTTATGTCATAGAGTGTTCTGCCTATGTTTTCCTCTAAGAGTTTGATAGTTTCTGGCCTTACATTTAGGTCTTTAATCCATTTTGAGCTTATTTTTTGGATGGAGTGAGGGAGTGTTCTAATCTCATACTTTTACATGTACCTGTCCAGTTTTCCCAGCACCACTTATTGAAGAGGCTGTCCTTTCTTCTCTGTACATTCTTGCCTCCTTTATCAAAGATAAGGTGACCATATGTGCCTGGGTTTATCTCTAGGCTTTCTATCCTGTTCCATTGATCTGTATTTCTGTTTTTGTGTCAGTACCATACTGTCTTGATTACTGTAGCTTTGTAGTATAGTCTGAAGTCAGGGAGCCTGATTCCTCCAGCTCTATTTTTCGTTCTCAAGATTGCTTTGGCTATTTGGGGTCTTTTTTGTTTCCATATAAATTGTGAAATTTTTTGTTCTAGTTCTGTGAAAAATGCCTGTGGTAGTTTGATAGGGATTGCATTGAATCTGTAGGTTGCTTTGGGTAGTAGAGTCATTTTCACAATGTTGATTCTTCCAATCCAAGAACATGGTATATCTCTCCATCTCTTTGTATCATCTTTAATTTCTTTCATCAGTGTCTTATAATTTTCTGCATACAGGTCTTTTATTTCCTTAGGTAGGTGTATTCCTAGATATTTTATTCTTTTTGTTGTAATGGTAATAAATAGGAGTGTTTTCTTTTTTTTTTTTTTTTTGATGTTGGGGGTAGGAGTTTATTAATTTATTTTTATTTTTTTGCTGTGTTGGGTCTTCGTTTCTGTGCGAGGGCTTTCTCTAGCTGTGGCAAGCGGGGGCCACTCTTCATCGCAGTGCGCGGGCCTTTCACTATCGCGGCCTCTCGTTGCGGAGCACAGGCTCCAAACGCGCAGGCTCAGTAGTTGTGGCTCACGGGCCTAGTTGCTCCGTGGCATGTGGGATCCTCCCAGCCCAGGGCTCGAACCTGTGTGCCCTGCATTAGCAGGCAGATTCTCAACCACTGCGCCACCAGGGAAGCCCCAGGAGTGTTTTCTTGATTTCACTTTCAGATTTTTCATCACTAATGTATAGGAATGCAAGGGATTTCTGTACATTAATTTTGTATCCTGCTACTTTACCAAATTCATTGATTAACTCTAGTAGTTTTCTGGTAGCATCTTTAAGATTCTCTATGTATAGTATCATGTCATCTGCAAACAGTGACAGCTTTACTTCTTTTCCAATTTGGATTCCCTTTATTTCCTTTTCTTCTCTGATTGCTGTGGCTAAAACTTCCAAAACTATGTTGAATAAGAGTGGTGAGAGTGGGCAACTTTGTCTTGTTCCTGATCTTAGTGGAAATGGTTTCAGTTTTTCACCATTGAGGTCGATGTTGGCTGTGGGTTTGTCATATATGGCCTTTATTATGTTGAGGAAAGTTCCCTCTATGCCTACTTTCTGGAGGGTTTTTATCATAAGTGGGTGTCGAATTTTGTCGAAAGCTTTCTCTGCATCTATTGAGATGACCATATGGTTTTTCTCCTCCAATTTGTTAATATGGTGTATCACATTGATTGATTTGCATATATTGAAGAATCCTTGCATTCCTGGAATAAACCTCACTTGATCATGGGGTATGATCCTTTTACTGTGCTGTTGGATTCTGTTTGCTAGTATTTTGTTGAGGATTTTTGCATCTACGTTCATCAGTGATATTGGACTGTAGTTTTCTTTCAAAAAAGGGCTTTGATCAGAAAAATATAACTATGGATATCTAACAAGGCTTTTTGGAAGTACCCAGACCTCTTTTGTGAGGTCCATGAAAGAAAAAGGAGGAAAGTCTTTGTAGATCAAATAAAAACAACAAAAAAAAGGAAATGGGAGACTTGCTTTTTGGCCTTATTTCCAAGTATACCTATGGGTTTGGAATGTGCTCATTTAAGGGATATAGGGAAAAGTTTTTTATTTAGAGGGGGTCCTGAAATGTCAGAGACTTGCCTTACTGTATTTTGATTGCTTCTGGTGTAGGCAGACAGCAGGAGATCTTTAGAAACATTCAAGAATGTGCGAAGCAGGACCAGTACAGATTGTAAGGCAGTGTAAAAGAAGGTGACCCTGTGGAAGGACTTAACAACTGAGAATTGAGGTGTCTTACCTTCATCGAAATCATAATTAACCTCTATTAATTTATTCTTTCACTAAACACAATATATACAGCATATTGTCCTAAATACTGTAGGGAATACAAAAATGAGCAAAGCAGTCTTTAATGGAACTTAAAATGTTTGCAGACATAATAAATTTACATATAAGCTGTAATACAGAGTAAACTATGAGAAATGCTCTAGGGGAAGAACAAACACATTCAAAAAGTGTAATTTTTTCTGGGATAATAAACGTATTCTCAGTAGAGGTGATATTTGAGCTAGATCTTGTAGAGTGAAGAGAACATTGCATGCCCCACTATATATGTGTTCAGGAAATAAAGAGTAACATTCACTGTTATAAGAGCACTGAGTACAAGTGAAACAGAAATTTTATTGGTTGTTGGCAGATTGTAAAGAACCTTACAAGTTATGGTGATGTGGATTTAGACTCTATTTGTCAGGCAAAGGGGAAATCAGTGAAGATTTGAGTGCATGAGAATAGCATTATTGAATAGCATTATAATCTAGCTACAATTTGCTAAATGTAGTAGAGAGAGGTTGAAGGTGGGGAACGCAGTGGGAAGAGGTGAGATCATAACAATATGGCGTTAATAATAGTGAATGATCATTCCAGAATGTGTTATAGGAACTGCAGATTCACAATCTAACTGACTTGTTATATTGTGAAATCAATTTAGTTGGTGGGGCAAGCATTTTAAAAAATGAAATAGAATAGAATAGAAATATTAGATTTTATTGTATTTCATAAGGTAGGTATTGTTTTATGAAACTTGTTTCATTTTTTCATACATAGAATTTTGTTACATATTTATGGAGCTGTGATGTAAAATATATTTCTTGCTGTGGATTGTGGTCAAGATAGAGAAACTCTACTAGAGGGTATATTCATAGAAAACCTATCTTCACAGCAGTGGTTGATGGTTCTCTATGAATATACTGTAGGCAGGAGTATGAGAGAAACGCTAGACACATTGTGTGTGGGAAGATCACTCTGTATTTGAAATAGCCACTGACTAAAGCATCAGTCACTTATTCTGCTGTTTCTTTTAGGAACATGATAGTTAACATACAGTTTGACCAGGAGACTATAGTTTTTGAATGCTCAGTGTCATAATTTTGAGATATCACTGGCATTTCTGAAAATAATCAAATGTCTTTGGAACAGTAGTTCTCAAAAAGGAACAAGTTCACCCCTTAGGAGACATTTGCCAATGTCTGGAGACATTTTTGGTTATCATAATTTGGGGGGAAGGAGTGTATTTCAGGCATCTAGAAGGCAGAGGTCAGGGGTGCTGCTAAAATTCTACAGTGCATGGAGTAGCCTCTTAAAACAAAGAACTATCCAGACCAGAAGGTCAAAAGTGCCAAAGTTGAGAAATTCTGCTTCAGAGTGACCCAAACTAGTTATTTAAAAGAAATGTAATTTTTAACAGAAGTTGAAAGAAAGACTCATGTTATTGGCCTAACACAGATTCAATGATATTATTTGTAGAATGCTCTGATCACCAACTTTATTATTAGATTTTAAACAATATATCAGTATTTGTTTACATGTGACTCAGGATTAAGTGCTTCACAAAACAGTTTAGAAATATAAAGTTATAACTCTAAGATCATTTCTTGAACCTTAACACTAGAAATCAGAATTATATCTTGCCACCATAATATTGAATAATTTATATGCCTATGTATATTTTTATATAAGAAAAAGCAGCTTTATCTTGAAGTGAGTTCAGAGAATTGGCAGCCAGCCACCTAAGTGAATCACATGGTTTAAAATTGAATTTAAAACAGATTCAATAGAACTCACTGAAATTTTTATACAGCTGATGATTCAATAAATATAGACAATCATAAAGATATTTTGTAAGAAAAGGGCCTGTGAAATTTGTACCTGGGTTTTAGGCCCCCTGGGGATACAAATTACCTACAGCTTTACAAAGTTATTTACTTTTCCTGGCTTCACTTCTCTGAACCCTAAGTGTACTGGCCCACATGACATGTAGTCTCTCCTAAGCTTTAAAATTCTGTGAGTCTAAGTTATGGATCAATTTTTATGGTGAATAAATTTTAAATCTCTTTTAGATTATTTTAGGATTTTTTAAAAAATTATTTACTTTATTTATTTTTGGCTGCGTTGGGTCTTCGTTGCTTTTAGGATCATTTTTATGCCTTATTAATAGCACATGGGGGAGATTGTTATAAAATCACTCAATTTTCTAACAGTTTGGCTTATATCTGGACTGCATGAGTAAACGACGCCCCACCTATAAACCCTGATGTTTAGTCAGCATTGTCACACAGAGTAAGTTTACACAAAATCTTCACTTAATTGTATCATGGAATACATGAGCCTGACTCACCTAATGTCTTCATGAGACACTTAGGGGGTTCATTTAATCACTTTGTTTGTGTGTTCTGTATGGTTGGTCCTCAAATTTTATATTAAATTAAAACAAAAACTATTGTTTCATGCTTGCAATAGTCAGGCTGTTGATGCAAGCCTTAGGAGATAATTGGCTGCAGCAATACACAGGAATAAACTTTTTCTTTCTGTGTGGAAGGATAATACTCATTAATTCTTCAACATATTAACAAATTCTCATTTTTTCTAGGCATTTAAGCTTACAACAATAATGTACAAAGCTGCCTCCTGGTGGTCCAAGCATGTAAACGCATCTATAAAATATCCAATTTTTGTGTCATTTTTTTCGGACTGCTCATGAAGTTACTATCACCTTCCCCCCAATTTTTGTAACAAAAATACATCTTTGATTAGCTAATTACTGTATATTCATTAAGCAGGCTTTTTCTGGGTATATCTGAAGGTAGGGATATTCTGTGTGTGTGTGCGTGTGTGTGTGTGTGTGTGTGTATGTTAAAGAATCACTGAAAAATTAGGGAGATTTTGCAGCAGACAAAGGTTATAAGACCTCTGGCTTGATTTATCACCATACTTTGTTTCCTAGATATAACTTTTTAAAAAATTAGGATCCCTCCAATGGATTTATAAATTGAAAGTATGGAAAATTTCTTTGGAAAATCTGTAAGAACTAGAAAAATGTATTTGTGACCTCTGGAGAAATGATAGAAATTATGTAAGGGTTTCCTAAACTCAGAGTTCAAAAAGTTTCTCACTTGAGGGAAAAAGACATTCTAAAAATCTTACAGATTATCCTCAAAAATTTGCATTGCTCCTCTTTTATACTCTAGCTTGCTGATTTAAAGAGCTCAGTATCTCTGCTGTATTTTTCAAGCCAGGCTAAACTGACCCACTACCTTATAAATTTAAATCCTTTACAAATTGGCTATGGGATTTTGATTGATTAAAGTGATTCTGAAATAAATCATATCATTTAATCTCACTTCATTGTACTACAACCACAGAATATATGGATTCTCATACATGTATGACCTGCATACAGCTCTCAATGTTTAACTTGTATAGTGAATTAGAGGCCTGTTCTTGAAGTAATCCAGTTTCGGTAATAAGCCACTTTTGTGTAGACTCCAGGTTTGTTCTTTTGCCCACAGTTATCTCCCCAGCTCACAATTCCAATGAGATACCAGGTATCTTTAAGATCCTTTCCAACTAAAGGTCCCCCAGAATCACCCTGAAAATAAAAAAAGAAAAAAGAGAAAGAAAATTAGCTAAATGTAAAACTTATTACTTAAGATATTTTGATGAACCACATATTTTATTGTTAGACAGTATATGTATAGATTACCAATTCTAGGATAATTAGTTGAAACATGGATTTCAAAAGTTATAAAAGCCCTAAAGTTCAATTTCCACATTTTATTTTTTTTTATTTTTTCAACTTTATAGATGTATAATTCACAAATAAACATATATATTTAAAGTGTACATCATGATAATCTGACATATATACTTTGTGAAATGATTACCACAATCAGGTTAATTAACACATCCATCACCTCATAATACTTTGTGTGTGGGTGGATGTATGTGTGTAGTAAGAATGCTTAAGGTCTACTTTTAGCAAATTTCAAGTACACAACACAGAAAGTCAATCTGATGTTAGTTTTTTCTGACTTCAACTAAGGTGCCTGGGCTTCTGTTTTATCAGACAGATGAAGCACCTCCCGATGTACCCCAGTAGCAATCCCTGTATTCCTGCTTAGACCCCTATGCCTGAGTCACTTCCTCGATAACTTCCCCAATTTTTCTATGACTAGAGCTTTGCCTTATTATGCACTGAACAGTCATGGGGAAGGAATCTTACCTCTGCTCCCCAGTCCATGAAAGCTCTTTATGACCACCAATCTTTCCAGAGGTGTATCACTGATCTCACTGTTCATCTAGATTCCCATTTTCAGTGTGTTCCTGTCACCACCTCCCACTTGCCTGTCATGGCATGAACCTCTCTTTGGCTTCCCTGAATTCTAGATGCCTCCTCCACATTCTCAGCAACCAGGGCTAGATTCTGCTCTTGCCCAGCGTATATGCTGCAAAACTCCCTGCTATTTTTCTGACAGAGGTTGTCTATGTTGTGTAATTTGTGGGACTCTGGGCAGGGCTTTCTGCCACCTGATAACAATACAATTCCCATCATTTTAGCATGTGGAATCACCTCCTTGGAGTTTTCAAGAATCTCACATTATAAAGCAAGTGCCTCCAGGAAGAAACACACTTTACTCCTTTGTCCAAAAATACACATGCAGGATAGATGCTAGACAACAGAGTAGGCCACTGGAAAGGGGACTAGATATTCACACCATGGCCTAATCCACCTTCTCAGCATCAACAGCTTCTCACCTCTCATCCTCGTTAGGCTGAGACCCAATAGATTACTTGGAGTTGCCTCAAATATGAATTATAATTTCACACCTTCAGAATTTTAGCTATGCTTTTTCTCTTTTCTATAATATTCTCCTCTTATTCTGTAGAGTAAGTGCTTTTATCCTTCAGGCCTCATTGAAGTATCATCTCTCTAATACTTGTTCCAGAAATGTTCCTTCAAGCTAAAAATGTTTGTTCTCCACACTTGAAACTAACACAATATTGTAAATCAACTATACTTTAATAAAAAATTTTGTTCTCTGTTATATAATTTATAACATTACATCATAGTTCATTGTTCATAATTGTTTCCTTTCTAAATGTGAGCTTTTTAAGGAAAGAGACTCTGCTTTATGAACCGATGGATTTCTGGTATTAGAAAATTTAATTTTGTTGGTTGTTTGATATCATCAAAGAAACTCTTAGCTTATTTTGTTTTGCTTAATAAAACATTTAAAAATATGTTTGTGTTTGAGATTTGCATTTATAAAGTTTTGAACAGACAAGATCTCTGTATTTTACTAAACTAAAGAGCATTTTGAGCCAGATAAATTTTTTGAGTTCATGATATCAAAATAATCTCTCTCCACCTACCATACAGGCATCATAAATTCCTTCCAGATAGCCAGCACAAAGCATTCCAAATTTTATATCTCTGCCATACATATGTGGCTGCTTGCACACATCATCACTTATGATTTTCAGTCTGGCTTCTTGAAGATCATTTTGGGATTCCCCTTAAGGAAAAACAAAGTACTTTTAGTGTTTACAATAAACATCCTTAGCTAGAATGTAGTATGGACATTTTCCCGATTTTTTTTTCATACTAAAATTGTTGATACAGAATGAGGTTAATGTAAGCAGTTCCTAAAGAAAAAAATTCTGTTTAATATCTGGCATATGTAAATGATAATCATCCTTATCTCATTTTTATAAATACCTATACTAGCAAGGAAAACATTTTGTTTCTTTTTCTGGAAAACCTTTGTACCTTAAAAAACAATCAGTTAATGTATTTAGAAAGACATTTAAAAAAAATAAAGTTTGTATTTGTAGATTCCAGATTGTTCCCAGAAACTTTTCAGGCCCAGTTTGCTCCCCTGGCTTGATAAAATAACTATATGCATTTATTTTATCCTTTACATTTTATGAAGAACTTTCACATACATAATGACATTTAAAGGCAATGATTTCATTACCTCTTACAATTTTGGGACTCCAGGTCATAAACTAGATGCTGAGTTATAGAAACCAGTATTAATGCAGAAGACAACTATTTATGATGGAAAACAGTAATATCACAAGCATTCAGGGTTTTGTTATATCAACCATATGCTGATTGGGAAACTGACCATGTAGTAGACAGAATTCTACTATGATCCCCAAGATTCCTATGTGATCTCCTTTCTCTGAGGTATGGGTGGGATCTGTGAATATTATGGATGTCATTCTTATGATTAGGTTATGTTCTGTGGCACAGGAGAGGGAATTTTGAAGCTTAATTAAGATGTAGTCAGCCTGACAGTGAGTTCACACAAAGGGAGATTTTCCAAGGTGGGCCTGACCTAATCCTGTAAGCCCTTTTAAAAAGGGCTTAGGCCTTCCCTAAGTTCAGAGAGTTTTCCCTAATGGTTTTGGAGAAGCAAGATGCCATGAGCTCTGCAGCTGCAAGAAACTGAGTTCCATCAGCAACCAGCTTGGAAGAGAACTCAGAGCTGTAGATGAGACCACAACCCCAGCTAGCACTTTGATTGCTGTTTTGTGAGACCCTGAGAAGAGAACCCAACTAAGCTATGTCTGAACTTCTGACCCATGGAAACTGTGAGATAATAAATGTGTGCTCTTTTAAGTTGTTAAATTTGTGGTAATTTGTTACACAGCAGTAGAAAACTAATATAGACACTAATTTCTGTAGAATGCCAATTCAGGATTCATTTCTGTACAGGTGTGTTTGCTAAAATGTTTAAAAAATGCTCAAATTATTCTGTTCTTTGAATATAAATGGTGTAATTTTTTTTGCCTACTACATTATCAATTAAAAATAATTCATGTCGGGCTTCCCTGGTGGCGCAGTGGTTGAGAGTCCACCTGCCGATGCAGGGGACACGGGTTCGTGCCCTGGTCCAGGAAGATCCCACATGCCGTGGAGCAGCTAGGCCCGTGAGCCACGGCCACTGAGCCTGGGCGTCTGGAGCCTGTGCTCCGCAACAGGAGAGGCCACAACAGTGAGAGGCCCGAGTACCGCAAAAAAAAAAAAATTTTAAATAAATAAATAAATAAATTAATTAATTAATTCATGTCCAGTGCCGGGAAGGGTAAGATGAAATGCATATTGTAGGTGACAGTGTAAATTCATAAATCTTTCATAAAACTAGTTGGCAAAAAGTTATAAAAAGTATAGTCTAACACAACATTGTAAATCAACTATACACCAATAAAAATTAATTAAATTAAAAAAAAAAACATAAGAAACAAACAAACAAAAAGTATAGTCTATAAGTCCTATACATCCCTGAACTGTTTCTCAACTATTGTGGGAATGCTTAATGACATTTCTCAGAAAGTATTGATTTTTTTCAAAGAATCAGCTTTTTATTTCATTAATTTTCTCTATTTTTTGCTTTTGATTGAATTCACTTTCACTCTTATCTTTATTATTTCCTTCTTCCTGTTTATTTTAGGTTTATTTTGCTCTTCTTTTCTAGTTTCTTGAAATGAGAACCTATGTTATTGATTTGAGACCTTTCTTGTTTTCTAATGTATGCATTTGCTATGTTTCCCTCTCTCTTTACTGTCTTAGATGCATCCTGCATGTATTGATATTTTTTCATTTTCATTTTATTCTATGTATACTTACAATTTTCTTCAAGATTTTCTCTTTGACCTATGAATTATTTAGAAGTGTATTGCTTAATTTTTAAGCATTTAGAGATTTTCCTGTTATCTGTTACTGGTATCTAGTTTGATTCCATTATCATCAGAGAACATACTATGTGTGATTTCCATTCTTTTAAGTTTGTTGAAGATTGTTTTATGGACCTAGATATAGTCTATCTTGGCGAATGTTCCATGGGTGCTTAAAAAAAGTAGGTATTCTGTTGCTCATTATAGTGTTCTACACAAGTTAGATTCTGTTGCTACTCAAAAACTATTATGGCAGGTATATTTCTACGCCAACCTCAAACTCCAGGCCAGAAGTGATTCTTTCCATCAAGCCAAAGGGAATCTGAGGTGCCCTTCCCATCAAGCAAAGAATGCAACTCTATCTTAGGAGAAAATCCATCAGAGAGAGTGAACACATGGTGGTGTCAGGCTCACAGCTCTACTAAGTTAACCCTAGGATTATTAAGCTATGGATAATAATTTCTGTGGTTGGTAATATGACCTTAAAGAAAGCAATACATATCTCAGCTTGTATAATATGGAGTGAAACCAAATGGGACATCTGGAGAAAATCTAGAGACCATCAAGCCCATTCTCAGCCACATTAGTGAAAGGTATTCCTGGTTCCTTAGTGGAGAATGAGAATTAAAGGCTTATTCTTTAGAGTTTATTGTATATAAATTGTATAGAGCTCTGTGAATGAATTTTTTCATTCTCAAAAAGTCCTTTCTTACCTTCTCAAGCCCAGAGTTAAAGAAACCCTCTCGCTGTTGTTATATGTATGCCCCTGGACCAGATTTTAGAATCCAGAGTATATCTGACTAAATATGCCCCTAAAACATTAAAACATGAAGTCATTTTTATTTCTTAGGAGATTAAGTTAGTATATCAAGTTAAATCATCTTAGAGAGGTCAATGGAAGCTTTATTATGAGAGACGACTTATCTCTATACAGTATTCTTATCCCTGATAACACCTAATTAGCCGCTTTAGTTCTGAAGCAGATTTTGCTGCAACTGAAGATCGTAGCTGAGCAAAGAAAACATTTTTGAGGTGATTGAGGAAACTGAAAAAGTGATGGAGCAAACTAAGGGGAAGAGGAGATGAAAAAAGGGAGAGGAGGCTGACAGAGGTGGGGCTCAAAGTGAAAGAGTCGTGGAGTGAAGGTTGGCATGAGGGTTATAGCATATCTAGTATATACCTGGCATTGCATAGAGAATGGTACATAGAGATAGATTTTAGTGTTGCTGAAGGAACCTTCTTTTCCTTTATCTTCCTTGAAGCTTTCCCTTTTGGAGCTGTCTTTCCCTTGTTCCATGTGATTCTGACTAGGCTGCCAATCACACACCTACCTTTCTTGCTATAGGCGTAGGAGTGAGTATTTGAGTTAGCCAGTCAATCTGGTACTCCTGGACACAAACTGGGCCAAAAGAGACCTTTTCAGGGATTAATGTAGTTCTGACAAAGAGAAGGCACATGCTCTTTCCTGGCATCGACTAGGTGAAGACGTACACCCTGAGCTGCTGTTGGCTACCTTTACCACTAGGGAGCTAGAATCCCTCTATATGAAGGTGACCTGGGGAAAACAGAACCAAGTAATGGAAAGACTCAGAGATTCAGAGCCTGATGACATCATACAAACTCCTGAATCCAACTGTATCTGAAGCCAGACTCATCTCTTGACTTCCAAATGACAAGGGCCAAATTTACCATTTTATTATTATTTTTTACTTTAGTTAATTTGAGTTGAGTGTCTGTCACTTGCAAAATAAGAGCCCTAACTAATCCAACCAAACTGTGTGGAAAAGTCTGACAGAATAGTATTGATGGACATTAAATCACACTGCCATAAATAGGGCTTAGTGCTCCATGATTCATTTTGGGATACCCACCACCATGAAAAAGTGCTCCAAATCCTGTGACATAGACAGTTGAATTTGGTTGGAAGGACACAGAGGCTTCTGGCAAACAAACTCTTCGGATCTCATCAGTAAAAGTGACGCTGGATGATAATTGCACAACAGCAATGTCATATTCTCTTGCTGGGAAGTGGTACCCCTCATGGACAATAATTCTTTTGATATTTCTTTTCATTAATGGAGGGTTGATTGTTGTTCCAAAGCTAACAGTCCATTGATGTGGATTTGCTTTACTGGAAAAGGTTAGAAATGAACAGAATATATGAACTGTATTACAATAATTGCATGCAGGCTAATAAAGGAGAAAATTCCACCCTAAAACACTTGGTTGCAATGATAGTTTTCTTTGGCCATATAGTCTTTTGTTACTGTTTTGAAAGATAAAATATATACAAATGGCATCTTTGAGCTGAAATTCAGTATAGAATTATTGAATTTTAGAACTGTAAGGCTCATTAAATATTATTCATTTATTTCTTCAGCAAATATTTATTAAACATCTACATGTTGAACCTTATTTGAAATGCCGGGGATAAAGTGGCAAACAAGATAGAAAGGTCCCTGCTGGTGGGTGTATTTGATTTCAGTGGAGGAAAAAGAGCAAAACAAATTAATGAATAGATAAATAATTTCCCACAGTGATAAGGACTATGAATAAAATAGGGCAATGGAATAGAGTACAAGGGGGTAGTTAGATAAGTCTCTTGAGATCATGGCATTTGGGTTGAGACATGGTTGATGAGGAGTCAGCTGTGAGAAGATGGGGTGACAAGTTTTCAGGCAAACATCTCAAGGGCTTAGACCAGACAGGCTGCAGTTCAGGACACAAGGGAATTAGGATGAGGTCGGCGAGGTAGGCAGGGGCCAGATTTTAGAGTGTCTTATAGGTCATGAATAAAGTGATTAGATTTTATTCAAGTGATATGGCAATTCACTGGATGATTTTAAGCCAAGCATAATGTAGTCTCATGTTAAAAAAAAAATCACGTTGGTTCTTTCCAGAGAATAGATTGTTGGAGGGCAAGAGTGAATGAGGCAAAGCTGTCGTAAGTCCTATGAGAGATGACCAAGTGTGGGTGACTTCTAGCTTATGGGCTTGAGCAGCTGGTAGATCATGGCACATACAGGGACTGGGAAGGTCATCTAGTAATGAAAGGTCCTCTAGTAAAGGCTTTGTTTTATACTTAAGGAAAATAGGGCTTAGATGGTTTAAATTATTTGCCTAGTATCACATGGCTGCTTGTCTCTCTTTGTTTTTTATAGGATACCATCTCCCACCAAAATGTATTATTAATAATGAGATTAATGTTCCTTAACTAATTAATTGAACTAACATCACCCAAGAGGGGTAAGCAAAGAGACAGGTACTGCCGATATAGATACTTGTTTCTGAACCCAATTATTTCTTTTTTTTTTAAATTGAAGTATAGTTGATTTATAATGTTTCAGGTATACAGCAAAGTGATTCATTATATATATATATATATATTCTTTTTCAGATTCTTTTCCATTAGCGTTAATTACAAGATATTGATTATAGTTCCCTGTGCTATACATAGGTTCTTGTTGTTTATCTATTTTACATATAGTAGTGTGTATCTGTTAATACCAAATTCCTAGTTTATCCCTCCTCCCTTTCCCCTTTGGTAACAATAAGTTTGTTTTCTATGTCTGTGAGTCCATTTCTGTTTTGTAAATAAGTTCATTTGTATCTTTTTTTTTAGATTCCACATATTAGTGATATAATATGACACTTGTCTTTTACTGTCTGACTTACTTAGTATGATAATCTCTAGGTCCATCCATGTTGCTGCATATGACATTATTTCATTCTTTTTTATGGCTGAGTAATAGTCCATTGTACATATATACCACATCTTCTTTATCCATTCACCTGTTGATGGACATTTAGGTTGTTTCCATGTCTTGGCTACTGTAAATAGTGCTGCTATGAACATTGGGGTGCATCTTTCCGAATTAGAGTTTTCTCTGGATATATGCCCAGGGGTGGGATTGCTGGATCATATGGTAGCTCTATTTTTAGTTTTTTAAGGAACCTCCATACTGTTTTCCATAGTGGCTGCACCAATTTACATTCCCACCAACAGTGTAGGAGGGTTCCCTTTTCTCCACACTCTGTTCAGCCACAGTTTCTTTATTTAAAACCTTAAGGACCTGATACTAGGATAATGACTACTACCCCTACTGACTTTCCAAATAAGTGTAAGTGTAACACAATTTTAGAAAAGAAACTGACATTTTTTTTCTTAAATTCCATATATATGTGTCAGCATACAGTATTTGTCTTTCTCTTTCTGACTTACTTCACTCTGTATGACAGACTCTAGGTCCATCCACCTCATTACAAATAGCTCAATTTCATTTCTTTTTGTGGCTGAGTAATATTCCATTGTATATATGTGCCACATCTTCTTTACCCATTCATCTAATGATGGACACTTAGGTTGTTTCCATCTCCGGGCTATTGTAAATAGGGCTGCTATGAACATTTTGGTACATGAAAAAAAATGTCATGAAGAACATAGGGGTAAGACAGGAATAAAGACACAGACCTACTAGAGAATGGACTTGAGGATATGGGGAGGGGGAAGGGTAAGCTGTGACAAAGTGAAAGAGCGGCATGGACATATATACACTACCAAACGTAAGGTAGATAGCTAGTGGGAAGCAGCCGCATAGCACAGGGAGATCAGCTCGGTGCTTTGTGACCGCCTGGAGGGGTGGGATAGGGAGGGTGGGAGGGAGACGCAAAAGGGAGGGGATATGGGAACATATGTATATGTATAACTGATTAAATCTGTTATAAAGCAAAAAAAAAATAAAAATAATAAACATATCTTAAAAAAAAAGAAAGGTAAAAAAAAAGAAAAAAAAAAGAAAAGAAACTGAAAGAAGTTTTTCTCATTTTACCTCAGTAATATTTGGGGACATTGATTATTACTCAGAAGATAATAAAACTCAGAGTTTTTTTTTTTAAGCAGTAGTAGTAGCAGTAGTCGTAAGTTAACGTCAATCACTTACTTCCTAAAGCAGTGCGCTGCAGTAACAAGCCACGTATTACTAATCAAGGTGGCCCCACATTGATGTATGTTATTATGCTGAAGGGAAGCTTGCCAAGGCCAGTCAGACTTGCCCACAATCTCTCCGGACATTATCCTGTTCACTATTAATGGAACAACTCGTTTACCACAACCTGAAAAAATGAGATCATTAAGTTGTAATAAACATCTCTATAATCCCTGATACAGAGAAACTAGTAGAGTACTGCAGTGCAATATTTGCATGTCATTATATAAACATGTACAATATTAATATCCATCCTCTGTATTTCCTGATAGTTGATGTTTTGCTCACTCACTCCCTTTATAGATGTGGATATATATTGCCTACTGAAGCTATGTAAGGCTGTAAAGTGTTGACACACCACAAAGTGTATGTCCTGAGGACCTGCAGTGTCAATTATCCAGATGTTCTGGGAGCTCCTACTAAGATTATTGTTTCCCAGTTTTAGATGTTCCCACCATGTTACTTTGACATGAAGCCCTCACCAAAAGAACTAGTCAGAGAAGTAATTGCTAATTCCTTGGAACTCCTACCCCCATACATTTTTCTGAGTGACTAGTTCCTAAAGTGAGCACGGGTTAATGTATCATGACCAGTCTCTTACTCTTTGGGATGGAGGGTTCTGTGTTTCCACATAAACATCACATTCACTATTGGTAGGAATAAATATGTACTTTATTATGTGCATCAGATCAGAGATTAGTTTGATGCTTAGGGTTCCTGCTAAGAATTAAGCCTGTTTAAAGCATGGTGCTCATAAAGAAAACATGGTAGGTTCAATTCTTGTTCCAACAAATTATGTATCAAAAAGGAAATTCACTTTACTGGTACTGATTACACTCCTTCTGTGGCCAGTCATTTTAGAAATCCCCATCACTCTGCCATCTCTAGTTTAGACTACCATTTTTCTCACCTGAAGGACTGCAATAGCTTGCCTGTTCATCTCCCTGCCTCCAGCTTTGCTCTTCCAGTCCGTTCTCCACACTGAAAACTGAGTGACCTTTCTGATGTGTGTAAAACCCTTCAGTGACTTCTCGTTGCCCTCCAAATAAAGTCGAAATGTTTCAGCGTGGTTCTGGTCCTTGATCATTATTAATCACACCCCTTTCCCATGCCCGCCCCATTCTATATTACAGCCACACTGACATTCTTCAATGACAAGAAATGACCGTGTTCTTGCTTTTCTGAAGACATTTTTACATTCTGCTCCCACTGCCCGAGACACTCATTCCACCTGTCACTTGATTTTCTGTCCTTCCTTTCTCGTCAAGGATCACTTTCTGACCCCACAAGACCAGGTTAGCTGGCTCTGATTGACTCTCATAGCACTGTGCTCTGTCTCTGTCATAGCGTTTATCACACTGTTTTAACATTTCCTGACTTATTTATGTCTTCTCCTACCTTCAAACTCCTAACTTTAGAGGAAGATCATGTCTTATTGACACTTGTATTCACTTTCTGGCACTTGGTAGATGTTAAAAAATTATTTATTGAATGAATGAATAAAATGTATAGTGTGTTTGCAAGAAACAGATGAAAATGAAAGAACAACTTTCCTAAAATTCATCACTGCTATAATAAAATCTTTCAAAATTTAGGTCACAGTGATATAAAGTGAGTGAGTGGAGCTGCTGTCAACCATCAGGATGGGTATAATAAGTAAATTTTATAGGTCAGTCACAAATTATGGGGTCTATCTCTTTCCCATTTATCACTTTCTCATTTTATTTCTCAGTAGAAAGTGGTTTGTGAAGTTTTGTGCTGGAGATTTCATAGCAGTCAAAAAATTAGCTAGGCAAGTTCATTTATTCCAAACCAGAAATATATAATTTCTTCAAACTGCCCCCAAATTCCCACCATGTAAAATATTTTTCTTGAACATTACAAAAAGATCGGTCTTAGGGACAAAAAAATGTTTTCATCTCTTACTCAATTGTTATTCTCTCCCAAAGAAAATGTGGGACATGGGTGGGAGATTATGAGCTAATATTTGAAGATATTATCCTCCCTGATATGGAACTTGAACTTGTTTTTATAAGCTAACTAGACTTACATGATTGGACAGTTAGTTTCCCTGTCGATGAGCTCATTGCTGAAAAACAAAATAGAGCAAAGAATGATAATTTGATATTCTTCTGGTTGGTCTCAATGACCGGAAATTATCAGAGGATACTGACCGCATATGGATTCTAGAAACATGAGCATATAGATCAGTCAGGAAAATGGTTATCCGATATAACAGAATATGTGTACAGTTCTTGTAGAGATTTATAGGCAACCACTAATTAGCTGGGTAATACAAGCAGTAGGTGATTAAGGCACAAATATTGGATGATCAAAACCCACAAATCACTTGTATTAATACAGAACAGTGGTTTTCCAATGGTGCAGGATAAAGCTTCTTTGGATTTTATTTAAGGAAATAGAGAAAGTGGGGAAAGAGGGAGCAACTAGATGGGGTCTTCAGGTCAAACCCAGGCTCAACCAGAACAGGTCTGTTTTTATCTCTTCTCTTTATTTAAGATTTCACATAAGCCTTTCTTTGGTCAAAGGGTTTGGGAATGGAAAAAAAAAAACTTTGAAAACTACCACATAAACTATATTTAAAATATTTCTAAAACACGGTTCCTAAATGATTAAAATGATTTTTTTCTGAGGAATAAACTACTGTATATTCTTATCAAACACCAGCTGGATATTGGTAAAGGCCAATTATTGGACAGAATCTAAGATTAAATTCTGTCATTTCCAACAAAGTTAGGGATCTGATAAAGGAAATACAAACATTTAAACTTAAGCTGATGGATGGTTGCATGAAAACTGTGATGGTTTTCAAAATAAAAGGGCTTAATGAGTAGAATGAGGGTAGATTGGTTTTACTTATTTCTACCAATGCCATGTTTCTCAGACTCATATTCTTTGTATCTAATTTCTCATTATACACAATAAGAATGTTTCTTTCTACTTACCTTCTATAAATTTCACTTGGGAAACTAGTGATGATGAACTCTACAAAGTGGGATCTCTTGAGAATATCCAATTCAGGGATACCCTTAAAGGCATACCTAAATCATTATATGGTGAAGAATAAATTTCTCAGGTCAGATTCTCAGTATTTACTTATGAAAGGAACTCAATTTTCAGTCAAATATAGTTTTAAGGTAATAAATTTCTTATTTTATGTTTGTAAATGTAGGCATACCTTAGAGATATTGTGGGTTCGGTTCCAGACCACTGCAATAAGGTGAATATTGCAATAAAGCAAGTCACAAATTTTTTGATTTCCCAGTGCATATAAATGTTTACTTTTACACTATACTGTAGTCCATTAAGTGTGCAATAGCATTATGTCTTGAAAAAAACTATATATATATATATATATATATATATATAAAATTAAAAAATACTTCATTGCTAAAACATGCTAAAGATTATCAGACACTACAGGGTTGCCACAAACCTTCAATTTATAAAAACACAACATCTCTGAAGTGCAATAAAGGGAAGTGAAATAAAAAGAGGTATTTTAATATGCCACATGTTAGTAATAAATTAAAATGGAAAATAGTATAATGTTAGACTTCTTCAGTTAAAACTTCTTCAGCTTAGTTTGAGCAAGATGCAAATCACCCCTTTCCAGGAATGATACCAGGGTGAGTATAATAGTTGGGAGTGTAATTGGATTTTTAAGGACAGAGTTTTAGAGAGAATGATTACACCTGAAACTAAACTACCCATACACAAGTAACTAGCTGTTTCACATTTCCAGTTTTGACCAAACACTTTTACTTTCCACGTCTAGAAGTGAAAATAAACATTAAACCTTAGTTTTGAAAGTGACCCTCTAACACACTTCTGAGTTGGGAGTAATCATATTCAGGTCAGTACATGCTACAAGTAACATGATGATAACTGGAACCCACATCAACAACGTGTAGGCGGTGAGCCGCTCTTCCACAGCCACGGTGTTTGCAATTCAAAGGAGCTGATTTTAATTTTGCTGTGACACATTACATTACGTGAAAGACCCACACCACACACTTATTTGTCAAGCCAAAACACAGATTCTTGACAAATTATGGATAAATCTTGGGCTGCAGGGCTGTTTCTAGACTTGGTCTAGAATTTCTGCAGTTCTCCATTCATTTGAAGTCCACCAAATTAAGTTTTGCTGGAGAGCAATGTTTTTGTCTGTAAGAATTGCCTTGAGGATTCTACTGAGCTTTCTACTAAATGGGCCTTTGCTAAGTGCTAGTAAACACTGCTCTTTTTATATTTGGAAATTTGGAAAACTTCAAGGTTATAGCTTTTTCTACCACCAGTTACTCGCATTAATGCTTTCAGGTTTCCAACATATATGCACAATTTGCTAGCTTTCTAAGAGGTAATGACCTATATGTTCCATATTCTATTTTCGATTTCCTTGTGTATCTTCATGGTATTTCTGTGACTTCAGGAATAACAAACATTATCATTGCAAGTTTATAGTTGAGAAGATGGAGGCAAAGGCATGGGCCAATTACTTGGGTGTTCCTGCAGTGACTCAGTGGAGTTAGAATTAGGTAACTCTCAAATCAGGTTCTCCAGCAGCACATCCTGCCCTTTAATCTACTATAGTCATTAAAATAAGCTGCAGGTCACAAACTGAACCTATAAGAAACAAAGAGCCCAGAAAACTGATGACCATTTCATACTTCATTTCTGGTTTCAGATAGCTCAGGCTTTTAAGTTCCTGGCAAATTAACTGGCTGTTGGAAATTACATAGAACACATCATGTAATTTATCAGAGCTTCCACCATTTCACAACCTCGATTCATTTGTTTCCCCACAAACAAGAAAACAATGAAGGTGGATTAAGCCCTTGACAGGTTCTTCCCTCCTGGGTTGGGAGAGGTCCCCAGGTTTATTCCCTGACTAGCTGACTCTTTGTCTCATCAGCAAACTCCTGCCCATCCCATTCCTGCAGATTTTCACTTCCTGGTCAGGTTTCCTCTTAAAGGGTCAACCAGACCCTTGCAAGGGCAGGGCCTTCTGTTTCACATCTGATATTAATCACACTTACTCTGAATCTCTTCTGTGACTCATAAGTCTGGTGTCCCCTGGAATTTGTATGGGAAATCTGCACTTGTCTTCCAGAAATAGATGCTTGTGGAAGCAGCTTAATGTACAGGGTTAAACAGGTTTCTGTCTAGCTGGTCTCCTCAGAGTCTTTAGTATGCTAATATAAGGGATGAATTTCCAAGAGGTGAATATCATAGACTGAATTTCTGAAATGCGTTTGACCAGACCCTTTTTTCACAAGCTTCTCAAGAAAGTAGTAATCTAGATTTGAATGTTTGCTCCTTTTTTAAAAAAAAAGTTATTTATTTATTTTTGGCTGCACTGGGTCTTCGTTGCTACACCTGGGCTTTCTCTAGTTGCAGCGAGTGGGGGTTACTCTTCGTTGTGGTGCACGGGCTTCTCATTGCAGTGGCTTCTCGTTGCTGAACACGGGCTCTAGGTGCACGGGCTTCAGTAGTTGTGGCATGCGGGCTCAGTAGTTGTGGCTCGAGAGCTCTAGAGAACAGGCTCAGTAGTTTGTGGTGCACAAGCTTAGTTGCTCTGCGGCATGTGGGGCCTTCCCGGACAAGGGCTCAAACCCATGTTCCCTGCATTGGCAGGCGGATTCTTAACCACTGTACCACCACGGAAGTCCCGAATGTTTGCTCCTTTTAATTATTGGAATCCTTAGCCTTTTTTGCCCCTCTTTCACATCTATAAAGGTGAGTTTGCCTAATTCATAAGAATATAGAAATTAGATGCTGCATGTAAATGATATAGAGAAGGGCCTTGATAAAGATTACTTCTCTTTTTAGAGAAGCAATAATGGTATAATTATTCCTATGATTTATTTTCTAGTTTAGTGATTTTTAAAGCATTACTTACAAGAAGGCTTTAGTGGCTCCAAAATTGATTTACCATTTTCTCAAATGCCCATAGGAAAAAAAGTTAACATAAACTTCATAATTGCACTCTTTACAGAAATGATTCATATTTTAAAAAGGCAACAAATGAGTTTATGTTTTAGAAACAGAAAAACTGTTTTTGCTAAACACTTGGTATTTTCACTTGCTTAGACATGGAGGAAGTGGCTGGCTCAGGTTGACTATGTTAGTGGTAAAGGTTTGATTTTATTTCTGGCAGTCAATTACTACAGAAAAAATCACTTGACAACTAACTTCAGACATGCTTTCATCAGAGAATAATAACACCTTTAAAAGTCACTTTTTTAACTTGAAATTTTTTCCATCTGAATTCTTGCTATTATTTGGAATGGAAATAATGGTAAATAAGTTTATGATTAGACATAAAATGGACTTAATAGAGAACTTCACATCACATAGAAAGATACCTACTTACCATTAACTTCAACTGACGAGGCATTTATTGACAAAGCTCTGGTGTTACTTATCTTCTCATTTAAGATGCTACGGATTTTCCTTTTTCTCACTGCCCTTGACCCAGCAGAGCGGAACTGGAACACCATAATGACATGTACTGTCACACCATCTTCCTCTGGACTGCAAGAGAAAGGTACTTGTTCAAAGAATACATCCAGTATTATCTAACTCTCTTTTCCGTATTGTCTTCTTCTGAATTATGCCTCAGTTGTTGAAAGTGTCAAGAGCTAATCATCTCACATTGATAACTCATATATGTCACTTTCTGACTCAAGATCATTTCATATGTTCCCTCTTCAAGTTTTCATTATGTCCTGGGTGGATTTTCCCCATTAATTTGAAGGCTTGTTATAACATTTGAGTTAGACACCAAAATTTTATCATCAAAATTATAAACCCTGAGGATTGGAAAAAACTTTAATGGTGTCTTTGGCCAGTCCCTTGTGTGATACCTTCATCAGCTCTACAGCCTCCATGATACATGGTCATCTAACTCCAGCACAGTAATTTAAAAGATTTACTTCTCTAAAGAGGGTATTCCTCTTTGGTCGGCTCTGACTTTAAGAGAGCTCTTCACTTGGAGTTGAAATATGTCTCCCTAAAGCTTACATTCCATAGGCTTAGGTCTACCATTTGGGACATACATAAAACATCAGTTCCCTCTTCCACATAAAATATTTGAAGACAGTGATATTCTTGGTGTCTGAGTCTTCTCCAGATTACACATGTCCAGTTCCTTGAACTTTTTTCATATACACAAGTTCAAGCCCCTTCACTTGTGGGGTTGAATTTTTCCATACTCTTTAAGTAGGAAAACCAAACAATTAAAGGGCTTTAAGAAAAATGGAAACCTATGTGTTGATCTGCCATGTGTTTTATTTTTACATTTCAAAAGATCCAAGCTCTGGGCTTCCCTGGTGGCACAGTGGTTGAGAATCTGCCTGCCAATGCAGGGGACACGGGTTCGAGCCCTGGTCTGGGAGGATCCCACATGCCACGGAGCAACTAGGCCCGTGAGCCACAATTGCTGAGCCTGCGCATCTGGAGCCTGTGCTCCGCAACAAGAGAGGCCGTGATAGTGAGAGGCCCGTGCACCGCGATGAAGAGTGGCCCCCACTTGCCGCAGCTAGAGAAAGCCCTCGCACAGAAATGAAGACCAAAACACAGCCATAAATAAATAAATAAATACATTTTTAAAAAGATCCAAGCTCTAAAAAGCACTGAAGCCCTATTTTCCTGAATTCTTCGATTTAAAAAAAGAGGGAATCATATCAGTTTGAAGGCATTTTATATATTGTGGTTCATTTAGGCTTTGGAATGTGAAGATATAAACAAATAGAATTTTATGTCAAATTGGTAAATATACAATCTAGTAATTTTCCCTCTTTTTAAGTCAGAGGGAAAACATTGTTTACCAAGTGGGATTTCTCTGGACCCACACAAAAGCTTACAAAATGATAGTGGCTACAAATTCAAAGGAGTTCATAAGACTATGATAATTTTGCTAGGATGCTATGGCAAGTCAGAATTTAAAAATGGAGGGCATGAAATCTAGAAAGTTTCAGCAAATACATGCTTTTTGTCTCCTAAATATTATAAAATTTATCTAATATATATTGTAAAATCCTTCTGGAGGTCACTAGTTACTTGATAAAGGTATAAGGAAATTGGGGTAAGTCTGCCAATAAAGCATTAGCCTATTGATGAGAAAACCGATTATTATTTCCTTCAGATAGATCTGACTATATTCATTTTCTTTAAGAAGATGAGTCACACAGGCCCATATGTTTGTATCTGTTATGTATATGTTCTGCTATGAGCTTTCCAAATAACACAATTGAAACCTCTGAGCAATTTCTGCAAATGACAGGAGTCTTCCCTCTCCACCACAACAAGCAGAAATTCATTAAAACAGTAACATCTTTTTGTTTGGGTATGGCTCCTGTAACTAGCTAGGCTTCATTACAGGTAAGACTTATGATCCCATTTTGTAGTCAACTTTGCCTTCTTAATACTTTTGAAATTACATGTGTATTGAAAGAATACAACTTGGTGCATGCAGTGGCATGCTGCTGGGTTTTCCCAAAGCTATGGTTTCTGGTAGTCCCAGGCCTTATAATCAGTTGATGGGATTTGAATCCTGGTTCTGTCACTTGCGGAATTTTGAACGTATCACTTACCCTCCCAGAGCCTTAGTTTTTGTGTTTACAAACTGGTGGTCGGCCCTGTATCTCGAGACTGTTGTCGAAATAATATTTATAAGAAATCCTAACCAAAAGCCAAGCTCATAGAGGCAACAGTATATGAGGGTTCCTATCTCTTTTGCCCTTTGTCACTCCAGGATGTGAATCCACCTTTGCCCAAACATACATACGTCAGTCTGACTACTTGGTTCTTGATATAATGCTTGTTCAAGGCCGAATCTATAAATATATCATCCACCTGTTATTACAATAAGAGAGAAACTATGTGTTAATATTTTACAAGAAGAATATACCCCTGATTAAATGTTAAAGCGATAGAAAAATGTTTTAACATGAGTAATATCATGATTTAAACCAGTGGTTCTCAATTCCAACTGTGCAACAGAATCATTTGCAGAATTAAAAAAAAAAAAAAAGACTTAAGATGCTGGGGCCCCTCTCCCAGAATTTTGGTTATAAATCGTCTGGACGGAACCTAAGCATTTGTATTTGTAAAAATCTCCCCAGGTGACTCTAATGTGCTGACATAGGTATCTGGGGTAAAGGTTATCTTCCTAAAACTCCACAGAAGGTGAAGCAGAAAGTTGCAGAGCAGAGATGGGACATGGAGGGAGGCCTTGAGAAGTGGTGGAGAGAACCACTCAGTGCTGGATTTGAAGCCTGCTTATCCTGCTGCTCATGAACTGGGTGACCTTGGAAAAGTTGCTGAACCAAGCTGAGCCTCAGTATCCTAACCTCTAAAACAAAGATATTGCTATGCTACTCATAGGGTGGTAAGGATTAAACACATATAAAATGCTGGGTATATTTTGGTAGTAGACTGCTGGTGGATCAGGTTAGCCCCCATCCTGGCATCACAGGTCTCAGATTTCTCTGCAGGTCTTTGGCTGTAAGTACAGGGAAGAGGCATTAGAGATTTAGGAATGAGCTAACAATTTTCTAATTGTTGTTGATTCTGAGCCCTAGGGTAGGCCAGGAAGGAAGAAAGAGTAAGGTGGTTTTACAGGTTTAGGTCAAAGTTGTGTTCCTCAGTTTATGTCAACAGGGGAGGAGAACAAAAACTACTGTTTGGGGTCCATTTGCACAGAATTTTAATTGCCTGCCAAGACATGATGCTGTGACTTATCACACCTAGATTTTTGCTTGCAGTATCCCCCAGTGACCACTTGGTGGCAACAGTGTCATCTGAATGCAGGTACTGCATTTCATATTTGATAGTAGATGAGCCAAATGTGCTCATCTATTTAGCACAAAAATTATGTCCTAAATCCTTAAGAAAGAGACAAGAAAACCACCTCTCATTTTGAAAAACCCAAAGAATGGAAATAAAAAAGAAGACTTTCAGAGATCAAGGAACAAGTTGTGACTTCCTTAGGAGTATCAGGCATTCGTAAAAAGCTTAATTGGGAAACAAAATATATATCCCCCTTACTCCTTATAATAACTGTATGAAATAAGAATTATTTTGATTCTTATTTCATTTGAAAAGGAAACTGACACTCGGAGACATCATGTGAATTTCCCTAGCATCATGTGGATTAATAAACTGGGACTTAAATCTAGGTCTTCTGTCTCTAGGTCCATCTCTTATCAATCACACAACCTCCTTGTTAAATATGATGTACATTTTACTTCAATTTCTTTCATAGAACATACGACAATAAGTTATAACATAAACAGTCGATTGACTTAAAGTATAAAAGTTTTAAACATATATTTGGTAATATATTTTTAAACTTCAGATCAAAGACAGTATTTAGAAAATAGAGAAATTGCTTGTATCCAGAATATACACTTACTTGTATTTAAATAAGAAAAGCTTAAATGGACTGAAGAAATGTGGGGTTTATATGTTAGAAATGAAATTATTTTGTAAGATATTTTTTTGTAAGACCAATAATTGTTTTAATCATTTCTCTTCCGACATACACAGCCAGTCCTATTACTCAGTATCTGGGGGAAATCCAAAAGAAAAGAAAAGACTAATCAAAACAAAGGGAAGAAAAATGACCAGTATTAAAAGGAAAAAGGTAAATAGTGTTTGGGTATCTAAAGAAGTTTGGTTTGTAATTATCCTCTGAAATTCTACCCGCAATAGATCCCTTGGCTGTTTGTGACTTGTTGGTGAAGGTACTGGATTAAGTTTTTGACTCTGGATGACATCATTCATCTGGCAAAATGCCTGCTGAGAATATCTAGCCCCAGCATCCATTCCATCTTTGAATAGTTCAGGTGTCTGGGAAGATAGGAGCTAAAAAAATAACATAAGAAGAATCTAGGTAGAAGAAACTTTGGTAATCACAGAAATATAGAAGTCTCTTCTCTATAATTCAAATTCCAGGACCGTGTCCCTATAAAGCCTCATTGGTTGGATCTGGGGTGAAGCCCAGGATCTTTATGTTATCCTAAAAAATGCTGGGGCACAGAAACTAGCTAACAGGGTTCCTACACTAAAGGAATTTAAAACGGGAAATCAGAGAAAACATGAACGTAAACTTTATTGCTGAATGGAGTTTATGTAAGAACTAGCTTTCTAGAGACCCCCCAAAAAATGTTTCCTTTACAGATTAAGGCCTATTTCATCAGAAACATTCTGCCAGCACTTTGGCATTCTAATTCTAAATTCTCAGAAGTTTCAAAGGACACCTTTTTTAAGCTGTGTGCCAGCTTGTTCTAAGTTTATTATTTACATATCTTAATAGAGTTAGTGATTTATAAATCTATCTTGCTCCCATTTGGAGCCAGTTGTAGAGTTTTGTAGTTGGAGTTAGTCCCTCATATTGAACAAAAGACCTTCTCTCAAGGTAGTACCTCTTTATGTTTGATGACTTTGAAATGCTGGAAGTTGCACTGAGACTAAGTTCTAAGAGGGCAATTGAAGGTTAGTTGGGTGTTTAATGGAAGAGCTAGGGAGAAGCCTTCAATTCAAACAAACAGACGGGTCCAGCCATTTAGCTCTCATTCCCAGACTACCTCTGTTCACACATGTAGCCCGCCTTTCAGTTTAGATGCTTCCCAGCTTGCTCCTCTCACAGCAGTCTTTGTACTCACATAGGGGCGTTTCAGAACTGAGACCACTAACTTCAGAGAGATATGCCACTGAAGACTAACCAATGGAATATGAAGGCAGTTTCTACCAACATCACACCAGATGAGTGCCTGAGAACTAAAAGTTTAGAGCCAAAACATGCCAAGAAAAAAATTCAGATCCTGTTGCTTTCTCCTAGTTATAATACGAGTGGCACACAAAGGAGGGTATAAGAGATGCTTTTTAAAAAACACACCTTTAACCTTAAATAAGGTTTAATTGAAGTTGCTCTACTCCAGGGCTGAACTCAAGGTAGAAATAGAGATTAGAGCACAATTGCATTTGAGTCTCTGGTCACAGAGTCATATGTTCAAGGGCCTCACCATCTGTCATTCATCCCCATACCCACAACCCCCATCAACAACACCATTACCTTTCATGCTTGGTAGTGCTGTTTTCAGGCATGTCCTGTTTCCCTGTGTACTTGCCCTTCTCAGGCTATTCTTTTGGTCTGTAGTCCCCTCTCTGATTCTGCTGGCTCTGCTTTTCTGAATCACAACTCTCCTTCAAAGTCTATTTCAGATAAGACCTACTTTGGGTTTATTCCTTGAACCTCAGAGTAATCTTTCCTCTTCCTGTCCTAATTGTTCTTATTCCTCTTATATCTTCTACTCCTTAATATAGTTATTTATGAAAATATATTATCTCCTCTACTAAACTGCAAACCTTTTATGGACAGGGACAATCATTCTTCTTTTCATACTCTACAATATGTAAGAATTCAGCATGCTTTTTTGAATGAATTAATAAAAGGAAGTGAAAATTTATCAGAAAGCCTTGCATTTATCAGGAAGATTTTTATTAGTGTTTTTAATGAGATTTACATCAGATTGAGATCAGTGCTCCTAGAGAAAAAAGAAAACTGCACATGAAGTATTTGAGGGGAATTTTTTCTCCTTGTTGACATTTTCAGTAATTTGATTCCTATGGACTAAGAGCTCCTACCCACTGATATGTACAAGCAACATGTAACGGTTACCCCTCTCCAAAGGCAGCCTATATTCTTTGCCCTCTAAAAATAAAGACCATAATCTTGATCGTTCTTATTGCAATCCTTTAAAGTTGTTATTCTACCTATTTAAAATCCAGATTTTTGGCAAAACCCAAGATTTAAGAAGTCAGCTGTGGGCTTCCCTGGTGGCGCAGTGGTTGAGAGTCCGCCTGCCGATGCCTGGGACACGGGTTCGTGCCCTGGTCCGGGAAGATCCCACATGCCGCTGAGCGTCTGGGCCCGTTAGCCATGGCCGCTGAGCCTGCGCGTCCGGAGCCTGTGCTCCGCAACGGGAGAGGCCACAACAGTGAGAGGCCCGTGTACCGCAAAAAAAAAAAAAAAAAAAGAAGTCAGCTGTGAATCATTATCCTAATCCTATGTAGAACATGACCAACCTGAGCACGATGGTGCTCACAGGATTTTGAGGCTTACTGGACTTTTGATCTCTTTACTCCTCAAGGAACCAGAAAAAGAACAAACTAAGACCAAGGCTGGCAGAAGGAAAGAGGTAACAGAGATAAGAACAGAAATAAATGAAATAAAGATCAGAAAAACAATAGAAAAGATCAACAAAACTAAGAGCTGTGTTTTTGAAAAGATTAACAAAGTTGACAAAACTTTAGTGAGACTATCTAAAAGAAAAAAGAGAGAGAAGACTCAAACAAAATCAGAAATGAAACAATAGACATTATAACACAAAAATACAAAGGATCATAAGAAACTATGAACAATTATAAACCAACAAATTGGATAATCTAGAAGAAATGGATAAATTCCTAGAAAAATATAACCTACCAAGACTGAATCATGAAGAAATAGAAAATCTGAGACCAATAATGAATAAGGAGATTAAATCAGTAATCAAAACCCTCCTCAAAAGGAAAAGCCCAGGACAAGATGGTTTCACTGGTGAATGTTACCAAACATTTAAATAAGAATTAATGCCAATCCTTCTCGAACTCTTCCAAAAAATCAAAGAAGGAACACACCCAAACTTATTTTGTGAGGCCAGCATTACCTTTATACCAAAGCCAGATAAGGACACTACAAGAAAATAAAACTTCAGACCAATATTCCTGAAGCAAAAATTCTCAACAATGTATTAGCAAACTAAATTCAACAGCACATTAAAAGGATCATATACCATGATCAAGTGAGATTTATCTCTGGGATGCAAGGATGGTTCAACATATGCAAATCAATAAATGTGACACAACACATCAATAGGATGAAAGCTAAAAATCATATGACCATCTCAATAGATGCAGAAAAAGCATTTGACAGAATACAAGCTTCTTTCATGATAAAAACACTCAACAAATCACGTGTAGTAGGAACATACCTCAACATAATAAACTCCATATAAGACAAATGCACAGCTTACACCAAAATTCAACAGTAAAAGATTGAAATCTTTCCCTCTAAGATCAGGAACAAGATAAGAAGGGTGCCCACTCTCACCACTCCTATTCACCATGTTACTGGGAGTTCTAGCTAGAGCAATCAGGCAAGAAAAAGAATAAAAGGCATCAAAATCAGACAGGAAGAAGTAAAATTGCCTTTTTTTGCAGATGATATAATTTTATATATAGAAAATCTTAAATATGCCACCAAAACACTGTTAGAACTGGCCAATGAATTCAGTAAAGTTGCATACATATCAACAGAGAAATCAAACATATAGAATCAACATTCATAGTGTATAGAAATTAGTTGTGTTTCTATACAATAACAACAATATATCTGAAGAAGAAATAAAGAAAACAACCCGATTCATAATAGCATCAAAAACAATAAAATACTTTGGGATAAATTTAACTAAGGATGTGAAAGATCCTAACAATGAAACTTCAAGACTTTGGTGAAAGGAGCCCTTGTGCATGGTTGGTGGGAATGTAAATTGGCATAGCCACTGTGGAGAAAGTATGGGGAGTCCTCGAAAAACTAAAACTACCATCTGAGCCAGCAATCCCACTTCTGGGTATAGGTCCACAGGAAATTAAAACAGGAGCTCAGAGAGATATCTGCACTCTCATGTTCATCACAGTATTATCTACAATAGGCAAGATACGGAAACAACCTAAGTGTCTGTCAAAAAATAAATGGATAAAGAAGATGTATATACATATATATACAGTTGACCCTTGAACAACGTCGTGGCTAGAGGTGCTGCCCCCTGTGCTGTTGAAAATCCCCATATAGCATAACATCCCTCTGTATCCACAGTTCCCATATGGTTCTCTGTATTCATGGTTCTGCATCTGTGGATTCAATCAACCATGGATCAAATCATATAATCCTACTGTATTTACTAATGAAAAAAAAATCTGCATATAAGTTGACCCTTGCAATTCAAGCCCATAGTGTTCAAAGTTCAGCTGTATATTCCTCAGCCAGGAGAAAGAATGAAATTCTGCCAACATGGATGGATTTTGAGGGCATTACGCTAACTGAAATAAGTCAGACAAAGACAAGTACTTTATTCCAGTTTTATGTGGAATCTAAAAAGTGGAATCCATAGAAACAGATAGTAGAATGGTACTTACTAAGGCGAGGGGATGGAAAAAATGGAGAAATATTGATCAAAGAGTACAAACTTCTGGTTACAAATTAATAAGTTCCGGTATCCCATGTACATTGTAATGATTATACTTAATGACACTGTGTTATATACTTGAAAGTTGCTAAGAGAGTAGATCTTGTGTTCTCACCACACAAAAAAATAGTAATTATGTGACATGATGGAGGTGTTATAGTGGTAATCATTTTGCAACATAAGTGTATCATATCATCACATTTTACACCTTAAAATTACACAATGTTATATGTCAATTATATTTTAATAAAGCTGAAAAAATTGATACAAGGAAATGTAGAAACTAAGGATGAAGACATCTTTATATAATTAGTAATGTAATCCCAATGTATTGGCTAAGTAAAAGTGGTCTGACAGAGCATATAAATTTATAATCTTTATGGATTTAAAAATTAAATGGGAGAAGAATTGATGTAGAACTGAACTTCCTATTATAGCTTAGTCCCTTCCTGACAAATAGAATAATTTAGTGGAGATAGCACCTGTTGGAGTTAACCTATATGGCTTCAAATCTCCCCTCCTTGATTTACGAACTGTGGACCTTAACTTCAGAGGCTTAGTTCTCTTATCTATTTATAAAGTGTGAATAACAATGCCTCCTTTGCAGTGTTATATTGAAGATTAGACATGAAATATACAACAGTTAGCTTTTTCTTTCAGTATTCAAATTTAACACATTGAAGGCAGAGGTTGTGATACACATTTTCCTCTTTTAGTCATACCTAATCTTCAGTTATGAAATGAATGTGAGTTTGAGCTCCCAAGTAAGAACTCAGTCACATTCTACACACAATTTTTGTAACCTCTGAACACAAAGTTTTTTGTTTGTTTGTTTTTTTAATAATTGCTGCTTATTTTCTTCTCTAAGCTTCCAAATAAGCTTTCAAATTCATCTCTTTTCTAGGCATAGGACCATAGGCCTACACCAGGCATTGGGCCTCTTACTTCTCTTACATTATGCAACTCCAAACTTTAGGTAGTCTAATAGCTTTGCTAAGTTGTTTACCTTGACCCAGTTGCCTTTTCTCAAGAGAAGAGCTGCCTGCTTCAGAGAGCCACGTCTCTCACTGGTGTCTTCAAGGTCCTTTAGAGAGTGTTCCTAAACTACATTATCTCCTTACATCACTTCTGTTTCCAAGTCCTTTGTCTCTACAACTCTAGACATATAGTCCAAAGGATAGTTTGAGGATCATTTCAGGCACTGTTTCTGGTGTTCCTGGCACAAAGAAGATAAAATTTAGGAGTGCTTTGGGCACAGGAGAATTGGGTTTTTTTGGAGACAACACTAAGAAAATTCCTAACTGGTGCCATTGTTAATTCAGATGGTGGTCACTGGCACATGCTAATACTATACAGTATTCAATGACCATTGAACCATGTGGGGGGTTGGGTCAAAAATCTGGATATAACTTCATAGTTGGCCCTCTGTATCCCTGGTTCTGCATCTGTAAATTCAACCAACCACCAATCATGTAGTACTGTAGCACATATTTATTTATTTATAGCATGTATTTATTGAAAAGACTGCATGTAAGTGAACCTGTGCAGTTCAAACCCATGTTGTTCAATGGTCAACTGTAACTGAAAGGGAATAATGTACCAGGGATAACTACTTGATTTCTGGTGTTTTGTGGGATGGTAGATGGGAAGTAAAATCACACAGAAGATTCTTATGGATGACAAAAATGTATTAAGAAAATGTAATCTAAAACCCTAACTATATCGTTTACTAGCTGAATGATCTTGGGTAAATTAACTTTTCTGTACCTTGATTTTTCAATTTGTAAAATTGTGGTAATAATTATACTTACCTCATAAGTTTGTTTTTGAGGATTAACTAAAATAATACAGATACAGTGCTTAATGTGCTAAGCTAATTGAGTGCTTGGCATTCAGTATATGTTAACTAGTGTTATTGCCATAGTGTTACAAGTTTTTAACTTTCACATTTGTAATGATCCTATACTTTAAAAATATTTCTGAAATATATTTCTTCAAATAAAGTGCTCGCTCAGTCAGTGATCCTACTCAAACTTATAATAGTAATAAAAATGACCTACCTATTTAGGAACATCATGGTGTCTGGTTACTGGAATATTCTCTGAAGAATGGTATGAAAGATGAGATATGTCTGTGCTACTATCTCAAGGAACTGGAATGGGTTTTAGCAGTATCTGAGCATGAACTCATTTTATTTTTGTATCTCCGTTTCCATTCAAATCAGTAAATCCCCAATTATGAGGAAGAACAGGACCTACAACTTGTATTTCTTGGCTGTCTAATTAGCACACACATAGGTCAGAGAGAAGAATCTGGTTTCACTCATTGGCATTTAGCAACAATAAAAAGGAGTGGCTCAGGATGAGGCATGAACACTTCCTGTAATTCTCCTGAAGGTAAATTGGTGGGGATTGGAGGGAAAGGGACATTGTCTCACTTAAACAGGGCTAAAATAATACACAGCCTTTCCTGACCATGTGAACCCTAGTTGATCTTCCTTTTCTTTGAAGTTCTTCTGCACTTATAGTCCTCAACATACAATTTAGTCCTTAATCATATCATGTCATGCTGTTCAGTTTCATGTGTGTTACTATCATCTCTCCAAGGAGATGGGAAGCAGTTTGAAGAGATGGATCATGGTTTTTTTCTGTAAGACTCAGGGGCTAAGAAGTGTCTTAAGCTGAATAATCATACCATATATTGGTGAGACAGATTGTTTAGTTAGTTACATTGGGAAAACTGGATCATTACCTGGGTTGCTACTTAATATCACATACAAAGGTGGACTTCAGATGCATTAAAAACCTTCTGTAGAAGGTAGAAGTATAGTTTAATAGAAGAAAATACAGTAAAATAATTTTATAACTTAAAAGAGGAAATAACTTTTTAAAAAAAACCTTAAAAACACAACCATAAGGCTGAGAAAACTGATAAATATGATTACTTTAAAATTATGGATTTTTGTTTTATGAAGGGCAATTTGGTCCAAATTAATAAAAGATGGAATGGATAAGTACAATGTCTACTACCAACAAACTGTTCCTATCTAGAAATCATAAAAGTCAGAGCAGAAATAAATGAAATAGAGATGAAGAAAACAGAAAAGATCAATGAAACTAAAAACTGGTTCTTTGAAAAGATAAACAAAATTGATAAACCTTCAGCTAGACTCATCAAGAAAAAGAGGAAGAGAGCTCAAATCAATAAAATTAGAAATGGAAAAGGAGAAAGTTATTATACAATGGACACCACAGAAATACAAAAGATCTTAAGAGACTACTACAAGCAACTATATACCGATAAAATAAACACCTAGAAGAAATGGACAAATTCTTAGAAAGGTATAATCGCCCAAGACTGAACTAGGAAGAAATAGAACATATGAACAGACCAATCACCAGTACTAAAATTGAAACTGATTAAAAAACTCCCAACAGACAAAAGTCCAGGACTAGATGGCTTCACAGGCAAATTCTATCAAACATTTATAGAAGAGTTAACACCTATTTTTCTGAAACTCTTCCAAAAGAATTGCAGAGGAAGGAACACTCCCAAAGTCATTCTATGAGGCCAGCATCACCCAGATACCAAAACCAGACAAAGATACCACAAAAAAAGAAAATTATAGGTCAATATCACTGATAAATATAGATGCAAAGATCCTCAACAAAATACTAGCAAACTGAATCCAATAATACATTGAAGGGGTCATACCCCAAGATCAAGTGGGATTTTTCCCAGGGATGCAAGAATTTTTCAGTATCTGCAAATCAGTCAGTGTGATACCCCACATTAACAAACTGAAGAATAAAAACCATATGATCATCTCAATAGATGCAGAGAAAGCTTTTCACAAAATCCAACCCTGATTTATGTTACAAACCCTCCAGAAAGTGGGCATTGAGGGAACCTGCTTTAACATAATGAAGGCCATATATGAAGAGGTGCGGCCTTTGGGAGGTGATTAGGTCACGAATGGGATTAGTACCTTATAAAAAAGACCCCAGAGAGCTCTTTAGCTCCCTGCTCTCCACCATGTAAGGATACACCAAGAAGTCTGAAGTCTGCAACATGAAAGAAGGTTCTTGCCAGAACCTGACCATGTTAGTGTCATGATTTCAGACTTCCAGCCTCCATTACTATGAGAAGTAAATTTTTGTTGTTTATAAGCCACTCAAGCTATGATACATTTTTATAGCAGCCCAAACTGACTAAAACAAGGGATTTATAACACAAAGAATAAATTAAAACCATGTGCTCTGCACAAAACAAGAAAGTGCATTTTTGCAAGAATGAATACTAATAAAAGAATATATGTGAAATACAGTATGGTTGTCTGCAGGGGGAGGAGAATGAGAGTGTGGTATGAAAATAAAAGAGAAGAAATAAATAATGACAACTAGAGAAAGGCCTTGTAGGTCCTTATGATGATAATGTTTCATCACGTAACTCAGCCTTTGTACCTGTGGTTCTTTCACACCTAAAAACGTGTGCTTTAGTGAAGCTTCAAAGTCCACCTTCAAACACATAATGTTATAGACGTACCTCTATAAGTGAATTTCTTTCACTTTTTTTAAAAAGACCTACTTCATTCCTGTCCATTTACTTCAGTAGAAACAATGTCTTAGTTAACCTAAAACAATGCCAACAATGTTGGCTGTAAAGAAAACAAATTTTAAACTTTCCTGTTAAATTATAAATATTTTTTCAAAGTTCAAAAAATTGAATATCTTTTTAACTAAGATTAATTTATTATTAATATTTTTACACTGAGGAAGTTTTGTGGAGTCACTCAGGGTCAGAGGAATAAAAGAGGTACTAGGGTATGTATCCAAGTTTTTTCTGGCATTCCTCAAGAAATGATCACAAATGCTATTTTCTAAGGTGCTCTGAATATAAAAGAATGGAGGATATATATCAATCTATAAATGTAATTATTGATTTGAGGGGATGAGACTGCAAAATAAAAAACATTGCATAATTTAATGAGAATTGAAAATATAGATTAAAAACTCCATTTGTGATGTGGCTGTGAATATGTTGCAACTGGGTATGCATGTGGACAAGATCAAATAGTGGCATGAAAAAATTAAAATGGTTTGAGAAAGAAAGGAAATGTTTTGAGTAAAAAATGATTCTTTGACTAAAACAAACCAACACCTGACATTTCCACCCTTTTAAAATAATTTTATGCTCTGTGCTTCTTTGTCAAGGAAGTTAACTTGACCTTAGTTTTTGAGTGACGGTTCATACACATCGTGAGCAGAGCTGTTATGCAACTGAGTTTACTTTTTTTTTGGGGGGGGGAACAGTCTTGTATTTCAGTTTTAACAAAATCGGTAGCAGTTCATTTGAATATTGCACAATAGGTCTGGGTATTTTATCTTAATTAGTGTGTTTTTGAGATAAAATGAACATTTATAATCCTCTTTCCTTTTTTCATGTATTTAAAAACTATTTCAAGTCTTAAAATGTGGTCTAACAAAAAAAGCATGTGGTTTTACAAATAACCACTTCTGGTATGTTTAAGCTTTTCAGTTGGGTAGTATTGTGGTGGAATGGGGGAGCAAAGGGCTGGGATACCTTGGCTTCCATTCTCTCACTTTTAAATCAGGTGGTTTAAAAAGTGGTTTATCAAAATCACCAATTTGCTAGAATGCAGATTCCCTTACTCCCCTCTCCCTACCCACCCACTCCATCAGACACTGATTCAGAAGATTTGGAGTGGGACCTGGGAATCTGCAAGATGATTCTGATGCAAATTGTCTGAAAATCATGTTTTAAGAAATAGTGGGGAAAATGATTCACAAAATCCCTTCCTCCTGCAATATTTTATGATAGAAACCATCTTATCTGACTTACCAAGTTTTCAGTCATCTCCTGTAAGTCCTTAAGCTGGTATGGGCTGCTTTGTCCAGAATTACTTTTGACTCGTAGATCTGAAATTTTAAAGGTGCCATGATAATACTCCATTTTCTGGCCTGTGATGAAAAGAAAAAGTAGGAAATTAAGTGGTTTGAGGGTAGATTTTGGGATCTAAGGCCCAACTATAATGGGACTAATATGAAGTCTTGAATATATCTCTGAGACTTTAGTTTAATAATATAATAAAAATAGGGCTTCCCTGGTGGCGCAGTGGTTGAGAGTCTCCCTGCCAATGCAGGGGACACGGGTTCGTGCCCCGGTCCGGGAGGACCCCACATGCTGCGGAGTGGATGGGCCCATGAGCCATGGCCGCTGAGCCTGGGCGTCTGGAGCCTGTGCTCCACAACGGGAGAGGCCACAACAGTGAGAGGCCCGTGTACCGCAAAAATAAATAGATAAAAAATAAAAAATAAAAATAATGATTAATGTATGTTAATAATAGTAGCTGGTATTTATTCAGTGCCTACTATGTGCCAAGCTCTGTTCTGGGCACTTTATATGTATTAACTCATTTGACTCTCACTAAGCTCTCTAAGACTGGCATCACCTTCATTTTACAGATGAAGAAAGTGAGGCAGGAGGCATTAAGTAACTTGCTCTGTGCTATACAACTAGTTAATGGCCTCTCCAAGTTTAAACCCAGACAAGTGTGGCTCTAGAGCTGGAAATATTTAATTACTGTATTGCTTCTTGCTGCGGTGAAATGTATACCACCTTGTACTCTACTGGAAGTAGAGGTAAATAAGTGTTCTTGTAAATTTTGGTTTTTAATGGGAGAGCCAGGCACACTAAGAAAGGTGTGAAAAGAAAGGCAGGGAAAAAACTGCCTGAGATTGGAGGTGAGAACAGTGTGTAAAAGGGATGAATCAATCAGATTTCTGCTCATCTCTCAGGAAAGGTTATAAAAAACAGAGCAGTGGAGGAATGTGGTAATCTTAGGAGTATGGCCCTGGTGGGGCAAGAAATCTACAAAGAGTTAAAGATAGAAAATGGAGCAACCACAGAAGCACATCTCTCCTTGGGAAGCTGTGGATCTAGGGAAGAAAGAGGACCTCAGGATGGTCTATCTCCCAGGGACATCTCGGGACTCTGTGGTACTTTTTTGGTCTCCCCAATTACTAATCTATATAGTCCATTTGTAATTGAACCCTCTACTCGTAGTAAAGGGGCTTCTATACATTAAATTAGTCGACCTGAGAATCTTTTGCCATTGGTGTAAGCTACAGATGGAGTCGTTATATGGGCCCCAGAACTATGTTCTTAAGACCTTTAAAGCTCCTAAAAGAATCTTCACTACCCCATCAAGTCTGAGGAAAGAGACAACAGATAAGTCCATTCAAGTAAGTCCCCTGAACTAGTTGTCTTATCACATACATCTCTGTGAGATTGACATTGTGGACGTTTGTCAAAAATGTAAATGGTTTGCACTCTGCAGAGTGATGCAATATAAAAAGAGAATTCTGCAGTGAATTTTTGTGGGATTATAAATATATAAGGCAATAGAAAAATAATCTCTCAATATTGTTTTGGAAAGTGTAAAATTTTTTCTCTAAAAATAAGTAATAATATTGTATCATATTTATACTTTACCAATAATTTTAAAATTCATTATTACATTGGACATGTGCTTTTCTTTCTTCCCTAGAAATGTTAGTGGGCAGAAAATGCTGAGTAAAAGAGCCAATTTTAATAACTAATTCATCATAATTTTTCACTTACATATACATGAGTGATTAGAGTTTATTGTGATTACTAGTAAATTTTAGACAATTACTATTTTGGTCTTTTTTATAGATTCTGAAAAGAATACTAGATTGTGAGCTTCAAGGAGGTGGGAAATATATCTGCCCTGCTTAATGCTGTTTCTTGAGTTCCCTGAAAAGTACTTGGACATACTAAACATTCAGTAGTTATTTGTTGATGAAATGACTGAATAAATTTAAAAATTCAAAATGTGGACATTTACTGGTGAAAGTACATTATTTTTGGATGGAAATAAATTTACATTTATTCAAATGAAGCTTTACAGAAAACTGAAATCAAACTGAGCAAAATCCACAATTTTACCTACCAGAGACTAAGAAGTGAGCCAGAAGACCAGTGGCCACAGTTACCACTGTCAGTAATAACACAATAAGGGCAATCATCCATGGTTTCAAACCTCTGCTTTGGGTGCCAAATCCTACCGATCTGCAAAAAGGAAAAGTTACTCTCATGGTGTAATGGTTACAGGCTTTCTGCTTCTTCTTGGATGAGTGCACGTTGCTTTAGCCCACCTTTCCCAGCAAGAAGACATTTGTCTTCAATTTTGGTCAAGGTCATCTCGGCATGAAGTGAGGTATTAAAAAGATCAGTATCTGGGAATCCATGCTATTGCTCCTGGTTTCTATTTCTAGAGGCATTGGGTGGATCTCTGTGGTGGTCAGTCCTGACTTCTCTTAGCAGTGTGGTCCAAAGTAGCACATATGCTTGAAAAAGAACCATTCCTTCTTTCTCCAACAATTTCTTAAAAAAAAAAAATCTCTTTTATCTATCCTTTTAAAGTTTACAAAGTGATTTCAAATATATTGTCTCATTTATTCCTATCTTTCAATTTTAACTATTATGAAATTTTTCAGACACAGAAATTGAGAAAGAATGGTATAGTAGAACACCTCTATATTCATCACATCATTTTGTCAGTTGTAAACATTTTTGCTATAATGGCTTCATTCATTATTTTCTGCTGTATTTTAATGTAAAATAGGACTTCATGAGTTTTTACCAAATCACTATTATAAGCAATTAGGATATTTACAATATAACCACAATACCATAACACTCTTAAAAAATTAACAGTATTTCTCTAATCTTTTTATCTTCTAATATAAAATCCATCTTCAGATTTCCTTTATTGTCCCTATTTACAGATGGATTGTACAAATCAAGGACCTCATAGTACCTTGGTTGTTATGTCTTTTAAGTCTTTTTTAATATAAAAGAGTCCAGCTTGCTTTTTATTTTATTTTATTATTATTATTATTTTTTGTGGTACATGGGCCTCTCACTGCTGTGGCCTCTCCCGTCGCAAAGCACAGGCTCCGGACGCGCAGGCTCAGAGGCCATGGCTCACGGGCCCAGCCGCTCCACGGCATGTGGGATCCTCCCGGACCGGGGCACGAACCCACGTCCCCTGCATCAGCAGGAGGACTCTCAACCACTGCGCCACCAGGGAAGCCCTGCTTTTTAATTTTTAGTGGCATTGACTTGTTGAAGAGATCAAGCCAGTTTTTCTTTAGAATGTCCACCTCCTGGACTTGTCTGAATGCTTTCTTGTGATCTCATTTAAGTTGTTCTATCCCCCTCATTTCTTATAAGCTTAAATTTAGATCTAAAGATTTGATTAGATTTAAATTCATTTGGCAAAAATACTTCAAAAGTGATGCTATATACTTTATATTGCATCACCTCTGGATTAGAGGAAATTTCTACAGTTTAGGAGAAAAAAAGTAACTCTTTGCTCTTCCTCTAGTTATGCTCAACAATAGTGATAATCACATTGTAGTAACTGTTTATTTTCAAGTATATTAACCTATACTTAACAGTGAACTCAATAGGTTAAACTAGTCATGTTCATCTTTTTATCATTAAGACATAATAAGGTGCCTGGTACAGAGTAGGAATTTTATAAATCCATGAGAATCAGGTATTACACCAACCTTACATATGAAACAACAGAGGCTGAGAGAGAAGATGCCTTATTTGTTAGAGCCAGGAGACTTAAAAGGACCCAGGTCATCTAACTCATTTTCTAGTGCTCCTCTGCAACTTGCCATTGTAGTCAACTTAATTTATCCCTTTCAATAGAATTTATCTTTTTGTGTGTCTATTGAAAAGCTAATTCTTTGGGGTCAGAGGTATTTTTCATGTTTCACAATATTTAGTGCATTGATTTACTCTAAGTAGACTTTTAATAAATATTGACTGATTTACAGGAATTTTTTTTAATATAAAATACTTTTATACATAAATGCCAGCATGAAAGGTATAAATTGTTTGGACCTAAATAGTTAAGAAGGTAATAGTTTTGGCATAAGTAATACATTTAGCCAATAAACTACTTAATCCTATATGAATAAACTTTCAACTTAATATCAACTTTTATGAATGTGAACAAGCAATGCATGAAAGCAAATATGCATCATCAACCTCCCATTCTGGAGAGGTCCTATTAGTGATTTGCATAATATCACTTCAGATTTGATAGGAAATATACTTAGTAAAGCCTTTGGAATCTAGCCTGTTTGTAGGTAGAGATGCTCAAGTATTCTTTTCCTGTTTTACCTGCACCCATAAAACAAACACTGGTCTATTAATCTTCTGTTGCTTGCTGTGTAAAAATTACCAGTAGTGAAACTTGATAGACCTGAATTCTGTTGTGTATGGAAAATACTGACAATGCACATTGACTGATTTAAAAGAATCTAGACAACTGGCTGTCGAAAGGCAGTTTTTGATGGACAAGACCAAAGGTTACAGAACATAAAAACAACAAACAGGAGGAGCTTCAAGATGGCGGAAGAGTAAGACACGGAGATCACATTCCTCCCCACAAATACATCAGAAATACATCTACACGTGGAACAACTCCTACAGAACACCTACTGAATGCTGGCAGAGGACCTCAGATCTCCCAAAAGGCAAGAAACTCCCCCACGTACCTGGGTAGGGCAAAAGAAAAAAGAATAAACAGAGACAAAAGAATAGGGTTGGGACCTGAAACAGTGGGAGGGAGCTGTGAAGGAGGAAAGGTTTCCACACACTAGGAAGCCCCTTCGCGGGCAGAGACTGCGCGTGGTGGAGGGGGGAAGCTGCAAAGCCACGGAGGAGAGTGCAGCAACAGGGGTGCGGAGGGCAAAGTGGAGAGATTCCCGCACAGAGGACCGGTGCCGACCAGCACTCACCAGCCCGAGAGGCTTGTCTGCTCAGCCACCAGGGTGGGGCGGGCGGGGGCTGGAGCTGAGACTCCGGCTTCGGTCGGAGCACAGGGAGAGGACTGGAGTTGGCGGCGTGAACACAGCCTAAAAAGGTTAGTGCGCCACGGCTAGCCGGGAGGGAATCCGGGAAAAAGTCTAGAGTAGCCGAAGAGGCAAGGGACTTTTTCTTACCCCTTTGTTTCCTGGTGCGTGAGGAGAGGGGATTAAGAGCGCAACTTAAAGGAGCTCCAGAGACAGGGGTGAGCCGTGGCTATCAGTGTGGACCCCAGAGACGGGAGTGAGACGGTAAGGCTGCTGCTGTAGCCACCAAGAAGCCTGTGTGCAAGCACAGGTCACTATCCATACCTCCCCTCCCGGGAGCCTGTGCAGCCCGCCACTGCCAGGGTCCCGTGATCCAGGGACAACTTCCCCGGGAGAACGCATGGCGCGCCTCAGGCTGGTGCAACGTTAGCCAGCCTCTGCCGCCGCAGGCTTGCCCCGCACTCCATGCCCCTCCCTCCCCCCGGCCTGAGTGAGCCAGAGACCCCGAACCAGCTGCTCCTTTAACCCCATCCTGTGGGAACGAAGAACAGACGCCCTCAGGCGACCTACACGCAGAGGCGGGGCCAAATCCAAAGCTGAACCCCGGGAGCTGTGCGAACAAAGAAAAGGAAATTTCTCCCAGCAGCCGCAGGAGCAGCAGATTAAAGCTCCACAATAAACTTGATGTACCCTGCATCTGTGGAATACCTGAATAGACAACAAATCATCCCAAATTGAGGAGGTGGACTTTGGGAGCAACGATATATATACTTTTTCCCCTTTTTCTCTTTTTGTGAGTGTGTATGTGTATGCTTCTGTGTGTGATTTTGTCTGTATAGCTTTGCTTTTACCATTTATCCTAGGGTTCTGTCTGTCTTTTTTTTTTTTTTAAATTACTTTAAAAAGTTTTGTCCTAATTATTTTTTATTTTAATAATTTTATTTTATTTTACTTTATCTTCTTCTTTCTTTCTTCCCCCCCCCCTTTTATTCTGAGCCCTGTGGAGGACAGATTCTTGGTGCTCCAGCCAGGAGTCAGTGCTGTGCCACTGAGGTGGGAGAGCCAAGTTCAGGACACTGGTCCACAAGAGAACTCCCAGCTTCACATAATATCAAACGTCAAAAATCTCCCAGAGATCTCCATCTCAATGCCAAGACCCAGCTCCACTCAACGACCAGCAAGCTACAGTGCTGGACACCCTATGCCAAACAACTAGCAAGACAGGAACACAATCCCACCCATTAGCAGAGAGGCTACCTAAAATCATAGTAAGTCAACAGAAACCCCGTAACACACCACCAGATGTGGACCTGCCCACCAGAAAGACAAGATCCAGCCTTATCCACCAGAACACAGGCACCATTCCCCTCCACCAGGAAGCCTACACAACTCACTGAATGAACTTTAGCCACTGCGGACAGACACCAAAAACAATGGGAACTACAAACCTGCAGCCTGTGACAAGGAGACCCCAAATACAGTAAGTTAAGCAAAATGAGGAGACAGAGAAACACATGGCAGATGAAGGAACAAGGCAAAACCCCACCAGACCTAACAAATGAAGAGGAAATAGGCAGTCTACCTGAAAAATAGTTCAGAATAATGATAGTAAATATGATCCAAAATCTTGGAAATAGAATGGAGGAAATACAAGAAATGTTTAACAAGAACCTGGAAGAACTAAAGAGCAAACAAACACTGATGAACAACACAATAAATGAAATTAAAAATTCTCTAGAAGGGATCAATGGCAGAATAACTGAAGCAGAAGAACGGAGAAATGACCGGGAAGATAAAATAGTGGAAATAACGACTGCAGAGCAGAATAAAGAAAAAAGAATGAAAAGAATTGAGGACAGTCTCACAGACCTCTGGGAAAACATTAAATGAACCAACATTCGAATTATAGGAGTTCCAGAAGAAGAAGAGAAAAAGAAAGGGACTGAGAAAATATTTGAAGAGATTATAGTTGAAAACTTCCCTAAAATGGGAAAGAAAATACTTAATCAAGTCCAGGAACCAGAGAGTCCCATACAAGATAAATCCAAGGAAAAACATGCCATGACACATATTAATCAAACTATCAAAAATTAAATACAAAGAACACATATTAAAAGCAGCAAGGGAAAAACAAATAACACACAAGGGAATCCTCATAAGGTTAGCAGCTGATCTTTCAGCAGAAACTCTGCAAGCCAGAAGGGAGTGGCAGGACATACTTAAAGTGATGAAGGAGAAAAACCTACAACCAAGATTACTCTACCCAGCAAGGATCTCATTCAGATTTGAAGGAGAAATTAAAACCTTTACAGAGAAGCAAAATCTAAGAGAATTCAGCACCACCAAACCAGCTTTACAACAAATGCTAAAGGAACTTCTCTAGGCAGGAAACACAAGAGAAGGAAAAGACCTACAATAATAAACCCCAAACAATTAAGAAAATGGTAATAGGAACATACATATCAATAATTACTTTAAATGTAAATGGATGAACTGCTCCCACCAAAAGACATAGACTGGCTGAATGGATACAAAAACACGATCTGTATATATGCTGTCTACAAGAGACCCACTTCAGACCTAGGGACACATACAGACTGAAAGTGAGGGAATAGAAAAAGATATTCCATGCAAATGGAAATCAAAAGAAAGCGGGAGTAACAAATCTCATACCAGACAAAATAGACTTTAGAACAAAGAATGATCAAGTGATCAATCCAAGAAAAAGATATAACAATTGTAAATATTTATGCACCCAACATAGGAACACCTCAATACATAAGGCAAATACTAACAGACATGAAAGGGTAAATTGACAGTAACACATTCATACCAGGGGACTTTAACACCCCACTTTCCCCAATGGACAGATCATCCATAATGAAAATAAATAAGGAAACACAAGCTTTAAAAGATACATTAAACAAGTTGGACTTAATTGATATTTATAGGTCATTCCATCCAAAAACAACAGAATACACATTCTTCTCAAGTGCTCATGGAACATTCTCCAGGATAGATCATATCTTGGGTCACAAATCAAGCCTTGGTAAATTTAAGAAAATTGAAGTCGTATCAAGTATCTTTTCTGACCACAATGCTATGAGACTAGATATCAATTACAGGAAAAAATCTGTAAGAAATACAAGCACGGACCCTGGAGGAAGATGGCGGAAGAGTAAGACGCGGAGATCACCTTCCTCCCCACAGATACATCAGAAATTCATCTACACGTGGAACAACTCCTACAGAACACCTACTGAACGCTGACAGAAGACCTCAGACCCCCCAAAAGGCAAGAAACTCCCCACATACCTGGGTAGGGCAAAAGAAAAAAGAATAAACAGAGACAAAAGGATAGGGACGGGACCTGCACCAGTGGGAGGGAGCCATGAAGGAGGAATGGTTTCCACACACTACAAGCCCCTTCGCGGGCGGAGACTGCAGGTGGCGGAGGGGGAAAGCTTCGGAGTAGCGGAAGAGAGCACAGCAACAGGGGTGTGGAGGGCAAAGCGGAGAGATTCTGGCACAGAGGATCGGTGCCCTCAGGCACACACCAGCCCGAGAGGCTTGTCTGCTTGGCCTCCGGGGCGGGCGGGGCTGGGAGCTGAGGCTCGGGTATCGGGTTTCAGTCGGAGCGCAGGGAGAGGACTGGGGCTGGCGGCAGGAAGAGAGCCTGAGGGGGTTAGTGCACCACGGCTAGCCCGGAGGGAGTCCGGGGAAAGGGTCTGGAGCTGCCGAAGAGGCAAGAGACTTTTTTCCCTTTTGTTTCCTGGTGCGCGAGGAGAGGGCATTAAGAGGGCTGCTTGGGGAAGCGCCGGAGACAGGCGCGGACCTCGGAGACGGGCGTGGGACGCTGGGGCTGCTGCTGCCGCCTCCGCGGCGGGGCCTGTGTGCGAGCACGGGTCACTGTCCACCCTGCCTTCCGGGGGGCCTGTGCACCCCGCCACTGCCGGGGTCCCGGGACCTGGGGACGGCTTTCCCGGGAAAACGCACGGAGTGCCACGGGCTGCTGCAACGTCACGCCGGCCTCTGCCGCCGCAGGCCCTCCCCACACTGCGCGCCCCTCCCTCCCCTCTGCCTGAGTGAGCCAGAGCCCCCGAATCAGTGGCTCCTTTAAACCCATCCTGTCTGAGCGAAGAACGGACGCCCTCCGGCAACCTACGCGCAGAGGCGGGGCCAGGTCCAAGGCTGAGACCCGGGAGCTGTGAGAGCAGAGATAGGGAAATCTCTCTGTGCAGCCTCGGAGGCAGCGGATTAAAGCTCCACGGTCCATTTGATGTGCCCTGCGTCTGTGGAGTGCATAAATGGACAGCGAATCATCCCAAATTGAGGAAGTGGACTTTGAGGACAAGATTTAAGACTTTCCCCCCTTTTCCTCTTTTTACAACGAATTATCCCAAATTAAAGAGGTGGACTTAGAGAGCAAGATTTCAGACTTCTCGCCCTTTTCCTCTTTTTACAACGAATTATCCCAAATTGAGGAGGTGGACTTGGAGAGCAAGATTTTTGATTTTTTCCCCTGCTCTATTTTGTGAATGTGTATGTGTAATCTTCTGTGTAAGATTCTCTCTGTATAGCTTTGCTTCCACCATAGGTCCCAGGGTTCTATCTGTCCGTTTTTTTTTTCAATAATTACTTTTTAATTTTAATAACGCTACTATATTTCATACTTTATTCTATTTTACTTTACCTGCTCTTTCTTTTTTTCCTACCTTCCCTTCCTCCCTCCCTCCATCCATCCGCTCCTCCTTTCCTTCTTTCTTTTTCTTTCCTCCCTCCCTCCCTCCCACCCTTCTTCTTTCCACTTTCTTTTTCTTTCCTTCCTCCCTCCCTCCCTCCCGCCTGTCTTTCTTTCTTTCTTTCCTTCCTCCCTCCCTCCCTCCCTTCTTCCATTCACTCTTCCTTTTGCTTTCATTCCTCCCTCCATCCCTCCTTTCTTTCTTTCTTTCTTTCTTTCTTTCTTTCCATCCTTCTTCCCTCCCTCCCTCCTTTCTTTCTTTCTTTCTTCCTTCCTTCCTTTCTTCCCTTCCTCCTTTCTTTCCCTCTCTCTTTCTTTCTTCTACTAATACTTTCTTTCTACTTTTTCTCCCTGTTATTCTGAGCCGGGAGGATGAAAGGCTCTTGGTGCGGCAGCCAGGAGTCAGTGCTGTGCCTCTGAAGTGGGAGAGCCAACTTCAGGACATAGGTCCACAAGAGACCTCCCAGCTCCACAAAATATCAAGCAGCGAAAATCTCCCAGAGATCTCCATCTCAACAGCAGCACCCAGCTTCAGTCAACGACCAGCAAGCTACAGTGCTGGTCACCCTATGCCAAGCAACTAGCAAGACAGGAACACAACACCACCCATTAGCAGAGAGGCTACCTAAAAACATAATAAGGCCACAGGCACCCCAAAACACACCACCAGACGTGGACCTGTCCACCAGAAAGACAAGATCGAGCCTCAACCACCAGAACACAGGCATTAGTCCCCTCCACCAGGAAGCCTACACAACCTACTGAAACAACCTTAGCCACTGGGGACACACACCAAAAACAACAGGAACTACGAATCTGCAGCCTGCAAAAAGGCGACCCCAAACACAGGAAGATAAGCAAAAGGAGAAGACAGAAAAACACACAGCAGGTGAAGGAGCAAGATAAAAACCTACCAGACCTAACAAATGAAGAGGTAATAGGCAGTCTACCTGAAAAAGAATTCAGAATAATGATAGTAAAGTTGATCCAAGATTCTATTTCCAAGATCCAAAATCTTGGAAATAGAATAGACAAAATGCAAGAAACAGTTAACAAGGACCGAGAAGAACTAAAGATGAAACAAGCATCGATTAAAAACACAATAAATGAAATGAAAAATACTCTAGATGGGATCAATAGCAGAATAACTAAAGCAGAAGAACGGATAAGTGAGGTGGAAGATAAAATAGTGAAAATAACTGCTGCAGAGCAAAATAAAGAAAAAAGAATGAAAAGAACAGAGGACAGTCTCAGAGACCTCTGGGACAACATTAAACGCACCAACATTGGAATTTTAGGGGTTCCAGAAGAAGAAGAGAAAAAGAAAGGAACTGAGAAAATATTTGAAGAGAATATAGTTGAAAACTTCCCTAATATGGGAAAGGAAATAATTAATCAAGTCCAGGAGGCACAGAGAGTCCCATAGAGAATAAATCCAAGGAGAAATACGCCAAGACACATATTAATCAAACTGTCAAAAATTAAACACAAAGAAATCATATTAAAAGCAGCAAGGGAAAAAAAAAACAAATAACACACAAGGGAATCCACATCAGGTTAACAGTTGATCTCTCAGCAGAAATTCTAAAAGCCAGAAGCGAGTGGCAGGACATAATTAAAGTGATGAAGGAGAGAAACCTGCAACCAAGATTACTCTACCCAGCAAGGATCTCATTCAGATTTGATGGAGAAATTAAAACGTTTACAGAGAAGCAAAAGCTGAGAGAGTTCAGCACCACCAAACCAGCTTTACAACAAATGCTAAAGGAACTTCTCTAGGCAAGAAACACAACAGAAGGAATGTACCTACAATAACGAACCCAAAGCAATTAAGGAAATGGGAATAGGAACATACATATCAATAATTACCTTAAATGTAAATGGACTAAATGCTCCCACCAAAAGACACAGAGTGGCTAAATGGATACAAAAACAAGACCCATATATATGCTGTCTACAAGAGACCCACTTCAGACCTAGAGACACATACAGATTGAAGGTAAGGGGATGGAAAAAGATATTCCATGCAAATGGAAATCAAAAGAAAGCTGGAGTAGCAATTCTCATATCAGACAAAATAGACTTTAAAATAAAGACTATTACAAGAGACAAAGAAGGACACTACATAATGATCAAAGGATCGATCCAAGAAGAAGATATAACAATTATAAATATTTATGCACCCAATGTAGGAGCACCTCAATACATAAGGCAAATACTAACAGCCATAAAAGGCGAATTCAACAGTAACACAATCATAGTAGGGGACTTTAACACCCCACATTCACCAATGGACAGATCATCCAAAAGGAAAGTAAATAAGGAAACAGAAACTTTAAATGATACATTAAACAAGATGGATTTAATTGATATTTATAGGACATTCCATCCAAAAACTACAGAATACACTTTTTTCTCAAGTGCTCATGGAACATTCTCCAGGATAGATCATATCTTGGGTCACAAATCAAGCCTTGGTAAATTTAAGAAAATTGAAATTGTATCAAGTATCTTTTCCGACCACAATGCTTTGAGACTAGATATCAATTACAGGAAAAGAGCTGTAAAAAATACAAACACATGGAGGCTAAACAATACACTACTTAATAACGAAGTGATCACTGAAAAAATCAAAGGGGAAGTTAAAAAATACCTAGAAACAAATGACAATGGAGACACGACGACCCAAAACCTATGGGATGCAGCAAAAGCAGTTCCAAGAAGGAAGTTTATAGCGATACAATCCCACCTTAAGAAACAGGAAACATCTCGAATAAACAACCTAACCTTGCACCTAAAGCAATTAGAGAAAGAAGAAAAAAAACATCCCAAAGTTAGCAGAAGGAAAGAAATCATAAAAATCAGATCAGAAATAAATGAAAAAGAAATGAAGGAAATGATAGCTAAGATCAATAAAACTAAAAGCTGGTTCTTTGAGAAGATAAACAAAATAGATAAACCATTAGCCAGACTCATCAAGAAAAAAAGGGAGAAGACTCAAATCAATAGAATTAGAAATGAAAAAGGAGAAGTAACAACTGACACTGCAGAAATACAAAAGATTATGAGAGATTACTACAAGCAACTCTATGCCAATAAAATGGACAACCTGGAAGAAATGGACAAATTCTTAGAAATGCACAACCTGCCAAGACTGAATCAGGAAGAAATAGAAAATATGAATAGACCAATCACAAGCACTGAAATTGAAACTGTGATTAAAAATCTTCCAACAAACAAAAGCCCAGGACTAGATGGCTTCACAGGCGAATTCTATCAAACATTTAGAGAAGAGCTAACACCTATCCTTCTCAAACTCTTCCAAACAATATCAGAGGAAGGAATACTCCCAAACTCATTCTACGAGGCCACCATCACCTTGATACCAAAGCCACGCAAGGATGTCACAAAGAAAGAAAACTACTGGCCAATATCACTGATGAACATAGATGCAAAAATCCTCAACAAAATACTAGCAAACAGAATCCAACAGCACATTAAAAGGATCATCCACCATGATCAAGTGGGGTTTATTCCAGGAATGCAAGGATTCTTCAATATACGCAAATCAATCAATGTGATACACCATATTAAAAAGTTGAAGGAGAAAAACCATATGATCATCTCAATAGATGCAGAGAAAGCTTTCGACAAAATTCAACACCCAATTATGATAAAAACCCTGAAGAAAGTAGGCATAGAGGGAACTTTCCTCAACATAATAAAGGCCATATATGAAAAACCCACAGCGAACATTGTCCTCAATGGTGAAAAACTGAAACCATTTCCACTAAGACCAGGAACAAGGCAAGGCTGCCCACTCTCACCACTCTTATTCAACCTAGTTTTGGAAGTTTTAGCCACAGCAATCAGAGAAGAAAAGGAAATAAAAGGAATCCAAATTGGAAAAGAAGAAGTAAAGCTGCCACTGTTTCCAGATGACATGATACTATACATGGAGAATCCTAAAGATGCTACCAGAAAACTACTAGAGCTAATCAATGAATTTGGTAAAGTAGCAGGATACAAAATTAATGCACTGAAATCTCTGGCATTCCTGTACACTAATGATGAAAAATCTGAAAATGAAATGAAGAAAACACTCCCATTTACCATTGCAACAAAAAGAATAAAATATCTAGGAATAAACCTACCTAAGGAGACAGAAGACCTGTATGCAGAAAATTATAAGACACTGATGAAAGAAATTAAAGATGATACAAATAGATGGAAAGATATACCATGCTGCTGGATTGGAAGAATCAATTTTGTGAAAATGACTCTACTACCCAAAGCAATCTACAGATTCAATGCAATCCCTATCAAACTACCACTGGCATTTTTCAAAGAACTAGAACAAAAAATTTCAAAATTTGTTTGGAAAACAAAAGACCCTGAATAGCCAAAGCAATCTTGAGAACGAAAAATGGAGCTGGAGGAATCAGGCTCCCTGACTTCAGACTATACTACAAAGCTACAGTAATCAAGACAGTGTGGTACTGGCATAAAAACAGAAAGATAGATCAATGGAACAGGATAGAAAGCCCAGAGATAAACCCACGCCCATATGGTCAACTTATCTTTGATAAAGGAGGCAGGAATGTACAGTGGAGAAAGGACAGCCTCTTCAATAAGTGGTGCTGGGAAAACTGGACAGGGACATGTAAAAGGATGAGATTAGATCATTCCCTAACACCATACACAAAAATAAGCTCAAAATGGATTAAAGACTTAAATGTAAGGCCCGAAACTATCAAACTCTTAGAGGAAAACATAGGCAGAACACTCTATGACATAAATCACAGCAAGATCCTTTTGGACACACCTCCTAGAGAAATGGAAATAAAAACAAAGATAAACGAATGGGACCTAATGAAACTTCAAAGCTTTTGCACAGCAAAGGAAACCATAAACAAGATCAAAAGACAACCCTAAGAATGGGAGAAAATATTTGCAAATGAAGCAACTGACAAAGGATTAATCTCCAAAATTTATAAACAGCTCATGCAGCTCAATAGCAAAAAAACAAACAACCCAATCCAAAAATCGGCAAAAGACTTAAATAGGCATTTCTCCATAGAAGATATACAGACTGCCAACAAACACTTGAAAGAATGCTCAACATCATTAATCATTAGAGAAATGCAAATCAAAACTACAATGAGATATCATCTCACACCAGTCAGAATGGCCATCATCAAGAAATCTAGAAACAATAAATGCTGGAGAGGGTGTGGAGAAAAGGGAACACTCCTGCACTGCTGGTGGGAATGTGAATTGGTACAGCCACTATGGAGAACAGTATGGAGGTTCCTTAAAAAACTAAAAATAGAACTACCATATGACCCAGCAATCCCACTACTAGGTATATACCCTGAGAAAACCATAATTCAAAAAGAGACATGTACCAAAATGTTCATTGCAGCTCTATTCACAATAGCCCGGAGCTGGAAACAACCTAAATGTCCATCATCGGATGAATGGATAAAGAAGATGTGGCACATATATACAATGGAATAGTACTCAGCCATAAAAAGAAACGAAACTGAGCTATTTGTAATGAGGTGGATAGACCTAGAGTCTGTCATACAGAGTGAAGTAAGTCAGAAAGAGAAAGACAAATACTGTATGCTGACACATATATATGGAATTAAAAATAAATGTCATGAAGAACCTAGGGGTAAAACGGGAATAAAGACACAGACCTAATTGAGAATGGACTTGAGGATATGGGGAGGCGGAAGGGCAAGCTGTGACAAAGCGAAAGAGAGGCATGGACATATATATAGTACCAAACGTAAGGTAAATTGATAGTGGGAAGCAGCCGCAGAGCACAGGGAGATCAGTTCGGTGCTTTGTGACCTCCTGGAGTGGTGGGATGGGGAGGTTTGGAGGGCGGGAGATGCATGAGGGAAGGGATGTGGGAACAGATGTATATGTATGACTGATTCACTTTGTTATAAAGCAGAAACTAAAAAAAAAAAAAAAGAAATACAAACACATGGAGGCTAAACAACACACTACCTAATAACCAAGAGTTCACTAAAGAAATCAAAGAGGAAATCAAAAATACCTAGAAACAAATGACAATGAAAACACAATGGCCCAAAACCTATGGGATGCAGCAAAAGCAGTTCTTAGAGGGAAGTTTATAGCAATACAAGCCTACCTTAAGAAGCAAGAAACATCTCAAATAAACAACCTAATCTTACACCTAGAGGAATTTGAGAGACAAGAACAAAAAAAACCCAAAGTTAGCAGAAGGAAGAAATCATCAAGATCAGATCAGAAATAAATGAAAAAGAAATGAAGGAAATGATAGCAATGATCAATAAAACTAAAAGCTGGTTCTTTGAGAAGATTAACAAAATTGATAAACCATTAGCCAGGCTTATCAAGAAAAAAAGGGAGAAGACCTAAATCAATAGAATTAGAAATGAAAAAGGAGAAGTAACCACTGACACTGCAGAAATAGAAAGGATCATGAGAGATTACTACAAGTAACTCTATGCCAATAAAATGCACAACCTGGCAGAAACTGACAAATTGTTAGAAATGCACAACCTTCTGAGACTGAACGAGGAAGAAATAGAAAATATGAACAGACCAATCACAAGCACTGAAATTGAAACTGTGATTAAAAATATTCCAACAAACAAAAGCTCAGGACCAGATTGCTTCATAGGCGAATTCTATGAAACATTTAGAGAAGAGCTAACACCTATCCTTCTCAAACTCTTCCAATATATAGCAGAGGGAGCAAAACTTCCAAACTCATTCTGCAAGGACACCATCACCCTGATACCAAAACCAGACAAAGATTTCACAAAGAAAGAAAACTACAGGCCAATATCACTGATGAACATAGATGCAAAAATCCTCAACGAAATGCTAGCAAACAGAATCCAACAGCACAGTAAAAGGATCATACATCATGAGCAAGATGGGTTTATACCAGGAATGCAAGGATTCTTCAATATACTCAAATCAATCAATGTGATACACCATATTAGCAAATTGAAGGAGAAAAACCATATGATCATCTCAATAGATGCAGAGAGAGCTTTCAACAAAATTCAACACCCATTTATGTTAAAAACCCTCCAGAAAGTAGGCATAGAGGGAACATTCCTCAACATCATAAAGGCCATTTATGGCCTTTATATGGCCATAAAACCCACAGCCAACATCGTCCTCAATGGTGAAAAACTGAAACCATTTCCACTAAGGTCAGGAACAAGACAAGGTTGCCCACTCTCACCACTCTTATTCATCATAGTTTTGGAAGTTTTAGCCACAGCAATCAGAGAAGAAAAAGAAATAATGGAATCCAAATAGGAAAAGAAGTATAGCTGTCACTGTTTGCAGATGACATGATACTATACATAGAGAATCCTAAGGATGCTACCAGAAAAGTACTAGAGCTAATCAATGAATTTGGTAAAGTAGCAGGATACAAAATTAATGCACAGAAATCTCTTGCATCCCTATACACTAATGATGAAAAATCTGAAAGTGAATTTAAGAAAGCACTCCCATTTACCATTGCAACAAAAAGAATAAAATATCTAGGAATACACCTACCTAAGGAGACAAAAGACCTGTATGCAGAAAATTATAAGACACTGATGAAAGAAATTAAAGATGATACAAATAGATGGAAAGATATACCATGTTCTTGGATTGGAAGAATCAACATTGTGAAAATGACTCTACTACCCAAAACAATCTACAGATTCAATGCAATTCCTATCAAACTACCACTGGCATTTTTCACAGAACTAGAACAAAAATTTTCACAATTTGTATGGAAACACAAAAGACCCTGAATAGCCAAAGTAATCTTGAGAAAGAAAAACAGAGCTGGAGGAATCAGGCTCCCTGACTGCACACTATACTACAGAGCTACAGTAAGCAAGACAGTATGGCACCTGCAGAAAAACAGAAATATAGATCAATGGAACAGGATAGAAAACCCAGAGATAAACCCACGCACATAGGGTCACCTTATCTTTGATAAAGGCGGCAAGAATATACAGTGGATTAAAGACAGCCTTTTCAATAAGTGGTGCTGGGAATACTGGACAGCTACATGTAAAAGAATGAAATTAGAACACTCCCTAACACCATACACAAAAATAAACTCAAAATGGATTAAAGACATAATGTAAGGCCAGACACCATCAAATCTTAGAGGAAAACATAGGCAGAACACTCTATGACATAAATCACCGCAAGATCCTTTCTGACCTACCTTCTAGAGAAATGGAAAGAAAAACAAAAATAAGCAAATGGGACCTAAGGAGACTTAAAAGCTTTTGCACAGCAAAGGAAACCATAAACAAGATGAAAAGAGAACCCTCAGAATGGGAGAAAATATTTGCAAATGAAGCAACTGACAAAGGATTAATCTCCAAAACATATAAGCAACTCATGCAGCCCAATAGCAAAATAACAAACAACTCAATACACAAATGGGCAGAAGACCTAAATAGACATTTCTCCAAAGAAGGTATACAGATTGCCAGCAAACATATGAAAGAATGGTCAACATCAGTAATCATTAGAGAAATGCATATCAAAACTACAATGAGATATCATCTCACACCGGTCAGAATGGCCATCATTAAAGAATCTAGAAACAATAAATGCTGGAGAGGGTGTGGAGAAAAGGGGATCCTCTTGCACTGTTGGTGGGAATGTAAACTGATACAGCCCCTATGGAGAACAGTATGGAGGTTCCTTAAAAAACTAAAAATAGAACTATCATACGACCCAGCAATCCCACTACTGGGCATACACACTGAGAAAACCATAATTCAAAAAGAGTCATGTACCAAAATGTTCATTGCAGCTCTATTTACAATAGCCAGGACATGGAAGCAACCTAAGTGTCCATCAACAGATGAATGGTAAAGAAGATGTGGCACATATATACAATGGAATATTACTCAGCCATAAAAAGTTATGAAACCTAATTATTTGTAGTGAGGTGGATGGACCTAGAGACTATCATACAGAGTGAAATAAGTCACAAAGAGAAAAACAAATACTGTATGCTAACACATATATATGGAATCTAAAAAAAAATGATAATGATCAGAAGATCCTAGGGGCAAGATGGTAACATAGATGTGGATGTACTAGAGAATGGACTTGAGGATATGGGGAGGGGGAAGGGTAAGCTGGGACAAAGTGAGAGAGTTGCATGGACATATATACAGTACCAAATGTAAAATAGATAGCTAGTGGGAAGCAGCCGCATAGCACAGGGAGATTAGCTCGGTGCTTTGTGACCACCTAGAGGGCTGAGATAGAGAGGGTGGGAGGGAGGGAGATGCAAGAAGGAAGAGACCTGGGGACATATGTATATGTATAACTGATTCACTTTGTTATAAAGCAGAAACTGACAGACCGTTGTAAAGCAATTCTACTCTAATAAAGATGTTAAAAAAAAAAAGAAGCTTCATGGGATATGACATTATTCATCCTCTTAACTGGCTTAAAACCTAGATTCAGAAGTGAAGCATAATATACAGACTATTTAGTACAATGTAACACATTTTCCAGTTGGGGAAGTTGAGGCCTAGAGATGATTAAGTGCCTTCTCCAGTATAATAAAGCTAGTAGTCATCTCAAACTCATATCTTCTAACTTCTAGTATGCTATTTTTTCTCAGTGCCAGAGTACCTCCCCATTGATTGTATTTTAATTCTTAACTAGATTTATTATTTATATATTCATCTCTTCACTTATTCATTCTTCATTTATTTGACCATTTATTTTCTTAGAGAATCTTATCAGTGTGTCTTCAAGTCATTCAAGACCAACAATGGACCAAAGGAGAAAGGCTAGACCTTAAGCAGGTTTACAAGCTTTTAAATCTATCTTCCCATGATAACATAGTTCCTCTTTGTAGGACAAATGGAGAAAGTAGATGCAAGAAAATCACATCCCCGCCACCAAGATGCACACAAACTCACACTATTACAGGCTGTGAGACACTAGGCAGAAGAGTAGTTCAACACTCACTGATAAACTGCTTCAAGTGCCATGGCAGTCATGTCCACAAATGCAATACAAGGAGCTGTTAACATCTTGCAGGAAATGGTGGCCAACAAACGGGTGATCAGCTGTCAGAGTCTTTCTCCTTTTGAGAAAACTTTTGGGGAATGTAACAGGTGTGCAAGGCCAAACTACAAAAGCTGCAGGAGCCATGGGTTAAAGCTGTAACTACTTAATCCTATATGAATAAACTTGCAACTTAATATCAACTTTTATGACTATGAACAAGCAAGGCATGAAAACAAATATGCATCATCAACCTCCAATTCTGGAGAGGTCCTATTAGTGATTTGCATAATATCATTACAGATTTGAAAGGAAATATACTCAGTAAAGCCCTTGGAATCTAGCCTGTATGTAGGTAGAGATGCTCAAGCATTTTTTTCCTGCTTTACCTGCACCCATAAAACAAACACTGGTATATTAATTTTCTGTTGCTGTGTAACAATTACCACAAAGTTAGCAGCTTAAAACAACAGTCACTTCTTCACTCACAGTTCTGTATGTGGCATGGTTGAGTTCTCTGCTCAGGATCTCAGGAGGGTGAAATCAAGGGGTTGGTTGAGGCTTCAATCTCATCTGACATATGTGACCCTCTTCCAGGCTCACTTAGGTTTGAGGCAGAGCTCAGTTCCTTGAAGCTGAATTGGGGTTCCTGTTCCCTTGCTGGCTGTCAGTCAGAGGGCTCTCAGCTCCTAAATGTCACCCACATTCTTTGCCATGTAGCCCACTCCATCTTCAAAGCCAGCAATGGGGAATCTCCCTCCCATCAAATTTCTTTCACATTCTAAATCTCTTTCTCCTGGTAGAGCCTTGTTCTATTTTATGGTGTCACCTGATTAGGTTAGGCCTACAAATTAGAATCTCTCCATTTAAAAGTCAACTGACTTGAGACCTTCATTATATCTGCAGAATCCCCTCACAGCAGCGCCTAGGTTAATGTTTGAATAACTGGGTGAAGGAGTGTATACCCCAAGGGTTGGGAATCTTGGAGGATCTTAGAAGTTTTTCACAACTGAAAATATTATGACTTTCATAAAAAGGGACAGAAATCTATAGCTTTCAAAGAAAAACATGTGAGATTTAAAATCTTCTCTAATTTTTATGGAGTTGGGGCAGAACTATTTCATTAAAAGGGAATTCTGTTTTAAGCATAAAATTAGAAGACGACTGTTTTATTCAAGTAACGACTTGGGAATACAAAGTGAACTCTTCTAAATTAAAGTAGGAAAAAAGCTAAAAGTAATCCCTGATCATGACCTAATTAGCACTTTGCATTCCTTTAAGGAGAGGGCAAGTACAGAAGATATTTATTCAGAGTAACGTAACCTATAATCTGCATGAAATCCAATTTATCATATCCATTACACCTTCATTAACTATGATTATTCAGTCGTTAGAAGGATGTATTTATGGCATGATTTTTCCAAAGATGTTATCAATAAAAACATATGATAATATGAATAATTTTGTGACTTTGCTTTCTGCAGTCTTGAAGACTGAAAGATATACACCTTGAAGAAAATATAGAGCAGCATGAATTGTTAATGATCAGAGTTGGGATATTCATTTCCTTAGTAACAAAACTCTAAGCTGGGGACTTCCCTGGTGGTCCAGTGATTAAGACTCTGCGCTCCCAATGCAAGGGGATTGGGTTTGATCCCTGGTCAGGGAACTAGATCCCGCATGCCACAACTAAAGAGCCCACACGTGGCAATGAAGATTCCACGTGCCGCAACTAAGACTTGGCACAGCCCAATGAATAAATAAATATTTTTAAAAAGAAACAAAAAAACCCCTCTGAGCTGATGACTTCTATATATGTGAGTTCAAAGATGACTTGAGTAAGCAGAAGACATCATGGACCCCCTATTCCACATGGATCTTCCTTTTCCTACAAAGACCTCCCTTGAAGGCAGTAACTTTGGCTCACTCCACAGTCAACTACATGCCCTTTATCATTTTTGCTCTAAGCTCCAAATCTTTCCTTTTCAGGATTATTTTTCTGCTTTCTTGTAGTTACATGTTACAATCATACAAATGTAGATACATGTGATTATTATAAAAATGCCAATTTACAGACAGGTTATGTTCCCATAAATCTTCATAGAGTTTTCTGGTGTTTAAGATGTACTATCTGATTTAAAAAGAAAGTATTGGTTAGTTTCCCAGGCCAACCTACAAGTCTACTGAACTAATATAAACTGTCAAAGGTGCTAAATGCATTGAATTCCTGGGAGACGGTGCAGAAAATTTGCTCCTCTTTTCCTAGCCTGGCTCCCATCCCTGGAGGAAAGTTCTTATAGAACTAAATTGCCAGACTCTCCTTCCACCAATGAAAATTATCATTCCCTTTGAGTGGCTGAACTCAGTCATTTGTTACAGAAAAGCAACTTTTTGTGGTGACCTAATATGCTCTGATATTCCTGTGACTATTTTCGAATGACCATTTAGTACTAAAAGTGATAAGAACAAGAGCTACTATTTAGTAAGTGCTGACTTCGTAGGATATGTTGATTTTATCCTTTAAATGCTCTTCTCAGTAGAATGATTTATCTTCATTTTACGGGTGAACAACTTGCTCAATTCATGCAGCCAAAAGCAGAGGCAGAACCTAGCTCTGGCCACTGTGACTCAGAAGCCCTTTTCTTCTGTAGTATCATATTTTCTTTTGAGAGTGATTTTTTCCCTTTCACAGAACAGGCTTCCTATTAATCCAAATGAATAATGTGTGGAATATCAAGAAGCATAAGAGGCAGGTGAGGAGTTTTATGAAGTGAAAGCAGAGGTTGGTTTACTGACCAGAGGGACCACCCATGTCCATTGTGGTCAAGTCTTGAATTTGTTTTTGCTTTCACTTCTTCTTCCTTTCTACTGGCTTTAAATTCTTGTGAACTCTCAAGAAGTTAGCATTCCCTTATCCCTCTCCAGACAGTAGCAGAGGTCATCTAGAAGGAAGGAGGAGGAAGGAAAGAGAGCTGTGAAAGCAGGCATGTACAAGGAGAATTAATTACCATATTTGGGCTTGTCTGTAAACTTTGGAGGCTTTTATTTAATTTGACACTTTTTCCATGCTGCCACATGTTCCCTATAAGTTTTTATTTCTTGAGATATTATGTGTACACCTATCTTCTTGCCCCAAAGTGCAGAAGATCTTGAAGACAGTGAGTAAGTCATATACAGCATTGAGGCATTTCTCAAGAAGTGTTCCCAGGTAGTGGAGTAAAGGGAGGTTTCCCATATTTAAATATGTTTGGGAAAAAATGGGTTAAAGAAAGTTAAATAGGATTCTCACTTCTAGAAGTCTTAGAGCCTTTAATGGTTTTAAACGGGAGTAAGGGTGAGGCAGCATTTCTGCTTTGGTTTTTGCATATATCCTGTTCACTGACACAACCCCAGTACCAAATACATTATCTGACTCTTGGTAAATACTTGAATACTATTTAATGAATTGGACTGAAATAAAAGTTTTCCAAATGTGCTCATTAAAAATCATCCTATCTGGGCTTCCCTGGTGGCGCAGTGGTTGAGAATCTGCCTGCCGATGCAGGGGACTCGGGTTCGTGCCCCGGTCCGGGAAGATCCCACATGCCGCGGAGAGGCTGGGCCCGTGAGCCATGGCTGCTGAGCCTGCGCATCCAGAGCCTGTGCTCCGCAATGCGAGAGGCCACAACAGTGAGAGGCCCGCGTACCGCAAAAAAAAAAAAAAATCATCCTATCTAGTGGTATCTCATGGGAGTCTGATGTTCCACAGAACACAGTTTTGAAAACATGGCTCTAGATTTATTTACACCAGTGTGCTGCTCCATGGAATGCTTTATTGTCAGGAGGTTAAAAAAAAAAAGACAAGAAGAAACAAAGAAAACTGCTGGTATTCCTTCTATATTTAACTCCCAGATATGAATGGCGTGAGGGCTGGGACAAAGAGAGAGAGGCAAAATTGAATAAAATACCACGGTGAGTCTAGACCAAAGAACATCTTCTGTAGAAAATACTGAAGAGTTTCAGGCTGAGCTGAATTCAGGGGACTCAGAAAAAGAAAATGAGGATGCCAGAAAAGACAAGACTCAACTTCTTCACGTATCTAGGGAAATGCCTTCACCCTGGTCCCAGGGGTGGAAATTAGGCACACTGGCAAAAAGGGAGCAAAACTGAGAATTTTGAGCTGGAAGAAGAAAACGTGACCTAAAGGGGATTGAGAATACCTCTCCTGGATTCCGCATAGATGTACTTCTTCCTCTTCGAGGGATACTCCCACCCCTGACAGTTCCTGACAGGAACACAATTACTCACTGCTTATCACATCTGACCTGCTGGGCTGGATTTACTACAAATCCTGGCAGCTCTGTCTTTCCTCTAGCATCTACCCAGCCCTAGTGAGTTAAATTAATTTCAGATTCTTATCCCTGCTAGGTTTCCCTGTCCTGGTTCAGTAAGGAGGCATTCTCTAGCCTTATTCTAAGAAGTGACTGGCATTTAATTCTCTCACCTTCATATATAAGCAAAATAGGGAGTTTTATTGTGCTAGTTTAGCACAAAGTCTTTCATTTTATTTTATATTTTAATTTTTTTTGGCTGCGTTGAGTCTTAATTGCAGCATGTGGGCTCCTCTTTGCAGCATGTGGGATCTTTTCATTGCGGGGCAGTGTCTTTATGTGGCACACGGGCTTCTCTCTAGTTGTGACGTGTGGGTTTTCTCTCTCTAGTTGTGGCGTGCGGGCTCCAGAGCGCATGGGCTCTGTAGTTTGCGGCACGTGGGCTCTCTCGTTAAGGCGTACGAGCTCAGTAGTTGTGGCACGCGGGCTTATTTGCCCCCGCGGCATGTGGGATCTTAGTTCCCTGACCAGGGATGGAACCCGCGTCCCCTGCATTGGAAGGCTGATTCTTTACCACTAGACCACCAGGGAGGTCCCACAAAGTCTTTCTTAAATGGTGTTTGTAAGGCCAACTGACCCGAGGCAGGAGAACACAATCAGATTCACAGGTTGCATCAGACCGAAACTCTCCGGACCACCCAGTTCCAGGAACTGACCTGGGGGAGCTTTCCACCCGGCCCAGCCTTCCCGCCTTTCGAGGGGCGGGACTAGCGGTCCCAAGACTGATGTAACCGGCACCAGATATCGCCACGATACCCGAAGAGGCCACCAAATAAGGAATACCCTGCACCCTCCCAGATTCACCACACCCCTTTCTCTTCTTCCCCTATAAAATCTCGCCCAACCCTTGCCCGGGTGCGACTTCTCTGGCCCTTTTCTCTCGGGCCAGTGAACCTCGCCTGGGAGCGCCCCCTAACAAAGCTCACTTGAAGCTTTCCTCTGTTTCGCGGTGCCGTCTGTTAAGATCCGACCTTACAGTGTTGAACTTAGATTTTGCATTAGAGGTAGAGCATAGTCACATGTTAGTTTAAATTAATGCAACATGATTGAACTCACTTCTACTGGGGGTGGTATAGTATTAAGGATAAGAGCCCAATCTCTGGAGTTGAACTACCAGAATTCAAATCCTAGCCCTGCCACTTGCTAGCTCTGTAATAGATGGCAACATATTTGACCCTTTTTTTGTTTTAGTTTGCCCATTTGTAAAATGGAGATGAAATTAATACCTACCTCACAGGATTTCCATGAAAATTAAGTGCATTAATTCATGTGAAATGACCAGCACATAGTAAATGCTATGTAAATATGAGCTATTATCAGTATTTTTGTTCTTCTTAATATTGCACACTTGTTAGAAATTCGCCATGCTGAGAAAGTGGGCATTTCACCCTGAGAATATTCATGGTAGATAATTTTTATACCAGTAGCATTTTGGAATTTAGGATCATCTTGGAGTGGCCCCACAAGAGAAAGCTTAGATAGGTAGTATATTAGGAAATCCCCCAAATATTTTAAATGCAATGTTAATCAACAAAAAATGTGTCCTGGGTGGCCCTGAGTGACACAATGAAATGGAAATCCTGTTTTACAAGTACACTATTAATAAGGGAAAAAGAGATTCAGTAACAAAACAAATTTATTACAGAATGTTCTAATTTACTAGAAAAGGTAGACAGCACCAGATGTTATGGAGTTGTGTGATGTGTGTGTTTGGTTTAGTCTAGCATGTTTTTGACACAAAGTGCAGTCCCACCTATTAAGGTTTGTAAAATATGTCTCAGGTTTGAGGTTAAGGTCTAGGATAGGAGTCTATGTATGTGTGCAAAATGAGTTGTTTGTAGAGCCTTATATACCATAAATATGTCCTAGCAAACTACTGAGAATTAATCATATATTGCAATATTTCTTATTCCTCCTTTGTCATTTAATTTGTCCTTTTATGTATCCATTCAACTATTCATCCATCTGTCCATTTACCCAACTATTTTTCTTTTCCACAACGTTTCATTGAGACTTTATTATGTTTTAAGGAATCATGCAGGGCTTAGGGAGGCAAGGATGAATAAAATATGGTTTCTACCCTCATGTAACTCATGATACAACATATAATGCTTTTGTCTCAATCTCTGCCATATGGATGATAACAAGTATGGTAAACTTCTTTTCTATAAATATTTAAAATATCACAAATAATGAATTTCCATTAAGGTAACAAAAATGAGAGTTAAAGATTATGAAATAATAGAATATATATATATATATATTGGTCTCTGCCCCCAGTTCCTTCTAAAACCCTTGTAATTTCCCAAGTGATGAAGAGCACTAGGAACATCTTTTGTTCTAATATTTGGTCTTTGGCCCCAGTTCCTGAGATAGCGGTCTTAAAGCCCTTGGAGTTTCCTGGGTGATAGCAGTGTCTTTTATTCCAGTTAGATACTCTTGATGGGCTCCTAGATGGCTTCAAGATGGGGGCTAGTCTTTCTGGGGGCCAGAAAGACAAAGCCATGATTAGAAGCTTGGAAATTTAAGCTCCACCACCCCCTTCTATTCTCTGGGAAGAGAAGGGGGCTGGAGATTGAGTTAATAATCATTCATACCTATGTGATGAAGCCTCCACAAAAATTCCAGTTGTATATGATGAAAGAGCTTCTGGGTTGGTGTACACAACTACGTGCTGGGAGGAGGGAGCATCTCAACTCTTTGAGGACAGAATCTCCTGCATTGTGGACCCTTCTAGACGTCACCATATATATTGCCTCATCTGGCTGTTTATAAATATCCTTTAATAACCTTTGTAATAAACTGGTAATCTAGTAGATAAATTGTTTTCCTGAGTTCTGCAGTCACTCTAGCAAATTAATCAAATCAGAGGAGGGGATTGTAGGAAGCTCCATTTTATAGCCCGCCAGTCAGGAACACAGGTAACAACTGGGACTTGGGATTGACATCTGAAGTGGCGGCACGGGCAGTCTTATGGGACTGATCCCTTAACCTGTGGGGCCTGCACTAACTCTGGTTAGTGTCATAATTGAATTGAATTGTAAGATTCCCAACTGGTGTTGGAGAATTGCTTGGGGGAAAACCCTACCCAGCTGATGTCAGAAGTATTGTGTGTGGTAATAGTGTGATAATAAAGAAAAACACAGTTTTTCCAAGACAAAGATTTTTTTTTTAATTCCTTTAAGTTTTTACCTGTCTGGACAAACCTTCTCTAGGCCTATTTGTATTGCAGATCTGCCCTACCTTTTAGAGTCAAAGGACTTTGGCTTCAGTCCATGCTTATAACTCTTTAACATGTATCTTGAGAAGTTAATGAAACCTCTCTGAATTTCAGTTTTCTCACTTGTACAATGGTGATAATAAATACTACCCAAGGATGTGAGGCAGTGAAATGAGTATATGAAGGACTCTAGCACATATCAAATTCCTACTCTGGGTCAGGAGTTTTCATAGGAGCTATCTTATGTATTTGTTGCCACAGCTTGGTGAGGTATGTCTTATCACCATTCACTAATGAGGAACTGAGGATCAGAGAGGAAAATCAACACAGGTTACAAAGCTAAGGGGAGGCCTTATCTTTCTGACTTCAAGTCTATCAGTACCATCATAACCAGGTCACTCTGATAATGAATGTGAAAGCCTTTAGTAGTATGCTAATACTACAGTAATAATACTACAGTTGTTGCTTATATTATTTTTGTATCCGTAGTGGGTCAATTTCCTGTCGTTGCCCAGATGTTTCAGAGGCACAGTTATGAATGTATTGGGGGGTAAGATAGTGTGTATAGCTTGGGTTTAAAGCTCAATAACTCTATGATCTAGGGCTGCTTTCTTTTTCTGTAAAATGGGATAATAATAGTTAACTTATATGAGGATTGTAAATAAATGAGATAATATATGGAAAATGATGAATATTTTGTAAATAGGTAATAAATGGTAGATGCTATTACAGTAATTACAAATAAACTACCACCTACTATAGATTCATATATGCTTATCTGAACATAAATTTCTATTATCTTGGTTTCCAAGTATTTTGTATACATATTTGCCAGCCTCCCTATTTTATCTACAAATACATTATTCTTTGTATGACAGACAATTGGAAAGAAGAAAAGCAAAAGAAAGAAAAGGATACTATAAACTAGCCTTTAAATTTCAATGATATGAATACATATATAGATAAAGCTTTACTGCATAACTAACATTATGAATCTCTTACTCAAATGTTAAATTAAAATGGAAAAATTGATTTTTTTCTCTTGAGAAAGAAAAAAACAGGATATCCTAATAGTTAAGCTCAGGCTTGAGTTCTAGACTGCCTCAAATCCCAGCTTCCACTCATTAGCCTGTGATGTAGGGCTAGTTACTTTTTGATCTATAAAATGGAGATAATAATAGTACCTAATCATAGAATTGTTGTGAGAATTAAATGAGGTAATATAATATGCATATGTGGCACCCAGCAAACACTATGTGTTTGCTAAAAACTAACAAAACAGTAACATTTAATTGATAATTTACACAAAGTTTAGTGATCAGTAAGTAACATGGAGGTTTTACCTTGTTATTTTGGCTTTAAGTCTGAAGATATAGTTTTTGAGTATATTAGAGAATGAACTTGGCAAATTAGCAAGTTGATTTAAATGAGTATTCAAAATGAAATTATAATGTACAACATGAGTGCTTGCGAAGCATTTTCTCTAAATGAGGAAAATGACAAGGAGAAATCTACTTTTTGCATTTATTAAGCAATGCTGAAAATAATGGCAATAGGAAGAGAGAGATGCCAGTCATCTGAGAACAGGACAGCAATCTCAGATGAAGAAGTCATTTGATATTTTATCTTTTAAAAGAGAAATAGTTGAGATTTTCAGTGATTATATCACCCAACTAATCAATTTATAGGAAAGAGTAGGGGTATGGATATTGCTAAAGGCAAATGCAAATGGATATTCACAGCAAAGTTGGAACACTAAATACTATCTCTGAAAGGTAGAGAGGAGGGTCAAAAACCCATAGAAAACAGATCCAAGTTTCAACAGACCAGAAACAGCAAAGATATGAATCAAGTACACTTTGACACAGCTTCCACACTGAGTTTCTTGTTAGTGGAAAAGTAAGGATGGCCGACACGACTATAGAATGTACTGTCAAATTAGTGTAGGTGAGACATAGGGCGTCATAGTAATTATTAAGCATTTGCTTTCCCTCAATCCTTAAGACTGCCTGGCCATCTCCTGCAAATCCTCCAAATCCTGGATTAATGTTCCATTAGTTTATCTTAAAGAAACCATAAACATTCAGTGTTTCTCACTGTCCCCTTTCTTTGTCATGGATGTCCTGAAGAATTGCACTGACCCCCAATATTACTCCTATAATTTACTTCCCTTAAACTGAAAACATTCCTCTAAACACATAAATGTGCATTAGAAAAGAAGGCTTTTGGTGTCCATAATGATGAGACTTGATTTTTTAAAAGAATAATTTGGGGAATATGAAATACGAAAGGTTGGAACTACTGCTCTATAATATCATGATTTCCATAGACATGGAATATGCATTTTCAAATTCAATGAATTTTAATAAGCAAAACACTAATGCTAGATATTTACATTTGTTTATTCATTAATTTGTACAATAAATATGTGGAGTGCCAATTATGTGTGAAGCACTGTAGACCCTGCCTAAGGATGTCAGAGACCCTCTGGCAATTACTATTTGCTCACTAAAGGACTGATCCAAATGTGCATTTTGTTAGTGGGGAACGAAGCCCAGTGAAGTTCACTAATTTAGGGACTGACCTAGTTTCAAGTTCTCATCTCTGAAAGGCCTCAGATGGAATCCTTGCCACCTAGAGAGGCTGCAAGAGTCCAGGAAGACTGGATTTAAGGAGTTGTGGGTTGCAGTGCTCTGATCTTGACATCACAGCTCTGTCGTTACAGAGAAGCCCCTTAAGATCTGTTTCTCTTAGATTCATCACTTTAAAATGGTAGTTGGTAACTGTTCTGCTGATCTTACAGGGGTGTCCTGACTATTAAATGAAATAAAATGTGTAAAAATGTTTTGAAAATGGCATACATCTAAACAATCTTGAAATATTATTGTCATTGATGTTTAAAATCACTATTTTAATTGTATCAAAGGTTATGCCAAGAAATCTTAATTTTTTCCTCTCCTTTGCATGTGGCAAACCTTACTTTGAAAAAAAAACTTGAAATAATTTATAGTTTTCTTTTCTCTTTAATATTTAACAGGAAAAATTTTAGAGAGTAAACAGTTCCCCTAATCAGGATCTCGTCTCCTTTCTCCCCTCAAGAATTCCTGAAATATCTATGAAAGCAGGTGTCTCGGCAGATTTTGACCTCCCAATCTGCATTAGTTCCCAATGACTGACTATAAGGTATGAGGAAAAGGAGCTGAAGAAAAGTGTTACAGAAGCTAAGTTTAGTCAGATTACTGAAAGGAGGCTTTTCTTAAAACAAATTAACACCTTTCTCCCCCACCCCCCTCCAAAATCAGAAGCAGTCAAAACAACAATATGATGTAGTTTTTCATTAACTTCCTCTAAAATCCCAACTATTGAACTTGGCGACATGAAATAATGTTAATAATGATTTTTAATACAAAAATATTGATTTTAACTACAGAGATTAATTAATCCAGCTGCTATAATAATTCCACAAATTTTATAACATCCAATGTAAGCAGTCCTCCGACATTCCGGGGATCTAGCCACTGACAGACAATAGAGCAAACAAGCCATTACTAAACAAAACTGAACTTACCGATACATCATCTGTGGGAGGAAGAATATGATCTTAGAGGTCTGTGCCCTCTCAACCTGACTTTCTAATCATTATATTACATCTCGATATATTAGAGGTCTATGGCTGGAAGACATAAGGAAACAAATTACAAGTACTTGAAATGAAACTAGTTTGACAAGTCTGAACAGAGAAGCCTCAACCCATAGAATAGCTCCAGAGGCAGCATAGTCCCAACAAGAAAGCAATATTTCTTTTTTTGGTATTGACTAATTTTGTTAAAGGAGAAGGAACTGGTTTCAGGGATTTGAATGAGAAATACTTTAGGAATGCACTAGGATTAAGAGTTTAAAGAAGATTATTGGCAGGTATACAAATATCTTAAAGAAACCTTCACATAAAAAGCTCTCAATAAGAACAATCAGATATTCTTAAAACCAAGATTCATAATATGACTCAGGAAATACTCCTTAAATTTTTGTTGAAAAACAGCTATCTCCATGTATCAGGGGTACAGTGAGTTTATTAATACATAATCATTTTACTTTTAAAAAATACCTATTTCTCAGAGTACATACAAATAAATTCATATCAAACCAGATTTTTCCCTTAATGACTTAATGTAATAAGTGTAATTTAATTTATATTTATGTAATATATATTTATACATATATATCTCTATGTTTATATACATATATGTGTATGTGTGTATATATATACACACACACACACACACACAGAGGGGGAGAGGGAGAGAGAGGGAGAGAGAGATTTATTATAATGAAGAAAATAAAAAGAGAAGATAAGGGAAACAAATAATATTTTCAATTAGACAACATGAATACCAACTCTTTGTGAATATTAAAACATTAGAAATGAGGCTGAAACTCTGTTTGACCATGTCCTAATCATGATTTATTTCCTTCTCCTCAGAAGCAACCATTGTTATTAGGGTCCATCTTTTCATGGAACATACTAAGCATTTACAGACACAGACACATACACACATATATTCATAGAAAAACATATATGAGTGTTAATTAAACAATGTCATGATGCAAACACCCTTGGGCAACTTGCTTTTTCTTTACTTAATATTTAGAAGATGTTTCTGTGTTTGGAGACACAGATCTACCTACCTTATTCTTTTTAACAGCTACATGAATTATGAATATACTTAGTGTTTAGCCTTGATTATGATCTTACAACCCAGTGATACCCATTTAAAGGGAAACACTACTTTAAATAAAGGTTTTCAGCAGTCATTGCTTCTAACACTTAAGGAAATTGCTTCTAACACTATTGAAATAATCTTAGTACCACATAGTGCTTTAAGTGCATAGACTCTAGAATCAGAATGCCAGGGTTCAAATCTTAGCAGTTTCCATGTCTGTAAAATAGGAATAATGCTAGTGAGTACCTTGTAGGGTTTTTTGAAATGTAAATGTGTTAATAGATGTAAAAGGCTTAGAATAGTGCTTTGTGCAATTGCAGCACCACAGAAATATTAAGCATTATTATTATTAGGCCTGTAGTTTATATGCATATATTTTCCTACTATTTAAGAGAGAAACAGTTAATGAAGCATATTCTATTGAACTATACAAGGAGTACACATAGTTTCATTCATCCCTTTCTTTTATTTTCCTTTCTTTCCCTTCCTTCTTTTCCCTCCTTTGTTCTTGACAGAGTGCTTCATGGAATAATGAAATGGGTCCTGACTTTGAATGGAATTCTGACACTCTGAAAGTTATGTGAACCTGGACAGGCTACTTAGATCTTTTGAGCATCAGTTTCCTTCTATATGAAATGAGCTGATACCATTAATGTGCAATACTTTTATGAGAATTAAACAACATAATGTGTGTGGAACTGCCTAGCACGATATCTGGTAATAAATCACAGCTTCCATTGTTGGTGGAAGAAGGCCTGGTAGACAGAGCCCAGACTTGGAGGGAGATACACCTGACTGTAAATCCTGGCTCCCCACATAGCTGCTGCTTGGCTCTTCTGCATCTTAACTTCCTCGTCTGTACATGAAATTAAAAACAGCTTTCCAGGCTATTGTAGGAATGAATGTAACAGTACATGTAATATGCCACCCACACTAACTGGCATATATAAGAACTGAACAGAGAACTGTACTGAGATCAAAAGATGACTACCCTGAATGTCAGCATGGCAGAACATGGCAAGAAGTTTGCTTGGAACTTTTCTATAGGCCCTGACATCATCTGGCTTCTTAGCTTTCCGAGTCTTTGTTTACTGGAGGGTAGAGGACTAACCGGTTGAATATGAAATACTGAAATATGAATACTAAAAACTATTATACTGCATAAGGATTATATCATGAGACAATAGCAATATACCTTTCTTGAGTGAGATGTAAGATATTTCTCTGAATGATATTTTTTTTTAACTGATATTTTTGTCCTCTCTCTGCTAAGGGGAAATTACAGGACTGATACCAGGTGACAAACAAGTGTTGTCATGTTGGAAATGAACAGATGGAAAGCATCACATAGCTTAGGAGTCATTGTACATAGTAGCTCAAACTCCATTGTGTGATGGTTATTTCAGAGAAGCCTAACACGGTAACATCATGGCATTCAGTAATTCATTAAATCGATATTTTCCCAGTTTCTATGATGTGCCAAGGTACATTTTGGGTACTTGGAGATTAGAGCAGTTAAAAAATTTTATTAAAATTACTTCCTTACATACATCATCAACTCCTTTACTTCTCTTTTACTTTGTACTCTCTTGATGAAAAGATAACCTTGGATAAAGCCAACTTTTTATGATTCCTCACCTGTACCCTTGTGCAGATAAACCGGCCTCTAGAAAAACACAAACTGATTGATCTATTTTTAAATTCCTGTCCGTGATCCTAAAGTGGCCCCTTAGTGCTGCAGACAGTCATTTTATAGTTCGTAGGCTGTTCCCTTTCCCACACTCCTGGTCAACAATTTCTCACCTCTCCTCTTTTCTCAAACCCCTTCACTTCTCACTCTTAGCTGATGACCTTGCTTACTACATCATTGTGTTAGGCTCCAGAGGCTGCTGTAACAAATGACCACAAACACAGAAATGTAATACTTCACAGTTCAGGAGACCGGAAGTCTGAAATTAAGGTGTCATCAGGACTGCACTCTCTCCAAAGGCTCAAGGGAGCCAGGGAGCCCTTCCTTGCCTCTTCTAGTTCTGGTGGCTCCAGGAGTTCCTTGGCTTGTATTTAAAAACTCCAATTTCTGTCTCAGTCTTGACATGGATATCTTCTTTGTTCTCTCTTTGTTCCCTCCTTTTCTGTCTCTCTTTTTTAATGTGATAAAATATACAGAGAACAAAATTTACCATCTTAACCATTTCTAAATGTACAGTTCTGTGCCATTAAGAACATTCACATTGCTCTGCAACCATCACCACCATCCATCTCTAGAACTTTTTCATCTTCCCAAACTGAAACTCTGTACACATTACACATTAACTTCCCATTTCCCCCTTCCCCCAACCTCTGGCAACCACTATTCTACGTTCTGTCTCTATTAATTTGATGACCCTATGTACTTTATAGGTACTTCATGTAAGTGTAATCATATAGTATGTCTTTTTGTGACTGACTTATTTCACTTAGCATAATGTCCTCAAAGTTCATCCATGTTGTAGCATGTGTCAGGATTTCTTCTTTTTAAAGGTGGAATTATATCCCATTTTATGACATACATATGACATTTTGTTTATCCATCTGTGAACAAACTCTTGAGTTTCTTCCACATTTTGGTTATTGAGAATAATGCTGCTATGAACATAGGTACAAATATCTGTCCCTTTTTTGAGATAGAAGGTGAAATCATTCATGATTCTAAGGTAGAAATTAGTGATGTAGTTGTTTATTGCCCTAAACACTGATATGTGAGCTATTACTACATTTTAGATAAGAGAAATCTCTACTCCATCACTACTGGAGGTATTACATTGCCTATTCTGTACATTTTCTGTATGAAAATTTTCATGAGAAAGGTTATGTAACTGGTCACTCCTTTTGTTTTCCCTTGCTATAAAGGAATGAAAAGAGACTTTGTTAATTTCTTGGCAATATTGCATCATTAGTCCTAGCAATGTATGGTTTTATGGTTTTCTTACCTTGCTTTCCTCCATTATTTTAGTGACTTCATTAATGATTTACTATAAGAAGACAACATGCTTTAATGGCAAAATCAAGAGAAAAGAAGTCAGGATACTAAATTGCAACTTGATTTCACTGCAGAATGAAGCAAATCCTTTCCTTGTTCCAGCTATCAATTCTCTTCTAGAGGCTATAAGTTCAGTGGTACCAAACTCATCCCCTGCTCAGTTATTCAACCAGCTGTTCTGGATCACAGCGGAGAGCCAGGCATCTACTTGCTCATTCTGAATCCAAAACAGGGTTTGCAAAATCCACGCACTGAAGTGTTGTTGTTTTACTAATCAATGATTCCTTACTCAATGGGTGTGTCTCATGCTTTAAACCCTAGTCTAACCAGCTGGGATGTCAGCTCTTCAAGCATAGAGCAGGTTCACAGCCACATATTAGGTGCTTAATAAATAGCTATTGATTCAATAAGCTGAACTGAGAAGAGAGGAAGGGAGAAGGCTGCTGGTTGTAGTAATAGCAATGGTAATAACGAGTAAGAGAAGAGAGAAAAGAAGGTGTAACGGGAAAAAAGCACAGCTACCGGTTTCAAACTCAATAAAGGAAAAGAGTCCTAAACAACCTCCCAACCCTTGAAGGGTCAACGTTTTAGAGAATATATAATAATCTGGACACCACAATGAACTTCCTCCATCTTTTATCATAAAGCTTTTCTTCAGGGAATATTACTCAGCCATAAAAAAAGAATGAAATAATGCTATTTGCAGCAACATGGATGGACCTAGAGATTATCATACTAAGTGAAGTCAGTCAGAAAGAGAAAGACAAATATCATATGATACCACTTATATGTGGAATCTAAAATATAACACAAATGAACTTATCTATAAAACAAAAACAGACTCACAGACATAGAGAACAGACTTGTGGTTGCCAAGGGCGGGTGGAGGAGGAATGGGTTGGGAGTTTGGGGTTAGCAGATGCAAACTGTTATATATAGAATGGATAAATAGCAAGGTCCTACTGTATAGTACAGGGAACTATATTCAATATCCTGATATAAACCATAATGGAAAATAATATGAAAAAGAATATATATGTATAAGTGATTCACGTTACTGTACAGCAGAAATTAGCACAACATTGTAAATCAGCTATACTTCAATAAAATAGATTTTAAAAAAATGAAAAACAAAAAGAAACCCAAAACAAATATCTGTCCCTGCTTTCAGTTCTTTTGGATATGTACCCAGAAGTAAAATCATTGGTCATATGGTAATTCTATGTTTCATTTTTTTTGAGGAACAACTTGTTTTGGACTGAATGTTTGTGTTTTCTCAAAATTCATATGTAGAAATACTAACCCCCAATGTGATGGTATTAAGAGGTAGGGCCTTTGGCAGGTGATGAGGTCATGAGGGTAGAGCCATCATGAATGGGATTAGTACCCTAATAAAAGAGACCCCAGAGAACTCTCTTGCCTCTTCTGCATGTCAAATCACAGCAAGAAGATGGCCATCTAAGAATCAGGAAGCAGGCTTTCACCAGTCATGGATTTGCCTGCACTTTGACCTTGAACTTCCCAGCCTCCATACTGTGAGAAATAAATGTTTATTGGTAAGCCACCCAGTCTATGATGTTTTTGTTATAGTAACAATAATGGACTAAGACACTGCCATACCATTTTCCATTACAGTTATATAATTTCATATTCCACCAACAGTGCAGAAGTGTTCCAAATTATTCACATCTTTGCCAACACTTGTTATTTTCTGTTTTTTGTTTTTTCATATCCTGATGGCTGTGAAGTGGTATCTCACTGTGGTTTTGATTTGCATTTCCCTAATGATTAGTGATGTTGAGCAACATATCACATGTCTATTGCCATTTGTGTATCTTCTTTGGAGAAATAGCTATTTAAGTACTTTGCCCATTTTTGAATTTGAATTTAGTTGTTGAGTTGTAGAGGTTCTTTATATATTTCTAGCTACTAATCCCTTACAGATATATGATTTTCAAATATTTACTTTCATTCTGTGGGTTGTCTTTTCACTCTGTCAATAGTGTTCACTGATACACAAATTTTTAAATTTTGATGGAGTCCATTTTATCTGTTTTTTCTTTTGTCACCTGTTCTTTTGGTGTCATGTCCAAGAAGTCATTTCCAAATTCATATCATGAAGTTTATCTTCTGTGCTTTCTAATCCACTGTGACAGATTTAAATATCATATGTGTGCATTTGACCCACAAGTCTTTTTAAATATTTGTTATAATTCTTCTGACTTAAAGTTCTGCCTCCTGGAATAGTCCTATGTGTATCTGTTTCTGATATCTCAAATTCAATATGCCCAAACAAGATATTGTTCTCTAATTCCCCTCCATCCATTCCTGGGTCTCCCACATCCATTGAATTGTCATGACTTGCATTTATTCTCTTCAAAATCACCTCATTATATAAGATTCTATACTCCAACTCTACTAAGTCACAAAATATAACAAATGTCCTCCTAAAACAAGGAATTACAATGGTTATTGGCGGTGGGGGAGAAAAAGCAGTGGAACTATTTGCTCTAAATGAATTTTATGCTGAAGCTAAATACATGAAACAAATCACACTGAAGCAGTTCTGGTTGAGGTGAGCAGGGCATAACTGGAATCCTACTTACTTAGAATCTCCATCTCCTGAGAGATGGTCCCCATGAAAGCTATTGCCCTAGAGGTTTCAGGAGACTGTTTACCCTGTTCTGTGGAAAGGAAAGGACATGGCTTAGATTATAATCTAGGAGTATCATAGGCATAGATATCATACTGTCTATACTTTGCATTAAGTAGAACAAAAAGAAGAAAATGTGTTAATGTATTTATTTCAATCAAAATTGCCAGTTAGTGCAGTTAGTTACAGGTATTAGTTATAAATATGAGAATCTATTTAAATTAAAAGAGTGATGTACAAAACCTTTCTCCTTCTACTCCCTGCACCTCTGAGAGATGTGATATATGTCATTTGTTTTGCACAGAATGCTAGGGTCATCCTTTACTGCCTACTCTAACAACCTAGGGAAGTTTATTCTGAGAAAACACTCTCCGTCCTTCAACAATTACATAGAGATGGGTCATCAATTCTGAAGACTGTGAAGGTTGACAGCGTCACTTGAGAATGTGTGTTTTTCCTTCTGCTGTAAGTCTCCTATTCTCATAGCTAAACTATTATTAAATGAAAACTTCCTGTGTTCTTGATTTCTGGCTTGCACTTGAAATTATACAGGAAATTAAAACCTTTCCAGCTAATCTGATCTGAAGAAGATGTAGAAGGAAACAATTCGAAATTCACTTTGTGCATGATATGATAGATTATAGAATTTGGGGGTCATAGGACATGTGTATACATAATTTAACTAAAATTGACTGATAATATCCGTAGTCATGAACGGTGTACATCCTTGCTTGCACTTTGCCATTATTCTACTTGCTTATTAGGTATAAAGTGATGCCTTACTTTTGTTTTCATTGTATTTCTCTGAACACTAATTCTTTGAGCATTTGTTTTATATGCTTACTTCTTTTTAAAAAAATTGCCCTTTTGTATTATTTTCCCAAACTTCTAATGTGGTTGTTCCTTTCCTTGTTGATTTGCAAGAGTATTTTGTATATTTTGATAAGGTTATCACTACCTTTTCAGTTTTAAATACTTTAAATATCTACTTCCATTCTATCCATACTGTTATTTACCTAACAGAAGCAGTGAGCAGTCACATTTTTTTTTTATTTTTTGCCTTATAGTTAATATTCCCTGTGTTTTACTTTAACAATCTATTCCTTTCCTAGGTTGCAAAGACATTCTTCCCTTTTTTTTTTTTTTTTTTTTTTTTGTATTCGTCATTCTTTTTTCCCTCTCACTTATGTTTCTACTCCATTTCTGGAGTCTACCTTTGTGCGTAGTTTTAGGCAGGGATCCATGGTTGTGGTGATGGTGGAAGTGTGCTTCTTCTGAGATCTCCCATCTAGGAGAATGTAACTGACAGATGGCCCCAGCTTCTGTGCTCTGAGCCCTCCACAGCACTCATACTGAGACCATGCTTCCTACAGGCTTCTCCTGGCCTTGGACCAACACAGCAGGCTTGTTAAGGCAGGAATATTCCTAGGAAATGTGGGGCTTCTCTGATGGGTGACTTTAACTTGAGGACTCCCCATAGACTTGGCCAAATTTTCTTGGACCTGCACTGCCATGTGAAACTGTTTCTAACTCTTCTCCCTTTCTCCTCTCCTGTACAAGTGTTGGACTTGAACTGCATCCTGAGGGGTCTCTTTGCCTCCTCCAACACGTATCTCATTTTCTTCACAGAAATTTTCCCCAATAAATCTCTTGCACCTCAAATCCAACTTTGGGGTCTGATTGAGTGATTTCAGAAAATTGAGGACAAACAAACTCATTTCCCTGCCTATTGGGTAAAGAGGACATTTCTGAGTGGCATGCAGGGCACAGATAATCCCTAGCATAAGGTGACAACTGAATTGCTAAAGACTTCACCAATGGTGATCTGGGAAAACTTCCTGGTGGAGGGGATCCTGTTGCAGGGTGATGGTTCAGGCAATTAAAAGAGATGAGAAGGAAGAATGACTACAAAAATAGTGGAATTGGCTGGTTACTGCTAAATTGTATTGTTGCCCTGCAGAGAGATAAGGAGAAAAGAGGGTTGTTTAAAATCAGTTAAAGGCTAAGCATGAGAGCCAGTTACAGAGAGATGCTTACCTCCTGCAGAGGAAGAGTAGACTACAGATTTAATAGTTTCCCAGAGTTTGAATGCTTAGTCAAAGCAGATCTGCTCTGCTTAGGTTGGGACCTGGTAGAGAAAAACCTGGGACCTTGAAATGTAAAATGGAGACAGGTGGATAGATATTGGTATTGGTCCTGCAGATTCCTTGAACCTCAGAGTTTGTAGAAGTAGTCCCTTGTTCTTTAGTAAGAGCTAGCCCTTCTCCCATGGTGAAAGATGCTGCAGAGCCCTCTCCCCCACAAGGCAACAGGTGCCTCCTCAAGAGATATTCTCTCCTCCTCAATTGACAATCAGGCCAGTAACTCAGCTAGGAATGTGCTGAGCCTGAGAAGGGAGGAAGGAGACTATGCACTGAAGAAATTGTAAGCATTAGTGAGTATGTGCTGACAGAGGAGTACTCCTGGTCCTGGCATTGGGTTTTGAGGGTGCATGACGAAGGAGGGCTGAATTGAATATGGAATAAGTAAGAATTTATTGACCTTCTTGAGGTAGGGAATTTAATATCCTTGGAAGAACCAAGGAGATTGGGCACACTTGCTGCAAGAGTTGATCTTAACAGCCTGGAAGAAGCAATAGTCAGGACTGAGTGAAGCAGAAATTCTCTAGTTGCCCAGGCAGACATTGGAGGAAAAAATAGAGGCTGAGGGAAATGGGAATTCTGGAATGGATATGTTATGTGAAGCCAGAAGACCTACCTGTGGATATGTACCAGGGACAGGCCCATGTTGTTTACCAAAGCCACTAGAAATCAGCTGGTGGGAGGGACTCGAGCATGACTGAGAAGCTCAGTGTTGTCTCTCCACTGCAGGTGAAAGCTGACTGTGAGACTAACAGCGACAGAGTTGGGCTTTCAAAGTGAAGAAGCACTGGGGGGAAACCATGTTCTTAAACTTGAATTCACTGGCCCTGGAGGTTTGGAGGAGTGAGGGTGAGGTAAAGAATACCTGAAAGCAGCTGCTTAGTTGCTACCTTTTCTAGGAACTCTTCTCCTTTGTATGAATTTACCCTGATGCTTCCAAAATTGGTGGTCTGGATTGCTGAGTCTAGTCTGTTATGAAAAGCAGGTGAATGTTGTCTCAAGGTAATAGAGGGCAAGTCAGGGTGCTGGGGGACAGAGTAAAACTGAAAAAGCTTTTCCTTCAACTATTCTTTCATTAAATTCTAGGCTTCAGCCACCCACCCTTCCTACACACTCCCATTCAAGATGGCCCCATCTCCCAGTATCTCACTTTTGTTATGATTTCCTGACGTAGAATCCATGTTTACTTCTTTATTCTTAGTTTATCTGATTTGATTGATTTGGAGAAGGGAGTAAGTATCCTATGCTAGTTTACCATTTTGGCAGAAACAAAAGCCCAGATATACTCGTGTGATTGTGTGTGTGTGTGTGTGTGTGTATGCACACTATGTGAGTGTAAAAAATAATGCCATTTTTGAAAAATAAAAATTGGGTAAGCCCTTTATAAGCGAACAGATATATCTGTTTATGTTTGTATACAGAAGGACTGATATGAAGGGATATATGAAATTTTAAACTGGTTATTTTAAGAGGAAATTGGAGAGAGGTCGTCAGAGTTTTCTTTACACTACTCTATGTTTAGAAAACAGCTCATGTAACTTCATCTCTTGAAATGAAATTACAATAAAATATATTTTAAAAATAACATGGACCAGGAGGTGGCAACATATTAACACCTTTGGCCTAAGTTTCTTAGTGCCTTGCAGCATTTAAATGAACACAGGTGTGGGTCACAGTGATCTGTTGTTTCTGTATTTCCTAGATTCATCTATAATAAATCAACATTAACTGATTGCACAATCCAATCCTTGTTTTATTTGGGTTGGCTTCTTGCTTAAATTATCATCTGATATTTTTTACCTTTGTGACTAAGTCACTCTGATACTCCTTCACTATTTGCTACTCTTGTGTTTGGTTTTCATTAACATACCTTTTGGGGTTACAGGAAATTCCCTGTTGATTTAAAAACCAACCAGAAACACTCATTGATTCTTTTTTTTTTTTTTTTAAAGTTTATTTATTTATTTTTTTAATTAGTTTCTGCTTTATAACAAAGTGAATCAGTCATACATATACATCTGTTCCCACATCCCTTCCCTCATGCATCTCCCTCCCTCCCACCCTCCCCATCCCACCCCTCCAGGCGGTCACAAAGCACCGAGCTGATCTCCCTGTGCTCTGCGGCTGCTTCCCACTATCTATCTACCTTACGTTTGGTAGTGTATACACGTCCATGCCTCTCTTTCGCCTTGTCACAGGCCACCCTTCCCCCTCCCCATATCCTCAAGTCCATTCTCAAGTAGGTCTGCGTCTTCATTCCCGTTTTGCCCCTAGGTTCTTCATGACATTTTTTTTTTAAATTCCGTATATATGTGTTAGCATACGGTATTTGTCTTTCTCTTTCTGACTAACTTCACTCTGTATGACAGACTCTAGGTCTATCCACCTCATTACAAATAGCTCAGTTTCGTTTCTTTTTATGGCTGAGTAATATTCCATTGTATATATGTGCCACATCTTCTTTATCCATTCATCCGATGATGGACACTTAGGTTGTTTCCAGCTCCGGGCTATTGTGAATAGAGCTGCAATGAACATTTTGGTACATGTCTCTTTTGGAATTATGGTTTTCTCAGGGTATATGCCCAGTAGTGGGATTGCTGGGTCATATGGTAGTTCTATTTGTAGTTTTTTAAGGAACCTCCATACCGTTCTCCATAGTGGCTGTACCAATTCACATTCCCACCAGCAGTGCAAGAGTGTTCCCTTTTCTCCACACCCTCTCCAGCATTTATTGTTTCTAGATTTCTTGATGATGGCCATTCTGACTGGTGTGAGATGATATCTCATTGTAGTTTTGATTTGCATTTCTCTAATGATTAATGACGTTGAGCATTCTTTCAAGTGTTTGTTGGCAGTCTGTATATCTTCTTTGGAGAAATGCCTATTTAAGTCTTCTGCCCATTTTTGGATTGGGTTGTCTGTTTTTTTGCTATTGAGCTGCATGAGCTGTTTATAAATTTTGGAGATTAATCCTTTGTCAGTGGCTTCATTTGCAAATATTTTCTCCCATTCTGAGGGTTGTCTTTTGGTCTTCTTTATGGTTTCCTTTGCTGTGCAAAAGCTTTGAAGTTTCATTAGGTCCCATTTGTTTATCTTTGTTTTTATTTCCATTTCTCTAGGAGGTGTGTCCAAAAGGATCTTGCTGTGATTTATATCATAGAGTGTTCTACCTATGTTTTCCTCTAAGAGTTTGATAGTTTCTGGCATTACATTTAAGTCTTTAATCCATTTTGAGCTTATTTTTGTGTATGGTGCTAGGGAATGATCTAATCTCAAACTTTTACATGTCCCTGTCCAGTTTTCCCAGCACCACTTATTGAAGAGGCTGTCCTTTCTCCACTGTACATTCCTGCCTCCTTTATCAAAGATAAGTTGGCCATATGTGCGTGGGTTTATCTCTGGGCTTTCTATCCTGATCCACTGATCTATCTTTCTGTTTTTATGCCAGTACCAGACTGTCTTAATTACTGTAGCTTTGTAGTATAGTCTGAAGTCAGGGAGCCTGATTCCTCCAGCTCCGTTTTTCGTTCTCAAGATTGCTTTAGCTATTCGGGGCCTTTTGTTTTTCCAAACAAATTTTGAAATTTTTTGTTCTAATTCTGTGAAAAATGCCATTGGTAGTTTGATAGGGATTGCATTGAATCTGTAGATTGCTTTCGGTAGTAGAGTCATTTTCACAATATTGATTCTTCCAATCCAGCAGCATGGTATATCTCTCCATCTATTTGTATCATCTTTAATTTCTTTCATCAGTGTCTTATAGTTTTCTGCATACAGGTCTTTTGTCTCCTTAGGTAGGTTTATTCCTAGATATTTTATTCTTTTTGTTGCGATGGTAAATGGGAGTGTTTTCTTGATTTCATTTTCAGATTTTTCATCATTAGTGTACAGGAATGCCAGAGATTTCTGTACATTAATTTTATATCCTGCTACTTTACCAAATTCATTGATTAGCTCTAGTAGTTTTTCGGTAGCATCTTTAGGATTCTCTATGTATAGTATCATGTCATCTGCAAACAGTGACAGCTTTACTTCTTCTTTTCCAATTTGGATTCCTTTTATTTCCTTTTCTTCTCTGATTGCTGTGGCTAAAACTTCCAAAACTATGTTGAATAAGAGTGGTGAGAGTGGGCAGCCTTGTCTTGTTCCTGATCTTAGTGGAAATGGTTTCAGTTTTTCACCATTGAGGACAATGTTGGCTGTGGGTTTGTCATATATGGCCTTTATTATGTTGAGGAAAGATCCCTCTATACCTACTTTCTGCAGGGTTTTTATCATAAATGGGTGTTGAATTTTGTCGAAAGCTTTCTCTGCATCTATTGAGATGATCATATGGTTTTTCTCCTTCAACTTGTTAATATGGTGTATCACATTGATTGATTTGCATATTTTGAAGAATCCTTGCATTCCTGGGATAAACCCCACTTGATCATGGTGTATGATCCTTTTAATGTGCTCTTGGATTCTGTTTGCTAGTATTTTGTTGAGGATTTTTGCATCTATGTTCATCAGTGATATTGGCCTGTAGTTTTCTTTCTTTGTGACATCCTTGCCTGGTTTTGGTATCAAGGTGATGTCGGCCTCGTAGAATGAGTTTGGGAGTGTTCCTCCCTCTGCTATATTTTGGAAGAGTTTGAGAAGGATAGGTGTTAGCTCTTCTCTAAATGTTTGATAGAATTCACCTGTGAAGCCATCTGGTCCTGGGCTTTTGTTTGATGGAAGATTTTTAATCACAGTTTCAATTTCAGTGCTTGTGATTGGTCTATTCATATTTTCTATTTCTTCCTGAGTCAGTCTTGGCAGGTTGTGCATTTCTAAGAATGTGTCCATTTCTTCCAGGTTGTCCATTTTATTGGAATAGAGTTGCTTATAGTAATCTCTCATAATCTTTTGTATTTCTGCAGTGTCAGTTGTTACTTCTCCTTTTTCATTTCTAATTCTATTGATTTGAGTCTTCTCCCTTTTTTTCTTGATGAGTCTGGCTAATGGTTTGTCAATTTTGTTTATCTTCTCAAAGAACCAGCTTTTAGTTTGGTTGATCTTTGCTATCGTTTCCTTCATTTCTTTTTCATTTATTTCTGATCTGATCTTTATGATTTCTTTCCTTCTGCTAGCTTTGGGGTATTTTTGTTCTTCTTTCTCTAATTGCTTTAGGTGCAGGGTCAGGTTGTTTACTCGAAATGCTTCCTGTTTCTTAAGGTGGGATTGTATTGCTATAAACTTCCCCCTTAGAACTGCTTTTGCTGCGTCCCATAGGTTTTGGGTCGTCGTGTCTCCATTGTCATTTGTTTCTAGGTATTTTTTAATTTCCTCTTTGATTTCTTCAGTGATCACTTCGTTATTGAGTAGTGTATTGTTTAGCCTCCATGTGTTTGTATTTTTTACACATCTTTTCCTGTAATTGATGTCTAGTCTCATAGCATTGTGGTCGGAGAAGATACTTGATACAATTTCAATTTTCTTAAAATTACCGAGGCTTGATTTGTGACCCAAGATATGATCTACCCTGGAGAATGTTCCATGAGCACTTGAGAAAAATGTGTATTCTGTTGTTTTTGGATGGAATGTCCTATAAATATCAACTAAGTCCATCTCGTTTAATGTATCATTTAAAGCTTGTGTTTCCTTATTTATTTTCATTTTGGATGATCTGTCCATTGGTGAAAGTGGGGTGTTAAAGTCCCCTACTATGATTGTGTTACTGTCGATTTCCCCTTTTATGGCTGTTAGTATTTGCCTTATGTATTGAGGTGCTCCTATGTTGGGTGCATAAATATTTACAATTGTTATATCTTCTTCTTGGATCGATCCCTTTATCGTTATGTAGTGTCCTTCCTTGTCTCTTCTAATAGTCTTTATTTTAAAGTCTATTTTGTCTGATATAAGAATTGCTACTCCAGCTTTCTTTTGATTTCCATTTGCATGGAATATCTTTTTCCATCCCTTTACTTTCAATCTGTATGTGTCTCTAGGTCTGAAGTGGGTCTCTTGTAGACAGCATATATATGGGTCTTGTTTTTGTATCCATTCAGCCACTCTGTGTCTTTTGGTGGGAGCATTTAGTCCATTTACATTTAAGGTAATTATTGATATGTATGTTCCTATTCCCATTTCCTTAATTGCTTTGGGTTCGTTATTGTAGGTATATTCCTTCTGTTGTGTTTCTTGCCTAGAGAAGTTCCTTTAGCATTTGTTGTAAAGCTGGTTTGGTGGTGCTGAACTCTCTCAGCTTTTGCTTGTCTGTAAAGGTTTTAATTTCTCCATCAAATCTGAATGAGATCCTTGCTGGGTAGAGTAATCTAGGTTGCAGGTTTCTCTCCTTCATCACTTTAATTATGTCCTGCCACTCCCTTCTGGCTTGTAGGGTTTCTGCTGAGAGATCAGCTGTTAACCTGATGGGGATTCCCTTGTGTGTTATTTGTTGTTTTTGCCTTGCTGCTTTTAATATGATTTCTTTGTGTTTAATTTTTGACAGTTTGATTAATATGTGTCTTGGTGTATTTCTCCTTGGATTTATTCTGTATGGGACTCTCTGTGCCTCCTGGACTTGATTAACTATTTCCTTTCCCATATTGGGGAAGTTTTCAACTATAATCTCTTCAAATATTTTCTCAGTCCCTTTCTTTTTCTCTTCTTCTTCTGGAACCCCTATAATTCGAATGTTGGTGCGTTTAATGTTGTCCCAGAGATCTCTGAGACTCTCCTCTGTTCTTTTCATTCTTTTTTCTTTATTTTGCTCTGCATCAGTTATTTCCACTATTTTATCTTCCACCTCACTTATCCGTTCTTCTGCCTCAGTTATTCTGCTATTGATCCCATCTAGAGTATTTTTCATTTCATTTATTGTGTTTTTAATCGATGCTTGATTCATCTTTAGTTCTTCTAGGTCCTTGTTAACTGTTTCTTGCATGTTGTCTATTCTATTTCCAAGATTATGGATCATGGAAATAGAATCTTGGATCAGCTTTACTATCATTATTCTGAATTCTTTTTCAGGTAGACTGCCTATTACCTCTTCATTTGTTAGGTCTGGTAGGTGTTTATCTTGCTCCTTCACCTGCTGTGTGTTTTTCTGCCTTCTCATTTTGCTTATGTTACTGTGTTTGGGGTCTCCTTTTTGCCGGCTGCAGATTCGTAGTTCCCGTTGTTTTTGGTGTCTGACCCCAGTGGCTAAGGTTGTTTCAGTAGGTTGTGTAGGCTTCCTGGTGGGGGGGACTAATTCCTGTGCTCTGGTGGTTGAGGCTCGATCTTGTCTTTCTGGTGGACAGGTCCACGTCTGGTGGTGTGTTTTGGGGTGCCTATGGCCTTATTATGTTTTTAGGTAGCCTCTCTGCTAATGGGTGGTGTTGTGTTCCTGCCTTGCTAGTTGCTTGGCATAGGGTGACCCGCACTGTAGCTTGCTGGTCGTTGACTGAAGCTGGGTGCTGGTGTTGGGATGGAGATCTCTGGGAGATTTTCGCTGCTTGATATTATGTGGAGCTGGGAGGTCTCTTGTGGACCCGTGTCCTGAAGTTGGCTCTCCCACTTCAGAGGCACAGCACTGGCTCCTGGCTGCAGCACCAAGAGCCTTTCATCCACCCGGCTCAGAGTAACAGGGAGAAAAAGTAGAAAGAAAGAATTAGTAGAAGAAAGAAAGAGAGAGGGAAAGAAAGGAAGAAGGGAAGAAAGGAAGGAAGGAAGGAAGGAAGAAAGAAAGGAGGGAGGGAGGGAGGAAGGATGGAAAGAAAGAAGGAAAGAAAGGAGGGAGGGAGGGAGGAAGGAAAGGAAGAAAGACAGGAGGGAGGGAGGAAGGAAAGAAAAAGAAAGTGGAAAGAAGAAGGGTGGGAGGGAGGAAAGAAAAAGAAAGAAGGAAAGGAGGAGCGGAGGGAGGGAGGGAGGAAGGGAGAGTAGGAAAAAAAGAAAGAGCAGGTAAAGTAAAATAGAATAAAGTATGAAATATAGTAGCGTTATTAAAATTAGAAAGTAATTATTGAAAAAAAAAAAAAAACCGGACCGATAGAACCCTGAGACATATGGTGGAAGCAAAGCTATACAGAGAGAATCTTACACAGAAGATTACACATACACATTCACAAAAAGAGAGCTGGGGAAAAATCAAAAATCTTGCTCTCCAAGTCCACCTCCTCAATTTGGGATAATTCGTTGTAAAAAGAGGAAAAGGGCGAGAAGTCTGAAATCTTGCTCTCTAAATCCACCTCCTTAATTTGGAATAATTCGTTGTAAAAAGAGGAAAAGGGGGGAAAGTCTTAAATCTTGTCCTCAAAGTCCACTTCCTCAATTTGGGATGATTCGCTGTCCATTCATGCACTCCACAGACGCAGGGCACATCAAATGGACCGTGGAGCTTTAATCCGCTGCCTCCGAGGCTGCACAGAGAGATTTCCCTGCCTCTGCTCTCACAGCTCCCGGGTCTCAGCCTTGGACCTGGCCCCGCCTCTGCGCGTAGGTCGCCGGAGGGCGTCCGTTCTTCGCTCAGACAGGACGGGTTTAAAGGAGCCGCTGATTCGGGGGCTCTGGCTCACTCAGGCAGAGGGGAGGGAGGGGCGCGCAGTGTGGGGCGGGCCTGCGGCAGCAGAGGCCGGCGTGACGTTGCAGCAGCCCGTGGCGCTCCATGCGCTTTCCCGGGAAAGCCGTCCCCGGGTCTCGGGGACCCCGGCAGTGGCGGGGTGCACAGGCCCCCCGGAAGGCGGGGCGGACAGTGACCCGCGCTCGCACACAGGCCCCGCGGCGGCAGCGGCGGCGGCGGCGGGCCGCGGCGGCGGCGGCGGGCCGCGGTGGGCGGCGGTGGCGGCGGCGGCCGCGGCGGCGGCGGGCCGCGGCGGCGGGCGGCGGCGGCGGCGGCCCACGCCCGTCTCCGAGGTCCGTGCCTTACCCGCGGCTCGTGCCTGTCTCCGGCGCTTCCCCAAGCAGCCCTCTTAATGCCCTCTCCTCGCGCACCAGGAAACAAAAGGGAAAAAAGTCTCTTGCCTCTTCAGCAGCTCCAGACCCTTTCCCCGGACTCCCTCCGGGCTAGCCGTGGTGCACTAACCCCTTCAGGCTCTCTTCCTGCCGCCAGCCCCAGTCCTCTCCCTGCGCTCCGACTGAAAGCCGATACCCGAGCCTCAGCTCCCAGCCCCGCCCACCACGGCGGCCGAGCAGACAAGCCTCTCGGGCTGGTGTGTGCCTGAGGGCACCGGTCCTCTGTGCCAGAATCTCTCCGCTTTGCCCTCCGCACCCCTGTTGCTGTGCTCTCCTCCGCTACTCCGAAGTTTTCCCCCTCCGCCACCTGCAGTCTCCGCCCGCGAAGGGGCTTGTAGTGTGTAGAAACCTTCCCCCCTTCACGGCTCTCTCCCACTGGTGCAGGTCCCGTCCCTATCCTATTGTCTCTGTTTATTCTTTTTTTCTTTTGCCCTACCCAGGTATGTGGGGAGCTTCTTGCCTTTTGGGGGGTCTGAGGTCTTCTGTCAGCGTTCAGTAGGTGTTCTGTAGGAGTTGTTCCACGTGTAGATGAATTTCTGATGTATCTGTGGGGAGGAAGGTGATCTCCGCGTCTTACTCTTCCGCCATCTTCCCTCATTGATTCTTTAATATATCATTACTTCGGGAAGTTCTGGGATCTTTGTCTGAGGGAGATAGAAAAAAACAATTTCTACCTGTGGGTCCCTGGTGGGCCTTCTGTAGCTCATACAGATCCCCTCTTCACTAGTGGACCAGCACCCCCAGAGGAAGGAGAGTTGAGAAGTGGTCATGCTATGCCTGGCTAACCACACTCTCCAGAGGGTCTGCTACTTTTAACAGCTGTTATCAAAAACACTTCTGGCTCTTTATGTAGTCTTGAGAAAGGACTCACTTTTATACAAAACTGTATACTCATTGTCTAGAATACCCAATGTCTGACACATAGAGGTTTAAGAAATGTTTGTTAGATGAATAACTGATTATGCAAGTACTTGCATAGAATCCTCTGGGTCAGTGATGTCCAATAAAACTTTCTGCGATAATGAAAATGGTGTATATCTGTGCTACTCAATATGGTAGCCACTAGCCACATGTAGTTATTTTGTGTTTAAAATGTGATTTGTATGATTGAAAAATTTTTAATTGTATTTAATTTAAATTAATTTATATCTAAATAACGCCATCTAGTTAGTGGCTACCATATTGGACAGTACAGGTTTTAGTATACAGTAATGCTACATGATTTTCTGTTCTCCACTCTGAAATGTTAGTGAATGATGGACTGAGCCATTCTGCCTCAGCTGATTATGTAATACTCTTTCAAATAGTATCTGGTTATGCATTTTGAGGATACTGAATAGATAAACATGAGGCAATTATGCAGGATTTATGTACTTGACATTTATTTCACTAGCTACATATTTATATAGATATCTCTCTCTACATAATCTCTCTGTATCTCTATATAGATAGATCTCTCTATCTACATCTATATCTATCCATCCATACATCCATACATACATACATACATTCATCCATCTAGAGATTAATTATTTGCTTGTAGCAACTCAGTCTTCAAACTGCCTCCTTTCTCCAACAAGGTTCAGTTTCCAAATGATCTTAATTTGGCTAGGATTTTTTAGATACGAGTGTGAACATGATAGATGGTCTTTTAGAGTTCTCAGTGCATCAGCATTACATAAAAGGGGAGAAGACATTTTCAAACTCATGTAAAGAAATTGTGGGTGCAAGATTTTTAAGAGTGACTTTTTTCCTCTGACTACGGACCCTATGGCAGTGGTTCCCAACTTGAGGCGACTTTGTCCCTCAGATGACATTTGGCAATGTCTGGATACATTTTTGTTTTCTTTTTTTTTTTTTTTTTTTTCTTTTTGCGGTATGCGGGCCTCTCACTGTTGTGGCCTCTCCCGTTGCAGAGCACAGGCTCCGGACGCGCAGGCCCAGCGGCCATGGCTCACGGGCCCAGCCGCTCCGCTGCATATGGGATCCTCCCAGACCGGGGCACGAACCCGTATCCCCTGCATCCGCAGGCGGACTCTCAACCACTGCGCCACCAGGGAGGCCCGTTGTTTTCTTTTTTGATAGCTGTAGGTTTTTATTGATGCCCTGTATGAGGGTGAAGAAGTTCCTTCCTATTTCTTTGTTTGCTGTGGAGGTTTTATCCTGAATGTTTTTTTTTTTTTCCTGAGTTGATTACATTTATTGATATAATAAAACTATGTATGTATGCATAAAATCATTTATTATAATCTGAATCAGAAAAGGTATGTCATCAATTTCTAAATTTGTTGACTATGTTATGTTTTTTTGTTTGTTATTTTTAAATTTTAATTAATTAATTTTTTTCTACAGCAGGTTCTTATTATTTATCCATTTTATACATATTAGTGTATACATGTCAATCCCAATCTCCAAATTCACCACACCACCACCCCCACATTTCCCCCTTGGTGTCCATACATTTGTTCTCTACATCTGTGTGTCAATTTCTGCCCTGCAAAACAGTTCATCTGTACCATTTTTCTAGGTTCCACATATATGCGTTAATAAGAGATACTTGTTTTTCTTTTTCTTTTTTTTTTCTTTTTTCTTTTTTTTTTTTTTGTGTGTGGTACGCGGGCCTCTCACTGTTTTGGCATCTCTCACTGTGGAACACAGGCTCCGGACACACAGGCTCAGCAGCCATGGCTCACAGGCCCAGCCGCTCCGCGGCATGTGAGATCCTCCCAGACCGGGGCATGAACCTGCGTCCCCTGCATTGGCAGGTGGACTCCCAACCACTGCATCACAAGGGAAGCCCTGTTTTTCTCTTTCTGATTTATTTCACTCTGTATGACAGTCTCTAGATCCATCCACGTCTCTACAAATGACCCAATTTCATTCCTTTTTATGGCTGAGTAATATTCCATTGTATATATGTACCACATCTTCTCTATCCATTCATCTGTCGATGGACATTTAGGTTGTTTCCAGGTCCTGGCTATTGTAAACAGTGTTGCAATGAACATTGAGATACATCTGTCTTTTTGAATTATAGATTTCTCTGGCTATATGTCAAGTAGTGGGATTGCTGGGTCATATGGTAATTCTATTTTTAATTTTTTAAGGAACTTCCATACTGTTCTCCAGAGTGGCTGTATCAATTTACATACCCACAAACAGAGCAAGAGGGTTCCCTTTTCTCCACACCCTCTCCAGCATTTGTTGTTTGCAGAATTTCTGTTGATGCCCATTCTAACTGGTGTGAGGTGATACCTCACTGTAGTTTTGATTTGCATTTCTCTAATAATTAGTGATATTGAATGACTTTTCATGTGCTTCTTGGCCATCTGTATGTCTTCTTTGGAGAAATGTCTATTTAGGTCTTCTGCCCATTTTTGGATTGGGTTGGTTGTTTTTTTTAATATTGAGTTGCATGAGCTGTTTATATATTTTGGAGATTAATCCTTTGTCCGTTGATTCATTTGCAAATATTTCCTCCCATTCTCAGCGTGGCCTTTTTGTCTCGTTTGTAGTTTCTTTGCTGTGCAAAAACTTTTAAGTTTCATTAGGTCCCATTTGTTTATTTTTGTTTTAATATCCATTACTCTAGGAGGTGGATCCAGAAAGATCTTGCTGTGATTTATGTCAAAGAGTGTTCCTCCTAGTTCTTCCTAGTTTCCTATAGTGTCTGGTCTTACATTTAGTTCTCTTATCCATTTTGAGTTTATTTTTGTGTATGGTATTAGGGTGTGTTATAATTTCATTCTTTTACATGTAGCCATCCAGTTCTCCCAGCACCACTTAGTGAAGAGACTGTCTTTTCTCCATTGTATATCCTTGCCTCCTTTGTCATAGATTAGTTGACCATAGGTACATGGGTTTATCTCTGGGCTTTCTATCCTCTTCCATTGATCTATCTTTCTGTTTTTGTGTCAGTACCATATTGTCTTGATTACTGTAGCTTTGTAGTATAGTCTGAAGTCTGGGAGCCTGATTCCTCCAGCTCCATTCTTTCCCCTCAAGACTGCTTTGGCTATTCCGGGTGTTTTGTGTCTCCATACAGATTTTAAGATTTTTTGTTCTAGTTCTGTAAGAAATGCCATTGGTCATTTGATAGGGATTGCATTGAATCTGTAGATTTCTCTGGGTAGTATAGTCATTTTCACAATATTGATTCTTCCAATCCAAGAACATGGTATATCTCTCCATTTGTTGGTATCATCTTCAATTTCTTTTATCAGTGTCTTATAGTTTTCTGCATACAGGTCTTTTGTCTCCCTAGGTAGGTTTATTCCTAGATATTTTATTCTTTTTGTTGCAATGGTAAATGGAAGTGTTTCCTTAATTTCTCTTTCAGATTTTTCATCATTAGTGTATAGGAATGCAAGAGATTTCTGTGCATTAATTTTGTACACTGCAACTTTACCAAATTCATTGATAAGCTCTAGTAGTTTTCTGGTGGCATCTTCAGGATTCTCTATGTATAGTATCATGTCATCTGCAAACAGTGACAGTTTTACTTCTTCTTTTCCAATTTGTATTCCTTTTATTTCTTTTTCTTCTCTGATTGCCATGGCTAGGACTTCCAAAACTGTGTTGAATAATATTGGTGAAGGTGGACTTCCTTGTCTCCTTCCTGATCTTAGAGGAAATGCGTTCAGTTTTTCACCATTGAGAATGGTGTTTGCAGTGGGTTTGTCATATATGGCCTTTATTATGTTGAGGTAGTTTCCCTCTATGCCTACTTTCTGGAGAGTTTTTATCATAAATGGGTGTTGAATTTTGTTGAAAGCTCTTTCTGCATCTATTGAGATGATCATATGGTTTTTCTTCTTCAATTTTTTAATGTAGTGTATCACATTGATTGATTTGCAGTTATTGAAGAATCCTTGCATCCCTGGGATAAATCCCACTTGATCATGGTGTATGATCATTTTAATGTGTTGTTGGGTTCTGTTTGCTTGTATTTTGTTGAGGATTGTTGCATCTATATTCATCAGGGATATTGGTCTGTAATTTTCTTTTTTTGTAGTATCTTTGTCTGGTTTTGGTATCAGGGTGATGGTGGCCTCATAGAATGAGTTTGGGAGTGTTCCTTCCCCTGCACATTTTTGGAGGAGTTTGAGAAGTATGGGTGTTAGCTTTTCTTTAAATGTTTGATAGAATTCACCTGTGAAGCCATCAGGTCCTGGAGTTTTGTTTGTTGGAAGATTTTTAATCACAGTTTCAATTTCATTACTTGTGATTGGTCTGTTCATATTTTCTATTTCTTCCTGTTTCAGTCTTGGAATGTTATACTTTTCTAAGAATTTGTCCATTTCTTCCAGGTTGTCCATTTTATTGGCATAGAGTTGCTTGTAGTAGTCTCTTAGGATGCTTTGTATTTCTGTGGTGCCTGTTGTAACTTCTTTTTCATTTCTAATATTATTGAATTTTGTCCTCTCCCTCTTTTTCTTGATAAGCCTGGCTAATGGTTTATCAATTTTATTTATCTTCTCAAAGAACCAGCTTTCAGTTTTATTGAGCTTTGCTACTGTTTTCTTTGCTTCTATTTCATTTACTTCTGCTCTGATCTTTATGATTTCTTTCCTTCTGCTAACTTTGGGTGTTGTTTGTTCTTCTTTCTCTAGTTCTTTTAGGTGTAAGGTTAGGTTGTTTATTTGAGATGTTTGTTGTTTCTTGAGGTAGGATTTTATTGCTATAAGCTTCCCTCTTAGAACTGCTTTTGCTGCATCCCATAGCTTTGGATCATCGTGTTTTCATTGTCATTTGTTTCTAGGTATCTTTTGATTTCCTCTTTGATTTCTTCCATGATCTCTTGGTTATTTAGTAACATATTTTTTAACCTCCATGTGTTTGTGTTTTTTACGTTTTTTTCCATGTAATTGATTTCTAATCTCATAGCGTTGTGGTTCAGAAAAGATGTTTGATATGATTTCAGTTTTCTTAAATTTACTGAGGCTTGATTTGTGACCCAAGATGTGACCTATCCTGGAGAATATTCCTTGTGCAGTTGAGAAGAAAGTGTAATCTGCTGTTTTTGGATGGAATGTCCTATAAATATCAATTAAATCTATCTGGTCTATTGTGTCATTTAAAGCTTGTGTTTCCTTATTAATTTTCTCTTTGGATGATCTGTCCATTGGTGTAAGTGAGGTGTTAACATCCCCCACTATTATTGTGTTACTGTCAATTTACTCTTTTATAACTGTTAGCATTTGCCTTATGTATTGAGGTGCTCCTATGTTAGGTGCATATATATGTATAATTGTTATATCTTCTTCTTGGATTGATTCCTTGATCATTATGTAGTGTCCTTCCTTGTCTCTTGTAATATTCTTTATTTTAAAGTCTATTTTATCTGATATGAGTATTGCTACTCCAGCTTTCTTTTGATTTCCATTTGCATGGCATATCTTTTTCCATTCCCTCACTTTCCATCTGTATGTGTCCCTAGGTCTGAAGTGGGTCTCTTGTAGACAGCGTATATATGGGTCTTGTTTTTGTATCCATTCAGAGAGCTTGTGTCTTTTGGTTGGAGCATTTAATCCATTCACTTTTAAGGTAATTATTGATATGTATGTTCCTATTACCATTTTCTTAATTGTTTTGGGTTTGTTTTTGTAGGTCCTTTTCTTCTCTTGTGTTTTCCACTTAGAGAAGTTCCTTTAGCATTTCTTGTAGAGCTTGTTTGGTGGTGCTGAATTCTCTTAGCTTTTGCTTGTCTCTAAAGCTTTTGATTTCTCCATCAAATCCGAATGACATCCTTGCCGGGTAGAGTAATCTTTGTTGTAGGTTCTTCCCTTTCATCACTTTAAATATACCGTGCTACTCCCTTCTGACTTGTAGATTTTCTGCTGAGAAATCAGCTGTTAACCTTATGGGAGTTCCCTTGTATGTTATTTGTCATTTTTTCCTTCTTGCTTTTAATAATTTTTCTTTGTCTTTAATTTTTGTCAATTTGATTACTCTGTGTCTCGGCGTGTTTCTCCTTGGATTTACCCTGCCTGGGACTCTCTGCCCTTCCTGGACTTGGGTGGCTATTTTCTTTCCCAAGTTAGGAAGTTTTCAACTATAATCTCTTCAAATATTTTCTTGGCTCCTTTCTCTCTCTTGTCTCCTTCTTGGACCCTTATAGTGCGAATGTTGGTACGTTTAATTTTGTCCCAGAGGTCTCTTAGGCTGTCTTCATTTCTTTTCATTCTTTTTTCTTTATTCTGTTCTGCAGCAATGACTTCTACCATTCCGTCTTTCAGGTCACTTATCCGTTCTTCTGCCTCAGTTATTCTTCTATTGATTCCTTCTAGTGTACTGTTCATTTCAGTTATTGTATTGTTCATCTCTGTTTGTTTGTTCTTTAATTCTTCTAGGTCTTTGTTAAACATTTCTTGCATCTTCTCGATCTTTGCCTCTATTGTTTTTCCAAGGTCCTGGATCATCTTCACTGCAATTACTCTGAATTTCTTTTCTGGAAACGTGCCTGTCTCCACTGCATTTAGTTGTTTTTCTGGAGTTTTATCTTGTTCCTTCATCTGGTACATAGTCCTCTGCCTTTTCATTTTGTCTATCTTTCTGTGAATGTGGTTTTCATTCCACAGGCTGCAGTGTTGTAGTTCTTCTTGCTTCTGCTGTCTGCCCTCTGGTGGATTAGGCTATCTAAGAGGCTTGTGTAAGCTTCCTGATGGGAGGTACTGGTGGTGGGTAGAACTGGGTGTTGCTCTGGTGGGCAGAGCTCAATAGAACTTTAATCCACTTGTCTACTGTTGGGTGGAGCTGAATCCCATCCCTGTTGGCTGTTTGGCCTGAGGTGACCCAGCACAGGTGGGGCTAATGGTGGACTCCGGGAGGGCTTAGGTCAAGGAGTACTTCCCAGATCTTCTGCTGCCAGTGTCCTTGTCCCTGTGGTGAGCCACAGCCGCACCCACTCCCGCCTCTGCAGGAGACTCTCCAACACTAGCAAGTAGGTCTGGATGAGTCTCCTATGGGTTCACTGCTCCTTCCCCCTGGGTCCTGATGTGCACACTAGTTTGTGTGTGTCCTCCAACAGTTGAGCCTCTGTTTCCCCCAGTCCTGTCAAAGTCCTGCAATCAAATCCCACTAGCCTTCAAAGACTGATTCTCTGGGAATTCCTTCTCCCATTGCTGCATCCCCAGGTTGGGAAGCCTGACCTGGGTCTCACAACCTTCACTCCAGTGGTTGGACTTCTGTGGTGTAATCATTCTCTAGTTTTTGAGTCACTCATCCAGCAGTTATGGGATTTGGTTTTATTGTGATCATGCCCCTCCTACTGTCTCATTGTGGCTTCTCCTTTGTCCTTGAATGTGGGGTATCTTTCTTAGTGAGTTCCAGTGTCTTCCTGTCGATGATTGTTTAGCAGCTAGTTGTGATTCCAGTGCTCTCGCAAGAGGGAGTGAGTCTGCCATATTGAACCAATATCTTTAATATTGTTCTTTAATTTTTTATTTTAAAAGGCAAGAATTTCTCAAAGGACATTAAAATCTTATTATTTTTTGACATTTTAATTATATTTGTGAATTTCAGAAGCGGATTAAAATGTAATACTTCTTATACAACTTATATGTTTCTTCTATTTTCAGTGTATCAACTAAATGCATAATTTAGAAAGGTCACAAACAGCATTATATATTCTAAACTGGGATGAGAGTAAGAAAACACTTTCTTACTTGCTCCATCTTTCCATGCCTGCAAACTTACACAATTTTACCTCAGGCTCTATGTTTTTCCTCCCTTTCTCTGTAATTATGTCATTTTCACATTAAATTTTCCAATTAAAATCCAACATGTTAAACTTTTCGAATCTTAAATAAAAAATTGTTAACATGGTTTCCTGAAATAAAGAATATTAACATTACCAAGTTAATATTTTCTCCAGTGGTAGAGAAAAAAAAAACTCTTAAATTCACAACTCAGAATAATTTCTGGAATTGGAAACCACAAATCTGAAACAAATGTTTTAAACATGAAATAAAATTAAATTTACTGATAACATCATCCACTGTTGAGAATGCACACTCTTCCACCTCTATGCTTCTTTTTGATTTCTCATCAAATGAGTAGCATCTGGACATTCTTTCAGACTTGTAAGGTGACTATCAAAAGAATATACTTAAGGATTTAAAATAAACTAGTTTATCAAGTTTGGATGGTAAACTTTAACCAATAGTATGCTTTGAGGTGAAGAATCACTTGATAATCTTTGTTTTAGGAAGTAAATATTTCCTGATTCTGGTTAATTAAATGAGAAACAATATAATGTCCAAAACCTAAGCAAAACCCTTGAATACTTGGAGCAGTTTTGTGTTTGTCTTTCAAGAGATGGCATTCTTTGGGCTTCCCTGGTGGCACAGTGGTTGAGAGTCTGCCTGCTGATGCAGGGGACACAGGTTCGTGCCCCGGTCCGGGAGGATCCCACATGCCGCGGAGCGACTGGGCCCATGAGCCATGGCTAATAAGCCTGCACATCCGGAGCCTGTGCTCCGCAACGGGAGAGGCCACAACAGTGAGAGGCCCACATACCGCAAAAAAAAAAAGAGAGAGAGGGCACTCTTTGTTCTGAGTCAGTATGTTCTGGTCTTCAGACCCTGCCTTTTTTCCTTTAAGAGGCAAGTGTGAAACAAGATCAGAGATTTTCATAAAAGGTTTGATAGCCCTTGACTTGCTTTTCTTAGTGTAATGGTACATGTCTGGCTCTGGCCCAGTAATTCTTTTGTATCTGCTTAAAGGGGAATCCAGCTTTAAGGTGGGAAGGTGAACATGTATTTGTACCAACTGCCATTTTCAAGGACTTCCCCAACTCTCCTTGTGATTTCCTTTGTAGCTACAGCAGTGCCTACTTTTATTGACTTTGAGTTTTCTTTTCTGTCCATCAGATCTTTTTTTCCCCCACTGTGTCTTTGCCCACATGCCTAGAATATTTTTTTTCTTCTTTGTAATACAGTTCTCAATTAAAAATCCACCTCACTGTAAGATTCAAGACATTTAGTTAGAATCTTATTACACAGGGTCCCTAGACTCCGAAAGCCTATGCTCTAAGATAACTCCTCCTGGATGTTTTCCTGTAATTTCCCTACTGTCCAAATAGCCCTTGACCCATGCTTTCCCTTCAAGCAGGAACCTAGTTTTAGTTTTCTTTATTTTCAAAATATTCCTCCTTTTAGACAGTGGAAGATTTGAGGCCAGAAACTGTGACGTCTTTGAATGAATGCACTTATTAGCACCTCTGTAAACACTTTGACATTCAATGTTTACTGAATCTTTCTTTTAGTCAATTTAACATTCAACATTTAAATTCATATTTCAATTCCTCTTTTGTTTTGAGAAGAAGTTTTTGGCAAAACAGGCACATAAAATTACAATGAATAAATGAACATATGGGAAAATGTTCAAATTGGCTAATAAATAAAAATTCTATACCTTTGTCAACTTTTTATTAATGTATAACAAGTTACTACAATCTTAACCACTTAAAATGACAGCCATTTATTATTTGTTTTTATTCTGTTTGTCAGAAGTCCAAGTGGGCCCAACTTTGTTCTCTGCTTAGTGTTTAAAGGCTAAAAGCAAGATGTGGGCTCAGTTAGGTTTCTATCTGGAGGCTGTGGTAAAGAATCACTTGCTAGCATATTTAGTCTCTTGGTAGAATTAAGTTCATTTCAGAAGGACTAAGGTCCCTGTTTTTTTGCTCCCTATCATCTTGGGCTTCCCTCAATTTCTGGAGGCTAACTGAATTCCTTGGTAAATGGTCCCCTCCATTTTCAAGCCAACAGTGGTGCATCTTCTCACACTTGGAATCTCTTTGGTTTTTCTGCTACCAAGAAGAGAAAATTCTCTGCTTCTAAGGGACTCTACTTCTAAAGGATTAGACTTAAACCCACCTGGAAAAATCTCCTTTTTTATTAACTCAAAGTCAAGTGATTAGTAACCTTAATCATATCTACAAAACTCCTTTTGCCATGTAATGTAACATAAGCATGGGTATGATTTCTCATTATATTCACAGTAAGATTAGGGCAGAAGATCTTGGAGGACCCTTTAAAAAAGAAAAAGAATTCTGTCTACCACAATACAAAAAAAAAAAAGATTGTTTTTCCCCTTTTAAACTCTATGTTTAATAATGTTAGATATTTAATAAAAATTCAACATTCACATACTCTGGGGGTATAGTCAGTTGGTACAACTCTTTCAAGAATGCAAATTTATTAAAGTGGTAAGGAGGGAAGAACTTTTATGTGAAGGGATTCATGTGTACATGCAACATTATAGTGTGTTTAGAGCACTAGAATACCTCTTTAAAAAATGAAAATTAAGAAGAATAGCAGAAGGAAAGAAACCAAGATGAGAGATTAAAATGGAAAATAGGAAGGGGATAATTATGGAAGTTTTGTACGTCTAGAAACTATGTTTTGTCTTTACCCTATAGGTTAAGGTCTCATAATTTCTTTTTATGCCATGTCCATGGTCATCTTTGGCTGTCTGGTGAAGACTATGGACCCCTTCTCATAATAATGTTTTTAGATGCATAAAATAAAATACATAGAATTATACTAAAACCAGTATATGGTGATGTAGTTATCAAAATAGTTTTGAAATTTTTGAACAGAAATAAATATGCTTCTCTTTTAACATATTAAATAATAGGATTTAGCAATGAGTCTAGTAACATAATTTCAAAGTTGCAATGAGAATAAATATATTTTGATACATATGCAACAACTATTAAATGATATTAAATAATCTATGATTTCTCTTGGTGACAAAGTCACTGATACAACTTATGTTACTGGGTTGTTGGGTTTTTTTTTTTTTGCCTATTTTATAATGGAAAGAAATTGTAAGTTTCTGTTAAAAGTTAGTGAAGATAAAGAAGATTTTTTTTCCTATCCAAGTTGTGCTCTAGCTTAAGTACATCTTCTGTAGGAGTTGAAGAAATTAGAGGTATTTGAAATTAGAAATGCAGGGACATGGACTATAGGACTTCAAGGTTAGAGAAAGAAGATCATTTTGAGGTTCTTCCAACAGTTTAGAAGGAGATGATGGAAGTGGAAAAGAAGTTAAGATCATTTGGATTTATGAGTTCAAAGAATTGAAGCTAGGTGTGGATTATCTACTTGGATGTTGAAACTGACAACAATGAAGATAAGAGTCAGATATATAGGTCCATTCTGAGCAGGTGCCTAGTACCTCAGTTAATGTGGGGGGTGTCCAGAGCTTGGAAGTGATTAGGAGGGGCAATATGTGGTATGGTTAGAGGCATGAGCCTATATACTAAAACTAGTTTATATTTTTATACTATTGTGCAGCAGTAATTGTTGGAAGACTACACGAATATTTGGAAGCTTTTAAATGGGTGTTGGAAGAATTTTGACTTAGTATTAGAGTCAGGGAGAAAGAGCAATCACTTGAGAGGGTTACAATGAAAGGGTGTGTTAGATACGGACATCCAGACTTGAGTAAGAGGTTGAGGGAGCGTTCTGTGAAAGGTTGAAGGTATAGGAACATTTTGATAAAAAATACAAAAGAAGAAAGATTAAGTGGAATCAGCTGAGAAAAAGGGTAGTAATGAGGTGTTAAACCAGTGGGAAAGACAATGAGCAGTGTAGTGAGAGGGAGAAGAAACCACAGGAATTATGAGAAAGAAGCAAAGCAGAGGTAAGGATAGGTGATCACAGTGGTCTTCATTTGGTGCAGTGCGAGAGGGTTCATGGAGTGAGGAAGGGTAGGACACCATATTTTATGATTCATGACCCTGGTGTAAAATTTAGTTGCTAGCAGGCTATCCTAATGTTCTGGGCAAGGTCTATGTGGTGTAACTATTTAATGTATCAACTCAAAGATAGCCATTAAAAATGATAATAACACCAAACATGTGGTCATTGGAAAATGTATAGTGTCAGATGGAGAAATACATAATTTTATATATGCTATTATGTCAATTTTGTCAAATATATGTAGGTATATATACAAGAATAGGAAGGTAAAAAATAAAAATAGTTGTAAGTTGATACAATTGTGTGCCCTCTCCCTCTAAAAAGTATTAGTTATAATGTTCCCACAGGGTTGTTTTTTTTTTTTTTTTTTTTGGAGTGAGATAAGTAAATCCCATTCATTTCCTTTAATTAAAAAAAAAAAACTTCTGTATTGCAACTATTTTTTTTCCTATGAAACTTTTATAAAGTGGCTGCAGCTTAATATTTGTCTTTCCAATGGCTTTAACTTTCAGGTTCTATTTATTTCTCCTCTCCACTTTTAAATTCTTCTTTTCTTCAAAGTGCCTTTCAGCCTATTCATTCAACTTCCTAATCCTCTTTCCCTAAGGATTATTACTTGTAGGACAAACACTAGAGGATTTAAAAAATTATCCCAAGAATTCAGTAATCTCCACCTAGATCTAAACAGGAAAATATGGGTTTGAGGTTCATCAGAAAGTACTAGTTTTTAACACAGATGAAGGGTAGCTGAAACCATTAGGAAGGTAATCCTATGCATTTCTGAAATTTCTCCTCCTGAAAACATTTCTTAGGGGGACATCTGAACATCTTTCATGGAGAGCACTGACATTTGGGAATGGAAAGAGAAGAAAGATCTAACAGGGTGATCTCCTCATCTCCAAAACTAAATTTTAAATAAAAGTTGGGACATAGATTCTGACAATGGAACAAAATGTAAAAAAATAGAACTTCACAGGAAACTTATGACATCTGGTTAGCATACTCACAATTACATAGCTCTGTGACTTAAGTTAAAGAATCTTTAATAATTCAGAATGTAGACTAAGATATTAATAAGCAGAGTCTTTAAAATATACTTTGTTAAATTCTGACTTTGGAATGATTTTGGTATTTTCCATTGTCAGCTATGTAATAGCTTTAACAATGTTCCCAGTTGATTTTTTCTTTTTTTAAATTTTTATTGGAGTATAGTTGATTTACAGTGTTGTGTTAGTTTCAGGTGTAGAGCAAAGCAAATCAGTTATACATATATATATAATATATTACATATATTATATATAAATATCTCTACTCATTTTTAGATTCTTTTCCCATATAGGTCATTACAGAGTATTGAGTAGTGTTCCCTATGCTATACAGTGATTGATTATAGAGTTCTCCAACAAGTTGTCATAAGATATGCTGTAAATAAAATGGAGTGGGACTATATTCAGTCTTAAAGCTATCAAGTGAACAACAATTAGTTTGATTTGCTTGGTACTTTTCTTTTTGTGATAAATTAATATTAACCATATGAGCTGTATTATATATTATTTCTCTTCAAGAAAATGCTAAATATAATTTCAACAAAACAGTGGTATTTGCAAAATACATAAGGCAATAATAATGATAATGAAAATGCTGACATTGTATAAAAACAATGACAATCTTAGTGCATGTGCAGCATCAGCTGTGCTGATACCAATTTATAATAATATACTTTGCACTTTTCAAACAGTTTGAAACATTCTCTGAATTTGGACTTTAATTTATTATTCAAGAGGAAAGCCTTACAACATTGTGAGGAAATAGATTAAGTTTCATTTAACAGGATAAGGGCAGTTGGGAGTAAAGATGTATTTCTCTTCTTAATTGCGTGACAAGATTACATTTTTCTCATTTCTTATTAGCCATAGTTAAAACTTTCAGGCAAGAAAAATACTGAAACCTGTAAAAGAATGTTTATTGTAAGTATTTACAAAATCATCTTCATCAAAACATTTTAGTTTGCTGCATTTTAGTGTGCTTCCTGTAGTTCTGTTTATAAAACAGGTTTTCTAATAAGGCATTAAAAAGAGCAAAGTTCAAAACAAACTTTTGTTGTTTCAGCAGGGTTTGAACTATTTTGCTGCTCCTTATTTTAAAATATGGTATATAATTTATACCACATCAAGTCTTTAAGTTACTTCATAATTATAAAGCTTAGTGTGGAGGGTGAGAAAGAGATAGGGTAAGATATAGATTTGGAGGGTAAACTTTCCATGGAGTGTTCTGACCTGCCGATTTAATTGGCTCTGCAGCTTTGCCTATGTTAAAATCGTCCTTCATTTCCTTAGGTATAGTTGGATATAGTTTTAAGTGGTATTGTTTGTCTTAACCATAAAACTGGTTTGGTTAAATGATATACTTTGCTAAACACCATGTGAGTTTAACTTACATTTTTTCCAAGGAGAAACATCTGTTTGGCAACAATCATTTAATCCCAGTGACTTCTAGAACTGCAATATCCCTGGCTAGTGAATGTGCATAACACAGAGTAGTGGAGAGAAGACTGAATTGGATGAAAGAGCTCCTGGATTCTGTTCCTCTACTGGCTATCACCTACTGTATTCTTTGGGGAAATTCTCTTGGCTTTGATTTCACATGAGTCAAAAAAGGAGGTTGATATAGACAGTCTTTTAGGTCTCTCCCAACTCTAACAGCTATAATTCTAACATTAACTTCAACAATTTGTAACAAGTTTATTTTTCATTTCCATGATGGCACGAAGGAATGCCTTGCACGCATCCCCTCTCTGTCAAATAAATATATGAACAAAGCAATAAGTCACTGGGCGATTGCTATTAAAATATTTTTGTTCTTATTGTTATTGAATCATGAAGATTTAACTGAGAGGTGGTTAAGCATTGCAAAAAGTTTTGTTCAATTCTTACTCCAGTATTAAAAACTAACCCTTTAGTTCTCATGGCATTCCACAGAGATTATGTTCTGTATCATTTACTGTCAACCTAATGGATTTGACCTGTCTTTTTTTTTTTTTTTTTGCCTCTCACCATTGTGGCCTCTCCTGTTGCAGAGCACAGGCTCCGAACACACAGGCTCAGCGGCCATGGCCCACGGGCCCAGCCACTCCACGGCATGTGGGATCTTCCCAGACCGGGGCACGAACCCGTGCCGCCTGCATCGGCAGGCGGACTGTCAACCACTGCGCACCAGGGAAGCCCTGACCTGTCTTTTAAAACGAGTCAAATTGTAGAGTTTTTTCACTATGAAAAGATATATCATTATAGCATTCACAGCATAAGGGACAAAACCCAGGGTTTTTTTAAACCACAATATATATGTAAAATTCACCAAGCAATAATACTGATAAATAAAAATGCTAACACTAAAAAAAAGAAAAGGCACCTTCTTTATAATCTTAATGCATTTGCAGCATCATCTGTACTGATATCAGTTTGCAATAATATACTTTGCATTTTTTGAGCAGGTTTTAAATATTTGACTTTTCAACTTTATTATTCAACAGGAAAGCCCCACAACAATACCATGGGGTAAATAGCTTAATGTCCCTTATGGTAGATGGAAAATATGAGTCAAAAGTTATCGCATGATTCCCATAACACCACTCAATAAGTCAGGATCAAACTAGAAATAAGATACATAAATTCTATTTAAAATCTACTTTTCCATTTCTTAGATTTTCCTGTAGACTTTTGCATTTCTCATTTGTGTTAAAATGTCAATGAGTTGAATTAAACTAATCATATAATTATTTAAATAAGTATATAGTTTCACAGACATTTGCAAAAAGTTATCACAGTCTTCTGAAATATAAATAGAGGTACACAAAAGCACATATCCATTCTTATAGAAATTAATTAGTAGAAAATAATTTTTTTGTAGACAGATGTTTTCTTGTTTTTACCAAATGATGCATTAGACTTTAACATAAAAAAAGATATATCATCAGTGAAACACATCTTGAATATGCTAAATATTCTCCAGAAAGCTTTGGCTGTTTCTCTATGTACAAAAGGAAGCATAAGAATTTAAATGTTTACTCTGTTTTTCCTATTGATATTTAATTGTTAGTAGTCATCAACTCAGAAATTTGGTGACCTTTTCTTTTCGAAAGTGTGTGTGATGACGCTTTCATGTTTATTATATCTTAATATTGATATTAAATAAGAACTAGGAGTTTTTTAGTTATATTTATCTTGTTTGCATATACTACATATAACACATATACATGTAAATTAAAAGTTTTAGTTATTAAAGAAACTAAGAGGCTAAATTTTTCTCCGATAAATCAGAGCAACAAGTCTAGTGTTTGAGGTCTTACATTTGAGACCTGGATGTGAAAACAGCTGCATCTGTAGTCACAACCATGGTGACAGATGACCTTGTATCCTATGACTACTTGTGTATAAGAAGCCTTGGTTCAACATACATTAATGAGACATAAAAAGTGATTTTGAAAACCTAGTAATTCACCTAATTTTTTTTACAATGTAATTTTAAGTATTCTGAAATCAAGTACATGATTTTAAAGAAGAAATATACAGTTTTTAAAAAGTATATTGTTTTATTGAGTCCTAAACAAATGAATAATAGTTGATAGCAGCTAGTCTATATTGAAAGCCTGCTGTGTACAGACACTGTTCCAAGTAATTTACTTGTAAGCATGCATTTAATCCTCATGATGATCTGAGGTAGGTACTATTTTTATTCTCACTGCAGAAATGGAAGAACTAATGCACAGAGATGTTAAGGACACAATTTATACGTGGCAAAACCAATGTTCAAGCTCAGGCAGCCTGGTGCCAAAGCCTGTGCTTTCCACCCCCTGGGGCTGGTTTAAGCCCCATCATCATTCACTCATTTGACAAATTAAGTTTATTTACCTTAAAACTCATAGAGACATTCATTTCCATTATAACAAACCTTTATATAATGTATAATATATGCCAGGCACTATCCTAAGTGCTTTGTACAAATCAACTCTCCTAACCTGACATTCTGGTAGGTATCTGACTTGTCAGAGAACTGAAGACTTATAAAAGCACCATATGCTAATGTAGGTATATCTAAATAAATAATTGGATGTCTCAGTCCAACAAAAATCTAGAGCGCTTGCTTTGTTATTAATCATTTGAAACTCAACTCTTCTAGCCTTGGTCCCACTGGTTCCTTTTATCTTCTACCCATGGAAGCATGTTCCCAAGAGTTGTCTTTATTCTCCTTTTTGGTCTAACTCCAAATGATGCATGGATGGCAAGATGCTGTTAAAGAATAAATCAGAAATTCTTAGTAACAATACAACATGCATCCTGAAGCTAGTGCTTATGTGTATAACCCAATGTTAACAGCAAGTTCAGATACATTTAAACATCTTTTAAATGGCGACTCTTGTGGTTAATGATAATGATCTGTATTACTATTTATAAACCCAGGTTAGAGTTCAAATTATATTACAAATCCCACACTTCTCCATTCTAGCCATTGCATGTCCAGTCATCAGTCCTAGAATGTTGAAGCCCTGAATCCTCAGGGATGATTGCTGTCTGATATTTTGCTATATGAATCCCAAGTGCTCCAAATACTGTATGAGGTAAGACTTTGACAGCCCCGGCAGCTCTTCATATCCTGTGGAAAGTGATGCTCCCCATCTTCACTTGGGGGAAACCACTTATAAATATTCATCTGATTAATAAGATCACAGTTTCTCTTGTGAGTGAGGAGTTGGTGCTACTTGTCATTTGCTGTGTCTTCTTCACTTAGGGTAGAGAAATACTTCTGTCACATGTACACAAAGTTCACTTCATGATATTAGATTGGTCTGACTCAGAAGAACTTCTTGACATCCAGTACAAGCACTGATTCAAACCACAAGAATATAAATAATACACAATATGCAGGAGTTTTAGCTCTGTGTGCCATGGACAAAATTCATGGTCAATTCACACTAGATACCAGTCTTTGAGGCAATCCAGCCTCAATACTGACTCATTCTTGTGTAGATCCCCGGTTTTTTGGGAAGAGCACATGATTGTCCCCAACCTACTATACCGACAAGGTACCAGATGTCATGATTATCATAAACCAGAGGTCCACCAGAATCTCCCTAGAGAAGAAAATATATTTAAAATTGTTAACATTTAATTCAGTAGGAAGGTCACTGCAATCATCTCTCTTCCACAGGAAAAATGGAAACTGGTACACAGAACATGCAGCCAAACTAGAGATAGATTATATGATGTTTCTCTCAACTGAGTTAAAATTTTGTGCTAATCTTTAAAGTGAATTGTTTTCTAGAAAGACTAACACTCATTCATATGGAATGGTTACATTATTTCTGGTTCAGCATCCCTAGATTTTTTGCTAGTTTTATTAGACCCTTTAAGCATGGGGTTTAGTAAGCATTTATCTAAAATATTTAACATGAGGTTGGTATTTGTGCATAGGCAGAAATTTTCTGTGATCTCTTCTGAATGTCTTAGCTTGACTGTATTTTATGGACCTAATCTTGGTCTCCTTTTCTGTTACTCACCTAGTTCTAATTTATGTTTGCTTTCTGAATTTTATATAGATTAAATCTCTTAAATCTCTTTTGGATCAAGGAAGATTAAGTAAATAAACAGTTGTAAGTGTAGAGGTTAAAATTGTGGTCTCAGTAGTTGAACTGCCCAAGTTTCAGGTCTAGTTCTATTAATTACTGGTTGTGTGACCTGAGGTAAGATACACAGGGTAACCTCTTTGTGCCTCTTCCACCTCGTTCATTTATTTTTTCTTTTATCAGCTATTTATTGAATTTCTATTATGTGTCTCAGACATTCTGGTGGACATTGAAGATAAAACGATGACCAAAAATGAACGGTCCCTATGCTCATAGAGCTTGACATTTAGGTTAAAAAACCCACAATATTAAATAAGCCTACAAATATGCAAAATGACAACTGTGATAAGTGCTATGGAAACATACAATGGGGGATTCGACTAGTCAGGGAGGAAAGGGATATTTGCCTTGATGAGATGTAATTGAGCTGATATCTAAAGGAAGAGGAGTAAATCATGAAAAGAAAGGTGTGGATGAAATGTGTTCTAGACAGAGGGAACAGCATGACAAATGCTCTAGGCATGAAGGAGCCTGGCATATGCAAAGGCCTGTAGAAAGGGGGACTGGAGAGAAGACAGCAAGGGGGCAATTGGTACAAAATGAGGCCATAGAGGTAAGGAGAGACTAGTCTATATGGAGTCCTGTGGCTCTTTTACAGACGGTTTTGGTTTTTATCATAAGATAAAAGCAAAGGTAAACCACTGAAGTTTTATGTGTTTTAAGGAGGGTGTTGACATGATCAGATTACATCTTGTTAGAAACTGTCCGGGCATTCATTTTACTAATGCACTAAAAGAGCATAAGAATGAATATAAGGGAGATAAACTAGATGGTTAAATGTGGTTGGGGGGTGGAGGGAAGGGAAGGGGAGGAGAGAGAGGTTGAGAGAAGAGAGAAAGGCAAGAATTGGTGAAGAGAGATTTAAGGAGGTAGAACCCATGGGTTTAGGTAATCAATTGGATATGGGATAAAGAGAGAAATTAGAATGATTTCTAGACTCTGGCTTATTTAGCATAATGAAAGGGGATGCCATTCATAGAGATACAAAACATAGGAAGAAGATCAGGTGGGGAGGGGAATAAGAACAGAATCAGGTACAACATATGAATCTGAGATGCCTTTGAAACATCCAACTGGAGCTGCCAAGTAGGAATAGAATATAAAAGTCTGGATATCAAAAGGGAGGTTAAGACTAAAAGTATAAATGTATGAAACATCAACAAAAAGATCATAATTGAAGCTATGAAAGAGAATTAGATTCTCTGGAGAGAAAGTATAGAGTGAAAAAGAAACAGGCATAGAATAGATTAACATGTATTAGATGGAATTAAGAGAATGAGCCTGAAAAGGAGACAGAGAAGGAGCAGACAGATGTAGGATGAAAATCATTACAAGCTAAAGGAAGACGATATTTCAAGAAAGGGGGAGTGGTAAGCATTATTAAATGCTGTTAAGAGGTTAAAAAAAAAAGAAGACCAAAAAATTTGTATAACGTCATTAGTGGTTCATTGAAAACATTAGGAAGAGAGATTTTGATGAAGTAATAGGGCAGAAACCATATTGAAATGGTTTGAGGAGTTAGTGGGAGGTGAGGAAATTGAGACCATGGGTAGAGACATTTTCGCAAATATTTGGTGGTAAAGAGAAGAGATAAGATGAGACACTAGTTGGAGGCATTATGGGTCTAAAAAGAATCGGCTATTTCTTTTTTTCCCTAACTTAAGAGATCTGAATAGAGAAGGATCTAGTTACAAGAGAAATGTTGAGTCTGAAAAGAGAGAGAGAGGACATAATTGCCAGTGTAAACTTCCCCAGAGGCCAGCAAGAAGAAGAAATGGAGCAAAGGAGAAGGGACCAGCCTTAGTGAAGAGGCAGCTTCTCTGTTGTGATCTAAGCTGAAGGTGGATGACAAGGGTCCGGATGAAGGCATGTCTGTATGCTTGGTGCTGGGAAGATGGGGAAACTCCCCTCTTTTGACTTGTATTTTTCTTTGAAAATTGGGAAACAAAATCATCAGTTGAGAATAAACAGGCAGGCGAAACTGAAAGTTAAGGAAAGTAGAAAATGGTGGAAGAATTCGGAGAAAGGTAGATTTAGGAAAAAACAAACTAACAAAAAGAGTAAGGTTGTCAGTTTTGTTATCTGGAACCTATAGTGGAACCATGGGTTCTCTTGTATTTTTTCCAGGAGCATTTGACTTTCCAGATACAGGCAGAGAGAGAGAGAGAGACTAAATAATTGTGTCCTTCCAGGTTTGGGACTTTGTCAGACAGAAATACTGGGAAGAGAGAGCATCAGGTGGACTTGGGGTATTAGCAAAAGTGTTTAAAAAATGATCACAGGGACTTCCCTGGTGGTCCAGTTGTTAAGACTCTATGCTTCCACTGCAGGGGGCAGGGGTTTGATCCCTGGTGGGGGAACTAAGATCCCACATGCTGCAAGGCGTGGCCAAAAAAATAAATGATCACAGTGCAATCTAAATTGGACAAGTGGATGGTGGAAGAAAAGAAAGGATTAATGGAATGTGAAATAGCAGAGAAGCTGTTCTCTACAGGTCTCTATGAAATTGAAGAAGGATGATATTCAGCCAACAGATATTTGTGCCAGGCACTGTTTTAGGTGTTGGTAATACAACAGTAAAATAAAATGGATGCTCTAAAATGTATGCCTTCATGGAGCTCACATTCTAGGTTAGTGAAAGAGACAGATAATAAGCCAGTTAAATAAAATATATTGTGTGCTGAATGGTGCAAGAGCTAAAGATAAAAATAAAACAGAGAAGGGACACAAAGAACATATGTGTAAGTTGTGTATGTTGGGGGGTGAGGGTTGGAAGTTTGGGGTGTAACAGAGTGTGGCCAAAGAAACAGAAGTAGTTGAAAAGCAGGCAGAAGGATTGAAGATTGTTGTTAAATAGGATGACTTGGGGATTCAGTGTTGCTGGAAATGGAATAGTTTTTGGTGACAAAGCTCAAGGTGTGACCCTAAGAATAGGTGACTGAGGAGGAGTGAAGATCACTGGAGGTTAGGAGATCTAGGAGCTAAGAATCCAGCATTTAAATGAGTTGACGTTAATATTGCAGGCCTTGGGATGGAGATGAAATCTGTTTCAGGTGTCAGTCATGAAAGAATGAAAGGGACAAAGTAGAGAGATTTGGAGGTGGGGGAATAAAAACAAGATGATGAGAGATGATGATAGAGCTGAATAAAGTGGTCTTCAGAGGAGAGGTTTCTCTGTCTTTTGATTCCAAATTTGTTTAAGAAAATAACAATAGAACATGAGTTATTGTGTGAAACAGAAATTTGGAGCAGTTGACTTTAATTTCCTAATTTGTAAAATAGGGATAATTATAGTAATGCTTCAGTCTCATTATATTAAATGAAATAATGTATAGAACATGCTTAGCATTGTTTCGGCATAGTAGACACTCAGTACAATCATTTTTGTTACCATGTTTATTTAAGCAAACTGAGTCTTTGGTAAAATTCATGTCATTTTTTTCTCCCAGGTAAACTATATGCCCAAATTAAAAATAGTTAATGGAAACTTTCCTCTTAAAGTTTTGACTTTGACTTTGGACTTACCTTACATGCATCTACTTTTCCATCCATGAATCCAGCACATAACATTCCTGAAGTTATCAGGCCATCATACACATCCTTTCTGTTACACACATCGGTGCTTATGGTTTCCACCCTGGCTTGCTGAAGTCTCTTTTGTGTTGGTCCTATTACACAAACAAATGTAAAAATGAAAAACATGTCCTTTGAATAGAGCTACATCTAAGACTCAGAAGACACATAAATTGTATATTCCTAGGAGGAAAAGCATTGATTATTTTATTATTTAATTATTGCCTAATTTTATTTTCTGAGTCATAAATATCTACATGCAAGGAACAATACACATACATGACCCAACATTATATCATATTTGTGACTCTTCAAGAGTTATTGGAACCCTCAAAACTACATGCAATACTTTGTGTGTATGCCCTTTTTTTTTATGAGAAGAGGGTTCATCACACTGATCTTGTCCAACTTCACATTTTTCCATGTAAGGGAATTGAGACTCAGAGAAGTTCATTGATTTTCCAAAAGCTACTCAAGAAGAAACCAGGATACAAGCTGCACAGGTCTATTTGTCCTACTCTATGCTGTATAGCAGCTGTCCCCAACATTTTTGGCACCAGGGACCGTTTTCATGGAAGACAATTTTTCCATGGACCAGTGGGTGTGAGCATTGGTTCAGTTGGTAATGCGAGCGATGGGGGGCAGCAGATGAAGCTTCTCTCACTTGCCCACCGCTCACCTCCTGCTGTGTGGCCCAGTTCCTAACAGGCTGCAGACCACTACTGGGCCACGGCCTGGGGGTTGGGGACCCCTGCATCTTATTTCAGGTGTTTCAAAACATGAGAAACAAAACAAATGCCCAAGATACACCAACAATATGACACCAGCAGAGAGCAAGGCCAGTGGCTAGGAGGAGAGAATACTGCACAACTGAGTCTCAAAACATTCACAAAACACTTTCATGTTTATGATCATTATATATCCTCATTAAAATTAGGAAGAATTTAAACCAAAAAAAGTATATGAAATATATGCTAGCCGGGAGTTTTTACATCTGGCAAATATACAATTTGTAATCCTTTACTCCCTTGTACTCCCATAGCATTTTGTTCCTTCTTATAGTATCTAAGACAGTCTGTTCTGTTCATCATGTTATTGACCTCTCCCTTTCCTCACCACTGCTCCAGTTAATTGTGAACTCCTCAAGGACAGGTATCTGATTCCTTTTACTTTTTAACCCACAGTACCTTGTTCTTCTCAGAGCCATACACATTAGAAACATCTACATTTTAATGAAGAGTCTAAAGAGGTATCCCCTAGATGCCTCATTAGATCCCAAGATAAAATTGTACTAAGTAAATTATGTTGAACAGCTCACCATCATCTACAATGGGTCCAAACCCTGTGATGAATACACTTGTTTTAGATGACAACTTTATGGATGAATCTGGGAGGCAAACTCTGAACTACATGTGAAAACTCAACTCGGGTAGCAAGCTGAGCCAAAGCAATGTCATTTTCATTTGTTTCTCTATGGTAATTCTCATGAAAGGTAATTTTCCTCACAGTTCGTTGCACTGCGGGTGGTGTTATAGTTGTGCCAGAAGTAGCAATCCATTGACTTGGGTCTTTATGTCTGCAAAATATAAAGGGTAAGATGTGTGATGCTTAACTGTATCCTTTAAAAAAGATTGAGACCATATTCTCCCCAACTATTGGAATTAAGCTCCTAAAAAATCCCTATGGTGAGAGAATTTGCAGTTGATGACCTTATGGAAAAAAGAGGTTAAAATATTGATACAAATGAGAGTATGAAAGCCCTTAAAATATTTTACATACTCTAAAATGAAAGAGAGTACAGTAACTAAATGGAATTCCATGCTATGTTTGGAATAATAATAGTAATGGGTACTATACAATTAGTTTCAAACATTTTAATTCCTTGTTTATTAGAAACTCTTCAAATTTGATTTCTTCTTTAATTTCAGTGAAGTATGTACAAATTAATTTTGATTTGTTTTAGATATTATGCACCATAAAAGATATTTTCCTTCCATATGAGACACTCTATCCATTCTTTTTTTTTTTGATCAACAAATATTTTTAGTGTATTATTTTATCTCACAATCCCCTTGATTCTTATTTTATGACTCACCTGTCAGTTCTTGTTTACTGGGTCTTACCTTGATCTTTGAGATAAAGTGTAATTTGTCTGCTTCACAAACCCTCATATGTACACAGGATTGTTTCTCCACCCAAGGCCCATACCCTGCCCCAGTACTCAAGAGCTAAGCAACCCTATTCAGTGTCATGTTGTTAGTGCTCCCACCACCTTTGACCTGGCCTAGTCAGTCCCTCTTACTATTTTTGAGGCTCTTCCTTAACACAGATGCTTTTCTCTACCACAAGATTACATAATAAGCAAATTCTGTCTACTCCTATCATCTCTTTACCTCCCTATTCTAATATAAAGCCCAGTTCCCTCTTTGTCTAATTATCCCTTTCAAGAATGACTAGAAATATATAGAAACTTGAAATTCTCTATGTAGAAGAAAATTATTTAAAAGGAAATCACACAGAAGTGAATTCAGAAAGAGGATTTCCTTGTTCATGCAGGATTACTGTGTTGGTGAATCATAAACTTTTAAGTGTAATGAAAAACCTGAAAGATCAGTAGTTTTCAGAGTACGCAGCACTGCCCCAGGGATGAGCAGGCAGAGCCTAGGGGCAGAGGGATTGGGATATGGGGAGGGCTCCTCTCTTATCTGTTGTTGTTTCTTTTTTAATTTCCACTTGGTTATGTATATAATCTTTTTTTTTTTTTTGTCTGCGTTGGGTCTTCATTGCTGCACGCGGATTTTCTCTAGTTGTGGTGAGCGGGGGCTACCCTTCACTGCAGTGTGCAGGCTTCTCATTGGGGCAGCTTCTCTTGCTGCAGAGCACAGGCTCTAAGCGTGCGGGCTTCAGTAGTTGCGGCATGCGAGCCCTAGAGCGTGGGGGCTTCAGTAGTTGTGGTGCACGGGCTAGGGCATGCAGGCTTCAGTAGTTGTGGCACGTGGGCTCAGTGGTTGTGGCTCATGGGCTCTAGATCGCAGGCTCGGTACTTGTGGCACATGGGCTTAGTTGCTCCATGGCATATGGGATCTTCCCAGACCAGGGATTGAACCTGTGTCCTCTGTATTGGCAGGCGGATTCTTAACCACTGCGCCACCAGGGAAGTGCCTCTCATCGGTTTTACTTATTTACACTTTAAAGGAAGATTTTATTCAAAGCAGAAATCTTAGGGCTGAAGCATTCATTTGAAAACTAGAATTCTGGAAGCTACGAAGACATATGTTACTTCAGTCCTTAAGGAGCTTGTAAGCTAATGGAGTGGACAAAACAGGAATACCCATCTCTTCATGCATCATCAACCAGAAAGGGAGTCTCCAGTCATAGGCACAGTTCAATATGTTTTGTGGATAAGAACAGTAAGACTCACTAAGAAGTTAAATGGCTTGCCCAGGTAAGTCACGTATCCACCTGGTTACTGTCAGAGAGAGATGGCCTAGGTCTCATGATATCCTGTCAAGAACTTTTTCCCTACACACTCTTGTTTCACAAAGACTGGGATCATTTTTCATGGACATAAATGTACTAACATTTGTCTTAAACAAAATTTTAAAAAATACACTAATTCTGGGGCTTCCCTTGTGGCGCGGTGGTTGGGAGTCCGCCTGCTGATGCAGGGGCCACGGGTTCGTGCCCCGGTCCGGGAAGATCCCACATGCCGCGGAGCAGCTGGACCCGTGAGCCATGGCTGCTGAGCCTGTGCGTCCGGAGCCTGTGCTCCGCAACGGGAGAAGCCACAACAGAGAGAGGCCCGCGTATCAAAAAAAAAAAAAAAAAAAAAAAAATACACTAATTCTGTAGGGAAAAAAAAATTAAAATTTTAAAAGTATTTGGATAATTGTGATATTGTCTTCAAAGAATCCTTATTTTTCCTTCACAACAGTACACTGCATTATGCAGTTACATGAAATTATATCACCTGCAAAATGGAACCCTGTCTCTCCAGGATCATTACCTTTCCCAACTCTTTTATATTATTATTATTACGGGCATAAAATATGCTATTACATTTCTCATATTTTAAAAAATCCTTCCAGGGGCTTCCCTGGTGGCGCAGTGGTTGAGAGTCCACCTGCCAATGCAGGGGACGCGGGTTCGTGCCCCGGTCCGGGAGGATCCCACGTGCCGTGGAGAGGCTGGGCCTGTGAGCCATGACCGTTGGGCCTGCACGTCCAGAGCCTGTGCCCCGTAACGGGAGAGGCCACAACAGTGAGAGGCCCGCGTACCGCAAAAAAACAAAACAACAACAACAACAAAAAAAAATCCTTCCTTTGAGTCCACAACCACTCCCAACTGTCAAATTTCTCTGCTCCCATTCATTTAAAAACTCCTTGAAAGTGGCATCTAAACTCACTGCATCCAGTCCTTCTCCTTTTCTCTCTTGAATTCATGCCCACCCCCATCATATAATCACAGTGTCTTTTATCAAGGTCACCAGTTACCTCTATTTTATCAAACTCAATGGCCGATCCCCATGTAGGTCTGCCAACACACAGAGATAGCACTGGACCTGCCGAAAATATATCTCAGTCATGATAGCTTATATTCTTCACTAAATGCATTGACATTCTGGGCTTATTTATTTTTAATTTATATAAGCAAAGATCAGTTATAAAGCAAAATAGGTGACACTCCCAAACACAAGTGTGAAGATTGGAGGATTCTGTAAACATTAAAAAAAAATCAGAAAGCCTTGAAAAATTAGTGAGACTCAAGTTTACCTAAGGCATGATGCTAGTTATTTTGGGGGTTGTTAATTTGTGTGAGTCCCTTTTCTCTTCTTTCCTGAGAGAGTGACAGTCACCTTAAATTCATTAGGTTATTCTCATTGCACATCTGCTCCATAACTAAAGGTGTAGGCATCTTGAAACAATTTGGGTGTTACCGCAGAAGGATGATCAAGCACCTCCTAGACACACCAAGGATAGTTTCCTCTGAAAGGGTGTGTGAACAGTGCCACTGACCAGGGCTTTACTCAGAGCTTTTGTGTTTTGAGGGTTTAAAAGGAAAAACTTTCTGTACCCTGATGGTGAAACCTCAGGGAGAAAATGTAGTGTGTCCCTGGTCTTGGTGCAATAGCGTGCCTGTGCATGTCTGTGTATGTGAAGTGATATAGCTGAGTGTTAAGAGCTACAACTGTGAAATCCCACTCAGAGAGCTCCTTTTGGGTTGTGTATGACCGGTCTTACATACTATGAGGGCAGTGATAAAGGCTGGCTGGTCTCTCTCACCAACCACACACCTCTTTGATCCATAAAAGCTCACACAGTTCTTGGATAATGCAATTGGAAGGGAGAGCTTCAAGAGTGATAACTTTGATTTTTTTCTTTAGTGATGGTGGTTGTTGATAGTTGGAGGATAGATGGAATAATATTTTTTAAAGTGGCTGAATTTTCTCTTTAAATAAGTAGAAGAGTTTAAATTTGTTACATGTATAATAGTCTTTAAACTAAAATAATTTATGGCATAGTAGAAAAGATCACACTGGTGTCATGATGCTACAAGAGAATATGTGGTAAGAGCCATAAGAATGATGCAAACCAAACACGATAGATATGGAGAGAAGGGTGAGGGGATGAGTATGATTGGGGCATAGAGCAACCATAATGTATTTAGGGGACAGGGTCCATCCAGAATGGAGTAGAGGATAAGCTGGTGAGATTGGACTCTTCCCAGCACTAAATTGACGGTAATTAATAACTGAGTAAGGAAGACTAGCAACAGCTCTAATAAACTTGCTTGCGGAAGCAGTGAGCCGCCGTGAGCAACCAAGTGTTACTAATGAGGCTAGCTCTGCATTGATGGCCTGCCCCTATGAGCTGGAGGCTGGCCTGCCATGGCCACTCCTCTTCCATAGCTGTTTCACTTCCTTGGACAACCGTTTCAGTAGAAGAGGATGCTGGTAATGGCATGTATGAAGATGTCATCCTTATTCCACAGTCTGTCAAAGAAACATGCGTTAGTCTGTTTTCATGAAAAGGAGTGGAAAAAAAGCACATCCTGATTTGCACTGCGTGCAGATGGTTAGACAGTCCATTGAACCTGCCATTCTTTAACCCATTCCTAGCACTCAGTCTCTGGGGTTATTCTGTAGGGGTCCTACTAATCCTATTGAGGTTCAGAAGAAATATTTACCACCATTTCAAGGCATCCAAACCAGGAATTAACTTCGGTCTCCATATAAAGCATATATGGATGAATAAATAGGTAGGTAGATAAAATACTGAGCATAAAAATGTATAGATCCTCTGCTAAGGGTTTCAGATACATTTATAGCAAAATACTTTTCAAATGAGAAAACTCAGCTCGGGAGGGGAACATAAACTACTGGAGGTCACCCAGCTGGTAAGTGACAGAGTTGTACATAAAATTAGAAGGATCCACATCAAAGCTTGTATTCTTACTACTGAGAGAGAACCCAACACTGAGTGTCGGTCATGATTCTGCCTTGACATGAATCTGTAGACTGTCTTTGACAAGCCCTGATATTTAAGTCTTAAATACAATGACTTTTTTGCTTTTCTAAAATTTAAAAGACTAGTTTTTTAAAAAAATTCTGATTCCCTGATAGCAAACCCTCAATTGATTAGACTTCAAATCAACCTTAAGTAATACTTGAAAGTATATTAGCATACTTTATTAATGTGCTTTTTAATTATTTATATTTTGTTAAGAATACAAGTTTTTTTTTTTACAAAAAGGGGTTTTATTCAAAAACAGGTAAAAATAGTTGCCTGAAATCATATTTACAAATTTATCATAACTCCCTTAGTGTTAAATAGCTTTAGCTTAAGGTGACCATAAAATTGAACAAATAGAGTGTCTAGCTTAATATGGTGCCATATCAGTAGTGCCTAATACTTCCTCTCCCAACTTCCCCTTAAAGTAAGCATGAAGATAATAATAATAAATATAATATCTACTAGTTATGAGCCAGGCCCTGTACATAGTGTTACATATATTTTCCCTAATTTTTATAACAACCCTCTATGTTAGATGTTATTATCCTCATATTGCAGATGAAAAAAATTGAGTCTATGGTATTGTTCAAAGGCAAAAGGAGCAAAATCACCAGAAATTAAGGAAGGATAAGAAAAATTATAAATTCTGGTAGTAATTTTCAGTAACTGCAGTATTCAGTTGGTTGGTTTAAAAAGCAACTTCTTAGATGACCCAAGCTATATCCCTGAACCAGAATTGTGTGGAGACCCCAACAATTCCGACAAAGCCACTGCTATTGTGATTCCCCAGCCCAGGGAATAAAGCTAGCCAAATAGAAACTATAGTTTGAACCAACCAATTGTGACCCATAAAGTCTTTTCTCTCTGTGTGTGTTCAAAAGAAACCACACTGTCCAGCACACCATCCTATCTAGAGACACAGGAAAGATTAAAAGTTCTATGAAAATGTAGTTATTTTATTAAATGGTCTGAACATGTATCTCAAAATTTATAGTTGAAATCCTAACCCTTAAAGGTGGTGGTATTAGTAGGTGAAGTCATGAGGGTGGAGCTCTCATGAATAGGATTAGGGCCTTACGGAAGAGTATGCCCAGGGTTCCCTAGCCTCTTCCACCATTTGACTATACAGCAAGATGTCTGAGTCAGAAGAGGGCCCTCACCGGACCATACTGGCACTCTGATCTCAGACTTCTAGCCTTCAGAACTGTGAGAAATATATTTCTGCCATTTATAAACTACCCAATCTATGGTATTTTGTTATCACACAAGGAATGGACTAATGAAAAGCAATTTAAACAGAGAAAGAAAGAGCACTGGCACCAGTGAATGCTGGAGCTGCTGGTACTCTAAAATGGGTGGTTGATATAGTTTTCATATACTCTATTTGTAAGATCAGAAATTAATCCTGCATCTAATTGTACGGCATGGTTAAGATCTGCTAAATCAGATGATATATAAACTCAGAAGACAGACATATCTCAGAAAGTTTTCATCAAAAAATTTTAGGACATGTGCTTGGTACCAGCAAAGATATGCAAGAAGACATGATCTTATTGAAAAAAGTGGCCAAACATAAGGGGAAAATATGCTGTGATAAGAGTACACATAACGAAAGAGTTGTCTATCACTAAAGAAAATTCAAAATATCACAGAAATGTCATAACAGATATAAAATCCACATAGAAGTAGTAAAAAGAAAAAGTGACACCAAATAACAGAGATAAGTAGTTTTGGGGAGTATAGATCTGATGAGATCTTTCAGAATGCAGAGGAAAGTAACCTGAGCTGGAACTAGAAATAATGATTGACATGGAGAGCAGAAAATGGACATTCAGGTAATAAAGCATTTGTGTTCCTGAGGAAGAAAAAAAAAGAACAATTGGAACAGAGTCAATCATCAAATTTATAGAGGAAGAACATTTTTCCAGAATGAGAAAAAAATAGTGTACACATTGAAAATTCTCATAATTTCCCAAAGTTTAGTGCCAAGTACAACCACATCTAGATCTCTTGGCAAAAAAAAAAAGTTATAGGATAAAGATTTCCTACCTTCATCCAGAAACCAAAAGGTAACCTATATAAGAATAAAAATCACACCAGCCTTAGACTTCTACTCTATAACAAAAACACTAGAATAAAAGGCAATAATGTATATACAATTATTTGGGAAAGTTTATGGTCCAATAATCCTATAAAATGAGAAAAAGGAAGTAGAAAAAGATTCTGACATATGGAGTTCTCAGAAAATATACCATCTGTATAATTTTCTTGTTTAAAAATAACTTGAATATAGCTGATTCACTTTGTTATAAAGCAGAAACTAACACACAATTGTAAAGCAATTATACTCCAATAAAGATGTTAAAAAAAGAAACAAAAAAATAACTTGAAGATAGAGTTTAGCAAGCAAAAAGGTGAATTTAAATCAAGACTCAAGAATGAGAAACAGTAAAAATATAACGAGTCTTTAGTGATGGGTAAATAATTGTAATATTGGGATAAAATGGAACATGATATTTTGAAAAAGAATATTAATAGATTAATAGATTTCCTGGACATTTCACTTCCATTCATTTAATGAGAGATATGTATGTGGCAGAAGAAAATATATGTGGTAGAATTTTGGTTATTGAGGATGGTCATAGAATATTGTTATTTTGATATTAAAACAACCTTTATAGTAAAAAGTCAGTATACATGACCAAGAAGGCTGAAAAATGATTTTTAAAAATTGTAAAATAAGAAACTCTACAATTTTAACATTTTTATGGTGGATATTTTACTTTAGCTTATATAATCATGTATTAGGGAAATTATATTATTAGGAATTGAGATTTAGTTTGAGATTGCCATTTATAGAGTGCTGGAAAATGTCATATTTTTGTTTGGAATATAATTGATTAAAAATAAATGTGGATACCATACTCTTCATCATTTCTAATTACTTCAGGAAGAAGTTGTCACTATTATGTGTGGAGACTCTATCTCAGAATGTATTTAAAGGATTTTCCTGATGTCTAACAATAGAGAAATTCACTTTAGATGATCTGTTTCTTCAATTCATGGCTGCTGGGAGGGGAAAAGACTGTAGGTCCAAAGGACAAGCCTTATTTTTTGGTATTAAATCAGAAGTAACTACACTTGGAAATACTTAATTGGAAGCAATGAACAGAGCTGGAACACCTAATGCCTGTAAGACGTATACTAGAGTTCAGGGGGGAGGAGTAAGAAAATAAAAAGACACAGTCCCTTACCTTGGCACTTACAATCTTACTTGAAACACATTATTTTACTTTCTCTAATTATATGTTGGCATAGAAAAATAGAAATGTCTCTCAGTTTGGTTTCTAACCAGTTGTGAGGTAGTTTTAGTTTCATAACCTTTTGAACTTCATTTTCTTCCACTTTTGGGGGAAAATAAAACGAGAACTCTTCTGAGTTTGTGTTGTGAGGAATCAATGAGGAGATGAATAAGAAACTGTTTTAAATTGGAAATAAACTAGAGAACCTCTTTATAGTTCATGTCAATGGTTCTTCCAACAGGGTTTAACCTTCATAAAGATGTCTCTTTCTTTGATACTATAGAAACTAACCCCCATAACTGACCAGTAAACACCTCTGGGAGTCAGGATACCTGTACTTTAATTCTTCCCCCAAGGCTTGCTAGTCCCATGTCTGACATCTTACTTGAGTCTAGTTTCCTTAAAATGGTGGAAATAATACCTACCCTTTCATGTTTTTGAAAAGACCCAACATGATAATACATATATGGGGGGAAATTTAAAACCCATAACAATGCCCATGAGTCTTCAGCTGAAAAGAAACCAGTGAAAATGATAAGCAAAGAAACAAGCAGCAAAGGAATGAAGAACTCAGCTCAGGGCTCATTTAGCTCTCAAAAAAAAAAAAAGTTCTTTATCAGTATAACAACTGACACTATAGCATTTACTTAATGACTATCTGTGATTCAACAAAGCATAGGAAGGACCATGACTCACAAAGTAGTTGAAAAAACACCTCACAGACACAACGGACAAGAAAAACAGGATATGTTACTCTGATTTAAACTATTTTACTTTACTTCCTTAGTGTGAAGTTTTAGTTCTGTTTCCTTCACTCCCTTAAAAAAATATTATAGACCACAAGAATGGAAATGGTGGGTCATTATGATGAGGAAGAGATGAGGAGATGATGAGGTGGTGGAGAAGGAGGGAAATGTTCCTGAGTTTGTGGTTTTATGTGTGTTTGTGTATATGATAGAACAAGAACTCAGGGATGGAGGGGAAGCAAAAATTATATGTTTGAATCTTGAAGCATTTTGTTTTATTTTTGAGTAATATTGAGCTGCCAACTCTAATCAAAAGATTTGAAAAAAAATCATTCCATTGGTTATATTTAGATCTGGTTAGAAACACGGAGGAAAATCAGAATTAGTCTATCAATGGGGCCTAAGAAATTAAGTTGACAGATAAAATGTTGGATACCTGGTTAAATTTGAAATTCGTATAAACAATTTTTTTTTTAGTGTAAGTATATTTTATGCCATATTTGACAGCCTCCCACATTCCACAGCTGCACAGCCCCAGTTTGAAACCCAGCTGAGCCATTTATTTGCAAGGACAAGCAATAGTTAAAACATACTTATCCTAAAAAACTATTTTTTGTTTACTGAAATTCAAATTAAACAGACTGTGATTGATCTGTGAATATATTTCTCTGGATGTGTATTGTCATGAGTATGTGTGTGTGTGTGTATGTGTGTGTGTGCTTGTGTGGAGAGAGACAGGGATGAAATGTAGATGACTCCAGGTGGAATAAGTGTAAGAAATATTATTTTATGTTTCTAAAATAGAATTTATTTTTCTTTGTATTATAATAATATTGGTATATATGTTACACAAAATTTTGAAAATACATAAGAGTATAAAGAAAAATTTTAAATCCACAATCTCATCACCTGGAGGTAATCACTGTTAAAATTTTGACTTATGCCCGAATTTTTCTTTCTCTTCACTCCTCATACCTACAAATATAAAATTATTATAAAAATTTAAAGATATACAAATGCTAACATTTATTAAGTACCTAAATATATATGCCAGGAAGCTTACTAAGTGCTTCATGGGAATTAACTCACTAAATTCTCAGTGAAAACCCTGTGAGGTAGGTATTATTGTTCCTACCATTTTACAGGTGAGAGAAAAAGGCAAAGAGAAAGTAAGCAACTTGTCCAAGGTCACCTAGTAAGTTAGTGGTCCCACTGGGATTCAAATCTGATTAGTGCACCCCTGGAGTGTGGTTCATATGGTTCCTCCACCACTGTAATTGAAGGAATAAGCCACATCCACAACCATTCATTCATTTTATAACATTTAATCTACTAAAGGTGTCAGTACCACAGACCTATATTTTAATTTTTATTTTTATTTGAAATTAGGAATAAGACATTACCCTATAGAAAGACAGTGCTACTGCTTCAACAGAATAAGCCATCAGCAGTTTCTGTGACCAACCAGAAGTTTAAGATGGAGTGAGTTTTTCTATATGGTTCAGCACATAACTAAGAATTTAATTTTTGGATTAGATATATTTGTGTTTAATCCCTAGCTCTGCTGTTTACTAGCTATATAACCTTGAACAGGTGACTTTTCAAACCTTAGTTTTCTAATTTTTTTTAACAAGACTACTAAGAGTCTCTATCCTACTGACAGGTTCATGAGAGTACAACTTATATAGTCTTACAGGACACTTCCTACCAGGAGGGCTTCCACTTGGTTTAATGTTCTACTGTGCCATCTTGAAATTCTTAGTTATTTTAACTGTGAACATGTGCATGAGCAGAGGCAATACACTGGGTAACAGTGAGCACATATGATTGTGATCAAGCAGTAGTGCCCATATCTGTAGGCTCAAGTCCCAAGGCACCACGGGTAGTATAGGTGACAAGCTGTGGGCCTCACTGTCCGGAGCACATGTGCATGTCTGAGCGGGCTGCCAGAATGGGACCTTGGTTCAGGTTGGTTGTGACAGTTGTGGCAGCAGCAATAGAGGTAGCAGTAGCAGTAGCAGTGGTAGTGGCCATTGCCTAAGAAAGGTCCTCACATGGACGCAGGGATGAGACAGTGGTAGAAGACCAGCTCATCCTTCTGTTCCAGAGCTCTCCCTGCAAAGTCTGCACAAATATTAACTCTCTAGCCTGAGCTTCATCAGAAGGACTGCAAGCATTCAATCAATAAACTTTCCCAGTAAATTATTACAAAATAAAGTCATACACATGGACCTTGCAATAAAGTATATCAGGGAGTTATTAGAATTCTTAAAAAGGTATAGAGTCTCCAATTTTGAAAACTGCTCCACCATTGCAAAACAAATACCTATAGTCTTAGAAATAGAAATTGTCTTTAAAGATCATTGCATTCAATGGAAAAGAAAACTATTTTCACATGGTACTTTGAATGAAGTGATTATTAATGAAAAAAAATTTTTTTAATTAAGTTTTCTTTGTATAGGCACTTTGAATTATATACAAATTATGATGCCACTTTCAATTTTTTGTATGGCCTCCACAAGTTACAAGAAATGTCTGAAGAAACATTAAAATTTCATTGTATAAATTTGAATTTAAAATTAATTTCAGACTTACTCAGAACTGATTTCTATGAAAAGTTAACTCTTTTTAGAAAAATCTTTTTAGTTATGTGAGAATCATCAGCTCTAGAGATACTAAAACTTATATTTTTAAATAATTTATTAGAAATTTATCTAAATGATGTCAGATTGTATAAAATACTCTTAAGAGGTCCAGTAGCAGTCGCATCAGTGAAAAGAGCTTTCTCAAAATTAAAAATTCTCAAAAATTTTAAGACTAGAAAGATCCATGTAATGGATTAGATTTAGAGACATAAGTATGAATTCATGTTTAGTTTAATATGGATACAAATTGCTACACAGAGAGATATTTGTAGACACATATACACTGGATATATATATACATATACACCCATATATTTACTATGCTTGTAAATATGTATACATAGTGTATAACACATGTATACAAACATCTATTTACTATGTATATACTATGTATGTTTATATGTAGGCATATTTCCTCCTTCTTTCAGCTGAGAGGATTTAGAAGCAAGGAAACACAGTAGCCACAAACACACTTAGCTCCCAGATCTTGATTTCTAATGCCATTCTCCAATAAAAGGCACCAGGGCTCCATGGAGAAACGGCTGAGTTTAGGACTGGGACAGGAAATACATGAGATGAGCCCACAGTACCTTGTCGTTCCAGAAAGAAAGTGCTAACAAACAAATAAACCCCCCCAAAAAAACAAAACAAAAAAACGTGATGGTAGTATGTCACCTAGTTTGGACACAAGAGGCAACTAAAAGAGCTTCTAGGACTTCCCTGGTGGCACAGTGATTAAGAATCCACCTGCCAATGCAGGGGACACGGGTTCAAGCCCTGGTCCAGGAAGATCCCACATGCCACAGAGCAACTAAGCCTGTGCACCACAACTACTGAGCCTGCGCTCTAGAGCCCACGAGCCACAACTACTGAGCCCACATGCCACAGCTACTAAAGCCCGTGTGCCACAACTACCAAGCTTGTGCTCTAGAGCCCCTGAGCCATAACTACTGAGCCCACATGCCACAACTACTGAAGCCCGTGCACCTAGAGCCCGTGCTCTGCAACAAGAGAAGCCACTGCAATGAAACGCCCACGCACGGCAACGAAGAGTAGCCCCCGCTCGCCACAACTAAAGAAAGCCCGTGTTCAGCAACGAAGACCCAACACAGCCATAAATAAATAAATAAATAAACTAAAAAAGAAAAAAAAAGAGCGTCGAAGGTTAAGTTTGGAACAATTTGAGCAACAAAGTGTTGGATTATAACTCAGTGTACAAAATAAATACCCATGAGTGTATACTGATATAAGTAAATGCTTGGGGGAAAAAAGGGGAGAAGAGACAAATCTCTCATGTAGAAGAATTCCTAATAATTTATGTAGATACTCCATTCTCAAGGAAGTGGAATATAACTCTCCACTCCTTAAGGGAGGCTGCAAAGAGTGACTTCCTTCCCTTTGGGAAGGTGAGGAGGAAGAGTATCTTTACAGTGGAGAAACCACACGATCACTACCTCAGCCAGTTGAACAAGGTCAACATCAACGGTAATAAATGATGTTAATGACACATAATGATGTAATGAAAATGACATTGTACCTCTGTGGTATTCTTACCCCAAACCTGTGACCCCAATCTAATCATGAGAAAAACATTAGACAAACCCTAGTAGAGGGACATTCTACAAAATACCTGACCAGTACTCTTCAAAATTATCAAGGTCATCAAAATAAGGTAAGTTTGAGAAACTGTCACAGACAAAATGATCCTAAGGAGACATGACAATTAAATATACTATGGTAGCTGGGATGGGGTCCAAGAAAAGAAAAGGGACATTAGGAAAAAAAACTGAAGTAATATGAGTAAAGTGTGGACTTTATTTAATAATAATGTATTAATATTGGTTCAATAGTTATAACAAATAAACCATATTAATGTAAGATGGTAACAATAGAGAGAACTGTGTGGGGACATGGACACTGCACTTTTCTGTAAATGTACAACTGTCAAAAATTATGTTTATTTAAAATAAACTTTTAACTAAATTGTTTACGTCTTAAAAAAGAAAAAACAATGTGACCTTGCCAAGAGCTACTGACATAAAATTTAATTATACCAATTGAAAACAAGGTTGATAAAAGTATAAATTTTAATAAGCTAACAAATGAGTTTTTATAAAAGTAAACCCCAAATTTTTATAACAAATATATTACAAAGTATTGCTCTTTATTGTGATAGCAATAATTATATATTTTTCCATTTATTATTTTATAATGTTATGCAACACCAATATCCCTATTATGTTTTATCAGTAATAAAATGTTTTTAGAGGAAAAAACTTAAGGAACCTCAAACTTTCACATTTCATTAGGCCCTACAAATTATGTAGCTGACCTGTTTCTACATCATAGGGCTACTAGGAAGTTAAATGAGATTACCTATATTAAGCATTTAGGTTACCACCTGTTACACAAGAAGTGCCCAATAAATAGTTAAGTATTGTTATCGAGGAGTTATTGTCAGTGCCCAGATATTGATGCCCGAGAACAACCATTCTTCAGAGAATGTTTGTAACACCTCAGTTGAATTTTTCACTAATTCATTAATTCAAAGCAAACTAACTAATTCATAGCAAGATCCAACCAATTAATGTCACATAGATGGTGAGAGGTACTAGTATACATATTTGCATGTAAACTTAAATATTGGAGAAGAAAAAAATTTGTGACAAAATATAGTTCAGGAGTAGTTTCTGATTTAAACAAGATTTGCTGATTTCCTTTTGCTGTAATGAACATTTTCAGTACTTCGTTTCCTTTAATCCTCACATCACTGTGAAGTGTACAGCACAAAGCTGGAAAGCAAACTGAGATCAGGGAAGTTGAGTAAACTTCTCAAGCCACAATATGAGTAACAGAATTGGGACTGGAATCCAGTTTTTCTTACTTCCAAGTAGTTTTCTTTTCATCACCTCACAGTGCCTTACGTTTCCCATGGTGCAGGTACTGTTTTCTTTTTTTTTGAGGTATAGTTGACTTACAGTATTCTATAAGTTTCAGGTGTACAACATAGTGAGTCACAATTTTTAAAGGTTATACTCCATTTGTTGTTATTATAAAATATTAGCTATATTCCCTGTGCTTTACAATATATCTTTGTAGCTCTTTTATTTTATACATAGTAGTATGTACCTCTCAATCCTCTCAAACTCCTGTCTTGCCCCTCCCCTTTTCCCTCTCCTCACTCATAACCACTAGTTTTTTTCTCTATATCTGAGTCTGTTTTTTGGGTTTTTTTTGCTATATGCCCTAGTTTGTTTTATTTTTTAGATTTCACATATAAGTGATATCCTACAGTACTTGTCTTCCTCTGACTTACTTTATTAAGCATAATACCCTTCAAGTCCATCCATGATGTTGCAAATGGAAAATTTTCATTCATTTTTATGGCTGAGTAGTATTCCATTGTGTGTGTGTGTGTGTGTGCATGCACGCACGTGTGTGAGTATATTATATTTATATATATATATATATATATATATATATATATATATATATATATATATATAATATATAATATATACCACATCTTCTTTACCCATCCATCGGTTGATGGACACCTAGGCTTCTTCCATATCTTGGCTACCATAAATAATATTGTTATAAACATTGGGGTACATATATCCTCCCAAATTAATGTTTTTATTTTTATTTTTTCAGATATATATACCCAGGAGTGGAATTGCTGGATCATATGGTGGTTCTATTTTTAGTTTTATGAGGAACCTCCATACTGCTTTCCACAGTAGTTGCATCAATTTGCATTCCCACCAGCAGTGTACAAGGGTTCCCCTTTCTTCACATCCCCACCAGCATTTATTATTTGTGGTCTTTTTGATGATAGCCATTCTGACAGGTGTGAGGTAATATCTCATTGTGGTTTTGATTTGCCTTTCTCTTCTGATTAGTGATGCTGAGCATTTTTTCATGTGCCTGTTGGCCATCTGTATGTATTCTTTGGGGTACTACTTGCTTTGGTTTACATTGCCTCATTTTAGTGAATACTGCAAAATCGTTGGATATCTTTAATGAACTTAGTTTGAACAGGTAAGAATTAAGAGTAGCTTATTCCCCTACTTCTTTTATAAACTTAATTTCCATAAATAGTGGGTTTTTTTCTTATAATGTTCACAATACTCTTTCATGAGCTCACTCCCCTCCAGCTCTGTTGGGTTATGACTAGACCCAGTTTTTGTTCAACCTTTGGATTCTAGATCATAGTTTTCTCTGGTCGGTCCTAATAATCCTCCAGATTTCCTGGCACCTACACATTAGCATAGACCATAGAAGAGGAATTTCAGACTTTGTTGGAGGAAAGCTTGCTGATGTCTTTATGGGGGGAGCCATGTTTTCATGGTATTCTGCTTGCTTGGCCAGGCAATCACATTGGGGTGACTGCTCCCAGTCCCTCGTTCATGGGGTTCTCAAGCAAGACTGACAACATGTTGTCTCATTCTTTACACTACACCTCATGCCTCCCATTTGGACTCTTCCTTTGCCTGAGACACACAGGAGGTGCACTGGCTTGTCCAGCTGGGTCTGTGAGATTGAAGCCTATACATGGGCAGGCAGGCAGTATCACTGACTTGCTTCTGCTCACTAGTTCACCTCATGCAGTGTGACTGGTGTTATGAATGCTGTCACTGCTGTCTTGGGATTTAGATTTCCCATGGCTACTGGAAGGACCAGGTGGTACAACCTAAAAGTGTGTCACTGTTGATTCACTATATGGTGAACTTTGTTCAAAGGCAGATAGGAGAAGGTGGATAAACTCTTCTTCCTCTCTCTCCCTGGTCAGTCTATGCAGAAACACAGTAGCCCATATAGATATTCTGAAGATATTGTATTAGCTTGATATAAAGCTCTAGCCAGACTAGTAATCTTCCTCATTGCATTTGTTTTCCATACCTCCCTGCTCATTGGCCCCTTTCCCTCACTCTTTCTTCCCTAGAATTGCAACCCCCCCAAAGTGAGGCTCTCTGCTTCAGGCTCTGTTTTCTAAGAAATCCAGACTAAGATAGTTGGTGACCCTAAGATCCCCTGTGATTAGGGTTTCTGCCTAGAGTCAAGTCCTATTCACCTTATTAAAAAAGATCAGCAATAGTTTTAAATTGCAGAAACAGAATCTTTGTGGACTTACCTAAAGTTAATTTATTGAGAGATAAAAGAGGAACAGAAGAATCATATTTACTGGGCTCCAAGAAAGTAGATGACATTGTCCTACTAGGAGAACCATGACAAATTTCATAGGTTAACAGGTGGTTTAGTAGGTGGAAGGGAGTTATATGTGCAACTATTCAAGTCATTAGCACTGTAAAAAATCTTACTTGATTTGCAAGAGGTAGAGTTTAGGATGTTATAGGGACAGACATATCAGAAACTCTGATGTAGTAATAGGTGAGTATATAGATAAACAGGTTATCCCATGTGTAATTGTTTATTTGATTACTATTTGATTTATATTAATGCATACCATTCATTTGTGGCCAAATAACCAGAGCAAATTTGCTAATGTAATGTGTTTAAATAATAACAGCCAGACTAGAGAGAAGAAAAGAGCACAGCATGACCACTATTTTCACATTCATCTCATAGGAAGACAATGAAGTGAAAACAATCCTGTCAAATTCTTGGGAGAGGAAGCTCAGTAACATAAAATACTTTAACGGAACTATCAACTTTTGCCCTACAATTAACGGTAATCTAATTATGTCAGAATAAAGGTCAGGGAAATGAATAAACATGACCAGGGAACAATAATATGACATTGATATTAAAAATTCAGATGCCTCCTGACATATTACTATATATTGAGTACTTTGGATCACACCAAATTTCTCATCAAATGTTCAGTATATCCTTTGATGACCTGCTTGTTTAATATATAATAACAGATCTTTTTTCTATCACGCCTTTAAACAATATCATGACATACAATCATTTTCTTAAGGTGTCTGGGGTTGCAGGAGTTCGAAATGTATTGGTAAGAGACGACTAGGCATCCAAGTGACAATACATATTACCTAATTTTAAATAATATGGTAGAGGTTTAACCTGTGTGAGGTTAGGGGAAACTCTGATTAATGTCTTTATCGTTTGAACACTGAAATGAATAGTTAGGTCATATACTTATATCTCAAAAGCAATATTCTTTCACATGATTAAGCTGCAGCCTCTTAGAACAGACTCATTTCCCTCTTATGTGTGTCATAATTGGGCCAATTCTTCTGTGGCATCTCTTATATTAATAAGAAATTGTCATTTCATGCAAAGAGCTGATGATGACTATAAAGAGGAAGTGAAGAGTCTTCTTCTGCTATTTTAATTTAAATTATTCATTGAGAAGACAAAGTTGATGCATATAACATAATTTATTTGCCTTGTAGCATGCATTTGAATCTAGTATTTTGTAGACTTGTTCATTTATTCAGCAAATATTTACTGGAGGCCCACCATGTAGAGACACTGTTCTGGGTGTTGGTGTTTTAGTAGTGAATACAACAAACTCCTTGCCTTCATGGTAGCTTACAAAGAGAGGAGACAAGGAGTAAACAAATAAACACATAATTCCAGGTTGGTTTTGATGCTAAAAAACAAATTAAAGCAAATGAGGGCAGAAAGTGATGAGGACCTGGCACTATTTCAAGTAGTGGAATGAGGAGAAAAATCTCTGAGGATGTGAGATTTAAGTTGAGACCTAAAGAATGGTATTCTTTGATAAATGTTAAAATAGCTTTAATTCAACAGTTCTTTTAAATATGAATTTCAATAGCATCTATACATATTTGGAAGTGGGAAGTAATACATATTATTCACTTTAAGGCATTGTTTGGAGCACTAATACATTTGAGGATTCCTTATAATAGCTACACATCCCACTCCCTCCTTTAGGGATCCAAAGCTGAGAAGCCCTTCTCTAGATTAACCCCATATGCCAGATCCCATCCCTATGCTCCCTAATGTGCATTTCTTTCCTAGTGTGCTCAAATGTGCCACCATCGTTGCTTTGTTCAAGTTCATTATTCCCCTCACCCAAAATGCCAGCCTTTTCCCACAGTTTCTACCTGTCCAGATTCTCCCTTTCCATCAAGGCCTAAGCTTCCCTAAAGCTTCTCTAACAATAGATCACCATCTGGGGCGTGTGTGTGTGTGTGTGTGTGCGTACACATATGGTGGGGCACTAGGCACTGTGTTAAATACTTTACATTCATTATGTTATTTATGAGCCTTGGTACTATTATCATTCCTACTTTGTAGACAAGGACATGGGGACTTGTGGAGCTTAAGAAAATTGCCACATTCATACAGCTGGGCAGCAGGGACAGAATTCCAGTTCAGGTCTGATGATTCTGACATCCATGCTTTAAATCATTCTGGGACAACTATTCCATCTTGATATGATTTTACCATCTTAGAATGCTGACAGAAAGTACACTTCTCAACTTTGTTCTGCCTTGCTTTGTCCACTAGTATTTCATATAGTATTTAGTTTATACTCCCCAAGTTTGTAGGCAACAAACATATTTTGTACTTCTTCAACAGATTCAATAACAATGTTTATGGTTCTGAACAAATATAAATTCAGAAAATACTTGGTGGTCCACCTGCAATGGGGGCAGCAGGCCCTTCCTGCACACAGGTGGGTTGGATTCTACCAGCACCTGCAGCTGCTCCCTGGCTAGCCAGGCCAGCCAGTGCAGCCTGGCCATCGTCTGGTAGGCCAGGCAGAAGAAGGAGGAGTATTGCACTTACTACCTCCACTTAAGCAGGTGCAACTGAGGAGAGCACTGCCCCTGCCTCAGGGGATTTGCAGTAACAGCTACTGTCCCTATAGGCATGTCTACGTGTCCCTCAGGCAGAGGTCTGCACCGACTTCCTCAAAGATTGCTGTCCCCTGGGCATGAAGTGCAAGAAGAAAAACACACCGCTGTGCCCTGTCTTCTCCTGCAGGGACGTCTGCCTCAGGGATGTCCAGAGATATGAAATGGTATTTAGAGGTCTAAAACTGGCAGTTATTACAGCTATCTTGCATCTGAGTTTGCTGGGTATTTATATTTTATCTTCACTAGATCATGTGTTTTTTAGAACAGAATCCATTACTTAATAGATATATCCTTATAATCATGGAACTTTATATTGTCCTTTGCAAGAGTGGATTTTTAAAAATGAACTTAACCTCTGCTTCTTCCCAGAACCATTTTTAACCTTCCCTACATGTGATGACACCCTCATTAAAAACTGTTTGCCCTCTGGGCTGTTAGCTGTCTCCACACACTTGACGTCTGGCACAAATTGATAAGAATATGCACAAATCACCTCAGCTTATATTCCTCGTTTACCCAAAATAAAGATTGAATTTGTGAAGCATGATGCTTGGGTTGTAGTGCCCTCAGCTGGGAGAAATGATAGAACATAGGTGTTCTGTCCTGTTTGCAAAAGAAAAAGAAAAAGAAAAAAAAAGAGCCCAGATTTCAGAGGTAAAAATTAGATGCTTATTATCCTTTAAGCAAATATGTGCGTGTATGTGTGTATATATATATATATATATATATATATATATATATATATATATATATATATATATATCTTTTACAGAAAAATAATTCAAAATGCATTATTTAAATACCAAGCTATTTTGGTAATTTAAAACATAATTCAGTTTACAGAAATTGGATTAACACAAATTTCAGTAACACCTCTGTGGAGAAAAAGGATGTATGTTAAAATATATATATGTACATTATGTACATATATACATATGTATATGTATATATACATTATATGTATATTATGTATATATACATATATGTAAATATGTCCCATTTGCGCTTAAAGAAGAATAATTATAGCTTTTCAGTTCTTTGTGGCTATGCAGCCATATGATTTTCCAAGACTGTTTAATGAAAAATTTTCAATCTTGTCAAATTTATATCAAGCCACACATCCCAATTTAATGTGGGGGAAAGCATGTTCACTGTATTAATGAATATCTCATCTCAATATCAGACTTATTTGTAGAAAATGTATCATTTAGATTGGCATTTTTAAAATGAAACTTAAGTTTTTCCCTTGGTTACAATGTGAACATGCTCATTATGGAAAATAGAAATATCACCAGAATTAATTGTTAAAATCATCCTGTATTTCCTTTTAGTCTTTTTATGCATATTTTACACAGTAGGGACAAACTACATAGTAGTTTAGTATAACTTTGTTTCTATTAGCATTATGATATAACTTTGTGCAATTCTAGACTTCTCTCTACATAGTACCTGTTTCTCTTTCCCTCTTTTACCCATTTAAAGAAAAAAGTTAGCTCTCCAATATCAGAGGGAGATTTTGATCTTTATACCATAAAGAATCTCTCGCTTTTTATCTGATCTCCTCTCCTCTACTTATACTCCTTTTTGGTCTGAAACTGCAGTGTGGGTCTTCCTACTAGTCATCATTCTGGTTGATTAACAGAGCCCTTAACTCTTTACTCTTAGAAATTATGTGTGCCAGGGATCTGTTTTAAGGAAATAGGTTAAGCCATAGAAATGTAAGGCTCTCCAAATATCCAAGCCCTCTCTCACATTTCTCAGCCTCCTTAAAGTTAGAAGGGGCCATTTGAGGGGTTATGGCTAGTGGTCTAGGAGCATTAGTGGATATTCGTTCAGTTCTATTAGTGGAGCTATTATTAGCAGCTTTCTCCTCCTCTGCCATGGATTCTGGAGCCACATGTTCATATGGCATAGCCACAACACAAAGGAAGACTGGGTTGCTGATCCAGTTGCCTTAGAGAGTTGTCCTACTGGTAATAGTCAATGAGGGAGAAATAAATTTTAATGTGCTGAACTATGGAGATTTAGGTTTGTATTAGCACAATATAATCTAACCTATCTTGACTAATACACAATGCTATGTCCAGTCACGGTGTTTGACAATGTGTTTTCTCTGTTTTGGGTGCCATTCCCAAGCACCTCTACCCCTTTACCAGGAAGTCTTTTCCTGGATTTTTCTTGTTCATCTTCTTGTTCATCTCAGGGGCACTTCCTCTGATAAAGCTTTGCCCTCATCCCCCTTTCTGGGTTAATTGCCTCTTCCACATGCTCCTGTCATACATGAGTATACAGATTAGTGATTTTTGGTTTTGTATGGATTGATAAGATTATTTTGGATGTTGGTTATGTACACTTCCCTTGAGACCAATTAGCATAGATCAGTGGTTTTAAAAGTCTGATCTGTTAACCCCTGAGGGTCTCTAAGATCCTTTCAAGAGGTCTGTGTAATCAAGCCAATGGTGTGAAAGCAGTAACTGCTAAAACTGCTAGTACTTTAGCAAATCAAGTTAGTGGAACCAAACTATAATAGGAGTCATTGTATCATAGTATTTTTCACTGTCACATATTCACAGGGGAAAATGTCAAGTTTCATCAAGAATGCCCTGAATGAAACATTAAAAATTATGAATTGTATAAAATCTTGACACTGAGTATCTGTCTTTGTAATATTCTAAATGACAAAATGAGAAGTACACATAAGCACTTTTGCTGCATACTAAATTATAACGGCTATCTTGAGTGACAGCACTTGAGCAATTGTACAGTTTATAAGCTGAAGTCACCACTTTTGTCATGCAACAACATTTTATTTGAAAAGAATGACTGAAAACTATGGTTATTTAGAATCAGTATTTGGTAGACATTATCTTGAAAATGTATAAAGTAAACAAAGAAAACAACTAACACTATTTGTTGTTAGTGATAATATTTGAGATTTATTGTGAAAAATTAGAATTGTGGTAAATGTATATGTGCCCCGGTGAACTTGACAGCCCCCAGATAATGAACGACTTTATGATGAGGTTGGTTCTGATATTGATGAATATGATCTTTTTGGTATTATATAATGAAAGCTGTCAATACTTGGAACAGCACCAAAAGTTCATTGATAAGGTTAAATTCCACATTGGAAGAAACTACCACTTGTTGGGTGGTATTTTCAATGTAGAATATCTAGAAATATTATTGCCATACTCTTCCCTTTTTCAACTGCATACCTGTGTAAATGTCAGATTTTCTTCATATACTTTAACCAAAACAACAATTTGATAGAAAAGCAGATATGAGAATCCAGCTGTCTTCTATTAAGCTATATATTAAAGACATTGGCAAAACTATAAAGCAATGCCATTTTCTCATATTTTTGTCTTGGAAAATCGAGCTATTTTTTAAATAAAAATTCTGTTATATTAACATGTAATGAGTTTATTATTGTTATTATAAGTGGATTAACTATTTTAAATATTTTTCTCTTTTAACTTTTAATATGATAAATATCAGTAGTTATAGCCTATATAAGCAAAAGCTCTTTGGGATTCTTAATAATGTTGAAGAATATAAATCGAACCTAAGAGCTCACAGTTTGAGAACCACTGCTATAGATAATTTAAGATCAAGGATATGCATCTGGCAAAGCTAACATAGTAGGCTGACTACAAGAGTGCAGACAAAAGACTTTAGAGTAGAGATAAACACCCTCAAGCTCACAGGCCTCATGCAACTCATTTATACATTCCTTTTTTTTTTTTTAAACATCTTTATTGGAGTATAATTGCTTTACAATGGTATGTTACTTTCTGCTTTATAACAAAGTGAATCAGCTATACATAAACATATATCCCCATATCTCTTCCCTCTGTGTCTCCCTCCCACCCTCCCTATCCCACCCCTCTAGGTGGACACAAAGCGCCGAGCTGATCTCCCTGTGCTAGGCAGCTGCTTCCCACTAATTATCTGTTTTATATTTGGTAGTGTATATATGTCCATGCCACTCTCTCCCTTTGTCCCAGCTTACTCTTCCCCCTCCCTGTATCCTCGAGTCCATTCTCTAGTAGGTCTGTGTCTTTATTCCCATCTTGCCCTTAGGTTCTTCATGACCATTTTTTGTTTTACTTTTTAGATTCCATATATATGTGTTAGCATACGGTATTTGTTTTTCTCTTTCTGACTTACTTCACTCTGTATAACAGACTCTAGGTCCATCCACCTCACTACAAATAACTCAATTTCGTTTCCTTTTATGGCTCAGTAATAGTCCATTGTTTATATGTGCCACATTTTCTTTATCCATTCATCTGTTAATGGACACTTAGGTTGCTTCCATGTCCTGGCTCTTGTAAATAGAGTTGCAATGAACATTGTGGTATATGACTCTTTTTGAACTACGGTTCCCTCGGTATATGCCCAGTAGTGGGATTGCTGGGTCTTATGATAGTTCTATTTTTAGTTTTTTAAAGAATCTCCATACTGTTCTCATAGTGGCTATATCAATTTACATTCCCACCAACAGTGCAAGAGTGTTCCCTTTTCTCCACACCCTCTCCAGCATTTACTGTTAGTAGACTTTTTGATGATGGCCATTCTGACCAGTTTGAGAAGGTATCTCATTGTAGCTTTGATTTGCATTTCTCTAATGATTAATGATGTTGAGCATTCTTTCATGTGTTTCTTGGCAATCTGTATATCTTCTTTGGAGAAATGTCTATTTAGGTCTTCGGCCCTTTAGTGGATTGCGTTGTTTTCTTGATATTGAGCTGCATGGGCTGCTTGTAAATTTTGGACATTAATCCTTTGTCAGTTGCTTCATTTGCAAATATTTTCTCCCATTCTGAGGGTTCTCTTTTCATCTTGTTTATGGTTTCCTTTGCTGTGCAAAAGCTTTTAAGTTTCATTAGGTCCCATTTGTTTATTTTTGTTTTTATTTCCATTTCTCTAGAAGGTGGGTCAAAAAGGATCTTGCTGAGATTTATGTCATAGAGGGTTCTTCCTATGCTTTCCTCTAAGAGTTTGATAGTGTTTGGCCTTACATTTAGGTCTTTAATCCATTTTGAGCTTATTTTTGTGTATGGTGTTAGGGAGTGTTCTAATTTCATTCTTTAACATATAGCTGTCCAGTTTTCCCAGCACCACTTATTGAAGAGGCTGTCTTTTCTCCCCTGTATATTCTTGCATCCTTTATCAAAGATAAGGTGACCATATGTGCGTGGGTTTATCTCTGGGCTTTCTATCCTGTTCCATTGATCTATCTTTCTGTTTTTGTGCCAGTACCATACTGTCTTGATTACAGTAGCTTTGTAGTATAGTCTAAAGTCTGGGAGCCTGATTGCTTCAGTTCCTTCTTTCTTTCTCAAGATTGCTTTGGCTATTCGGGGTCTTTTCTGTTTCCATACAAATTGTGAAATTTTTTGTTCTAGTTCTGTGATAAATGCCAGTGGTAGTTTGATAAGGATTGCATTGAATCTGTAGATTGCTTTGGGTAGTATAGTCATTTTCACAGTGTTAATTCTTCCAATCCAAGAACATGGTATATCTCTCCATCTATTTGTATCATCTTTAGTTTCTTTCATCAATGTCTTATAATATTCTTCATAGAGGTCTTTTGTCTCCTTAGGTAGGTTTATTCCTAGGTATTTTATTCTTTTTTGCAATGGTAAATGGGAGTGTTTTCTAAGTTTCACTTTCAGATTTTTCATCATTAGTTTGTAGTAATGTAAGAGATTTCTGTTCATTAATTTTGTATCCTGCTACTTACCAAATTCATTGATTAGCTCTAGTACTTTTCTAGTAGCATCTTTAGGATTCTCTATGTATAGTATCATGTCATCTGCATACAGTGACAGCTTTCCTTCTTCTTTTCCAATTTGTATTTCTTTTATTTCTTTTCCTTCTCTGATTGCTGTGGCTAAAACTTCCAAAACTATGTTGAATAATAGTGGTGAGAGTGGGCAACCTTGTCTTGTTCCTAATCTTAGTGGAAATGGTTTCAGTTTTTCACCTTTGAGGATGATGTTGGCTGTGGGTTTGTCATATATGGCCTTTATTATGTTGAGGTAAGTTGCCTCTATGCCTGCTTTCTGGAGGATTTTTATCATAAATGGATGTTGAATGTTGTTGAAAGCCTTCTATGCATCTACTGAGATGATCATATGGTTTTTCTCCTTCTATTTGTTAATATGGTGTGTCACATTGATTGATTTGCATATATTGAAGAATCCTTGCATTCCTGGGATAAACCCCACTTGATCATAGTGTATGATCCTTTTAAATGTGCTGTTCGATTATTTTTGCTAGTATTTTGTTGAGGATTTTTGCATCTCTGTTCATCAGTGATATTGGCCAGTAGTTTTCTTTCTTTCTGACATCTTTGTCTGGTTTTGGTATCAGGGTGATGGTGACCTCGTCGAATAAGTTTGGGAGTGTTCCTCCCTCTGCTATATTTTGGAAGAGTTTAAGAAGGAAAGGTGTTAACTCTTCTCTAAATGTTTGATAGAATTTTCCTGTGAAGCCATCTGGTCCTGGGCTTTTATTTGTTGGATAATTTTTAATCACAGTTTCAATTTCAGTGCTTGTGATTGGTCTATTCATATTTTCTATTTCTTCCTGGTTCAGTCTCGGAAGTTGTGCATTTCTAAGAATTTTTCCATTTCTTCCAGGTTGTCCATTTTATTGGCATATTGTTGCTTGTAGTAATCTCTCATGATCCTTTGTATTTTTGCAGTGTCAGTTGTTACTTCTTTTCGTTTCTAATTCTATTGACTTGAGTCTTCTTCCTTTTTTTTTTTTTTTTTTTTTGGTGAGTCTGGCTAATGGTTTATCAATTTTGTTTAGCTTCTCAGAGAACCAGCTTTTAGTTTTATTGATCTTTGCTATAGTTTCCTTCTTTTGTTTTTCATTTATTTCTGCTCTGATCTTTATGATTTCTTTCCTTCTGCTAGCTTTGGGGTTTTTGTTCCTCTTTGTGTAATTGCCTTAGGTGTAAGGTTAGGTTGTTTATTTGAGATGTTTCTTTTTTCTTAAGGTAGGATTATTTTGCTATAAACTTCCCTGTTAGAACCGCTTTTGCTGCATCCCATAGGTTTTGGATCATTGTGTTTTCACTGTCATTTGTTTCTAGGTATTTTTTGATTTCCTCTTTGATCTATTCAGTGGTCTCTTGGTTATTAAGTAGTGTATTGTTTAGCCTCCATGTGTTTGTATTTTTTTACAGATTTTTTCCTGTAATTAATTTCTAGTGTCATAGCGTTGTGGTCAGAAAAGATACTTGATATGATTTCAATTTTCTTAATTTTCCAAGGCTTGATTTGTGACCCAAGATATGATCTATCCTGGAGAATGTTCCATGAGCACTTGAGAAGAATTTTTTTTCTGTTGTTTTTAGATGGAATGTCCTATAAATATTAATTAAGTCCATCTTGTTTAATGTATCATTAAAAGCTTGTGTTTCCTTATTTATTTTCATTTTGGATGATCTGTCTATTGGTGAAAGTGGGGTGTTATATTGCCCTACTATGATTGTGTTACTCTCATTTTCCATTTTTATGGCTGTTAGTATTTGCCTTATGTATTGCCGTGCTTCTATGTTGGGTGCCTAAGAATTTCCAATTGTTATATCGTCTTCTTAGGTTGATCCCTTGATCATTATGTAGTGTCCTTCTTCATCTCTTGTAATAGTCTTTGTTTTAAAGTCTATTTTGTCTGATATGAGAATTGCTACTCCAGCTTTCTTTTGATTTTCATTGGCATGGAATATTTTTTCCATCCCCTCACTTTCAGTCTGTATGTGTCTCTAGGTCTGAAGTGGGTCTCTTGTAGACAGCAAATATACAGGTCTTTTTTTTTTTTATCCATTCAGCCAGTCTATGTCTTTTGGTTGGAACATTTAATCCATTTACACTTAAGGTAATTATCGAAATGTATGTTCTTATTACCATTTATTAATTGTTTTCGGTTTGTTATTGTAGGTCTTTTCCTTCTCTTGTGTTTCCTGCCTAGAGAAATTCCTTTAACATTTGTTGTAAAGCTGGTTTGTTGGTGCTGACTTCTCTTAGCTTTTGCTTGTCTGTAAATGTTTTAATTTCTCCATCAAATCTGAATAAGATCCTTGCTGGGTAGAGTAATCTTGGTTGTAGGGTTTTCCCTTTCATCACTTTAAATATGTCCTGCCACTCCCTTCTGGCTTGCAGAGTTTCTGCTGAAAGATCAGCTGTTCACCTTATGGGGATTCTCTTGTATGTTATTTGTTGTTTTTCCCTTGCTGCTTTTAATATTTTTTCTTTGTATTTAATTTTTGATAGTTTGATTAATATGTGTCTTGGTGTGGTTCTCCTTGGATTTCTCCTGTATGGGACTCTCTGTGTTTCCTGGACTTGATTAACTATTTCCTTTCACATATTAGGGAAGTTTTCGACTATCTCTTCACATATTTTCTTGGGTGCTTTCTCTCTCTCTTCTCCTTCTGGGACCCCTGTAATGTGAATGTTGTTTCATTTAATGTTGTCCCAGAAGTTTCTTAGGCTGTCCTTATTTCTTTTCATTCTTTTTTTCTTTATTCTGTTCCGCAGCAGTGAATTCCATCATTCTGTCTTCCAGGTCACTTATCCATTCTTCTGCCTCAGTTATTCTGCTATTGATTCCTTCTAGTGTAGTTTTCATTTCAGTTATTGTATTGTTCATCTCTGTTAGTTTGTTCTTTAATTCTTCTAGGTCTTTGTTAAACATTTCTTGGATCTGCTCGATCTTGCCTCCCTTCTTTTTCCAAGGTCCTGGATCATCTTCACTATCATTATTCTGAATTCTTTTTCTGGATGTTTGCCTATCTCCACTTCATTTAGTTGTTTTTCTGGGGTTTTATTTTGTTCATTCATCTGGTACATAGCCCTCTGCATTTTCATCTTGTCTATCTTTCTGTGAATGTGGTTTTTGATCCACAGGCTGCAGGTTTGTAGTTCTTCTTGCTTCTACTCTGAGTCAATAATTTATAATAAAGAAAAAATAAATGTAATGACACAAACAATTGAAGGAAGATAATTTTTAGTTTATTTTAGCTGTTTTTGAAATTTTAAGGTACTTCTTTTATTTTTAGGTGATTTGAAAGTGAATTATTTGCAGAGATTAAAAAATCAGCCCTCCATACAATTGCACATGCACTTTCAGGAGAGCTACTGCAATAGATGCCACAACGTCCTCTCCCCTTGAGGACCTCACATTATTTTGCTGCAAGAAAATACAAACAGATGACAAAAGAAGGACATGAAGAAAATATTATATAAATAATTGCCACTTAAAAATCTTTTCTAAATTCCTGACTAATTTTGGATTTAAATTCTATGAGGGAAAATTCATGTGAGGGTTACAGCTTATCAGAGAGGCTGAAGAATGACTTTAAGCAAATAGTTGTTCCTCTTAGTGTTCCTCACTCTGTAAATTAAGAGACTTGGTCTAACTGAACCTATGTTACCCCTTCTCCATTCCAAGATTATATGATTTTACATACACAAACTATCTCAAATATAAATACAATGTGTATGTACATTATTTGCCTTACATATTCCAGTTTAACAAAATGAATTTATAATTTATAGAATTAAAAATAATTTATTTGTTAGATCCAGCATTCATGTTCTCATACTAACAAAATATGTATTTGTTTTAAATTCTGAAAAATAAATTAAGGTCTATTCCAAATACAAAGGTATGATAAATCAGAACTAGGCTATGAATAAAAATATTTTGGCCTTTTTTTTCTTTCTGTTTTCTATATTAGTTAAATAGATAAATAAATGGATAGTGTTTTAGATAAAATAAAACATTAATCAAGACCTTTATGCAGCAGGATACAAAATTAATGCACAGAAATCTCTGGCATTCCTATATACTAATGATGAAAAATCTGAAAGTGAAATCAAGGAAACCCTCCCATTTACCATTGCAACAAAAAGAATAAAATATCTAGGAATAAACCTACCTAAGGAGACAAAAGACCTGTATGCAGAAAATTATAAGACACTGATGAAAGAAATTAAAGATGATACAAATAGATGGAGAGATGTACCATGTTCTTGGATTGGAAGAATCAACATTGTAAAAATGACTCTACTACCCAAAGCATCTACAGATTCAATGCAATCCCTATCAAACTACCACTGGCATTTTTCACAGAACTAGAACAAAAAATTTCACAATTTGTATGGAAACACAAAAGACCCCGAATAGCCGAAGCAATCTTGAGAACGAAAAATGGACCTGGAGGAATCAGGCTCCCTGACTTCAGACTATACTACAAAGCTACTGTAATCAAGACAGTATGGTACTGGCACAAAAACAGAAAGATAGATCAATGGAACAGGATAGAAAGCCCAGAGATAAACCCACACACATATGGTCAACTTATTTTTGATAAAGGAGGCAGGAATGTACAGTGGAGAAAGGACAGTCTCTTCAATAAGTGGTGCTGGAAAAACTGGATAGGGACATGTAAAAGTATGAGATTAGATCATTCCCTAACACCATACACAAAAATAAGCTCAAAATGGATTAAAGACCTAAATGTAAGGCCAGACACTATCAAACTCTTAGAGGAAAACATAGGCAGAACACTCTATGACATAAATCACAGCAAGATCCCTTTTGACCCACCTCCTAGAGAAATGGAAATAAAGACAAAAATAAACACATGGGACCTAATGAAACTTAAAAGCTTTTGCACAGCAAAGGAAACCATAAACAAGATGAAAAGAGAACCCTCAGAATGGGAGAAAATATTTGCAAATGAAGCAACTGACAAAGGATTAATCTCCAAAATTTATAAGCAGCTCATGCAGCTCAATAACAAAAAAACAAACAACCCAATCCAAAAATGGGCAGAAGACCTAAATAGCCATTTCTCCACAGAAGACATACACACTGCCAACAAACACATGAAAGGATGCTCAACATCTTTACTCATTAGAGAAATGCAAATCAAAACTACAATGAGATATCATCTCACACCAGTCAGAATGACCATCATCAAAAAATCTAGAAACAATAAATGCTGGAGAGGGTGTGGAGAAAAGGGAACACTCTTGCACTGCTGGTGGGAATGTGAATTGGTACAGCCACTATGGAGAACGGTATGGAGGTTCCTTAAAAAACTACAAATAGAACTACCATATGACCCAGCAATCCCACTACTGGGCATATACCCTGAGAAAACCATAATTCAAAAAGAGACATGTATCAAAATGTTCATAGCAGCCCTATTTACAATAGCCCAGAGATGGAAACAACCTAAGTGTCCATCATCGGATGAATGGGTAAAGAAGATGTGGCACATATATACAATGGAATATTTCTCAGCCATAAAAAGAAACGAAATTGAGCTATTTGTAATGAGGTGGATGGACCTAGAGTCTGTCATACAGAGTGAAGTAAGTCAGAAAGAGAAAGACAAATACTGTATGCTGACACAAATATATGGAATTTAAGAAAAAAATGTCATGAAGAACATAGGGGTAAGACAGGAATAAAGACACAGATCTACTAGAGAATGGACTTGAGGATATGGGGAGGGGGAAGGGTAAGCTGTGACAAAGTGAAAGAGCGGCATGGACATATATACACTACCAAACGTAAGGTAGATAGCTAGTGGGAAGCAGCCGCATAGCACAGGGAGATCAGCTCGGTGCTTTGTGACCGCCTGGAGGGGTGGGATAGGGAGGGTGGGAGGGAGACGCAAAAGGGAGGGGATATGGGAACATATGTATATGTATAACTGATTAAACTTGTTATAAAGCAAAAAATAAATAAAGAAAGAAAGAAAATTTTTTTTAAATAAAAAGACCTTTATGCATTTGTATATAAGAAAATGGTTGGTATACCAACAATCAAAAGAAAAAGATTTTGAAGCAATGAATAATAATACCCTATACTGTCTTTTTTTTACATTTCTAAGTTACTTCTCTTTCAGAGTGCTGTCTTGGAGGTAATCCATCCACAATAAGCAGTCATTCGAGTATAGACACCTGGTTTATTTTTTTACCTCATCCTTCACCCCAGTATGATTACTATTCCAACACGGTGCCAATATTCCTAGAGTTGGGGTAAAGCTAGTGGTCCACCAGAATCATTCTAGAATAAAAGGAGAAAAAAATGTTTCTTGTCCTGAAACATTTCTTTCTATCTCTCCTCTGGAGTTGTCAACAGCCCCTAGGCAGTGAGACAACCCACCCTCTTTGGGCTTAGAACTGTGGGACTCCTGAATTTCTTCAAAACCCAGGGCAACTACAAACCAGAGTTTATTACCTACAGCTGGACTGGAGTGGATTGGGAAGACTAGAAGCTGACTTTGTAATGAGTCCAAACTTAACTATGGAGAAAGTGACTCAGGGGCTCCATGATGAAGCCTCTGAGGAATGCATGACATGTGCACATGTAAAGCCTCCTGCTGCATCTCCTGATAAGAGAGAGGCAAGCATTCTAGTTCTGCAGGTTGCCCAGAAAATAGGGCCAAATTTATTTTATTACCTTGTAACTATGGATTCCTAGACTGAAAACTCCATGAGAAAAGGGATTGTGTTCACCACTGCATCTCCAGCTTATGAGCTGGGTTCTGGTACATTAATGAGATTAATAAATACTTGTTATGTGGATTGAAATAAGAAGCTACTCTGTGAAAATCATTAAGACAAAAATATTATGGTGATAAAAACTTCCATTGAATTAGTACTTGGGAAAAAATGATTTGATAATGTATCTAGAAGTATTTGACAGGCATCAGCTTCTCCTGACATAAATCCAGGACACAGCATTGTATCAGTCGCCAAGCCAGACAATGCATGTGGAGCATTGCAAACTTTGTTATCAATAATCTTCAAAAAAGCCTGCTTAAGTATCACTGGAAGAGTACCTTAGGGCAATAAATTCTGCGTATTATGGATATCTTAACCTTGTTTGTTGAGACAAAGAACATCTATGGAATAAAGCAGATTCTCTCGGTCACCAAGAGCCAGACCAGTCCCAGGCTACATTGGTTTCTTTCTAATGTGTATTAGATCTGACTCCCTCGCACATAAATTCCAAATTTTCCAATTCTTATTCCCAGAGATATTTCAGAAATTGAAGACAACACTATGCCTTTGGTCCCATCACTTGGTTTTCTTTTCAGTATATTTATGGACTTGTTAATTGTGTGAAAGAATGATTGATTGATTGATTGATCAAATAATTATTCCTATGAAGCTATTACTTATTTACGGAAAAACTTACCATTTATATAAAGTGTTCCCCATTCTGTAACTACAACACTGTCATTTTCTGAGAGCTTCATTTTGGCTTCAGGAAAACAAATCTTATGAATGTACTTCATAAAAGAGACTTCTTCAGCAAGCTGCACAAGGGCAATAACATCATGAACCCCAGCTCTGCTATAATTTTCATGAAAAAGAGTTTTGGACTTTCTGCGTCATATATGGTTTATTTACTACAGTTCCAAAGTTGACAGTCCAATCTTCTGAATTATTTTTCCTGGAGGACACAACTTAATTGAAATACACTCAGTATGGGGGCCAAAACGGTATTCACAGTGGTTATCTTATCACTTTAAGGTGTGAGTTTCCCAAACAACACTATAAAGCACTTAAATTCTTATTTTTAAAATGTCTTTGATGTGGGTATGTCATAAATGCTGCAGACACATAAAAATAGTGCTAAGGACTAGTAGAGCTGTCAGCCTTCTTCAAATCCCCTAACTAGAGTCACTGATGTCTCCTGCTAGTTCAGCCCCATCTGATTTCTATGCATTTGAGTTGAGTAGGAATCATATAAGCAGTCTCAGTGGATGGAGTCCAGAATCACTCATACTACCATATACCCTGGGCTCCAGGAGCCTGTGGCAGGCTCTGGGCATCTGTCTGCATACATAAAAAATTGCATTTGTTCTCACCCAATCACCCTATTATACTTACCAAAGTCAATGCATCTTGGCTTCTAATTTAGATTTTCTGACCAGTTTCTCCAGTTCCCCTGAGATTCTTTCTCAGTTTAGGCCCTAAGATCCTATTTAACTATTGTCACTTCCTCAAAATGTCAGGTGCCTTTTTTTTTTTTAAGGTTTCAAGACCTTCATGTAACTGTGACCCTCTTCAGTCCTTCTCTCCTGAAATATTCAGTGACTCCACACATTCAATAGCTGTGTTTCTCCAGTAAGTAAGCATCTTGTCATTTAGAGGTGTCCCCAATAAATAAAACTATGTTATCTAAGCATATTTTCTAATGTTTCCTTTTACAAATCTTCTCTACTTCAAATAGTTCTTTGTGTTTGCTGTCCATAGAATACAACTTGTGTTGCTCCATCTCAACACATTTGAAGAAGGCTATTTTTCCAACTCTAAATGAATATTATTTTTTCTGATCTACCTACCCCAATCAATCAAAGCTTATATCTTTAGAGTCTAGATCAAATCTTACAACTGAGTACCTCAGCTAGATTGTGTTCTCTTTCTTCACCAAGTTTCCATAGCACGTGCTATCTGTGTTGTACCTGTGACACTTACTACACTATGCTGCCTTATACCTTTAATAAATCACGTTTAAATTTCTTCAACTAGATTGTAAACCCCCAGAGGGCAAGACAAATAAGCACCCTGTAACTGGAGTCAGACATACCCAAGTTCACACTCAGTTTCTTTAATTTAAGAGCTGTATGATCTTGGCCAAGTTACATCACCATTTCTAAACCCTAGTTTCCTCATCTTTAAATAGGTTAAAGTATACCTTTCATATGGAATTATTGTTATGATTAAATAAAATGATGTAAGTAAAGTACTTAAATCAGGCAAAGCCCCTATTTGGAAAATGTTAATTGCTTCCACTCAGTTTTCCCTTAGTTGCCCAATTTAAATGTCTTTGCTGCCCTTCAATTATGTAAGTGGTTGTAAATTTCATATGGTCTTGACGAACCTCACACATTTAGGTTAACCCCACAGACCTCCCAAATAGGCCTGCAACCAGAATCCTGCATTTAGTCAGACTTTCAAACTTACTTAGCAAAGCAGTGAGCTGCCTATAGGAGCCATCTACTGCTGCTCAGAGAAGCACCACAGTGGTGTTGGCCTTTCCACTGCATGCTTGCCTGCCATGGCCAGGCCCCCATCAGGGCATTTTCCCCATTCACAGTTCGGTTGCCTGCTGTGATACTATTGGTCAGTCGTTCCCCATAACCTGAAGAAAGGATTTATTTATATAAGAGCACGTATCTTTCATTATATTTTATAAGAAATATATTTTAAAACATTATTTGAAACCCTTCAATGATTGTCCAGCATCTCCTAATCAATGTTGTTTTTTTCCTGGGATGTACCCTTATCACAATAGCCCACTCCATCCTTGTTTGGGTGACTTTTACTTTTCCTCTTTTCCAGTTTCAAGCATTTTTCAACTACTGATTTTTGTTGTATCTATCTGTTATAATTCTAGTCTCCCCAAGTAGATTGCATAATTCTTGAAGGTGGAGACTTTGCTTCATTAAGGTCTGTATCTCGCATAGCATATGCAATGCTGTCTGTAAAGCCCCATATAGACAAGAGATAATTCCAAAAATATCCACTGAATGAATGAATACATGGATGTATCACGCTGTAGGCCTCATGATACTCTAAAGAGAATTTGCTTAAAAGGTACAGAACTATTATTCACCTTATAATAAATATATTTGATATAGCCTAGTTTTGCATTTTCTTATTATCCTAAGTTGTTCTTTCTTCCTTCACTTATTTTTTTAAACTAATTCAGACATGATATTCTTCATGATTCCATTCTTTAGAAGCAGTTCTCATTTCACCCTTTTGGACAACCCATTATAAATAGTCAGTGTTTTTCAAAAAGAAATGCCAGATAGATATGTGGTATATCCAATAATTTTGAAAAACTACTATAGATTTCCAACATGAAGTACTTCTAGATCCTTTTTAGCAAAATGATGGGGAACTATTTGTGAATGTGTTAAATTTGTAATAAAGTTTCTAAACTTACAGTTATTGGTAAGCATTTCAGCATTAGCCTTGCTGATTTCTGAAATTAAAAAAAAAAACATAAGGTTGATAAAATATCACCAAGCAATTCTCTTCAGCCCAAGGACTAAATTTTCTAACCCAGTTACTCCCAACATTTAACTATTCAGACTAGTTCATGTATTGTCTATCAACCCCTCTCACTTCTACTTGTTATATTTTGGCCATCTCTCCACATCTCTACCAGGTAGTATAGGAAAAGGGAAAAGGAAATAAAAAAGCAAAGCTCTCAGTTTTATGATGGTTGAAGTAAAATATTTAGTGAAGTAAGAAGCTGACACTCTTACTAAAAACAGCACTGGGCATAATCTTTGGCTTTTTTTTCCCCTATGATAATTCTCATTACTCTGAAATGTAGTTATCTATATTTTAAAGAAAAAAAAATTACAATTACATTTCATTGGACCTATCCTGCTCTTTAGAAGTCATCTCATTACTAAGACTGAATTATGAAATTTTGAGAATTTAACTTAAATTCAAGTCTCTTTTCTATTGGGAAGAGGCTTTAGGGAGAAAGAGAAGAGAGAACTAAAAAAAGACACATCAGAAAGTGCTGACTCTGAATCCCTGGGATGCAGAGGGGCAGTAACTGGTACAGCCTTCTTTCCCAATGACTACCCATAAGGGAATCGTATCGCTCCTTTCAGAACCTCTACCTCAAGCTCACTTCTCATGAGTGGCCCATTGGAGACAGGGACTGTATTCTGAGGCAAAAGAGCTGTAACTGGCAGCTGCCAGCCATCAGAGCTTTCAAGGACACTAGGATCAACTGTCAGTCTGGAGGAAGCACAAAACTGGGCTCTGGAAACACAAGCTTATCACCTAATAGACCTTTTAACAATCCAAGTTAACGTTTGAAGAACTTCATAGGACCTTTGAATGTTTACAGACTTTACTTTCTATACTGGGGCAAAATCCTATCATTTTCTTCCCTTGTTTTCTAGGGAATTATTTCAGACAAATTTTATCTTTAATAGTATTACTTCCATTCTTCCACAAGAAACAATGAGAACTCCCTGTCCTCAACTTCACACTGACTTCTGCAATCTTCACGCTTAATGATCAAGGAAACCCTGTCTGTTTCCTATAATGAGTTCCTGACAAAAGTAGAAGTAGGGAGGAATAATGCTTCGATTATTATTTTTCACCCCCTTTCCATCCATTACAGCCAACCCATCCAAACTCACAAGCATACCTGTAGCTTAACACTTATTTCTATCACTGTGCAGACAAAGATCCTATAGCACTGCCCTCTCCATTACCACCTCAATGATAGGAGTGCCACAGTTGGGAAGACTAGTTGTTCCTAAGCAAATTCCTGAAACTCTTGGTTCATTTTTTTCCAGTACTTTTTTAAATAGTCTAGATAATTAAGTAGTAGAAAATAAGTGAAATACCTATAAGTTTGATGGAAGTGGGAACTGCATTCCAGGATACCATGTTGTCCTTCAACATCAGATGTAAGATAGCCTTGATTTTAGTACTCATGCTATTCTTTTTTGCTGGAGGAAACTTGAATGTCAACTGTAACTGTACACTCGAACCACTGGGATAAGAACTAAAAGCAAGAGAAATGTTCTAGTGTGTTTCTTGATTTTTTAGATGTTTCATGACCACATTGGATTTGCTACATTTTAATTATTATATTGCCTTCACATACATATTTTAAAAAATACACAGATATTGTCCCAGTATAAATAAAGTGAAATGGTCCCTAAAAATTTAACTGGTTAAGAGGTATTGTTCATGAAAGAAGATATGAACCACAAAGTAGAAATCAGAATATTTCAAACACATTTGAGAAACTGAGTACTGACCAACAAATAATTGACTTGAGATTTTATAATAATGCAGTAAAAAAAAAAGTGTTCTTGTACAAATATTTTCTAATAACTTTATTTTAGAGAAAGAGATAAATGAGAACTTAAATGCAGGGCCAGGAAGCATTCAAAAGATATTGTCTGTAGGTAAGTAGATTGGTTGGTTGGTTGGTTGGCTAGCTGGATTTTTTGTTTTGTTTTGTTTGGAGAGTTCAGACTTCCCCAGAATACATATTGCCAGTTGCCAAATTACAAGTGCTCTCTCCTTTTATCACTCATCCCCTATGCCCTGTGATACCTGTCTACCTGCAGCCCTTACCACTACCACCATCAAGAACACTTACAATACATATTTAGACAAATGTTATCTCAAAAGATTCACTTTTGTCCAGAGGCATTACAGTGATGGTAATTATTAAAGAGACCAAAAGAGGATTATTTTAGAAAAGATATGGCCAGATGGGTATGTATGGGAGAAGAGATGGCTAGTATATAGGTAGCAAAACAATCAGATCAGACTCCTTGTTTTGCATAGTTACAGTTATCTTTTATCATAGAAATCAGTTAGGGCAGACTGCCACCAAAAACCTTACAATTCTCCTTCAAGTACAGAGATTAAAGATATGTACAGAACACTTACTACAGTGAATAGAAATTTGTTAAATACAGTGATACTTTAATTTATGGGGAGCTCTTTATCCCTTCCCTCCTTCCCTCCCTTCCTCCCTTCTTTCCTTCCTCCCTTCCTTCTTCCCTTCCTTCCTTCTCTCTTTCTCCATCTATCTCTCTTTCTGTTTCTTGCTGTTGTTTTTATTTAAAACTGGAGCTGATATGACATATTACCTACTTCTCGTTCCATAAGATCTTTTTTTTTAAATTATTTTTGTTCCATAAGATCTTGAATGAATTTGTACTTATAGAAGTCTGATGACTTGAGAGTTGATATACTCTTTGTATACACCAGAATTTTGAAATGCATCAGACATCTGTCAAGAGAAAAAAACAAAGCCACCACATGTTTCAATCAAATTTATAGTAAAATTAGTAAGGTAAATCTCTGACTTACCTTAGTCTCAATATATTTGCTGAGATCTGTGCTGACTTGTGAAACTGCTTTTTCACAATTATCATTGTATATGACTCCAGAAATATGAAAATCACCTTGGTAATATTAAGTCTTGGTAATATTAAGTGAAATAAAGAAATACTTAGAAAATTTTAAAATAGGAAGTGACCTCAAGTCTCTCCATGTCTTTATCTCAAAATTAATATTCAATGGATATACTCAGACAGGGAAATTAATTTACTACCACTTGAATAAGAGATTCCCCTAGCTCTCATCCAACTCTAGTTACTCTCAACATTAACAAAGATTGTGTTAGCTCCTAAGCCAGAATCCTAGAGTAAACCCATCTTCCAAAATGACTTCAAACAACCTTCACAACAGAGTTTCAGTGTCTATTTTTACTTCAAGAAGCCCAGATCAACTGATTTAACTTCAGGTAATATAAGCTCGTCCAGCCTTGTATCTGAAATTGTAGATAGTTGATCATATAGAGAAATTCAAGAGTAAATTCTCATCCACACACTTCCTGCTCAAGCCAGGATGCCTGTAGTTCTCCCTTTTGCATCACTCCTTTCCACTAAGTCATTGTTTCCCCAGAAGAAGAAACAATGTTAAATGTAAACTATATTTTGGAAGGATAGTTAATTAAGCTACTGGTCCATTAACATGCTGACAGGGCTTCTTTATGAGGGTTTGATTTGGAAAACTCAGAGCACTATACATAAGGAAGTTATGTGAATAAAGTTATTTTTTAATGAGTAGAGCCAAGAAGAGGATAGAAAGATTCAGTCTACAGAGAGTTCATGGATAGACATGGCAGGCAAGAGAATGAGCAACCACTATGCTTCTGAAGGATAAGTTTTTAAATTTGAAACTAAGATGGTTGGGGAGAAGCAAAGGAGAAGAGGTTAGGTTGGAAGAGAACTGGAATTTTCATTGAATCAAGCAAAATGTAACCACACTGCATTATTGTATAGGGTGATATATTTCAGAGGAATAAAACAGAAAAATCACGATAAAGTCAATAGAATAATACACTTAAAGTATTAAGATGTGGGTTTGTGATCAGCTATGCCACTTAAAAGCCTGTGATATCTAGGAAGTCACTTGACTTTACTGAGCCTCAGTTTCTTGCATATGAGAATAAGGATAATAGTAAAACCTGCCCTCCCAGGCTCAAAGGATTAGTATGAGGATCAAGCAGAATGATGGATATCAAATTTCTTTAAAAACATTAAATGATTACACAGATTTAAGGGTTTACTTTTCTGAAAGGTAAAAATAAGCTGGAAAAACATGTTTTTTCTGGATGTAGGGTTAATAAAAGTTATTAAAAATAAGCAAGTTAGTATGAGCATTCAGCCATTTAACCACTCTTGACTATCCACTATTAGAAGAGCCATTAGTGGATTATCCATTGCTGCTTATCAATTATATCTTAACAACCAATATCAGAAATGAGCCAAGAAGAGTAGAGATCTCCAAAGTTTGAGATATATTTACTAAAAGATGTACAACTTAACTACAAACCTACTATATAAGCACTTTTATTGACAATGAATATTGGCATCAAAGTATTGAGCATTTCAGTCTTGCCCATACTCCCATAACTGTTGATATAACTTATAGACTGGATCAAAGAGGCATCTGATTCCAAAATATTATAAACTTTGGTGTCAAATAATAAAAAGTTATTATGTTGAAATAAAGTAGTAAGTAGATGAGAAAGTTTCCATAAAGAAATTTAATATTCTTGTTGTTTCTTGTCAATTTCTAAGAGTTAAAAGAGATTTAGTAGTAAGGGTGAAAATTGACGTGTCAATACTGACCAACTGCCAGAAAATGGACAAGGAGACCAAAGTTACTGCCAAAATTGTCATCACTCCAAGAGAAATAAGGATTGTCATCCACAGTGGCCAAGATCTTCTCTGGGAAGGTATGTTGTACCTACGAAAGGAGGAAAGTGGCTCAAATCAGATGATAAATATTCTAAATCTACCTGTCTCTCTGCCAACTCATACAACACAATCTATAACTTATGCATCAGGTCTTTATATTAGTTTAAAACATAGAAGCCTCAAATATGTCAAAGAGGATAGACCCTAATGCTCATTCATTTAACAAATCATCCTGGAGTACTATGTTAACTGCTAGGGATACAACAGTGAGCAAAATAGCATGGTTTGTGTACTCATGTTGATGAGGATAAATTGATTTGCTTTTTTTATTTATCCAAAGAAAGTTACAAAACATTACATGTGATCTGATTTTATCTTTGCAAACTATAGCCACATCATCTACATGGACATATATAGATTTATAAACACAAATATATAACATAATTTATATGTTTAATTAAATGTGTAAGAAAACATGATGTCAATTGCAACTTTCCCATGTTATAAGATTATGGGTAGACTTTTTTCTTTTTGTTTACTTTTTCTTTAACTATACTTTCTAATGTTTCGACAATAAACAAGGATTATTTGTATAACATAATTTAACAGATACATTTCATCATCAAAACCAATTAATTAGATTAAAAATAATCAGAAAATATTGTGACTTGGCATCATACAGATAGAGTGGTCTAGGGTTAGAGTTAGGTCATATGGCCACCCTTAGTCTAATTTTTATAAGGTTTGGACATTAGTTATTCTTCATATCTTGAAAGATATGATGTCATGAAATAGTCCATTTGGACAAAGAGCTGTAACACACACACACAAATCTGATTTCAAGTTTCAAAATAGCCTCAACTTGTTCGTCAGTCTCTTCAATCTCTGCATTATCCTAAATAAAACTTACAAAACAGAAGAGTTTGTAAGCAGTGTATATATTTGGCAAATTAGATATTTCCTATAAGCAGGAGAACATTTTTGTTCTTATCCCTCCAGGACTAATTAACTTTTAGGTAGAGTAGATCCTTTAAAAATGAGTAATAAGTACTTATGCCACACCTGTGCAACTCCACCCAGTCTTATTCCTCTCTGTTCTGTTCTCAGTTCTTAATCCTACTCTTCCTTCTATCTCTTTTGATGACTTGTTAATTAATGTTTCCCTGAGCCAACATTGTCAAAACTCTTCAAAGAAACTCCCCACATGCCATGTATGCTTTTATACTGGAATTCATTTGTTTCATCTCATCATCTTATACTAGATAAATCACACTTTAAAAGGAGTATACAATTAAAGTAAATAATAACAATATTTATAACCTTATTAATATCTGATCATATGTGTCTTCTAATGAGTAGAAAAATTTACTGTGATAGTGAAGTCTCAAATTTGTTTTGGATTAGCTGGTTGTAACTTAGCCTGGTAGCTTAGTCTTTCTGAGACATGAATATTAGTTTGAGGGACTCAAACACTATGTAGCCTAAATTATGTACATAGTACAGAAAGTAGCTGAGATGGTTTCTATACAAATAATCACTATATTACAGCTTATAAAATGCTTTTCTTGGAAGACCCCTTTTAGACGTTCTTGAAAGTTCTAAAGAATACATATTGTTGACTATAGCACTGATATTGCTTTTTCCCCTTCATTGTGAATTTCTTCCTGTCAAAAACAATTAAGGAGATTTTTTATATCTAAAAGATCACGAGAGTTTATGATTTATTCAATTTCTCCTCTAGTAAATAGGATGTATGGACTCTAAAAATTGATTATTACTTTTTAATAATAGCTGAAATTGTTAAAATCATGTTCTAAATATCCAAAAAAGTCCATTCATGAAACAATTTACTCTCTCATCTATCAAAAAAAATTTTGGCCATAATTTTTTTAAAAGGTAGGAATTTGAGTTCTTGGATGAACCCCTCATTTAACAAAGAGAATAGGTTAAAAATTAATCTTCAATGAATTTAACCAACTCCATATGCTTAACTAAACTATACCTGACTCACTTTTGGATTGAATTTACTTCAAAGAGCAGCTCATTGTTATTCTGGTATAATCAACCATTCACCTTAATCAAATTACAATAATGTTAAAAAATGATGGTGACTACATTATTCACAATTTTTTTTTCTTTTTTTGTGTGTGTGGTACACGGACCTCTCACTGTTGTGGCCTATCCCATTGCAGAGCACAGGTTCTGTACACGCAGGCTCAGTGGCCATGTCTCACGGGCCCAGCCGCTCCGCGGCATGTGGGATCTTCCCGGACCGGGGCACGAACCTCTGTCCCCTGCATCGGCAGGCGGACTCTCAACCACTGCGCCACCAGGGAAGCCCATATCCTTTTGAACCATAGGTTTCTCTGGATATGTGCCCAGGAGTGAGATTATTAGATCATATGGTAGCTCTATTTTTAGTTTTTTAAGTAACCTCCCTACTGTTCTCCATAGTAGTTGTACTAACTTACGTTCCCACAACAGTGTAAGAGGGTTCCCTTTTCTCCACACCCTCTCCAGCATTTATTGTTTGTAGACTTTTTGATGATGGCCATTCTGACTGGTGTGAAGTGGTATCTCATTGTCATTTTCATTTGCATTTTTCTAATAATTAGTGATGTTGAGCATCTTTTCATGTGCCTCTTGGCCATCTGTATGTCTTCTTTGGAGGAGTGTCTGTTTAGGTCAAAAAAATCCATTTTTAATGGCACCCTGAGTGCAATTTATTTAATACTGTCCTCATATTTATTTTTAAATATGAAATTACTTTTATTGTTAACTATATTAATAATATTGTACATTAAATCTCTAGTACTTATTTATCTTATAACTGGCACCTTGATCTTGGGCTTCCCAACCTCCAGAACTGCAAGAAACACATTTATGTTGTTTATTAAAGTCACCCAATCCACAGTATGGCTGCTTCATTTTGCAGGAAGAAACCTGAACATCAGTAACGTTTGTTAATTTACACCACCAGAAGTGCTAGAACTAACAAGAGAAATATTCTAGAGTTAAAAAAAAATCATTGTTGCACTGGCTTTCTGCTAAAAGTTGTTTCTTTGAAAACGTTTTGTGAATTTCTTGAATGTCACAGAATTTAATAATTAAATTCCCTATGTTTATGTGAAAAGATATTAAGATAATAACACTATTATTAAGATATAGTCTTATTGTATTTGAACATATAATTGGTCCTGCAAAGTTTCTAAGTGTGTAAGTACATAGGATGATGCACCAGGAACAGTGGTAAATGTAAAATTTGTACACCAAAGGAGGTTAGGGTTGACAATTGATGTGTGTTTGCATAGTACTTTATATAAGATTGAGAAAAAAAAAGGGAAGATACAATGAAAACTTAGGTTCACACAAAAACCTACACACACACATACAAATGTTATAGTAGCTTTATTCATAGTAGCCAAAAACTATAAACAACTTGAATACCCTTCAATGTATGAATAGTTAAACAAACTGCAGTGCTTCCATACTGTGGAATACTACACAGCAATAAAATAAGAATGAATAATTGTGTGTGTGTGACATGCACAACTTGGATTGATCTCAAGGGAATTATGCTGAGTGAAGAAGCCAACCTCCAAAGTTTACATATCATATGATTCCATTTATATACCATTCTTGAAATGACAAAATTATACAGATGGAGAACAGATTAATGTTTGCCAGGGGTTAAAGACTGGGAACAGGGGTAGGGATGGAGCCAGATGGCTGTGGGTAGCATGAGGGGTCCTTGTGATCAAACTATTCTGCATTTTGACTGTGGTGATGGCCCACAAATCCATACATGAGATGAAAAACTACATGGAACTAAATACACACACACATGCAAATAACTGCATGTTTTAAAAACATAAAATGTCAAAAGGTTAATAGATTGTCTCAATGTCAACTTCCTGGTTGTGATATTGTACTATAACTAAGCAAGATATTACCTTTGCCAGAAACTGGATACACGGGAACTCTCTGTATTACATTTTACAACTCTGTGTGAGTCTATGATTATCTGAAAATAAAAATGTTTTTTTTTTTTTTTTTTTTTTTTTTTGTGGTACGCGGGCCTCTCACTGTTGTGGCCTCTCCCGTTGCGGAGCACAGGCTCCGCGGCCATGGCTCACGCCTCCTAGCCGCTCTGCGGCATGTGGGATCTTCCCGGACCGGAGCACAAACCCGTGTCCCCTGCATCGGCAGGCGGACTCTCAACCACTGCGCCACCAGGGAAGCCCCTAAAAAGTGTTGTTTTTAAGTGGTAAGAAATTTCAGAAAAAAGAATGTTATCTCCACTTGAGGGAGTCAAGCAAGGTTTCATGGAGGAGGCATCGTTTGAACTAGACTGTAGATCTTCATGTAATGCAGTAACTCTATGGTTAATAAGGTTTATCATTTTTAAATGTTGAAATGAAAAATTAGAATAACAGAGAACAACTTGACAATCTCTTTTGGAATGATCCCAATAAAACTTCTTTTGTAGAATTAGAATTAAATGAGAAGTCAGCGCATTCTGTTGACCTACTCATCACTTCATTGTGAAAATACTTATTCAAGCTATTGTGATCAAGTAGCAATCATATAAAATAAGACTGTAGTTACAGCAACAGTTATAATAGCACTGTTTCTTGAGTACCTACTATGTTCCAAGAACTTTGCTAAGCACTTTGAAATATCTCATTTTAATCTCTACAATGGTGTTTGAGGTAAATATTATTATCCCTGTTTTATAAGTGAGTATATTGAGGCTTAGTGTGTTTAAATAACTGGCTTAAGTTACACAATATAAAATCTGGGATTACTTCTTAACACATTATTAACCAGGGGATTTTTGCAGAAACTAACGCCTGGGTCCGTAATATGTCTCCAGTCAAAAATGTGATAAATCAATGTGTAAATAATAACAAAGCTATATTTTCTGCATAATACAAAAATAAAAGGTCAGTCCAACAACACTTATTGAAAGACTATTATACACAGAGCACTTTATTAGGTACTGTGGAAAGAGAGATAAAAGATGTAGCTGAGAAATGGCCTACCCTCTTGCAAAGTTAATAAATATTATTTCAGTCATGACTTCTTAACTTTTTCCAATGAGATGGTTAAAACAAACATGTCCAGAAATGCTGAAGCCCTTTATAAGTTATCTTTCAGAGAAAGTTATTTTAAAAATATGATACTGTATTATCTATTTCTCTGTGCATATAAAATTTGAACTATTGCTCATATTTTCACTATGGCCTAACCTCTATTTCTCAAATCTTTTGTAAAAGAAAATATCAAAAATATTTCTCTGAGAAATATGATGCCATTGTGAAATTAAACTTCTAAAATTTCTCCTTAATTTAAATCTCTTCAAGTTTGTTTGCCAAAGAAATTCCTCATTATCACATTATAAAATTTATTTTAATTTGGAAAGTCATGTCCAGAAATCTGGAAAATACTACTCATGGTGTCAATTTATATGGATTCATTTTTAAATGCCTTTGCAAAGATGAATTGTATTCTTTTGGTTTTACTACAGTTTTCATTATTACTTGAACATCCCAAGGGCTTGCTTCCCTGTATCTACCTGGACCTAGAGTCCCAACTGCAAAACATACTCAAACAAGGGGAACCAATTTTTAACAGAACACTGAGAGAAATTAAGTTTGAAATGTACTTAAGTCTTTGTTTAAAATTCAACATTTTCCTCAATTTTTTTCAAAAGACTTCATTAAGTGAAATATGTTTTTGCAAAATATTTAATGCTGTCAATTCATATCAGATTTCCTACCTTATTTTAGCCAAGTCCCGAAATTTTATCAGTTCATATACAAGTGTTATTTAGGTTGATAAAAGTCAATTTTTTTCTTCTAACGTTTCTTTCAAAGTGGTTACGGTACAATACAGAACTCACACGAGTAGCTAAACACAGTGAGGAAAGGGTAATGGAAAGATTCTGTGAAGTATCACCACCAACAGGCCTGTGTATGCCATGGCACCGATCCTAACTTCATAGTGCCTAGATCACTTGAATGTTGTGTATCTAACAACTCAGTAATAATTTACCAAAGCTGAAATTATGAAGGTGGTTGATATTAGGCTTTTTCTCGTCAACTTTATATCTAGGCAGTGAGCAATTCAGTGTCATGCTAGAGGTAGCAGGAAGCAGCTTTCGCAATGATGTCTTCCCTCTGAGCCCAGAAGGGTCTAAGAGGCTCATGGTCCAAGCACGGACTGGAAATGTGGAGGAGGGTGAGGGAGTGGTAAGAAAGGGAATCTGCAGTCATTTCAAAATAAAGGTCTGACCTCTAGCTTCATTTGCACAACTACAGCTACACACGAAAAGCTTTGGAAAAGCTTTAAATACAAATATACAAGCACTTGGTGATAATTCCATTTCATTCAGTAGTTTGTACTGATTCTGTTTTTATTTCCTCCTGTCTAACCATACAAAAATCTTACCACATAAGGTATGCTGGTGGTTCTTAAGTGAATTTTCATTCTAGCCTCAGACTTTAAAAGAATTTGCAATAAATTGATTGGTGACATCTTCCCCATCTTCCCCTTCCTCCTGGATTATTATATTATAATATCAAGCAAATTGATGATATTTATTTTTTATTATTATATATTGACATTCTCATTAGTTCAATGTTAAATAAATATTATTTGCTTTAACTTAGAATAAGTACATTATATAGAGTTTGTATAATTATTATAGGCCACAAGAAAACAGAATCTTCCCTACACTTATCTCTGTTGTTTGCTGGACATGAAAATAAAGTTGTATTTCGGTTTCTCTTTGTTTCCTTAACGTTAGTTCCCATTCTTTTGCCGTCATGAAGTGTTTGGTATTCTGCTGTCTGTGTGCTTGAGCTTTCATAATGATTAAGATCACTTTCCTCATTCCATTAAGAAAAAAAGCACCTAATATTTTTCTGTATGTAAAAATGTAGTTCTTTCCTTTTCATACTTTCTTTTACTCTTTGTCCTGCACCGTGAAAGTGGAAATTTACCGAGATGAGAGAAGCTGGGGAAATGAAGGAGGGGATCACTTCAAATCGTACGTATGCATGAGAAATTTATGTCAACAAGCCAAAATTTGATGACAGAAAACTCCTAGAAAACAAGTGACTGCAAGTTGGGACAGAATCCATCTGGCAGAAACAGGATGCTATGTGAAGCAGAGCTAGGAAGGAAATAGCAGATAGTTTAGTTCGATCGGTCACATCCAGGTGATCTGCATGACTTCTTCTGCAATTCTATATCTCTAAGAATGGCCTCTACACAAAAATGTGTTCCATTCTTCTAGGTTGTTCTCTCTCAGACACCAGTTTTGGAAGCGATCCAGTCCCGGAAGGCAGTCACTCTAGCATAAACACCGGGTTTATTGGGTTGCCCACAGTCGTCTCCCCAGCTCACTATTCCAGCGAGGTACCAGATATCTCTAGCATCTGCACTAACCAGTGGTCCTCCGGAGTCACCCTAAAGGAGAAGGGAGAGATTGGCAATTAGTATTTCAGTTTATCACAGAGAAATGTGCTGTTTTTCTAACATGAGTTTAATGAAAGGGGCGGTTTTCAAAAATCTTCAGTGTGCTCAAATGAGAAGCAATGCTTTTTAACTATGCCAGTAATTCACATAAAGGAGGCACTCCCCTACCTGGAGAACAGCTTAGACTCAGGGTTCAGTACACAGAGATTAAAGACTCCATCTCTTGGCAGGACAGTACTAGTCTGATACATCTGACAAAATAACTGCCCATACTCTTTATCAGTTTGATACAGCTCCCAAAAGAAGGGTGAAGAATTTATTACTGATAAAGAATATGAACATTAGGGTCAGACACCTGGGTTTAAATCTCAATTCTGGCCCTTCCAAGCTGGCTAAGACCTTTAATTTGCTTATTTGTAATGCTCCTAATAATACCTACTTTCAATGATAATTTTGAAGATTATGCAAGACAGTGTATGCAATGTGCTCAGCGTAGAGCCTGGCACAAAACAGAACTTAGTAAATATTATATATAACCACAAATTCCAATTGTTTGTGCCTTGTGAAAAACAGCCAACAGGCTGTTTCTTTATACAGGTCATAAAAACAAGGTGCTGACTGATCTTCCCGAAAAATCCTGGGATCTCTAGTTACTGACCACCCATTAAGAGTTCAGCACTATTAATTAATATATTATTTCATTAACCCATGTAATTCTGGCAACAAAAAATGGAGTTAGGTTTCATTTTCTCCATTTTAGCAGTGAAGAAACTGAAGCCAACAGAAGTTAAGCAATTTTCCTGATATCATATGCTATTCAATATCCAGAGTGATCTAACTCAGAAAACTATGCATTTTTCCCTACATTATACTAACTTCCTTGTGAATTTTCTTTTGTCCATATAAAAATATTAACTAATAGTAATAATAACTCAATTAGAAATAATGTGTTTGTAATTTTTAAATCCATTAACCAATAAGTATTTACTTATACTCTCATATGTGGTAGGAGATGTAAAAAGAGTATAAACACATGAGCCCTCCTCTCAAGCAGTGTACAATCTGCTTATAGAAATAAAATGTATTATATGAAGCTATTTGATAACAAATCATTTTGATAATTGAAACCCAGGCATATGTGAAGACGTAGCAGATTAGGAAAAAGAAATAGAAGATTCCAGAGACAATAAAACTTAAATTTGTTTAAGAGACAAGAGTGAATGAGTCTGAGAATAAGGTAATTAAGGAAAAAAAGAGAGCAGTGAGTCTAACAGCATTACAAGTTGAAAATTAAGGTAATGCCAGCAAGTATCAAATAGAGAAAGATATAGTGGGTTCTGTTAACATTAGTTAACTCACATGCGATTGGTGAATAGGAGAGTTATATCAGGATAAGGTGGAAGTTTTCATGGCTTATATGTGTTTTTGTCTTAGGCAGTGGAGCCAGAATAATGGGAGTAGAATTGCAATCTTCAGAACAAGAGGCCTCAGCTCAGCTATTGCACAGGTGGAAGCCTTTGAGGCTCTATTTTAAGAAAATGTTAAGAGTGTCTGTGCCGAGGAACACCTCTCCCCGTCCAGAGTGGCACAGCCCAGGCTTGCTTAATTCTTGGGTCCTGGCAGGTCGGAGTTCCTCCTCTGCCCAGAGCTATACTCCCATGTGCATTGTCTCAGCCTCAGCAAGTCAGTATTTCTACTCTATTGTTTCTGTGCATTTTTAACTTCCCTTAAGTCAGCCACCAGCCACCTTGGGCATTCTGTCTACCTACATTGTCTAAGTTATTTTTCAAGGTACAATTATTTTTGTTGTTGTCGATGTTGTTAATTCTCTGGTTACAAAGTTACATAGCCTTTGAGGGGTCTGTTGGTCTGTATCTAACCCTATTTTTACCATAAATTCAGTTATTTTTAGTGAGTGGTTTAGTGAAAAACATAACAGGAAGTTTATTCAAGAATATATGTATGAGACTTCCCTGGTGGCACAGTGGTTAAGAATCTGCCTGGCAATGCAGGGGACACAGTTTTCATCCCTGGCCCGGGAAGGTCCCATATGTGGTGGAGCAACAAAGCCCATGTACCACAACTACTAAGCCTGTGCTCTAGGACCCGTGAGCCTCAGCTACTGAGGCTGCACGCCTAGAGCCCAAGCTCCACAACAAGAGAAGCCACCACAATGAGAAGCTCATGAACCACAATGAAGAGTAGCCCCTGCTCACTGCAACTAGAGAAAGCCAGCTCGCCACAAGGAAGACCCAACATAGCCAAAGAAAAAATAAAAGAATATGTGTATGTATAATTGATTCACTATGCTGTACAGCAGAAACTAACACAACATTGTAAATCAACTATACTCCAATAAAAAAAATTTTTGAAAGAATATATATATATATATATATATATATATATATATATATATATATATATATATATATATATATATATATATCACAACAGAGACTTTTAACCTAGAAGAAGCCAAACTAGAAACCAATGTTAGTGATCAAGATATGAAGTAATGAAGGAATAGAGTAGGATCTTAACAGAAAGAATAAAGACAAAGAGATAAATTTGGAAGAAATAGTAAAGAGGAAAAATATTTCATGACTTAATTGATTACATGTGAAGGATATTTAATAGTAAAAGAAGATTCCAAGAATAATGAAAGCCAACCACATAAATGAGAAACTTGAAATGAAAAAAACAGGTAACATTTTGTGACGCCTGTTGAGTTTAAGAGGGCAAGTACATAAATTTTAGTCTTATACTAACAACTTAAAACATAAATGGAAACGGTTTTGGAGTACATGAAAATGTGAGACTGAATTTGGGCAAGAGGTTAATTTTGGAGATGTAGAGTTGGAGGTCATTAAAGTGACAGCTGACTTAAAGAAAAGATCATTTCTTTGAGTGAGTATACAGAGAGGACAAAAAATGAGTGTTGAGGAGCAGCCAGGCTTAGAGAGAGGGAGAGAGGAAGAGAAAGAGAAACCAAAATAAGGAACCAGGAATGAGTTGTTGGAGAAGGAGGGAGGGGAAAATCACCATATTTCAGGATCATAGAACCCAAAGGAAGATCATATTTTAAGAGGAGGTAGCCACATGCCACTGAGATGGGAAGGAGTAGGACACCCAAGTAAAGGTTTTTGCATATAAAGTTATTAATGATTTTTGAAATATTAAAATATATGGAGGCAGTAAAGTGGCAAAAATTGTGGAGAGTAGACATAAAAGAGGGGGGAAAATGAGTGCCCAGTCCCCCCTGAAATAGAAAAGCAGGATATTATAATTATAACCAAGGCTAAACTTTGTTCCTCCTCTTTAATTCCCCAAATTTATGAGACATTCACATCTAATACTGTTATCAAAATGGCATTGTAGAATAGGTGACATATTTTCAAGTGAAATCATATACATCTTTGATTTACTTCAAAATAGATCTAGAGTTTAGGGTGGGGAGAAGAAGGTTGGGGGGTTAAAATATATAGGAATGAAATAAGATCGACCATGAGTTGATAATGTTGAAGCTGGTTGATGAGTACACACTCCAGCCTATAACACAAAAAACTGTGGCCCCATTCCAACCCCCATAAGCAAAGGCCAATTGGGGAGCTTAGACTTCCAGCCTTACCAGGATCTAATGAGACCCAATCCCCCATCAGACTTATGTCAGAGAAGGCTGAGTGGGGAGCCACTCTTTCATCCCTGCCAGGTGATGATGAAGCCCTCCTCTGCCTCCTCTGTGGTGACTAGCTGGGGAGCATGGACTACTACCCAATGGTAAGGAGGCATAACTTTCTCTCCCACTAGGGTGATGTCAGAAGAGACTTAGTGGAGAGCCAAGCAGTGATGAGGCCACTACCCCATGAGGTCAGTGGAGACCACAAGAGGAGCAGTAAAAAGACACCCCCATCCAGAGTGGTATTTTTATATTGATACTTCATCCTCACTATCTCAGGCTTTACATGTGGAATCCCTCCAATGGAAGGGGTGGGGGTTTTTCTGTTCATCCAACAAGTTGGTGAGGATGGGAAAAAGAAACTATTTAATGAAAATTATATTTAATAAGTTTCTCTAACCTTTAAAAGAAAAAGCAACAACAACCAAAAAAACCCACGCCTAGTGAGGAGCCTGAAATTCCACCTCCATCCAGCAGTAACAAAGCACTATTCACCACCCTGGTGTCAGAGGACAATGAGTGGGAATAAGATAGCACTTCCCTACCCTCTCTGGTGTCATGTCAGAGGAACCCTGTTAAAACAGAAGATACAGGGACTCATAATACCCAAAATGTCCAGGATATGTCTGAAAATCACTCAATACCAAGAACCAGGAATATTTTGACTTGAGTGAGAAAAGGCAATCAATAGACACTGACACTGAGATGACACAGATGTTGGAGTTATCTGACAAAGATTTTAAAGCAGCCATCACAAAAATGTCTTAATGAGCAACTACCACCATGTTTGAAATAAATGAAAAAATTTAGAAGTTTCAGTAAAGAAATAGCATACACAAAGGATCAAATGGAAATCTCAGAACTGAAAAATACAATAATCTACAAAAAAAAAAAAAAAAGACCACCTCACTAGAAGTACTTAACAGAACAATGGGGATGATGGAAGAAAAAAGTCAATGAACTTGAAGACAGAATGATAGAAATTACTCAATTTGAACAGAGAGAAAGAGGAGTGGAAAAAAAAAAAAGAACAGAAGCTTAGAGATCTCTGAGACCATAATGGAAGAGCTAACATACCTGTTATTAGAGTTCCAGAAAGAGACAAAAAAGAAAGTAAGGCTGAAAAAGTTTTCAAAGAAATAATGGCTGGAAATTTCCCAAATTTGTCAAAGGACATAAACCTGCATTTTAAAAAGCTGAGCAAGCCCTAAACAGTATAACCCAGAGAAATCCATGACAAGATACATAATCAGACTTCTGAAAACTAAAGACAAAGAAAAAACCTTGAACACAGCAAGAGAGAAATGACACCTCATCTTTTAGGGAACAACAATTCTAATAACAGCAGATTCCTCATCAGAGATCACAGAGGCCATGATTTAAGTGCTGGGGAAAAAATTGTCAATCCTAAATTCTATATCTGGCAAAATTATGATTTAGAAATGAATAGGAAATAGAGAATTTTGCAAACAAAATCTAAGGGAATTTGTCACTAACAGATCTACACTAAAAGAATGGCTAAAGGAAGTTTCTGAAACAGAAGAGAAATGATATAAAAAGAATCTTAGAAAACCAGAAGGATAGAAAGAACAAATTATGAATAAATAGACTTCCCTTCTCCTCTTGAGTTTTCTAAGTTACATTTGGCACTTGAAGCAGAAACATTGTTTGATGTGGCTCTCAGCATATAGAGAGGAAATATTTAATATTTGTATTTATTAATATTTAATATTATAAATGAGGGAGGGTTAAAGAGACTTAAAGGGAGGTACATTTTCTATTCTAAACCCAACTCAAACTAGTAAAATCTCAATGCCAGTGATAAGTTATGTGTATTTAACTTAGAGGAACCACACAATTTTCTTACAAAGAGAGAGTCTGGTCAAAAACACTAATAAATAAATCAAAATGGAATTCTAAAAAAAGGTTACTGTATGATGCTACACTCTCAAAATTACAAAATTATAGAGGGCAAACAGATTGGTGATTGCCAGGTGTTAGTGATGGTAAAGTGTTGGGGGAGGGAAATAGATGTTATTATAAAGGGAGACGGACCTCTGTGATGATAGAAGATGAGACCCCTCTGTACTATCTTTGCAACTTCCTGTAAAGCTGTAATTATTTTAAAATAAAAGGTGAACAAAAAATTATGTAGCAAACCACTTACCTGGCACGCATCTCTCTTTCCTTTCAAGAAGCCAGCACATAACATTCTAGGAGTTATGGCATTATTGTAAGCTTTCTCTTCATTACAGATTTTAGTGTCTATGAGATCCACTTGTACTTGCCGAAGCTGATTTTGACTGCTTCCTAAAGGAAAAAAATAGACTTCATATTTATAAATCTACATATATTCTATAAACCTGAAGAAAGTCTTTTATAATTAATTATTAGATAAGATGGTGGCATAGAATCTTAGGATATGTATTTTTTTCAGATACAGTAAAATTTGGGAAATGAATTCTTTTCTAACTATTTTAAATGAAGTTAGGTGCCTAGGAAAGAAGCTCCAGTTGTTTAAGTAATTTCTCTGTCATTGTTAAGCTTAGAAGATAATTTCAGCAGGGGAGAATGGTGGCTTTATGATTCTCTGATCTTCACAACTGGGTGTATGTATTAATGATCCCTAATCTCTTATGTGGTTAATACCCTAGTAAAAATTTCAGACATATTTACTCTTACAGACACTTTACCAAGCACAATTACTATAGTGGTAGTGATGTATTTGATAGTAACTTAAGGCCTGAAGGAATTTATGTGTCTTCTAAATGACTTAGTTCACAAGTAGGTCCTGACTTGGCCCCAGTCAATATGACCAACCCACAAACATATTTTGGCATAATGGCATTCCATTTTTTAAATGCCTTAGAATACCAAATTAAATTACTATGATTTGACTTTCTCCTCAGATGCGCACCATCATTTTGCAGTGCTCCAAATCCTGTCACAAACATCTCATCACCAGGGTGGAATTCACGGGATGCATCAGGGAGACAAATTCTGTGTACTGCATTTGTGTAGGAAACAGGGTTAGAAAGCTCTGCAACTGAAATATCATAGTCATGTGATGGATATTTATATTTTTCATGCACAATTATCCTCCGGAGGCCTTGTTTCATTTTTGGAGGCTTTATTTTTACTCCAAAGGAAGCAGTCCATCTGGCTGGGTCCTTATACCTGAGGAGAAAGTATGAGGAACAAATCCTACTTTACCATTTTTACCAATATAACTATTTATATTAAATAAGTTAGTGTAAAAGTATCAATGTAAGTTTTCTTTTTAAAATGATGGTTTATATGCATAGATACAAACTTTTTCCAATCTAAGGCTCAGGTGTCAGATCAGGTGGAAATTCCACCTTGGCATGGTTCTTAGGATATGCACGCCACTAGTCACCCACTCCAGATCCTAGGACCTTTTGACATTTCTGGGCATCAGTTGACTCCAGGGTACATATGGAAAGCATATCCTGTACAGAATGAGAGAACTGAATGTATTCTATGTGCACCATGTTGCCTATCCACACATTTCTCTGAAAATCGAAAATGTTATACAGTAATTTAAGAAAGCATTACTTATCCTGTATACTGTAGGCATTTTGCACTGGGTTGGAAGATTGAATTGAAATTCCTTGAAATATAACTAGTCGACCTATTCAGTTGTATAATTTGTAACTACCAAATTTCTTCATATTTAATTTTTTCATACAACGTGGAATTTCCCTATCAGCCTCAAACCTACAATCCACCTGGCCTCCATCTCTGATAGATGACTCTCAAATTCCTGCTTCCTTTGATAAATTATTGTGTAGTTGTCAATGGATAATTTATCTACATGTACTTTGGTACCATTTCCATTTCTAAACTATAAAACCTCTTACTAAGATTTATGAGTTTCCCACTCTCATATGTATATGATCTTTAATTTGTATTAAACTCATCTCTCATGAGATATTTCCTTCCTGCCAAGCCCTAGTGCACTTTGCTTACCCTTAGTCATTCTCAAGGTTCAGGACTTACGTTCTAAAGCAGTGAGCAGCACTCACAAGCCATGTGTCATTAATCAAAGTTGCTCCACAGCGATGGATCCCGTTCCATTGCAGACTAGCTTGCCATGGCCATTCACCCTCTTGTACCTCTGTCCCACCAACAATCCTCAGACTCTGTCTTGTAGTTTTGTTCCTTCTTGTCCCACAGCCTGCAAAAGAGATGATACGTTAGTTAGCAGTTGTTTTTTAAGTATCAAATTGTGTTACTGTGTCTCAAATTTCTTATACTTTGTGCTCCAACAGTATCAAATATTTTCTCTTGTTCTTACCTTTGCTTAAACTGTAGTGTTCCATTTATTTAACTCCTTTTCATCTTGCAAGATTTAAATCAGTCATTACCTTCTCTAGGATGCCTTCCCTAATAATTCCCTTGATTCCACACTGGATTACTTATGACTTTCTTGATGCTTACATCAAAATAATAATAACAATAATAGTAACAATAATAATACTCTGTGTGTATATATATCTCTATATAATAGATTAATATATATTAGTTTATATTATTGTATGTATATATATATATATAATATTAGTATGAGGATATTGTTTATAACAGGATGTCTCAATCTTGGCACTATTGACACTGTTAGATGGATAATTCCTTGTGTGTGGGGCCGTCTCATGCATAATAGGATGTTTAAAGGATCCCTGGCCTATATACACTAGTACCAATAGCATCCCCCCCACACACACAATCATGATAACCAAAATGCCACAATAAGACAGAGTCACTTGGGGGCCAAATTGCCCCTGTTTGAGAACTATTATTTTAGAACTCTGTTTATGCAGTAGTCTCATATATCTAGTCTCATTTGAGTATGAGCTGCCTTAAGCAAGGAGTAAATCTTATCTATTTTATATCCCTATTGACTAACACAGCACTAGCACATAGCAAGTTCCAACTAAATATTGGTGACAAAAATATATGCCATTTAGGTAATGGGATTATCCTTTGGTTTTATGTTTAGTTAAGTTTGAATTAACCAACATTCTGAGCTGGTGAATAACACAGTTCCTTTCATCTTTTAACATAAATGTATTGTGTACTAATTCTGTTAAATATCAAATGTATTCTCTAAATTGTGGTAGGGTACTCTGCTATAGGGGAAAGGAAACACTAAGCCTTGAGTCAGTATTTTTTTTAAATATGGGTGAAGATATTATCTGGGCCTTCAATAATTTCATCAGTCTATACTCCAACCCCATAATTGTCTGTAATTTTTACAATAGGGATTAATAACATCAAGATTTTATTTAGTGTAGAGTAACACTAAATTTCTGCCTCTAGCTGACTAATAGCAACATACAGATTACTTTTATATAATCTTTAGAAAATGTTCATGAGAGTATATTGTAGATATCTGCAATTAGAACATTGAGAAGTATTTTTGCCTTTTCTTTAACAACCGTATTACTCTCTTCCACTACACATCTGCCACAAGCCCCATACATCCATTCCAAAGTCCTCCCAGTTTTTATCCTTTTGCAATAAAATGTGCCTCAGAAATAAGATAAAATACCATGAGCTGTGCACAGATCAAACTTTATTCTGACCCTATAATACCAACAAAGTAAGCCTAAATAATCCAGAGTTAAAGTTTTTCATTCAGGTAATGCAATTTTAATAAATATATTAAACTTACAATTGTTCAGAAAGTTGTCTGTTTCTGTATTGTTGATTTCTGAAACACACAGAAATGGTGAATAGAACAGGGTCTGCACATCAGAATTTCATAATGCCTCTGAGTACTTCAAATACTAAAGGTTGCTCAATTCCATTATTGGATAGTATCTCTATGTTGTTAAAAAAAAGCAACACAGTTAGTTTATCATAGATAGAATACGTTCATTGTCTTGGGGAGAAGGGAGATTTGAACAGTGTTTCTTAAACTTTAGTGTGGCTAAAGTCACCTAGAGTGCATCTTTATACTGTCAATTCCTGTTCCTCTTCCCAGTGATTCTGACTCAGTAGTTTTGTGCTGAAACCCAGGAATCTGAATTTTATAGCCGGAAATAAGGTGCAGGTAGTTCAGCCTTTTGGGGGGGACATACTATTCTAAACCAGAGTATCGATTCCCCAGATGCGATGGTATTTTTATTGACCATTATTTCAGATTTTTTTTTTTTACCAAACTCATAGGCATAGTTCCATCCGTATAACATATTCCAGTGGCCATAAATTTGTCCTTACTCCCATATAAAAGCAAATGTTATCTTTTTCCAGGTCTTCTTTCAGCTGAAGTTTTAGCAAGATGGTTTGCCCTCAAATTGTCATTCAACTCTAGCCAGTGGCTCCTTAGTTTGTTGACTTGTCAACAATCAGGCCCTAATCCTATCCAAACACTAAACCAACCGACAGATACATAAAACTTTAAGAACTCAAATTTCCTGACTCAGTAGATTTCCAATGGCCCAACCTATTTTCTTAGAACATGGTAAGATGGGAGTTCTAAATGCAAAAAAATTTAAAGTTAATTTTTCTTTTAGTATTTAATAGTATTGATTTACCACAAAAAAAAATCTGTATTCTTGAGAGGCTTCTTTCTGACTTTCTCTATTCTGGCTATATTTGGGGAAAAGGACAAAAATGAGGAAGAAGTGACCATTTATTCTCAGTAAATAAAACACCACCACTAGTCTCCCTATTTCAATAACCTGCTCTTTATTTCAAGCTTTTCCTAGAGAAAATTATGGCTTTGCATTTTTTTTTAATTGGAGTATATTTTCTTTACAATGTTGTGTTAGTTTCTGCTGTACAGCGACGTGAATCAGCTATATGTATACATATATCCCCTCCCTCTTAGACCTCTTTCACACCCCACTCACCCCACATCCCAACCATCTAGGTCATCACAGAGCACCGAGATTTCTGTGCTTTATAGCATGTTTCTACTAGCTATTTTACACATGGTAGTGTACATATGTCAATCCTAATCTATCAGTTCGTCCCACCCTCCCCTTCCTTACCTGTGTCTAAATATCTGTTCTCTACATCTATGTTTCTATTCCTTCCCTGCATATAGGTTCATCTGTAACATTTTTCTAGATTCCACATATATGCGTTAATATATGATACTTGTTTTTATCTTTCTAGCTTATTTCACTCTGTATGACAGACTCTAGGTCCATCCACATCTCTACAAATGACCAAATTTCATTCCTTTTTATGGCTGAGAAATATTCCACTGTACATATGTACCACATCTTCTTTACCCATTCACCTGTCATTGGACATTTAGGTTGTTTCCATGGCCTGCCTATTGTAAATAGTGCTGCAATGAACATTGGGGTGCATGTGTCTTTTTGCATTATGGTTTTCTCAGGGTATATGCCCAGTACTAGAATTGCTGGGTCATACTGTAGTTCTATTTTTAGTTTTTTAAGGAACCTCCATACTGTTCTCCATAGTGGCTATATCAATTTACATTCCCACCAAAAGTGCAAGAGTGCTCCCTTTTCTCCACACCCTCTCCAGCATTTATTGTTCGTAGATTTTGTGATGATGGCCATTGTGACCAGTGTGAGGTAATACCTCGTTGTAGTTTTGATTTGTATTTCTCTAATAATTAGTGATGTTGAGCATCTTTTCATGTGCCTCACTGCTATCTGTATGTCTTCTTTGGTGAAATGTCTGTTTAAGTCTTCTGCCCATTTTTGGATTGGGTTGTTTGTTTTTTTGATTTGAGCTCCATGAGCTGTTTGTATATTTGGGAGATTAATCCTTGGTCAGTTGCTTCATTTGCAAACATTTTCTCCCATTCTGATGGTTGTCTTTTCATCTTGTTTATGATTTCCTTTGCTGTGCAAAAACTTTGAAGTTTCATTAGGTCCCATTTGTTTATTTTTGTTTTTATTTCCATTACTCAAGGAGGTGGGTCAAAAAAGATCTTGCTGTGGTTTATGTCAAAGAGTGTTTTTCCTATGTTTTCCTCCAAGAGTTTTAGAGTCTCCAGTCTTACATTTAGGTCTTTAATCCATTTGGGGTTTATTTTTGTATATGGTGTTAAGGAGTGTTCTAATTTCATTCTTTTACATGTAGCTGTCCAGTTTTCCCAACACCATTTATTGAAGAGGCTGTCTTTTCTCCATTGTATGTTCTTGCTTCCTTCATCATAAATTAGATAACTATATGTGCATGGGTCTATCTCTGGGCTTTCTATCCTGTACCATTGACCTATATGTCTATTTTTGAGCCAGTACCATCCTATCTTGATTACTATAGCTTTGTAGTATACTTTGAAGTCAGGGAGCCTGATACCTCCAGCTCAGTTTTTCTTACTCAAGATTGCTTTGGCTCTTTGGGGTCTTTTGTGCTTCCATACAAATTGTAAAACTTTTTCTTCTAATTCTGTGAAGAAAGTCATTGGTAATTTGATATGGATTGCACTGAATCTGTAGTTTGCTTTGGGTAGTATAGGCATTTTCACAATATTGATTCTTTCAATCCAAGAACATGGTATACTTCTCCATCTGTTTATGTTATCTTTGATTTCTTTCATCATTGTTTTATAGTTTCCTGAGTACAGACAGGTCTTTTGCCTCCTTAGGAAGGTTTATTCCTAGGTATTTTATTATTTTTGTTGCAATGGTAAATGAGATTGTTTCTTTAATTTTTCTTTCTTATCCTTTGTGGTTCATTTATAGGAATGCAAGAGATTTCTGTGCACTAATTTTGTGTCCTGCAGCCTTATCAAATTCATCAAGTAGTTCTAATAGTTTTCTGGTGGCATCTTAAGATTTTCTATGTATAGTATCATGACATGTGCAAACAGTGAGAGTTTTACTTCTTCTTTTCTAATTTGGATTCCTTTTATTTCTTTTTCTTCTCTGATTGCCGTGGTTAGGACTTCCAAAACTGTGTTGAATAATATTGGTGAGGGTGGACTTCCTTGTCTCCTTCCTGATCTTAGAGGAAATGCTTTCAGTTTTTCACCATTGAGAATATTTGCTGTGGGTTTATCATATATGGCCTTTATTATGTTGAGGTAGGTTTCTTCTATGCCCATTCTGGAGAATTTTTATCATAAATGGGCATTGAATTTTGTCAAAAGCTTTTTCTGCATCTATTGAGATGATCATATGGTTTTTATTCCTTAATTTTTTAATATGATGTATCACATTGATTGATTCGCATATACTGAAGAATCCTTGCATTCCTGGGACAAATCCCACTTGATCATGGTGTATGATCCTTTTAATGTGTTGTTGGATTCTGTTTGCTAGTATTTTGTTGAGGATTTTTGTATTTATATTCATCAGTGATAGTAGTCTGTAATTTTCTTTTTTCTGATACCTTTTCTGGTTTTGGTATCAGGGTGATGGTGACCTCATAGAATGACTTTGAGGGTGTTCCTCCTTCTACAATTTTTTGGAAGAGTTTGAGAAGGATGGTACTAGCTCTTCTCTAAATGTTTGATAGAATTCGACTGTGAAGCCATCTGGTCCTGGACTTTTGTTTGTTCAAAGATTTTTAATCACAGTTTCAATTTCATTACTTGTGATAGGTTGTTTATATTTTCTAATTCTTCCTGGTTCAGTCTTGGAAAATTGTACCTTTCTAAGAACTTGTCCACCTCTTTGAGGTTGTCCATTTTATTGGTATATAGTTTTTTGTAGTGTTCTCTTATAATCCTTTGTATTTCTGTGGTGTCAGTTGTAATTTCTCCTTTTTCATTTCTAATTTTATTGATTTGAGTCCTCTCCCTTTTTTTCTTGATGCGTCTGGCTAAAGGTTTATCAATTTTGTTTATCTTCTCAAAGAACCAACCTTTAGTTTTATTGATCTTTGCTATTGTTTTATTCAGTTCTATTTCATTTATTTCTGCTCTGATCTTTATGATTACTTTCCTTCTACTGTTTGGGTTTTCTTTTTTCTTCTTTCTCTAGTTGCTTTAGGTGTAAGATTAGATTGTTTGTTTGAGATTTTTCTTGTTTCTTGATGTAGCACTGTATTGCTATAAACTTCCCTCTTGCTACATCCCACAGGTTTGGGTCATTGCATTTTCATTGTCATTTGTTCGTAGGTATTTTTCTATTTCCTTTTTGATTTCTTCAGTGATATCTTGATTATTTAGTGACATATTTTTTAGCCTCTATGTGTTTGTTTTTTTACAGTTTCTTTTCCAGTAATTGATTTCTAACCTCATAGCATTTTGGTTGTAAAAGATGCTTGGTACAATTTCAATTTTCTTAAATTTTTCCACCACTTGATTTGTGACCCAAGATGTGATATATCCTGGAGAATGTTCCATGCGCACTTCAGAAGAAACTGTATTCTGCTACTTTCGGGTGGAATGTCCTATAGCTATCAATTAAATCTATCTGGTCTATTGTATCATTTAGCAAGACCCATATATATTCTGTCTACAAGAGACCCATTTCAGACATAGGGACACATACAGACTGAAAGTGAGGGGATGGAAAAAGATATTCCATGCAAATGGAAATCAAAAGAAAGCTGGAGTAACAATACTCACATCAGATAAAATAGACTTTAAAATAAAGACTGTTACAAGAGATAAGGAAGGACACTACATAATGATCAAGGGATCAATCCAAGAAGAAGATGTAACAGTTATAAATATTTATGTATCCAACATAGGGGCACCTCAATACATAAGGCAAATGTTAACAACAATAAAAGGGGAAATTGACAGTAACACAATAATAGTAGGGGAATTTAACACCCCACCTACAGTATGGACAGATCATCCAAACAGAAAATAAATATAGAAACACAAGCTTTAAATGGCTTTGCATGTTGATACTGTTAAAAAAAGAAATAAGGAGACTCAAAATGGAGTGACTTGTACTAAGTCCTACATCAGCAAACCACCTAATACCTAGCCTAATTGCAGTTTCAGCGTGTCTCAGGAATGTGACCTTTAATCAGTCAATCTGGAATTACCTGGTCGGCACCAGTGAAGTAATCTGTCTGCTAGACCTCACCTACTCCCAATTGAAGTTGTCCTTTCATGACACAGTCCACTCTGTTAGAAAGCTTCCTTGTCTCACCTCCTTCTGGCTATAAAAATCTTCCATTTTGTACAGCTCCTCAGAGCTTCTATCTATCTGCTAAGGCGGAATGCTGCACAATTTGTGAATCATTAAATAAAGACAATTAAATCTTTAAATTTATTTAGTTGAATTTCTTTTCTTTTTTTTTTTTTTACAATACTACTAACAGGGCTGACTTCATGGGTGTGTGACTTGTGTATCTGCACTGAGTCCTGCTCTCAGCATGACATCTCACTTGGTTTAATGTTCACTGTCTTGAAATTCATAATAATGTTATCTCATAACATGTTTGGAAGTGAAGTTTGACAGGATAATAGAGATGGCATGGGCAGAGGAGATATACACAATAGGTGTGCCCATGGATTCTTGCTACCCCATTTGTATATATCATGCACAATATCTTACAAACTAAGAATTCCAGTCGACCCACAATGTTTAGCAATCTCAAAGTGACTATAAGTGTGTGATGTCTACCACTGTGTAAGCAAAGGGCAGTGACAGTCTCAGGAGGCTGTTTTCTGTTTGAACCAGAACTTGCTTAGAACACAAAAGAAGGCAATGGCATTCTAATAAACATGAATGACTAAGGGACCCTCTCATATCCTTTCTTGCTCCCGTTATTTCTTTGTATTAGCCAAAAGCTTCAGCTGAAAATAATGACATAGAAGGATCTTTTGGTTCTTTCTCACATAAGCTGAAGGTAGAGAACATTGGTAAAATGTGCCTGTATCAAGAAGGGAAATAGGGATCCGGAGGAAGATGGCGGAAGAGTAAGACGTGGAGATCACCTTCCTCCCCACAGATACATCAGAAATTCATCTACACGTGGTGCAACTCCTACAGAACACCTACTGAACGCTGACAGAAGACCTCAGACCCCCCAAAAGGCAAGAAACACCCCACATACATAGGTAGGGCAAAAGAAAAAAGAATAAACAGAGACAAAAGGATAGGGACGGGACCTGCACAAGTGGGAGGGAGCCATGAAGGAGGAAAGGTTTCCACACACTAGAAGCCCCTTCGCAGGCAGAGACTGTGGGTGGCGGAGGGGGAAAGCTTCGGAGTAGCCGAGGAGAGCACAGCAACAGGGGTGTGGAGGGCAAAGCAGAGAGATTCTGGCACAGAGGATCGGTGCTGACCGGCACTCACCAGCCCGAGAGGCTTGTCTGCTCGGCCGCCGGGGCGGGCGGGGCTGGGAGCTGAGGCTTGGGTATCAGCTTTCAGTCGGAGCGCAGGGAGAGGAATGGGGCTGGTGGCAGGAAGAGAGCCTGAAGGGGTTGGTGCGCCACGGCTAGCCTGGAGGGAGTCCGGGGAAAAAGTCTGGAGCTGCCGAAGAGGCAAGAGACTTCTTCTTCCCTTTTATTTCCAGGTGCGCAAGGAGAGGGCATTAAGAGCGCTGCTTAAAGAAGCTCCAGAGACGGGTGCGAGCAGCGGCTGAAGGCACGGACCACAGAGACGGGCGTGGGACACTGCGGATGCTGCTGCCACCGCCACAAGACCTCTGTGTGAGCGCAGGTCACTGTCCACCCCCCCTTCCGGGGAGCCTGTGCAGCCCGCCACTGCCGGGGTCCCGGGACCCAGGGACAGCTTCCCTGGGAAAGCGCACGGAGCGCCTCGGGCTGGTGCAACGTCATGCCGGCCTTTGCGGCCGCAGGCCCACCCCGCACTGCGCGCCCCTCCCTCCCCTCGGGCTAAGTGAGCCAGAGCCCCCAAATCAGCGGCTCCTTTAAACCCGTCCTGTGTGGGGGAAGAACGGACGCCCTCTGGCGACCTATGTGCAGAGGCAGGGCCAGGTTCAAGGCTGAGACCCGAGAGCTGTGAGAGCAGAGAAGAGACAGGGAAATCTCTCTGTGCAGCCTTGGAGGCAGCGGATTAAAGCTTCACGGTCCGCTTGATGTGCCCTGCGTCTCTGGAGTGCATGAATGGACAGTGAATCATCCCAAATTGAGGAGGTGGACTTTGAGGACAAGATTTAAGATTTTTTCGCCTTTTCCTCTTTTTACAACGAATTATCCCAAATTGAGGAGGTGGACTTTGAGGACAAGATTTAAGATTTTTTCCCCTTTTCCTCTTTTTACAACGAATTATCCCAAATTAAGCAGGTGGATTTGAGAGCAAGATTTCAGACTTTTTCGCCTTTTCCTCTTTTTACAACGAATTATCCCAACTTGAGGAGGTGGACTTTGAGAGCAAGATTTTCGAATTTTTCCCCCCTGTTCTCTTTTTGTGAATGTGTATGTGTATACTTCTGTGTGAGATTTTCTCCGTATGGCTTTGCTTCCACCATAGGTCACAGGGATCTATCTGTACATTTATTTTTTCAATAATTACTTTTTTATTTTTAATAACGCTACTATATTTTATACTTTATTCTATTTTACTTTATCTGCTCTCTTTCTTTTTTTCCTACCTTCCCTTCCTCCCTCCTTCCCTCCTCCCTTTTCTTTCTTTCTTTCTTTCCTTCCTCCCTCTCTCCCTCACTTCTTCCTCTCACTCTTTCTTTTTCTTTCCTTCCTCCCTCCCTCCTTTCTTCCTTTCACTCTTTCCGTCCGTCCTCCCTCCCTCCCTCCTTTCTTTCTTTCTTCCTTCCTTCCTTCCTTCCTTTTTTTCTTTCCTTCTTCCTTTCTTTCTCTCTCTCTTTCTTTCTTCTACTAATTCTTTCTTTCTACTTTTTCTCCCTTTTATTCTGAGCCAGGTAGATGAAAGGCTCTTGGTGCTGCAGCCAGGAGTCAGTGCTGTGCCTATGAAGTGGGAGAGCCAACTTCAGGACACGGGTCCAAAAGAGACCTCCCAGCTCCACATAATATCAAGGGGGAAAAATCTCCCAGAGATCTCCATCTCAACACCAGCACCCAGATTCAGTCAACGACCAGCAAGCTACAGTGCTGGTCACCCTATGCCAAGAAACTAGCAAGACAGGAACACAACCCCATCCATTAGCAGAGGCTGCCTAAAAACATAATAAGGCCACAGGCACCCCAAAACACACCACCAGACGTGGACCTGTCCACCAGAAAGACAAGATCAAGCCTCAACCACCAGAACACAGGCACTAGTCCCCCCCACCAGGAAGCCTACACAACCTACTGAAATAACCTTAGCCACTGGGGACAGACACCAAAAACAACGGGAACTACGAATCTGCAGCCTGCAAAAAGGAGACCCCAAACACAGGAAGATAAGCAAAATAAGAAGACAGAAAAACACACAGCAGGTGAAGGAGCAAGATAAAAACCTACCAGACCTAACAAATGTAGAGGTAATAGGCAGTCTACCTGAAAAAGAATTCAGAATAAAGATAATAAAGATGATCCAAGATTCTATTTCCATGATCCAAAATCTTGGAAACAGAATAGACAAAATGCAAGAAAGAGTTAACAAGGACCTAGAAGAACTAAAGATGAATCAAGCATCGATTAAAAACACAATAAATGAAATGAAAAATACTCTAGATGGGATCAATAGCAGAATAATTGAGGCAGAAGAACGGATAAGTGAAGTGGAAGATAAAATAGTGGAAATAACTGCTGCACAGCAAAATAAAGAAAAAAGAATGAAAAGAACAGAGGACAGTCTCAGAGACCTCTGGGACAACATTAAACGCACCAACATTCGAATTATAGAGGTTCCAGAAGAAGAAGAGAAAAAGAAAGGGACTGAAAAAATATTTGAAGAGATTATACTTGAAAACTTCCCTAATATAGTAAAGGAAATAGTTAACCAAGTCCAGGAGGCACAGAGAGTCCCATACAGAATAAATGCAGGGAGAAATATGCCAAGACACATATTAATCAAACTGTCAAAAATTAAACACAAAGAAATCATATTAAAAGCAGCAAGGGAAAAACAACAAATAACACACAAGGGAATCCCCATCAGGTTAACGGCTGATCTCTCAGCAGAAACTCTACAAGCCAGAAGGGAGTGGCAGGACATAATTAAAGTGATGAAGGAGAAAAACCTGCAACCAAGATTACTCTACCCAGCAAGGATCTCATTCAGATTTGATGGAGAAATTAAAACGTTTACAGACAAGCAAAAGCTGAGAGAGTTCAGCACCACCAAACCAGCTTTACAACAAATGCTAAAGGAACTTCTCTAGGCAAGAAACACAACAGGAGGAAAATACCTACAATAACGAACCCAAAACAATTAAGGAAATGGGAATAGGAACATACATATCAATAATTACCTTAAATGTAAATGGACTAAATGCTCCCACCAAAAGACACAGATTGGCTCAATGGATACAAAAACAAGACCCATATATATGCTGTCTACAAGAGACCCACTTCAGAACTAGAGACACATACAGACTGAAAGTAAGGAGATGGAAAAACTTATTCCATGCGAATGGAAATCAAAAGAAAGCTGTAGTAGCAATTCTTATATCAGACAAAATAGACTTTAAAATAAAGACTATTAGAAGAGACAAAGAAGGACACTACATAATGAAAAAGGGATTGATCCAAGAAGAAGATATAACAATTGTAAATATTTATGCACCCAACATAGGAGCACCTCAATACATAAGGCAAATACTAACAGCCATAAAAGGAGAAATCAACAGTAATACACTCATAATAGGGGACTTTAACACCCCACTTTCACCAATGGACAGATCATACAAAATGAAAATAAATAAGGAAACACAAGCTTTAAATGATACATTAAACAAGATGGACTTAATTGATATTTATAGAACATTCCATCCAAAAACAACAGAATACACATTTTTCTCAAGTGCTCAGGGAACATTCTCCAGGATAGATCATATCTTGGGTCACAAATCAAGCCTTGGTAAATTTAAGAAAATTGAAATTGTATCAAGTATCTTTTCCGACCACAATGCTATGAGACTAGACATCAATTACAGGAAAAGATCTGTAAAAAATACAAACACATGGAGGCTAAACAATACACTACTCAATAACGAAATGATCACTGAAGAAATCAAAGAGGAAATAAAAAAGTACCTAGAAACAAATGACAATGGAGACACGATGACCCAAAACCTATGGGACGCAGCAAAAGCAGTTCTAAGGGGGAAATTTATAGCAATACAATCCCACCTTAAGAAACAGGAAAGATCTCGGGTAAACAACCTGATCCTGCACCTAAGGCAATTAGAGAAAGAAGAACAAAAAACACCCAAAGATAGCAGAAGGAAAGAAATCATAAAGATCAGATCAGAAATAAATGAAAAAGAAATGAAGGAAATGATAACAAAGATCAATAAAACTAAAAGCTGGTTCTTTGAAAAGATAAACAAAATTGATAAACCATTAGCCAGACTCATGAAGACAAAAAGGGAGAAGACTCAAATCAGTAGAATTAGAAATGAAAAAGGAGAAGTAACAACTGACACTGCAGAAATACAAAAGATCATGAGAGATTACTACAAGAAACACTATGCCAATAAAATGGACAACCTGGAAGAAATGGACAAATTATTAGAAATGCAAAACCTGCCAAGACTGAATCAGGAAGAAATAGAAAATATGAAAAGACCAATCCCAAGCACTGAAATTGAAACTGTGATTAAAAATCTTCCAACAAACAAAAGCCCAGGACCAGATGGCTTCACAGGCGAATTCTATCAAACATTTAGAGAAGAGCTAACACCTATCCTTCTCAAACTCTTCCAAAATATAGCAGAAGGAGGAGCACTCCCAAACTCATTCTATGAGGCCACCATCACCTTGGTACGAAAACCAGGCAAGGATGTCACAAAGAAAGAAAACTACAGGCCAATATCACTGATGAACATAGATGCAAAAATCCTCAACAAAATACTAGCAAACAGAATCCAACAACACATTAAAAGGATCCTACACCATGATCAAGTGGGGTTTATTCCAGGAATGCAAGGATTCTTCAATATATGCAAATCAATCAATGTGATACACCATATTAACAAACTGAAGAAGAAAAACCATATGATCATCTCAATAGATGCAGAGAAAGCTTTTGACAAAATTCAACACCGATTTATGATAAAAACCCTGCAGAAAGTAGGCATAGAGGGAACTTTCCTCAACATAATAAAGGCCATATATGACAAACCCAAGCCAACATCATCCTGAATGGTGAAAAACTGAAACCATTTCCACTAAGATCAGGAACAAGACAAGGCTGCCCACTCTCACCACTCTTATTCAACTTAGTTTTGGAAGTTTTAGCCATAGCAATCAGAGAAGAAAAGGAAATAAAAGGAATCCAAATTGGAAAAGAAGAAGTAAAGCTGTCACTCTTTGCAGATGACATGATACCATACATAGAGAATCCTAAAGATGCTACCAGAAAACTACTAGAGCTAATCAATGAATTTGGTAAAGTAGCAGGATACAAAATTAATGCACAGAAATCTCTGGCATCCTCTTCACTAATGATGAAAAATCTGAAAGTGAAATCAAGAAAACACTCCCATTTACCATTGCAACAAAAAGAATAAAATATCTAGGAATAAACCTACCTAAGGAGACAAAAGACCTGTATGCAGAAAATTATAAGACATTGATGAAAGAAATTAAAGATGATACAAATATATGGAGAGATATACCATGCTCCTGGATTGGAAGAATCAATATTGTGAAAATGACTCTACTACCCAAAGCAATCTACAGGTTCAATGCAATCCCTATCAAACTACCACTGGCATTTTTCACAGAACTAGAACAAAAAATTTCACAATTTGTTTGGAAAAACAAAAGACCCCGAATAGCCAAAGCAATCTTGAGAACGAAAAACGGAGCTGGAGGAATCAGGCTCCCTGACTTCAGACTATACTACAAAGCTACACTAATCAAGACAGTGTGGTACTGGCACAAAAACAGAAAGATAGAACAATGGACCAGGATAGAAAGCCCAGAGAAAAACCCACACACATATGGTAAACTTATCTTTGATAAAGGAGGCAGGAATGTACAATGGAGAAAGGACAGGCTCTTCAATAAGTGGTGCTGGGAAAACTGGACAGGGACATGTAATAGTATGAGATTAGATCATTTCCTAACACCATACACAAAAATAAGCTCAAAATGGATTAAAGACCTAAATGTAAGGCCAGATACTATCAAACTCTTAGAGGTAAACATAGGCAGAACACTCTATGACATAAATCACAGCAAGATCCTTTTGGACCCACCTCCTAGAGAAATGGAAATAAAAAGAAAGATTAACAAATGGGATCTAATGAAACTTCAAAGCTTTTGCACAACCAAGGAAACCATAAATAAGACCAAAAGACAACCCTCAGAATGGGAGAAAATATTTGCAAATGAAGCAATTGACAAAGGATTAATCTCCAAAATTTATAAGCAGCTCATGCACCTCAATAGCAAAAAAACAAACAACCCAATCTAAAAATGGGCAGAAGACTTAAATAGGCATTTCTCCAAAGAAGATATACAGACTGCCAACAAACACATGAAAGAATGCTCAACATCATTAATCATTAGAGAAATGCAAATCAAAACTACAATGAGATATCATCTCACACCGGTCAGAATGGCCATCATCAAGAAATCTAGAAACAATAAATGCTGGAGAGGGTGTGGAGAAAAGGGAACACTCTTGCACTGCTGGTGGGAATGTGAATTGGTACAGCCACTATGGAGAACAGTATGGAGGTTCCTTCAAAAACTTAAAATAGAACTACCATATGACCCAGCAATCCCACTACTAGGCATATACCCTGAGAAAACCATAATTCAAAAAGAGACATGGACCAAAATGTTCATTGCAGCTGTATTCACAATAGCCTGGAGATGGAAACAACCCAAGTGTCCATCATCGGATGAATGGATAAAGAAGATGTGGCACATATATACAATGGAATATTACTCAGCCATAAAAAGAAACGAAACTGAGCTATTTGTAATGAGGTGGATAGACCTAGAGTCTGTCATACAGAGTGAAGTAAGTCAGAAAGAGAGAGACAAATACCGTATGATAACACATATATATGGAATTTAAGAAAAAAAATGTCATGAAGAACTTAGGGGTAAAGCAGGAATAGAGACACAAACCTACTGGGGGTGGGCTTGGGGATATGGGGAGGGGGGAGGGCTGTGACCGGGTGGGGGAGAGGCATGGACGTGTATACACCTCCGGGCATGGGGTGGATGGATGTTGGGGGTTCCCGCGTGGTGCGGGGGGATTGGCCCGGTGCTTTGTGGCCGCCTGGAGTGGTGGGATGGGGAGGGTGGGAGGGAGGGAGACGCAGGAAGGAGGGGATGTGGGAACAGATGTATATGTATGACTGATTCACTTTGTTGTAAAGCAGAGACTAATAAAAAAAAAAAAAGAAGGGAAATAAAAAAATGTTGAGCTAGACTTCTGTAGTGTTTCCATTGCATGGAGCCAAAATACATGCATGGATTTGCTATGAAATACAGTTGTATAATTTTCATGATTCCACATAAAAGTTAAATGCTTTTATATTTACATTTGAAATTGACATTTCACAATATAAAGGTGAATAGCAGAACTCATGCTAGTAATTTAAAGTTTGGATTTTTTCAATTAGAATATCATTAATTAACAAATAAAAATGCTATGATAAGTCGAGAGAGACCATGAAAGAAAGCAAAGTCTTATATCTTAGTACCTTTAACAGCATTGTTTAATTGCTTTTCAAAGAGTCCTACACTTTCACTTTGCACTGGGCCCCACAAATTATGTAGCTGGCCCTGACAAGTGAGCCTCCTTTTCTAAGCAAGTAGAGGGGCTGACCACCAGGTTAGGCCTCTAGTTACATCTGTCAGCTTTTATATCAGCACTTGTATTCATTCTTTCTACTTGTCCCTTATTCTGTAGTTTCTAGTGCTGCCATATCCAATATTCTATTCACTAGCCACATGCGCCTAGTGAGCTCTTGAAATGTGACTGAAATGCGCTGTAAATATAAAATATACAATGGATTTCAAAACCTTATTACAAAAAAAATCTCATGAATAATATTTACATGGGCTATTTGTCAATATAAATTATATTGTGAATACAATGTAAATTACATTAGCATTTCAACCAGTAGTCAGTTACATGGACTACTTGCTAAAATAGTACTACTTTGGATATATTGGGTTAAATATATAAATTATTTAAATACATTTCACATGTTTACTTTTACTTTTTTAATGTGGCTACTAGAAAGTTTAAGATCATAAATGTGGCTGGTACACTATTTCTACAGACTAACATTGTTCTATAGCACATGACTTAGCTTTAGCCAGTCTTTTATTTCCCCTAAGGATCTCCTATTTTTTTTTACTTTCTAGTAATGAGGACCTATCACTGTTTATCTTGTCCCCCTGCCCTGACAAAAACAAAAACCTCAGATTTTTCAAATTAGTTGTAAAATATACCAAAAATAATTTATACCAAAAACTAAATTATAAACTTTTCATCAGTAAAGGGCCTAAGTAAAGAAGCTAACAAGGTCTATTAATGACATTTGAAAGCAAATATGTGGATGGCATGAACCTTTCAATCCATCACACTCAGAACATAAAAAGTAAGCAACAAGAAAAAGAAGAGGAATAAACGCACAAAGCCATTTTCTCCATTTATCATTGGATTCTATAGCTAAAGTGTAAGCCCCAATATAGAAAAAGAACACAGGCTCAGGGGTTAATGACAGATTTGCATGGGTGGTGTAAGTTTAAGGTAGTACTAAAAAATTTAAAACTTCATTAGAACCAATTTAGTCCCAAAGAAATATTCTGTTGGTGGCAAGATCCCTACAATGAAAGACATCCAAAAACTTTTTAAAAAATCAGTGCCCAAGACCAAACTTAACATGGAGCTATTCTATGTAAGAGAATTGAACTACATAACAGGAAATAAACTTACTTTTAATTTCAACTAATTCAGGATTTAATTTAAGGGGTCTTACAGCATCTTTCAGCTTTTCATGTAGAGTATGTTGAATAATTTTATTTATGGTTTCAGGATCCTCAGTAGAGGGAAATCTAAAAATCAGCAGCATATGAGCCAATACTCCATGTTCCTCTTGACTATGGACCAAAAAGGAAAAAAAAAAAAAAAGAGAGAGAGAGAGAAAGATGATTTTTAAAGATAAAGTTCCAAATAAGATTTATGATAATATCAAACTTTTTTCTTTATCATTCATTTGAAGCATAAACACACACACAAAACAAATCCATAATTGCAATTTTAAAAGATCTAATTTGTTTTCTTCTATACTCCTATTTTTTGCCATATATAGAACTCCCATCTCAGCCTCTCTGATAAGCAACTAGTATGCTCATGATCTCCCTTACCACCACAGGATCTAGTTAAATACTTGGGTTATTAATATAAAAAACAATTCTCTTGTTAACCATTCGAAATTATCAAATAAAATGTATGGTAAATATGAAATCAACTCTGGCTTTGGCTTTCAGGCTTAATTTCCAGTGGCTTAATTAAATCCAGTGATTTCTCCTAAGCAGCCTTCAGGCTATCCTAAACAACTCCCAATCCTAAGGACATTAGAAAGCTTGAGCAAGTTGTTTTGACTTCATGTGATTATATTTCCAAGATAGAGTGTTAACTAGCTTTAGCATTATTTGAATGAATTACTACTTTGGAATCATCCTTTTTGTTTTTTGAATCATCCTTGATTACACTTTCTCATTCTCTGTCAGTTACTCTACCCCTTCTTTTCAAATGCAATCAGTTCCCTTTTAGTCTGGGTGCAATAAGCTGCCTCAGTACTGGGCCCTAGGATGGGTGAGCCCAAGTGCATGGACCCTTTAAGAGCCATCTCCCAGATGGCTACAGTTTTGTGGTTCTCAGGACTCAAACCCTGTTCATTTTCAAAGTTAGATGTTTTGGAGGCTCATCTCTCAGGTGCACATCCTAAAAGTTGAGGTGCCTGGTATGGGGTTGGAACCCTTCAGTCACCAGGGAGAATCTCTGGGTTTTGAGTTTTCTTCTGGTGTGGGTTGCTCTGCTGGGGTGGAGTTTATGACAAAATTGTGTCCCATTGTCTCCAGCCTGCTTCAATGTGGTTTTCTTCTCATTTGCCCAATGTGTAGTATTTACTCAGCCAACTTTTTTTTTAAGAGAAAATTGTTTTTTATGTAGCTGCAGACTCAGTGTGTCCATGGGAGAATGTGAGTTCAGTTCTTCCTACTTCACCATCTTGAACCAGAATCCCAAACAATTTTACTCCTCACTGTATACTGCATCAACTCCTATGCTCCCAAACTGTAAGTGTGAATATAAATTAGAATCTCATTTTTGGAAGGCAGTTTATCTGTTATAAATTTGACTATCCATCTTCTTTGATGCAGCATTTCTGCTTTTAGAAGTTTAATCTTCAAATATACTCTTTTGTGTGCAAGGAGATATGTACACATATGTTGTCATAACCTTATTTTTAAATCAGAAAAATATGTAACAACCCAAGTGTTCATCAAAAGGGCATTGGCTAAATCAATCTTGACATATACTTGTAGTGAAATACTATACAGCCAGCTAAAGAATGAAATAGATCTATATGCAGTCATTGGGAAAATGTTAAATATAAGTTGTTAACAAAACGTATCATTTCTGGGTGTGAAATTATTGGAGAGGGGGCTTTTGCTTTCTATTTTTTATAATACTGTGTTATTTGAATTTTATAAGATTTTCTATTGTTTTTGTAATCTGAATAAAACAAACAGGACTTTAAAGAGATTATTGTTATATATCTCATCCCATTTCACTGCCTCAGCAACCCTATAATCTATTACTTACTCTTTATTCTTTCTCTTAAACTATTCCTATACTGGCTGGCTAATAGAGACAAAACTCTCCCTCTACCCCAGCTATACAATTTATCTCACACCTTCATATCACAGAAAACCTTCTTAAATGGATAAATTACATTCTGCCTCATATTTACTTCATTGCAGTCTGCATCCTCCCCTTTTGTACCACTGAGTTGTTTCTCTGCTTGAACACTAATGACTTCCTCATTGAAATTTCCAATGGATTCTTTCTAGTCACATTATTTGGCGTCTCAGGAGTCTTGTCTATGCTGACCACTCACTCCCTGAAACGTTCTGTTGTTAGCTTCAGTGGTGCCTCTCTTGTTTCTTCATTTTTCCTGTTCCTTCCCTATTTGCTAGGTTCCTATTTTTCTTCTATTTCCTTAAATACTGTCGTTCTTCAAGCTTTCTTCATCATCCTTTTTTTTCTTGCATTACCCCTTTTCTGAGAAATTCTGTTGACACCCATACTTTCTAATACTTTGAGTTGATGTTGGTCAAATTTATGTCTTCAGATCAGTTTCCATTTTCTCCCTATGTCAGACACATATTTCAGCCTCGTAAGGTCCCTTAGTACCTCAAATCAACATCTCTAAGACTGACTATATCTTTCCAACAAATTACACTTTTTCATATTGTAGTAATAGAAGAAAGAATAATGAGTAGCAACAATTCTGGGATGAAGGCATAAATAAAATAGAAAGTTATTTGGAAAACAGAATTGGTAGAACTTAGTTATAAAGTGCGAGGGGCCCAGGAAAGGGAGGAGTGTGGGATGACTTCCAGGTTTCTCATTAGTGTGATTGGGTTTTTCTTGAGTTTAAGAATTTTCTGTGGAACCTCCATGTGGAGGTGTGCGTGGGCAGGCGTATAGTTCTAAAAATCAGGACAACAGTTTAGACTAGAAATAGAAACTTGAGTTTCAATAGCACATGAAACCATGATGTGGGTGGATGAATTCCCCTTGAGAGAGTGAAAATTTAAGAACTGGAGAAGCAGATCTAAGAAAAAGTAAAATTTCAAACATCAAACAATATGGAATTTTCAGGAGAAAGTGAGCAAACTAACACCTCAGAGATGTCAACTAAGTAATAGACTGAGAAGTAACTTGGATTTTTTGTCATTGAAATAATGTTGGAAATAGCTCTGGTTTATTTTGAAAAATACAAAGAATTTGTATTAAGACAATACATTACTTAAGATCCTCGTATAGTATTTTGCTTAAAATGTTATGTTCTGGATTCTATTTATTGATGGTTGGTGATCAGATCTGAGATCTTAAGTATTTGTAGAAAAAAATGAGTGGAATGAAAGAAAGGAAAGAAAATTGGTAGGAAGGAGAACGAAGAGGAGAAGAAAAATCTCATCTACTACACTATTTTACATAGGACACTTATTTGCTATTAAACCGAGGGATGTGGCTTAGGTCCCTATTTGTGCTAATTAGGGTTTCCAAAAAACACACAAAAAAACCAAACAAAAAAAACAGTTCTATAACATAGCCACCAATAACATTTCTGTCCCTCAAAATCATCTTGCAAATGCCTTATTTTGATTTAAAAGAATGAGTAAGGCACATTGTAACCCATGACTTATACAGAGCAGGTACCAAATTAATGTCTGTTGAATTGAATTATATCATATCATTAACACTTCAGACAGTATTTATTACTGACCAGGTTAACAGCTTTAGCTTTAAATTATATTCAAAAGTCAGCATTTTAGATCTACATACCTGAACTTGATAATGTGAGACTTGACAAAAGCTTGCTTCAATGAAGATTTATGAAGTGCATCATTCACCTGTTCCAAAAATATTCAAAATACGTCAGCAAGGATAATTTTCTGAAATTCTGCAAATTGATTCAAAGCTTAAAAACATTTTTTAAAAACTTAAAAACAAAACACATTGACTGACATTTCACAATGTGCTGAACTTGAGGAATCTCTTTTTGTATTCTACTCAGTGATTTCAACTGAACTCTGCCTTAGGAATTATAGGAGCTGGGGAACCATAGTAGGGGGGCCAGGAGTGACATCTTCTATATTACACTCAGAAAGAGACAAAAGAAAATAAGCAGATTGGGTTTTGAAAAGTAAGAGTAAGCATCCACACCATGAGACACAGACTTTTACCGTAGATAAACAAAGGAAATGAAAAAACTCTGTCAAGTGGTAGATCATAAAAATAAGGACAATCTATGGCCACACCATCCTGAACATCCTGGATCTCATCTAATCTCAGAAGCTAAGCAGGGTCGGGCTTGATTAGTACTTGGAAGGGGGAAATGAATGCATAATGGTGTCACATGGTTCTCAAACCTGGTGAAAACGTTATCAAATATCCTGTTATAATCTGCACTCAATTCAGCACTCAAGATGCTTTTAGGAAGGCCCAGGTGAACTGGGATACATAGCCTAATACCTCCTATAAGGTTTATTCTAATAGGGTGGAAGAATGTATTTTGTGGAGGTATTTCTTACTACTACAAATAAGAATTCTAGCCAACTTAAATTTTTAGATTTAAAAAGTCAATTAAATTTAAAAGTCAAGATAAACACATCAAGTGTTTCTTGTTTTCATTGTATGGATATTTACCAAACACAGATACTACAAGCTGGTAATTGACTGACAGAAAAAAATGAGCCTTTTTATTCTTTCTTACATTTTGTTTGACCTCTGAGTCTTTGTGCCCAAGGAAAGTTACTTCAATTATGAGACAAATCAGCACAATTCAAATGAGTTATCTAATGACAGCATTCACTTGGAAATATTTATTTAAAGGTTTATTTTTTTATCAAACAATTTCAAAATTATTAATTTTTAAGAGTATTAGAGTCCTATTTATATTCCTATATATTTAAGTCAGTCTGGATCTTATAAAAATTTTAGTGAATGGCACAAAAAACAATGAAAATAGTTGCATCTTTACTTGATCTCTTTAGTTCCATTTCTTTTCCTTTAATATATGTTATATTTTAAGGAGATATATATACATATATATATATATACTAAAATATAGCTCCTTAAAAAGAGCTTATTTGATATTTCCCTGGTTTGGTGTTTACAAGTACAAATACAACCAGGATTTGACCCTCTCCTCAGCAAAGTATCCAAATCCTCAGGCTCCTAGTCTACCAGGCAGTTTCCAGGTGGGCCACTGCCATTCTGTTCTCACTCAGGATATTGGAACTGGAAGACAATTTGGAAATTTTCTAGTCTAGTGCCTTAATTTTCACATAAGAGAATTTTTCCAGAATGATAAAGAGATATGTCAATGACACATCACTGGCTAGTAAATGGTACTAGAACTAGGTGTCCCAACTCCTAGTTTAGGGTGCTTTCCATCACATCATTTCACTAATTACTTCACAGACTACCAGGAAAAGTCTAAATTATTCTCTAAGTAGTCTGACAATGAAGAGAAGTCATCACCCAGGCTCTTGCTCTTTTGGCCTATACTGCTAAATTTTCCACTATTTATAATATTCAATTCATTCCTCAGGATGAATGTTGATGCCCTAAGGATAAAGATGAATATCCTAGGATTTCCTATAGACTTATGTACCAAAAACTTGTCCAAGGTTGGATTTTATTTATTTATTTATTTATTTTTTGCGGTATGCGGGCCTCTCACTGTTGTGGCCTCTCCCGTTGCAGAGCACAGGCTCCGGACGCACAGGCTCAGTGGCCATGGCTCACGGGCCCAGCCGCTCCACGGCATGTGGGATCTTCCCAGACCAGGGCACGAACCCGTGTCCCCTGCATTGGCAGGCGGACTCTCAACCACTGCACCACCAGGGAAGCCCCAAGGTTGGATATTTTTAAATATTGAGATACTTCTCAAGTATGTGTCTGAATAGTTTCAATCTTGTGTCCTTTTGCTAAAGGTCTCTTCTTTAGGAAATCAATGATACAACAACTGTATCTTGAGTCACCTTAACATTCTCAGAATTTCTAGACTCTGCTGATCAATACTGTAGCACTAGCTAAGGAAGAGTGAGTAGGAGGTACAAAAAGAAATGGCTAAAAGTCACTAGGTTTAGCCCTGTAAGACATATTCCTGCAAGTCATGTATTGTTAGTTTTGTCTTATATCTCTCAGGTAGGGCCTCTCCCCATTTTTCAAGATACACAAGATCAGTTGAATGGATGTTTGAGAAGCTAGGATACTAAAAATTATGGTAAAATGTGATAGCAAATACCCTAGAAGTGGGAATAAAATGCTTACCATTGATTCAATGTTCTGGCTCATTTCTGTGAAATTTTTAGAAGCCTCTTTTCCAAACTCACCATATAGTTTGTCACTTGTAAATGACAATGTGCTATAGTAATTGTAGGTTGTCCTTTGATCTACAAGAATAGAGGAAAAAATCTCATCATATTTTTTATCAGATATGTGTAAAGCACCATCATTTCCCCATTTGGTAGTTGCTAGACAGACTGAGATAGGAAACAATGTGCTACCCTGGTCATCATCTCCATCATCCTGTTCTGACCTTCATGGTTATCTCAAAATAAAAGATAACAATGTTCATCATCATAAGATTTAGAGTATAAAAGCCATATGAAATGCTTGGTGTTCCTGTAGGCTAATTAGTCATGTGTTATCCATTCCTGAATAAGCCACAAGAAGCAGTAAGTCACCCCATCTGAGCATATCAACAGGAATAGATTCAGAAGCTTCCCAAGAGTAAATGCATTTTTATATTTTAAAAGTAGATTTCTTCCAATTCCATAAACTACACATCAATTCTTGCCATAGGGACTCTAGTGTAAGAATATTTATTTTGGATAAGGAGATGAGGGTGGGGATTAAAATGCTAGGAGCTCAGTATATAGAAGTTTAAGGAGGTAGAGTTGCCACCGGACATAACCCTCCAAAGACACTACTTAGTTTCACCTGGTTCCCTTGTCACTCCATTTATTTTCTCCCACCAGCCATAGGAATTGGTTTGTCTGTTTCTTTAGCCATTGTCTCCACTTTCTGCATCTAGTTCAAGCAGCCCATGTTTTTGGTCTGCTGAAGAATTAGTGCAACACAGCTTTTCCTCTACCCTCCTGTACATGAAGTAAGCACAGAGCTCAGAAGATTCATTCCATGAATATTCATGCTGACTGTCTTTTCTGTGAGAGATTCTGTGCCAAGCATCTGGAACATGATGGTTGTGTATGGTTATGATAGGAAAATGGAGTGTGCCTCATCAATCTCAGGTGCTCTCTTGCTTCTCATCCTTTCCCTCACTTAAACCCCGGAGGGAAAGGAAACTAACATTAGACACCTGTGTCCCAAGCATATTTGCATATCTCATTCAATTTAAAATAACTCCCATAAGAAAGTAGTATTATCCACATTTAACAGATAAGGACTACTGTCTCAGAAGTGCAAATAAATTGCCCAACCTCAACATGACATGGCCAGAAAAGACTGAACTGGGTTTCAAGCTAAGGTCTAACTCCCAAAGCACAAATTTTCATTATATATTGCTTCTTGGAGTGGAAAAAACCAAATACACTCACTGAGGCTATAAGAGAAATCTCTGGTTTTACATGAGAGTTATATAAGAAAAAAAAAAAAAACTACCAGTAAATTCCAAAAGAACATTCTAGACATCCAGAGGATTTGTTGGGACAGAAAGGGAAACCTCTGGTCAGACTCGGACAAGGCCTGGGGAGGGGTTGGTTAATCATGAAGGAGATGGATGACACTGAACGGTCAGGGTCTCCTGAGCATTAGCCAATTAAGTGAGGGTCTAGGGAGGATTTGCCTTCCTCCCTCTCTTTCACTGAATGACCTTGCCTTTGCCCTGAGGATTGTTTGACCTGAAATGCAAGCAGATCACAATATACACAATTTCAAGTAACATTTTAAATTTATCTAAATATTGACCAATAGTTTACTTTAGCTTTAAAGTTGGGCCCAACATGTATCCAGAGAAAACCGTAATTCAAAAAGATACACATACCCCAATGTTCATTGCAGTACTATTTACAATAGCAATTGTGTTGTATTGTAAATTGTATTGTATTGTAAATTTACTATTACAATACATGGAAGCAACCTAAATGTCCATTGACGGAGGAATGGATAAAGAAGAGGTGGTACATATACACAGTGGAATAAGAAAGCCATAAAAAAGAATGAAATAATGCCATTGGCAGTGACATGGATGGACCTAGAAATTGTCATACTGAGTGAAGTCAGACAATGACAAATATCATATGATATTGCTTATATGTGGAATTTTAAATAATGGTACAAGTGAACCTATTTACAAAACAGAAATAGAGTCACAGATGTAGAAAACAAATTTATGGTTACCAAGGGGGAAATGGGGGGAGGGATAAATTGGGAGATTGGGATTGACATATAATCACTACTAGATATAAAATAGATAACTAATAAGAACTTACTGTATAGCACAGGGAACTCTATTCAATACTCTGTAATGACCTATATGAGAATAGAATTTTAAAAAGAGTGGATATATGAATATGTATAACTGATTCACTTTGCTGTACAGCAGAAACTACACAACACTGTAAATCAGCTATACTCCAATAAAAATTAATTAAAGAAATAAAGTTGGGCCTGAGATTCTGCATTTCTAACAAGCTCCTAGATGAGGCAGATGTTGCTGGTACCTAACCATATGTTGAATAGTAAGGTTCTAAAGAGGAGGAAAACATACTCTTCTACATCCTTAGACCTGTTTCTTTTCAGTTATTAGATTGAATTATTTGAAATTGCCATTTATGTAGGTTAAAAATGGTCAAATATCAGCAATTTTATATGCTTCAACCAAATGAACAACTTATCTATAGTCAATATTTTAATTTGCCTGATAGACTCAAATAGTTTGCTAGGTGTCAAAACATATTTCCAGTTACCAGAATTATATGGCATGTGCAGTTGTTGAAAAATATTATTGAGAATATTAACAGAAAAGAAAAATAAGGATGAACATGAGTTTGCTGATAATTTTCTAACAGCTTTGTGATTCTATAACCTACAGTGATGTTCATAATAGATTCACCTGCTGTCATTCAAATCACAAAAGGGAGAGAAACACAGTCCCAAAGGCCACTGGATAAAAACTGAACACACAGTTCTATGCTGTCCTCGGTTTTATGCCAAAATGATGCAGTCTGATCACCTCCATCTTTATCTGCCTGTTTCTACAATAGATTTGTTTGGCTCAGTTTGGTTATCTAGGCGTGCCAGTACCTGAATTCTCATGTGTTATATCTACTCTGTTCTTAAGTTACATCTCTAAACAAAAGACAGGCCACAAATATGACAATAACACATATCATAACAATTGCTGAGCCTGAAGGCAGCTTCGGCTTCTGTCTGACGATCTCCGATGGGTAGAAAGGGCGGCCGACTTTCTCCGGTCATCTCGCAAGCGGGAGTTTGTGAAGAGAGACGGAAGAAGATGGCGGAAGAGTAAGACGCGGAGATAACCTTCCTCCCCACAGATACATCAGAAATTCATCTACACGTGGAGCAACTCCTACAGAACACATACTGAACGCTGACAGGAGACCTCAGACCCCCCAAAAGGCAAGAAACTCCCCACATACCTGGGTAGGGCAAAAGAAAAAAGAATAAACAGAGACAAAAGGATAGGGACGGGACCTGCACCCGTGGGAGGGAGCCGTGAAGGAGGAAAGGTTTCCACACACTACAAGCCCCTTCGCGGGCGGAGACTGCAGGTGGCGGAGGGGGAAAGCTTCGGAGTAGTGGAGGAGAAGGAGAGCACAGCAACAGGGGTGTGGAGGGCAAAGCGGAGAGATTCCGAAACAGAGGATCGGTGCCCTCAGGCACACACCAGCCCGAGAGGCTTGTCTGCTCGGCCGCCGGGGCGGGCGGGGCTGGGAGCTGAGGCTCGGGTATCGGGTTTCAGTCGGAGCGCAGGGAGAGGACTGGGGCTGGCGGCAGGAAGAGAGCCTGAGGGGGTTAGTGCACCACGGCTAGCCCGGAGGGAGTCCGGGGAAAGGGTCTGGAGCTGCCGAAGAGGCAAGAGACTTCTACTTCCCTTTTGTTTCCTGGTGCGCGAGGAGAGGGCATTAAGAGCGCTGCTTAAAGAAGCTCCAGAGACGGGCGCGAGCCGCGGCTAAAGGCGCGGACCCCGGAGACGGGCGTGGGACGCTGGGGCTGCTGCTGCCGCTGCCACAACGCCTGTGTGCGAGCGCAGGTCACTGTCCACCCCCCCTTCCGGGGAGCCTGTGCAGCCCGCCACTGCCGGGGTCCCGGGACCCAGGGACGTCTTACCCGGGAAAGCACACGGAGCGCCTCAGGCTGGTGCAACGTCATGCCAGCCTCTGCCGCCGCAGGCCCGCCCCGCACTGCGCGCCCCTCCCTCCCCTCAGCCTGAGTGAGCCAGAGCCCCCGAATCAGCGGCTCCTTTAAACCCGTCCTGTCTAAGCGAAGAACAGACGCCCTCCAGCGACCTACGCGCAGAGGCGGGGCCAGGTCCAAGGCTGAGACCCGGGAGCTGTGGGAGCAGAGAAGAGACAGGGAAATCTCTCTGTGCAGCCTCGGTGGCAGCGGATTAAAGCTCCATGGTCCGCTTGATGTGCCCTGCGTCTGTGGAGTGCATGAATAGACAGCGAATCATCCCAAATTGAGGAGGTGGACTTTGAGGACAAGATTTAAGATTTTTTCCCCTTTTCCTCTTTTTACAACATATTATCCCAAATTAAGGAGGTGGACTTTGAGAGCAAGATTTCACTTTTTCCCCTTTTCCTCTTTTTACAACGAATTATCCCAAATTGAGGAGGTGGACTTTGGGAGCAAGATTTTCGATTTTTCTCCCCCTGTTATCTTTTTGTGAATGTGTATGCTTCTGTGTGAGATTTTCTCTGTATAGCTTTGCATCCACCATATGTCCCAGGGTTCTATCTGTCCGTTTTTTTTTCAATAATTACTTTTTTATTTTAATAACGCTACTATATTTTATACTTTATTCTATTTTACTTTATCTTCTTTCTTTTTTCCTACCTTCCCTTCCTCCCTCCCTCCCCCTGCCCCTCCTTTCTTTCTTTCTCTCTTTCTTTCCTTCCTCCCTCCATCCCTCCCTCCTGTCTTTCTTTCCTTCTTTCTTTCCTTCCTCCCTCCCTCCCTTCTTCCTTTCACTCTTTCTTTTTCTTTCCTCCCTCCCTCCCTCCTTTCTTTCTTTCTTTCTTTCCGTCCTTCCTTCCTTTCTTTCCTTCTTCCTTTCTTTCTCTCTCTCTTTCTTTCTTCTACTAATTATTTCTTTCTACATTTTCTCCCTTTTATTCTGAGCCGGGTAGATGAAAGGCTCTTGGTGCGGCAGCCAGGAGTCAGTGCTGTGCCTCTGAAGTGGGAGAGCCAACTTCAGGACACGGGTCCACAAGAGACCTCCCAGCTCCACATAATATCAAGCAGTGAAAATCTCCCAGAGATCTCCATCTCAACACCAGCACCCAGCTTCAGTCAATGACCAGCAAGCTACAGTGCTGGTCACCCTATGCCAAGCAACTAGCAAGTCAGGAACACAACCCCACCCATTAGCAGAGAGGCTGCCTAAAAACATAATAAGGCCACAGGCACCCCAAAACACACCACCAGATGTGGACCTGTCCACCAGAAAGACAAGATCGAGCCTCAACCACCAGAACACAGGCACAAGTCCTCCCCACCAGGAAGCCTACACAACCTACTGAAACAACCTTAGCCACTGGGGACAGACACCAAAAACAACGGGAACTACGAATCTGCAGCCTGCAAAAAGGAGACCCCAAACACAGGAAGATAAGCAAAATGAGAAGACAGAAAAACACACAGCAGGTGAAGGAGCAAGATAAAAACCTACCAGACCTAACAAATGTAGAAGTAATAGGCAGTCTACCTGAAAAAGCATTCAGAATAATGATAGTAAAGATGATCCAAGATTGTATTTCCATGATCCAAAATCTTGGAAATAGAAAAGACAAAATGCAAGAAAGAGTTAACAAGGACCTAGATAGAACTAAAGATGAATCAAGCATCGATTAAAAACACAATAAATGAAATGAAAAATACTCTAGATGGGATCAATAGCAGAATAACTGAGGCAGAAGAACGGATAAGTGAAGTGGAAGATAAAATAGTGGAAATAACTGCTGCAGAGCAAAATAAAGAAAAAAGAATGAAAAGAACAGAGGACAGTCTCAGAGACCTCTGGGACAACATTAAATGCACCAACATTCGAATTATAGAGGTTCCAGAAGAAGAAGAGAAAAAGAAAGGGACTGAGAAAATATTTGAAGAGATTGTACTTGAAAACTTCCCTAATATAGGAAAAGAAATAGTTAACCAAGTCCAGGAGGCACAGAGAGTCCCATACAGAATAAATGCAGGGAGAAATATGCCAAGACACATATTAATCAAACTGTCAAAAATTAAACACAAAGAAATCATATTAAAAGCAGCAAGGGAAAAACAACAAATAACACACAAGGGAATCCCCATCAGGTTGACCGCTGATCTCTCAGCAGAAACTCTACAAGCCAGAAGGGAGTGGCAGGACATAATTAAAGTGATGAAGGAGAAAAACCTGCAACCAAGATTACTCTACCCAGCAAGGATCTCATTCAGATTTGATGGAGAAATTAAAACGTTTACAGACAAGCAAAAGCTGAGAGAGTTCAGCACCACCAAACCAGCTTTACAACAAATGCTAAAGGAACTTCTCTAGGCAAGAAACACAACAGGAGGAAAATACCTACAATAACGAACCCAAAACAATTAAGGAAATGGGAATAGGAACATACATATCAATAATTACCTTAAATGTAAATGGACTAAATGCTCCCACCAAAAGACACAGATTGGCTCAATGGAAACAAAAACAAGACCCATATATATGCTGTCTACAAGAGACCCACTTCAGACCAAGAGACATATACAGACTGAAAGTAAGGGGATGGAAAAAGATATTCCATGCGAATGGAAATCAAAAGAAAGCTGGAAGAGCAATTCTCATATCAAACAAAATAGACTTTAAAATAAAGACTATTAGAAGAGACAAAGAAGGACGCTACATAATGAAAAAGGGATCGATCCAAGAAGAAGATATAACAATTGTAAATATTTATGCACCCAACATAGGAGCACCTCAATACATAAGGCAAATACTAACAGCCATAAAAGGGGAAATCAACAGTAACACACTCATAGTAGGGGACTTTAACACCCCACTTTCAACAATGGACAGATCATCCAAAATGAAAATAAATAAGGAAACACAAGCTTTAAATGATACATTAAACAAGATGGACTTAATTGATATTTATAGAACATTCCATCCAAAAACAACAGAATACACATTTTTCTCAAGTGCTCATGGAACATTCTTCAGGATAGATCATATCTTGGGTCACAAATCAAGCCTTGGTAAATTTAAGAAAATTGAAATTGTATCAAGTATCTTTTCCGACCACAATGCTATGAGACTAGACATCAATTACAGGAAAAGATCTGTAAAAAATACAAACACATGGAGGCTAAACAATACACGACTCAATAACGAAGTGATCATTGAAGAAATCAAAGAGGAAATTAAAAAATACCTAGAAACAAATGACAATGGAGACATGACGACCCAAAACCTATGGGACGCATCAAAAGCAGTTCTAAGGGGGAAGTTTATAGCAATACAATCCCACCTTAAGAAACAGGAAACATCTCGAGTAAACAACCTGACCCTGCACGTAAAGCAATTAGAGAAAGAAGAACAAAAAACCTCCAAAGTTAGCAGAAGGAAAGAAATCATAAAGATCATATCAGAAATAATTGAAAAAGAAATGAAGGAAACGATAGCAAAGATCAATAAAACTAAAAGCTGTTTCTTTGAGAAGATAAACAAAATTGATAAGCCATTAGCCAGACTCATGAAGACAAAAAGGGAGAAGACTCAAATCAATAGAATTAGAAATGAAAAAGGAGAAGTAACAACTGACACTGCAGAAATACAAAAGATCATGAGAGACTACTACAAGCAACTCTATGCCAATAAAATGGACAACCTGGAAGAAATGGACAAATTCTTAGAAATGCACAACCTGCCAAGACTGAATCAGGAAGAAATAGAAAATATGAAAAGACCAATCCCAAGCACTGAAATTGAAACTGTGATTAAAAATCTTCCAACAAACAAAAGGCCAGGACCAGATGGCTTCACAGGCGAATTCTATCAAACGTTTAGAGAAGAGCTAACACCTATCCTTCTCAAACTCTTCCAATATATAGCAGAAGGAGGAGCACTCCCAAACTCATTCTATGAGGCCACCATCACCTTGATACCAAAACCAGGCAAGGATGTCACAAAGAAAGAAAACTACTGGCCAATATCACTGATGAACATAGATGCAAAAATCCTCAACAAAATACTAGCAAACAGAATCCAACAGCACATTAAAAGGATCATACACCATGATCAAGTGGGGTTTATTCCAGGAATGCAAAGATTCTTCAATATATGCAAATCAATCAATGTGATACACCATATTAACAAACTGAAGAAGAAAAACCATATGATCATCTCAATAGATGCAGAGAAAGCTTTCGACAAAATTCAACACCCATTTATGATAAAAACCCTCCAGAAAGTAGGCATAGAGGGAACTTTCCTCAACATAATAAAGGCCATATATGACAAACCCAAGCCAACATCGTCCTCAATGTTGAAAAACTGAAACCATTTCCTCTAAGATCAGGAACAAGACAAGGCTGCCCACTCTCACCACTCTTATTCAACTTAGTTTTGGAAGTTTTAGCCACAGCAATCAGAGAAGAAAAGGAAATAGAAGGAATCCAAATTGGAAAAGAAGTAAAACTGTCACTGTTTGCATATGACATGATACTATACATAGAGAATCCTAAAGATGCTACCAGAAAACTACTAGAGCTAATCAATGAATTTGGTAAAGTGGCACGATACAAAATTAATGCACAGAAATCTTTGGCATTTCTTTACACTAATGATGAAAAATCTGAAAATGAAATCAAGAAAACACTCCCATTTACCATTGCAACAAAAAGAATAAAATATCTAGGAATGAACCTACCTAAGGAGACAAAAGACCTGTATGCAGAAAATTATAAGACACTGATGAAAGAAATTAAAGATGATACAAATAGATGGAGAGATATACCATGCTCTTGGATTGGAAGAATCAATATTGTGAAAATGACTCTACTACCCAAAGCAATCTACAGATTCAATGCAATCCCTATCAAACTACCACTGGCATTTTTCACAGAACTAGAACAAAAAATTTCACAATTTGTTTGGAAAAACAAAAGACCCCGAATAGCCAAAGCAATCTTGGGAACGAAAAACGGAGCTGGAGGAATCAGGCTCCCTGACTTCAGACTATACTACAAAGCTACACTAATCAAGACAGTGTGGTACTGGCACAAAAACAGAAAGATAGATCAATGGAACAGGATAGAAAGCCCAGAGATAAACCCACGCACATATGGTAAACTTAGCTTTGATAAAGGAGGCAGGAATATACAGTGGGGAAAGGACAGCCTCTTCAATAAGTGGTGCTGGGAAAACTGGACAGGGACATGTAAAAGTATGAGATTAGATCACTCCCTAACACCATACACAAAAATAAGCTCAAAATGGAATAAAGACCTAAATGTAAGGCCAGACACTATCAAACTCTTAGAGGAAAACATAGGCAGAACACTCTTTGACATAAATCACAGCAAGATCCTTTTGGACCCACCTCCTAGAGAAATGGAAATAAAAACAAGGATAAACAAATGGGACCTAATGAAACTTCAAAGCTTTTGCACAGCAAAGGAAACCATAAACAAGACCAAGACACAACCCTCAGAATGGGAGAAAATATTTGCAAATGAAGCAACTGACAAAGGATTAATCTTCAAAATTTATAAGCAGCTCATGCAGCTCAATAGCCAAAAAACAAACAACCCAGTCCAAGAAGACTTAAATAGACATTTCTCCAAATAAGATATACAGACTGCCAACAAACACATGAAAGAATGCTCAACATCATTAATCATTAGAGAAATGCAAATCAAAACTACAATGAGATATCATCTCACACCAGTCAGAATGGCCATCATCAAGAAATCTAGAAACAATAAATGCTGGAGAGGGTGTGGAGAAAAGGGAACACTCTTGCACTGCTGGTGGGAATGTGAATTGGTACAGCCACTATGGAGAACAGTATGGAGGTTCCTTCAAAAACTTAAAATAGAACTACCATATGACCCAGCAATCCCACTACTAGGCATATACCCTGAGAAAACCATAATTCAAAAAGAGACATGGACCAAAATGTTCATTGCAGCTCTATTCACAATAGCCCGGAGATGGAAACAACCCAAGTGTCCATCATTGGATGAATGGACAAAGAAGATGTGGCACATATATACAATGGAATATTACTCAGCCTTAAAAAGAAATGAAACTGAGCTATTTGTAATGAGGTGGATAGACCTAGAGTCTGTCCTACAGAGTGAAGTAAGTCAGAAAGAGAAAGACAAATACCATATGCTAACACATATATATGGAATTTAAGAAAAAAATGTCATGAAGAATATAGGGGTAAGACAGGAATAAAGACACAGACCTATTAGAGAATGGACTTGTGGATATGGGGAGGGGGAAGGGTAAGCTGTGACAAAGTGAAAGAGCGGCATGGACATATATACAGTACCGAACGTAAGGTAGATAGATAGTGGGAAGCAGCCGCATAGCACAGGGAGATCAACTCGGTGCTTTGTGACCGCCTGGAGGGATGGGATAGGGAGGGTGACAGGGAGGGAGACGCAAGAGGGAAAGGATGTCGGAACAGATGTATATGTATGACTGATTCACTTTGTTATAAAGCAGAAACTTAAAAAAAAAACAATTGCTGTTTATTCAGGTGTGCTGTGTGGGCAGCAGACATCGTGTGTTCCATATTACTCAGCTGATCATCCCAACAATAGGGTACACAGGAACAGGTTACTGAAATCTTACCAGGTTTTTATTGTATGCATATGAGTAAGATTTGTAAGCCTTATAATACTTGGCTTGGGAAAAGGCAAAGTAGAAGTAGTAAGAACATTTTCTCTCACTGAAGTAATAAGATCCCTAACATGACTAGGAATTCCTTGTTAAGTCAAACAAACCAAAATATGCGCCAAGAAAATATCGTAGGTATGATTCATTTATTTTTATCATTCAGTATTCAGTAAACATTAATTATCTAATATGTGCCTAATAAGTTCTTTAATAAGTTCTAGAAATATAAAAATGAGTAAAACATAGGCATCCATGGAGAGGAATAATGATGCTTACAACATAATGGGACCTAATATATTCAGAACAGAACTCTAGAATTATAAAGTTATTTTAGCTGTTCTTTTTTTATTAAAAAACATGCTCCAGAGAAATTATCAAAATTCAGATAGTCCAAATTCAAAGACCTGCATGTGGGCAAACTCTAACCCCCCAAAAAAAATCTTTGAATACTTTTTCTTTCAGGAATAATCCACCTTGTTTAAGAAATTAAGATTGGATTTGTGTCTGCTAGTAGAAGATAACCAATTTACAGATCACCATCTCTCTTTACAAAAAAGCAACTGCTGCAAATTCCCAATTCAATTAGCATTGAGTGATTAGCTTCTTTGGTTACAGGGTCTTGAACATCAAAGCATTATCTAGTCACTAAGGGAGATATTAAACAAATAGATCAAAGTGGAGTCAACTAATTAAAACCTGAGACAGAGTAAGAAGGAAACTTCAGAAGAGTTCTTATGCCCTAGAAGAACAGTTCTGAAGTACCCTGGGGACCTTTCTAATAACATAGCAGTGTTCAGGGTTCATCTAACAGGGAGGTACCTGATTACCATAGAGTGAGCCTCTTTGTAATTAATATTCTCAGCATATCCTATCTCCTTTAATCATTTTCAATATATACCAAGATGATTTTAAAATAACGAATAGGCATTTATTCAACAATATATTACTATAAGCATTTCCCCGACTTACTAGTACAAAATAGATCCTACTTCCCTATGATCCTTGATTGTACAATTTATTGAGTTGTCAGGATTTCAATGAGTTGGAGTTATTTTAAATCAAGATGATTGTCCTATGACCTCAAACAACTCCAAACATTGGACTGTAGCTTTCCTATGGTTTTCTCTTAATTAAGACTTGATTATTGCTGTTAATGAATATGAAAACTAGCATGCTATTCCCAGCAGAAAGCATTGCTACATCAAAGATAGAAGAAAGAATCCTCCTTGGCTTGTGAGGATTAAATGAGTAAAAAGGCAGGTGAAGAGTTCTTTGTACCAGCTATGCAAACAAATTATAGTAATGAATGAATAAGCTTGAGGCAAATCAAAACAGGTATGTAATCAGGAAATATTTGAGGTAAATCACATGATGCCAGGGCAACCCATACTTACTGTATCTCACATAATGAATGATGAGTCCGATGCACACTGCCATGACAATCAGGGATATAAAGGTGATGAGGCCAATAACCCAGGGCTCCAAACTGGCTCTCGTCCTGGCCCTCACCACAGCTGGCCTGAGAAACAAAGCAAACGATGGATTATATTACAGTGCACACCCATACCCACTCCTTAGGTGAAGTAGATATTCCTGGGGAACTAATTCAGGACACTCAGTTAGAAGGAAGAGTACTGTTTTGTTTTAGAACACACCCTAATCCCTGGCTGCTGAAGCCATTCCTGGCTCTGGTTGCTTGACCCTAGGCAGGTAATTTGACTTCTCTGTATCTCAGTTTCCTTGTTCAAAAAATGAAGATGATAATGATAGTACCAATCTTATAGGATTATTGTAAGGATTAAATGAATTACTGTATGTAAAGTGCCTACAACAGAGCCTCACATGTAGAAAGTGCTATTTAAGAGTTAGCTATGATTTGCTGAGCCAGCTATGTGCAAGATACCAAGTCAGGCACTTCCACTATAGAATCTTAAATGGCCTATGATATATGTTACAGTTTGAACCATATTAGGTTCAGGACAGAGTTTCTAATTCTATTCTCTTACTATTTTTCTGAAACAAACTTAGAAGATACACATAAGAGATAACCAGAGGTCTCTTCTAAAGAACCTGAGTGTTTGAGCTAATATTTACCTCTAAACTTCAGCAATGCTGCAGGAAATCCCTTCTGCATGAAACTTCCTCAACCTCTCCCATTTGTTCTGCCTTCAAAAATACATGTTACTGAAAAATGTTGATCAACCTGATTTTTGTTTGATTAGTTAAGTTGCCGTTCCCTTGTGTTAAAATAGCTGCTAAACAAACTCAAAAGTTAGAGAAAATGAAATAAGTCAGAGTTGGCCAAGTTGTTTAAATACGATGCTGTTATTTTAAATTTCTTGAGGTATTTAGCATGTTGGTAGAATCAAGGCATGTGTTCTTATCTCCAGAGCAGTCTGGTACAAGAACTGAGGGAAAGGGAATTGTTATCCTGAAGGAGCACCTGGAGTTGCTTCAGAATAAAGAGAATTCCAAGTCCAGACCTTTCCTTACCAGCTTGAACAAGTTATTTAGACTCTGAACTAAGTTTGTCCATCTATCAATAAGAGACAGCCTACCCATTCTGTTTAAAGCACATGGTTGACTGTGGGACCCAGAATGAGATCATGAATATGAAAACTTCTTGGAAACTGTGAAGCATTTCACAAAAATAATCGTTGCTTACAGAAATCAAGGGAACTCTGTTTTCTGATGATACAAGACCAGGAAGTGACATAATCATTCTGGTCCCTGGCACACCATCATACCATCTTGGCTTTGTCTCAATGTCCTGTTTGGTGGGAACACTGTTGCAGAAGTCAACGGTGTCATCGCTACATGACTCTGCCCTGCTGAAGTCACTGGAATGTAGTGGAAGGCTCCAGGGACTCTACTTGGTCTCCTCCCTTATTTCTGTGATATCCCCATGGGGCTGTAGCCGAGGAAACTATCTTTCTCTCCCCAATCTCTTCCATCTCCAGTTCTCCCTTGAGTGGGATTCCAAGCACCTGTTCCTAGAATGACAATTACTGTAATATAAAAAGACTTCGCTACTTCTCTTCTGCACATTTCTTACACGAAAACATGCGTAAGAAACTTATAAATTGACTCCTGTTCCTTCATCCCTGAATGCTTGCTATTCATTTGTTGCAGAAGAAAGGAGATGCATATAGCAGACATAAGCAAAAGTGTGGAGGGAATATGGGGAGGGAAGGGCTTCTCAACTAGTTTCAACACATGCCAGATGAAGAATATGAATTTGTAAATGTAGGAAACAATTGATATTGATATAATCGTCAAAAGAATATGTAGAACTGTGAAATATAAGACAGAAGTTCTATTTATTCTACAATAACTCTTAATCAAGACAGAAAATTAAAACAATGCAGCCATTAAATTGATGAGGTAGGGCTTCCCTGGTGGCGCAGTTGTTGAGAGTCTGCCTGCCGATGCAGGGGACGTGGTTTCGTTCCCCGGTCCGGGAGGATCCCACATGCCGCGGAGCGGCTGGGCCCGTGAGCCATGGTCCCTGAGCCTGCACGTCCGGAGCCTGTGCTCCGCAACGGGAGAGGCCACAACACTGAGAGGCCCGCGTACCGAAAAAAAAAAAAAAAAAATTGATGAGGTAGAGCTACCCGTATTAACATGCAAAATGTCAATGATATATTTTAATTAAAAAATATTGCAGAATAATATGCATACTATGTTCCGGTTTTTGTACATAATAAAACTATATGTGTAGGTGCATAGTGAAATATATAGAAAGACACACAAAATTTTTAACAGTAAGAAGTGGAATAACAGAAGTAAGAGAGCAACTTTAATTTAGTTTATGTACTTTTTTATGTTATGATGGATTTTTTTTAAAAAAAGAAACATCATGGCTTTCGAATTAAATGAGAGAGAGAGAAAGAGAGAGAATGTAATGAGGACTGTTATACATGTCTCTTCATGGAGTTCCTATCACTATCTTGTTTGAGGTACTGCTGTGTCTTCTTTTCCTGTCTCCCAGCTTTCAAAACTACTTTAGGGATGCTCTGTCTTTGGTGGCTTTGAGGGAAATAATAGGGATAGTATTGGATAAAGAAAAAAGAGAATCCATCAAAAACACTTCAAATAAACAGTTAAGAGAGTATGTTTCTGATTCTGACCACCAACCTACTGTATAGTGTGGTACCAGCAGATTCACTTCTCTCCCTTATTTTCTCCATATGAAAAACAGGATAAGAATTCCAGATGCTCCCTAACTTTATGAGCGCTTAGAGATAAAAATGATGAAGTATTTCATTACTTTGAGCTGCCCAGTAGAAAATCATTGTACAAATAGTAAGGACTATTATTATTATCATCATTATTTTAATTATTAATAATAATGGTAATGACCACATTACTGAGATTTTTCATTTGAAACATTATCTCTTCCCTTCCCAGTCCGTATGAGTTTGCTTTTCAAACTGATTCACCCTGTTTCTAAATTACTTTTTTTGTTTGCTCTCTCAGCAAGTGATCCCATACTGAATTGCTGCAAATTAGATGTAGCAGAAGTGTGCTAAAAAAAATTAGTAAAATGGAGGAATAAATCTGTTTTACATATCAACAGACACTTGTGTAACTAACCTCTTCCTGCACATAAACACTTGTCCAATCATTATTGGGGCCTGTTGAAACTTATATGAACCTGCCCTTGTAAAACCACCTTCAGACAGACCGGATAAATTCTAATAGCTTCAGTGGTATCAGATTTCTTCCTATGATTTTTCTTTTCAATTGAGGATGTGTAATTAGATGGTGAATGTAGCAGGTGAATATAGCAGTTAAAATATGGTTATATTTTTATAAGCTCCAAATTGCCAGAAGACAAGTCCAGAGGTGCATTATCATTATCACTTCTTAATGTGTCTTTTTCTAGAATAGTATAAGAAAGAAAAGCAGCAGAAACAACAACAAAAAGAGGAGAGGAAAAAACATACTACCACAAATAAACCACATGGCAAGCACTGGAGAACCATAAGTCAAGGCTCACAGTGCTTCAGAGGAAAGTTTACCAGAACAAACGCTTTCCTAACACCACCACCATGAACCGATTAATAGTAGATGTCCAACTCATTGCCCATTCTCTGTAATGGTAAGCAGTGCTGATATTCTTAGTTGGAATGTTTCACCAGCTCAGTCCACCTGAGCTGTTTTGAATGAACACGTGCACAATATCTATAAAACTGGTGATGCTAATGCATCATTAACTACTTAAGCCAGAGGTCAGCAAAGTTTTCTGTGAAGGTCCAGATAGTAACTATTTTAGATTTTCTGGACCATATACTCCCTATTGCAATTAGTCAGTTCTGCCATTGTACTGCAAAAGCAGCTACAGACAATACATATACAAATGAACATGGCTGTGTTCCAATAAAACTTTATTTCTGTACACTGAAATTTGACTTTTGTATAATTTTCACTTGTCATGAAATATTTTTTTTTATTTTGATTTGTTTCAACCATTTAGAAAGTATAAAAATCACTCTTAACTCAAGCTCAAAACAGGTCGTGGGCTGGATTTCACCCTTGGGCCATAGTTTACTGATGGCTGACATAAGCAATAGCCTACAAGTCAATGATAATTGTGTTGGGAAGTTATAATAGTCTTTTCATTTTTTAGTCTCAACTGCATGGCAAATCTAATTTAGTGTGTCTCCAATCCCATCACCACTAACTTTTTTCTGATAATTGTCACTAAAACTCATCGTCCAGCTTGATAACAGGTTTCTCGTCTGCCTCCCCAATCTCTGAATCATTGTCCATTACAGTAAGTGCTTTCTGGAAGTGATAGAGCCAATGGCTGAGATCACTTGAAACCCAAGTTGGCCTCAGTTAGCCTGGCATTCCCCCTCTTCCCCATGAGCTTTCTAGCTCTTTGCCTTTGTTCCTGCTGCCTCCTATATGGAGTAACTCAGAGTCTGTAATTTGCTTGCATCATAAAAGCCTTTGTGCATTTAAGAGCCAATTCAGAAAAGTCCCCTTTATTTCAGTAAGCTATATTCACTCCTAAGTATCACATCATAGTATACATCTTGAGCCCCTTGGGGATAATGTCTGTGCCTTACTTATCTCTTTATTCTCTGACCACTCTGATGCTCAATATATATTCACAGAGGGGATTGAACTGAAGTTGATTAAGCCAAATTGAACTGACCATTTGTCAGTACCACAATATGGGTTTCAAACTCTCTCAAAACACTTCTGTTCTGCCTTAGTCTTAGAAAAGAACTTGGAATATTACAAAAAGAAAAGAAAGTTCACACATTGTGAAGAATAATTACAATTTAAGTAAAGCTTGATTTCCATAAAACACTTTATATAATAATCAAGCTTTGTGGTTAATATGTCTATTTCACCTGTTTAAAATATATAGTTTTCCAACTATGATTTTATATATCTACTGTAAAGTGTTATCATAGTTCAGAAAGTGATAAATGAAAATAAGGAGACATTAATTTCAGGAGACACTTCTTATTTGCAGTCATTGAATGTCTGTATATAATTACAATATCCAAACAAAAGTATAAGGAAAGAGACCACAATGAAGCAACAGCATAGTACCTCATGACATTACTAATTCACTAAGCCAGTGTTTATGTTTTAAAATATTAGTTAATAAATATTTATTCAGTTTTTGTTGAGTATTTGGCACTAGCTCATTTCTTAACCTTATAGACTGTGCCTGCTTGTCTTGTTCACACAAACACTTCAGATGCTTTGTGCTTTGTGGAAGAATCATATCAGCTGGCATTGGTGAGATCTTCAATCTTATAAGATTAGATTCTTATTATAGTCTAGAACAAGACTATTAAAATATCCAGAGTGGAACTAAAAGTTTGAATACATGCTCATGGATCATTTGTTTTCATTGCTATGTTTTTTAAAGAAATACAAATAAATTACTACTTGCAAAATTACAAATAATACAGAGGGAAGACAGCAGAAGCAAGAAGAACTACAATCCTGCAGCCTGTGGAACAAAAAACACATTCACAGAAAGATAGACAAGATGAAAAAGCAGAGGGCTATGTACCAGATGAAGGAACAAGATAAAACCCCAGAAAAACAACTAAATGAAGTGGAGATAGGCAACCTTCCAGAAAAAGAATTCAGAATAATGATAATGAAGATGACCAGGACCTCGGAAAAAGAATGGAGGCAAAGATCGAGCAGATGCAAGAAATGTTTAACAAAGACCTAGAAGAATTAAAGAACAAACAAACAGAGATGAACAAAACAATAACTGAAACGAAAACTACACTAGAAGGAATCAACAGCAGAATAACTGAGGCAGAAGAACGGATAACTGACCTTGAAAACAGAATGGTGGAATTCACTGCTGTGGAACAGAATAAAGAAAAAAGAATGAAAAGACATGAAGACAGCCTAAGAGACCTCTGGGACAACATTAAATGCAACAACATTCACATTATAGGGGTCCCAGAAGGAGAAGAGAGAAAGGACCTGAAAAAATATTTGAAGAGATTATAGTCGAAAACTTCCCTAACATGGGAAAGGAAATAGGCACCCAAGTCCAGGAAGCACAGAGAGTCCCATACAGGATAAACCCAAGGAGAAACATGCTGAGACACATAGTAATCAAATTGGCAAAAATTAAAGACAAAGAAAAATTATTGAAAGCAGCAAGGGAAAAACAACAAATAACATACAAGGGAACTCCCATAAGGTTAACAGCTGATTTCTCAGCAGAAACTCTACAAGCCAGAAGGGAGTGGCATGATATACTTAAGTGATGAAAGGGAAGAACCTACAACAAAGATTACTCTACCCAGCAAGGATCTCATTCAGATTCAATAGAGAAATCAAAAGCTTTACAGACAAGCAAAAGCTAAGAGAATTCAGCACCACCAAACCAGCTCTACAACAAATGCTAAAGGAACTTCTCTAAGTGGGAAACACAAGAGAAGAAAATGACCTACAAAAACAAACCCAAAACAATTAAGAAAATGGTAATAGGAACATACATATCAATAATTACATTAAATGTAAATGGACTGAATGCTCCCACCAAAAGACACAGGCTTGCTGACTGGATACAAAAACAAGACCCATATATATGCTGTCTACAAGAGACCCACTTCAAACCTAGAGACACACACTGAAAGTGGGGGGATGGAAAAAGATATTCCATGCAAATAGAAATCAGAAGAAAGCTGGAGTAGCAATACTCATAGCAGATAAAATAGACTTTAAAATAAAGAATGTTACAAGAGACAAGGAAGGACACTACATAATGATCAAGGGATCAATCTAAGAAGAAGATATAACAAATATTATAAACATATATGCACCCAACATAGGAGCACCTCAATACATAAGGCAACTGCTAACAGCTATAAAAGAAGAAATTGACAGTAACACAATAATAGTGGGGGACTTTAACACCTCACTTACACCAATGGACAGATCATCCAAAATGAAAATAAATAAGGAAATAGAAGCTTTAAATGACACATTAAACAAGGTGGACTTAACTGATATTTATATGACATTCCATCCAAAATCAGCAGATTACACTTTCTTCTCAAGTGCACATGGAACATTCTCCAGGATAGATCACATCTTGGGTCACAAATCAAGCCTCATTAAATTTAAGAAAATTGAAATCATATCAAGCATCTTTTCTGACCACAACGGTATGAGATTAGAAATGAATTACAGGGGAAAACACGTAAAAAACACAAACACATGGAGGCTAAAAAATACATTACCAAATAACCAAGAGATCACTGAAGAAATCAAAGAAGAAATCAAAAAATACCTAGAGACAAATGACAATGAAAACACGATGATCCAAAACCTATGGGATGCAGCAAAAGCAGTTCTAAGAGGGAAGTTTATAGCTATACAAGCCTACCTCAAGAAACAAGAAAAACCTCAAATAAACAGTCTAACCTTACACCTAAAGGAACTAGAGAAAGAGGAACAAACAAAACCCAAAGTTAGCAGAAGGAAAGAAATCATAAAGATCAGAGCAGAAATAAATGAAATAGAAACAATGAAAACAATAGCAAAGATCAATAAAACTAAAAGCTGGTTCTTTGAGAAGATATAAACCACTAGCCAGATGCATCAAGAAAAAGAGGGAGAAGACACAAATAAATAAAATTAGAAATGAAAACAGAACAGTTACAACAGTCACTGCAGAAATACAAAGCATCCTAAGAGACTACTACAAGCAACTCTATGCCAATAAAATGGACAACCTGGAAGAAATGGACAAATTCTTAGAAAGGTATAACCTTCCAAGACTGAACCAAGAAGAAATAGAAAATATGAACAGACCAATCACAAGTAATGAAATTGAAACTGTGATTAAAAATCTTCCAACAAACAAAAGTCCAGGACCAGATGGCTTCACAGGTGAATTCCATCAAACATTTACAGAACTAACACCATCCTTCTCAAACTCTTCCAAAAAATTGTGGAGAAAGGAACACTCCCAACTCATTCTATGAGGCCACCATCACCATGATACCAGAACAAGACAAAGATACTACAAAACAAGAAAATTACAGAGCAATATCACTCATGAATATAGATGCAAAAATTCTCAACAAAATACTAGCAAACAGAATCCAACAACACATTAAAAGGATCATACACCATGATCAAGTGGGATTTATCCCAGAGATGCAAGGATTCTTCAATATATGCAAATCAATCAATGTGATACACCATATTAACAAATTGAACAATAAAAACCATATGATCATCTCAATAAATGCAGAAAAAGCTTTTGACAAAATTCAACATCCATTTATGATAAAAACTCTCCAGAGAGTGGGCATAGAGGGAACCTACCTCAACATAATAAAGGCCATATACGACAAACCCACAGCATACATCAGTCTCAATGGTGAAAAACTGAAAGCATTTCCTCTGATATCAGGAACAAGACAATGATGTCTGCTCTCACCACTATTATTCAACATAGTTTTGGAAGTCCTAACCATGGCAATCAGAGAAGAAAAAGAGATAAAAGGAATACAAATTGGAAAAGAAGAAGTAAAACTGTCACTCTTTGTGGATGGCATGATACTATACATAGCGAATCCTAAAGATGCCACCAGAAAACTACTAGAGCTAATCAGTGAATTTGGTAAAGTTGCAGGATACAGAATTAATGCACAGAAATCTCTTGCATTCCTATACACTAATGATGAAAAATCTGAAAGAGAAATTAAGGAAACACTCCCATTTAACATTGCAACAAAAAGAATAAAATACCTAGTAATAAACCTACCTAGGGAGACAAAAGACCTTTATGCAGAAAACTATAAGACACTGATGAAAGAAATTAGATATGATACCAACAGATGGAGAGATATGCCATGTTCTTGGATTGGAAGAATCAATATTGTGTAAATGACTATACTACCCAAAGCAATCTACAGACTCAGTGCAACCCCTATCAAATTACAAAGGGCATTTTTTACAGAATCAGAGCAAAAAATCTTAAAATTTGTAGGGAGACAGAAAAGACCCCAAATAGCCAAAGCAGTCTTGAAGGATAAAGATGGAGTTGGAGTAATCAGACTCCCTGACTTCAGACTACACTATAAAGCTACAGTAATCAAGACAGTATGGTACTGGCACAAAAAAAGAAACATAGATCAATGGAACAATATAGAAAGCCCAGAGATAAACCCACACACCTATGGTAAACTAATCTATGACAAAGGAGGCAAGGATATACAATGGAGAAAAGACTGTCTCTTCAATAATTGGTGCTGGGAAAACTGGACAGCTACATGTAAAAGAATGAAATTAGAACACTCCCTAACACCATACACAAAAATAAACTCAAAATGGATTAGAGACCTAAATGTAAGACTGGACACTATAAAACTCTTAGAGGAAAACATAGGAAGAACACTGTTTGACATAAATCACAGCAAGATCTTTTTGGATCCACCTCCTAGAGTAATGGAAATAAAAATGAAAATAAACAAATGGGAACTAATGAAACTTCAAAGCTTTTGCACAGCAAGGGAAACCACAAACAAGATGAGAAGACAACCCTCAGAATGGGAGAAAACATTTGCAAACTAATCAGTGGACAAAGGATTAGTCTCCAAAATATATAAACAGCTCATGAAGCTCAATATTAAAAAAAACAAACAGCCCACTGTGATGCTTTTGCAAATATCTTCCTATAAAAGGGTTTCATCTTCAAGGAATTCATGGAAAAGACTCTGACCAGTACAGGTTTCTGGTAACTGACTATATTGCTGAACTGAATGAATAAGCATTTTCAGAACTCTGATGGAAAACTGATGAATTCATAAAAGTGCTAACAAAAGATCAAGATGAAAAAAAATTACATGGGACTGAGTGAACTGATGAGGATGATTATAATTTTTGTGACTTTCTGTTTGAATAAAAAAAAAAGCCCACAAGGACTCAGAGGCAAAAAATATACAATTCAAATATACAATTCAATTCAATATACAATTCAATTTTCACTGCAAAGTAAAGGAGCTGTTACAGTGGAGGATTACTGGACTGAATGTCAATTATGACATAGTATGAGTATGTTTCATGTTTGGTAAGTGCAATCATTGTTGCTTTTGTTGTAGTCATCCATTTACAGTGCTTGGTGTCAGTTTATCTCTTGTAAAAATAAAATACAGTGTGTGTGTGTGTGTGTTTGTGTGTGTGTGAAAAAAAAACCCAATACAAAAATGGGCAGAAGACCTAAATAGACATTTCTCCAAAGAAGACATACAGATAGCCAAGAAGCACATGAAAAGCTTCTCAACATCATTAATTATTAGAGAAATGCAAATCAAAACTACAATGAGGTATTACCTCACACCAGTTAGAATGGGCATCATCAGAAAATCTACAAACAACAAATGCTGGAGAGGGTGTGAAGAAAAGGGAACCCTCTTGCACTGTTGGTGGGAATGTAAATTGATAGAGCCACTATGGAGAACAGTATGGAGGTTCCTTAAAAAAACTAAAAATAGAATTACCATATGATCCAGCAATCCCACTACTGGGCATATATCCAGAGAAAACCATAATTCAAAAAGACACATGCACCCCAGTGTTCATTGCAGCACTATTTACAATAGCTAGGTCATGGAAGCAACCTAAATGCCCATTGAGAGATGAATGGATAAAGAAGATGTGGTACATATATACAATAGAATATTACTCAGCCATAAAAAGGAACGAAATTGGGTCATTTGTTGAGATGTGGATAGATCTAGAGACTGTCATACAGAGTGAAGTAAGTCAGAAAGAGAAAAACAAATATCGTATATTAATGCATATATGTGGAACCTAGAAAAATGGTACAGATGAACCGGTTTGCAGGGCAGAAATAGAGACACAGATGTAGAGAACAAACGTATGGACCCCAAACAGGGAAAGCAGCGGGGGGTGGGGGGATGGTGTGATGAATTGGGAGATTGGGATTGAGATGTATACACTGAAGTGTATAAAATTGATGACTAATAAGAACCTGCTGTATAAGAAAATAAATAAAATACAATTCAAAAAATAAATTACAAATAACCTAGTGCTGTCGTGTCCACTGTTATACAAACATACCTATAAAGTGTCTGATAGCATCAGCCAGGCCCTTGGACCGAATTATGTGTGCATTCCCTACCATAATAACTGTGAATAGGTCTCAAAGAGAAGTTACAATCATAACAAGGTGGTAGTCTAATTACCAGACAACTGTTTCCATTTTCTTTTAATGCACCAAGACAAATGGTGGAAAACCCATTGTTTTTATTCTAAATGTTTTATTTATATTCTACCTTGTTCTAGACTGATTTAAGGTAGCTTATAAAGATATATATTTACATTTACATAATTATTAAATTATATATAGTATTAAATTACATTTATAGATATGGTATTAAATTAAACATAGAGATGCAAGAATAAAGCAAAACATAAGTGAAAACACAAAATGAGAATAGTACTAAAACTACATATCATAATTCCTATCTAGATATTTCCTTAAGTCAGCCAACAAACTTTGTAGCTTTCTAGCAGCCAACTCAAAAGTAAAACTAAACAAAACTAAACAAGAAAACAACTAAACTCTATTCAGGTACATTCTTCATATCACCCATAAGATTAAAACTGAGCAATTACTTAGCCGCAATACAATTCTTTTAGATTCTAATAAAAAGAATACTGTGTAATATCATGAACTCTATTCTCCACAATATTCTTAGCATAGAAACAAAAATTTGTTTTATAACACTCTTAGTATGCCCCTCAATACTGGAAAATGGCACCAATGACTATTCAGTAAAAGAAATTTTATGTGGGGGAAGCAGTATGAAATTATTTATTCCAAACTAGAAGATAATTCTTTTAAATATCTGACAACACTTTGTGAATTATTGAAATGGCTCTGTGTGGCATTTTCACATTATAAAGTACCTAAAAGTTGAAATCATAGACATAAAAATATGTTATTACTTAGTACCATAATAAGTTTTTAATAAGCATAGTATTACTTAGTGCAATAGTAAGTTTTTAATAAATATTGGGAATGAAAGAAAACCCTACCACTGACTGTTAACCCAGGTAAAACCCATAGCTTAACGACTCCTATATTTAACTAACAATAAAACTCAAGTGATAATATGTTTCATCCCACCTACTTTAAAAGGAATTTGTGATTACAAATATGGTATCATCAGGCTTTTATTGGACACGTGTGTTATATAACTATTAATGACAATTCAACTGTAACGAATGTCTCTGATCTCCACTGTGTTATCATCTAGCTCTTTGTTAAGTTCCCAGCCAGATATGATGCAGCACAGGAAACTACAAACTGAGATTTAGGTTGGCACTCTGCCTGACGTCTAGAAATTTACAGTCACAGATAGATGGGGTGCAAAAAATTTAAAGATATTATTAAGTAATTAGGTATGGGTCTATAGAATTATAAAGTGAGCTACTTTAACACTTAATTACACTAACATATTTGCTTTATTTTCTTCACACTCTTTGCAGTTCAAGATAATAAGTCAAAATGATCTGAGTAAGCAATTTTAAAAGCAGCAGTTTCCCACAGAAATGTTGACAAGAGACACCGTTGCAGCTAGTCATAGGGAATCGTATGCACTTTAAAATGTGGAAGGGCTTCCCTTGTGGTGCAGTGGTTGAGAGTCCACCTGCCGATGCAGGGGACGCGGGTTCATACCCCATTCTGGGAGGATCCCACATGCCGCCGAGCGGCTGGGCCCGTGAGCCATGGCCACTGAGCCTGCGCATCCGGAGCCTGTGCTCCGCAACGGGAGAGGCCACAACAGTGAGAGGCCCGCGTACCGCAAAAATAAATAAGTAAGTAAGTAAGTAAATAAATAAATAAATAAATAAATGTGGAAGAAAAAAAAGTATTAACAGGGAGTGTGTGACTATGTTGTGGCTGTTGTATCAGAAGAAAAAATGGTTGAGAAACCTGAGCTAGAGACACTCTTGAAGCTGCTAATGTATAACACTGCCTTTCAGAAATTTTTTGTAACATTAGATATCTTTCTACCAAATCTTTCTCATGACTTTGTCTAGATGCCTCTTATGAAAGTTGACATGATATGGTGGAAATAACTCTGAACTGGAAGACCAGTGACCTGTGTCTCCATCTTAGAACTTTTATTGAAAGACTAAGTCCTTTCATCTAAGTCCTAAGTTTCTCAGATGAGAAATCTGAGAGCATATTCAACGTCACGGAAGTTCCAGCATCCTGTAACCCCCAACTTAAATGATGTGAAGTATGCTCTCATTTTCTTCATTTGTTAGAAAACAATGAGAATTTTAATTGATCTAGCTGTTCTTTAGTTTCCACCAAAGCTCGCCTTCCATGCCTCAAATAACCTAAAAATGCTCAACATTATTATAATTAAAATTTAGCATTTTTAAACAATCAACTTTAACATAATTTTTCACATGTTATTTTTCCGATGGCTACATGCCAGATCATTTGGAATGGTCAAATTAAGAGTCTGCAAGTTATTTGAAATAATCCAAGTTTCATATGAGGAAGTCATTAAGTTTCTTGACTACTTGCATCCTAAGCCAGTTTTAAAATTCCTAGACTTGTAAAACTGCATTTTGTGCAAGCCACTGATGGGCCTTAAAATTGGAGTGTGCCAGCTGCAACATGTGTTAGACTGTGTGGTGTCCTCCTGGCTGCTGCTTCCCTGGCAAGTACTGTAAGCCATACACAAAGAATCCCTCAGATAATCTAGAAATTTCTGTATATAATAAAACCCTATCTGAATTAATTTAGCAATGAGGGACAACTAGAAACGTATTAACTCTTGTTAGTGTTTGTATTATTCTTCCAAAAGAGGGATTTCTTTTTTTTTTTTTTTTTTTTTTGCGGTAGGCGGGCCTCTCACTGCTGTGGCCTCTCCCCCTGCGGAGCACAGGCTCCGGACGCGCAGGCCCAGCGCCATGGCTCACGGGCCCAGCCGCTCTGCGGCATGCGGGATCCTCCCAGACCGGGGCACGAACCCGTGTCCCCTGCATCGGCAGGCGGACTCCCAACCACTGCGCCACCAGGGAAGCCCAAGAGGGATTTCTTGATTAATGAATTTCCTGCCTCAGTTGCTGACCTATAATATAATGGAAGTATTGAGTCTTAACTTATGGATGGAACACAAATTTGTGAAGTTGATCATTATATATTTACTTAATATAAATATATTTACTTAATTATACTTTAATATATTGGCATTTTAATAATAACATAGTGAAATATGCTCAGATTCATATTAGAATAAGGTAGAATTTACTGTGCAAATACTATAAAATTATAAAAGTATTATTTTATCTAGGGCTTCCCAGGTGGCGCAGTGGTTAAGAATCTGCCTGCCAATGCAGGGGACATGGGTTCGAGCCCTGGTCCAGGAAGATCCCACATGTCGAGGAGCAACTAAGCCCATGCACCACAACTACTGATCCTGCACTCTAGAGCCCATGAGCCACAGCTACTGAACCCATGCACAGCATCTACTAAAGCCCGTGTGCCTAGAGCCTATGCTCCGCAACAAGAGAAGTCACCGCAATGAGAAGCCTGCGCACCACAACGAAGAGTAGCCCCCTCTCGCCCCAACTAGAGAAAGCCCATGAGCAGCAACAAAGACCCAACACAGTCAAAAATAATAAATTTATTTTTTAAAGTATTATTTTATCCAAAAGGGCTAAATATTTTCAGTCACTAATGTCCATGTCTTTAATTCATATCTAAATGCTGATGGCTACCAAATCTATAAATACAGATCACTTGTCTAAACTTCCAACCCATATATTCATCTGCCTACTGTTCATCACAACAAGATATACCTCTCATCATTCAAACTAAGCATATCTGTGCTACAGACTCATAGGTGCCTGTCCCAAATATTTTCCTTAATAATAGAACCTTTGATTTTTGGTTGAGCATATGGCCCCCTGGAAAATAGAATAGTGTCCTTTATCCATGACTCTCCCTATGAATATAAGTTCTGACCAATGGAGTCTCTATTCCAGTGGGTAGAATCCTGATGTGCTAATTGGAGCTCTGGCAACCATACTAAACCATGATTGGGAGGATATATGTTCATATTGATGGGACAGCACAGCAGTAGAAGCCTAGATTCCTAATTACTTGGTAAACCTCCCTATCAGCCCCTACCTGACTATCTCCAGACTTGTTTTACATTAAACTGAAATAAAGTGACATTTTATGTAAGCCACTTTATCCTAAGCTTCCTGCCACTCATATCTAAGCTGATACTATTGCAATATGCAAAACAGATTAGTTGCAATCAAGGTAAATTGTGATTTTTTATGTAATTACCTTTGGGAGAAGAGGACATTCAAGAAATATATTTACTTAATAAAATATTTTTACTTAATATTTTCTAGCTGCACAATTTAGAGATACAAGTAATAAATCTGATACTAATAAATAAGGAGACCAAGTTTTCATCGAGGATCTCATTGTAAAAAGTTCTACAACTTTAAGCAAATGACTTCTATTTTCTTGCTTAGTGGATATAGGTCTGGGCTTTTGCGTCAAATAGCTTGGGTTTCGCCCTGGCTCTACCTCTTACTAGCTAGATGGCTCCAAGCAAGTTACTCACCTTCTCTAAATCTACGTTTCCCCTCCCATAAATGGGGATAATGATAGAACCTAACTATAGGTTTCTTCTAAGGATTAAATGGAATAACACTTATAGAGCAATTGGCATTATGCCATTGGCATTATGCCAAGTACACAGTACATGCACAGCAAATGTTGACTTTGTCATTGTTCCTCCTTCATAATGAGGAATTAATTTGTTTTCAAAACAGGTTGAAAAATCCCTCAAATTGCCTCATGTGACTGAGGGGATAAGGAGAAGATGGAACAGGTGAGGCTCCCAAGCCTTATTCCCACTCCACCCGGAGCAACCTGCTCCACACAGCAGGGGTTTGCATTAGCCTTATGTGTGAAAGGGATTCAACTGGTAAAGAAAATGTGTAAAACTACTCACCTTTGGACCTTTCTAGCTCTAAGAATCTATACATCAAGCCAATGGTCAGCCATGATGTGTACAGTTTTGTGCAAAGATTTAGAACTCTACTTAAGAAGCCCATTGTATATATGTGCCACATCTTCTTTATCCATTCATCTGTTGATGGCCACTTAGGTTGCTTCCATGTCCTGGCTATTGTAAATAGAGCTGCAATGAACATTTTGGTACATGACTCTTTTTGAATTATGGTTTTCTCAGGGTACATGCCCAGTAGTGCGATTGCTGGGTCGTATGGTAATTCTATTTTTAGTTTTGTAAGGAACCTCCATACTGTTCTCCATAGTGGCTGTATCAATTTACATTCCCACCAACAGTGCAAGAGTGTTCCCTTTTCTCCACACCCTCTCCAGCATTTATTGTTTCTAGAATTTTTGATGACGGCTATTCTGACTGGTGTCAGATGATACAATGGAATATTACTCAGCCATAAAAAGAAACGAAATTGAGTTATTTGTAGTGAGGTGGATGGACCTGGAGTCTGTCATACAGAGTGAAGTAAGTCAGAAAGAGAAAAATAAATACCGTATGCTAACACATATATATGGAATTTAAGAAAGAAAAAAAATGGTCATGAAGAACCTAGGGGTAAGACGGGAATAAAGGCATAGACCTACTAGAGAATGGACTTGAGGATATGGGGAGGGGGAAGGGTAAGCTGTAACAAAGTGAGAGAGTGGCATGGACATATATACATTACCAAACATAAAATAGCTAGCTAGTGGGAAGGAGCTGCATAGCACAGGGAGATCAGCTTGGTGGTTTGTGACCACCTAGAGGGGTGGGATAGGGAGGGTGGGAGGGAGGGAAATGCAAGAGGGAAGAGATATGGGAACATATGTATATGTATAACTGATTCACTTTGTTATAAAGCAGAAACTAACACACCATTGTAAAGCAATTATACTCCAATAAAGATGTTAAAAAAAAAAGAATCCCAAATCTAGCTTTGCTGTTGAATCCAGTAATATATATCCAAGTGCTTAATTACAACTTGAATGTACTCTAAGGTTTGAAAGATTGGTTTGAAGTATTTTAGATGTATTATTTATTATCTTTGGTATTTTCTGGACTAGGAAAAGATGAGACACAAGGGTTAAGCTAATTGTTTAAAGAGAAAGGAAAGTTATCTCTGCTTAACCAAGGGGAACACTTGTGATTCCAGGGATCATGATGTAATGGAGGCAGTAGGAAGTATTAGAAAGTTCAGGGCCAGAGTTAGAAATGTATGTCAAACTCCAGTTCTACCAATCACTTACTCAGAGATTTAGAAATCTCAGTCTTCCTAATCTTTGGTTTTCCTATCTGTGAAATCATGATAATATTAAAATTGTCTGCTTCACAGTTGTTGATAGGTATCAAATAAGAATATATGTTAGAATTATGTGTAAAGAACATACATTATATATGTGTATATACATATATATCCTACTATATATACCCTCTCTGAATTTTGCTGTGACCTGCTAAGCTTTTAATGTGCAATAACCAATTTTTAAACGTCCATATAATTCTATACAAATTCAAATGGTAATAGTAATAACAGTAAAAATAATATTTCCTGGATCAAGTAGACACCTGTGTTGGTTTAACTCTTCTACTTGACAACATTGGAATCGGTACACAGGTGAACTGGGAGGACAGATTCGAGCTTTAGTATTGACTGACTCACCCATTCCTGTGACCACATGAAAACTACCTAATCTTTGACTGTGGTATCCCTTAATTTATAGAACACAGAGATACTTCCTGTCTACAAGCCTCGGAGGTCTACTTAGAAGATTATCCATTGAATAATAACTTTGTTCCTTGTAAATATAACTTTTATATCTTTTAACACAATAAGACAGTTAAATCAGCATAGCAGTAGCATCACCTAGGTAGATAAAGGAGGAATTGTGGGGATGATATAGCATTGATTAAGAGCATGGGTGGGAGTCAGATAGACCTGGGTTAATTCCCAGTTCTGCCATTATCACCTCTGGGCAAATACTGTCTGAGCCTCAGTTTCCTCATCTGTGAAATGGGTATAATAATATAACCATTGTTTGTTATAAAAATTAAATGCACATGCTATTTTAGAACAGTAGTTGGCACACAGTACATGTGAAACAAATGATAGCAATTATTATTTGTTCTGCACTGACTCATAGCTCAACTTTAAACAGAGTGCTAAATCCTTCTGTATCTGCTTTTGCAGCTTCAAACAAAAGACATCATCTGACATCTTCAGATAAAAGGTTGAAAGACTACAAGATAGAATTTAATGGTGACTGATACTTTGGATTCCCCTAAACTTAGTTCTATCATCTCAGAATTACTATTCTAAAAATCTCAGAAATTGCTCAACCATGCAGGCCATATATGTACCTGGGAGAAGGTTCGGCTTGCAGGTTCTGGCATGACCTGGTATCTCTGCAGCCCATTTTCTTTTCTCAACTTCTTAAAACTTTCCTACCCTCTAATCCGCTCATTTCAAACCTACCAAATTATGCTTGAAACCCTGAGAACATTCCTCACAATTCTTATCCACCATCTTCGATGAGAATATGTCCAGAGGAGTGTGCTTTGAGACGTACTTAGTAGAGTTCCTCTAAAATCTAACCCCGATAAAGCCATGAAATGCAGACAGAGCACTCATTTCACCACCGACCATCTTAGAAGACCTGCTCCACAACTGCCCAAGAGCCCCATCCTCAAGCACAAAAGCATCAGGCATAATTATAAATCTCAGTGCTGACAAGGAAGCACATAATGTTACTTTTTTTCTTGAATGTCTCTATTTATTCCCTTATTATATTGAAGCAATGATATTTTTGGAGGAAAGCAGACACTAATGAAAAAATAACAAAGGTTCACTAGACAGTTGTAATTATTACAGACTGATGAATTCCTTCCATGAAATGCTGCACTAAGATGAACTTGATTTTCACACAATAGCAAAGGTTGCGATCTTTTTTAGAAAACAGTGAGGATAAAATTGAAGTGCTGTACTCTCAGTCACTGATCACCTTTGAGATAGTGTGGAAAAGTTAGGTCATGTTCTTATCTTGTTTAAACAGAGACAGTTTTGAGAAAATTAAACAATGGCAGTCTGTGCATTCTTCAAAACATTTGTAAAGACCTGTCAATGAAAGTAAAATTATACCACCACCCTTCCTCCTTCAGCATAAGTGCATTCTTTCATATTAACTTGTATTGACCTGTTTCTCTGCCTATACATTATATAAACATGTATGCCTACACATACATACACATTTTCTCTGTGTGTGTATATGCATGTGTGCACGTTTTCCATTTCTCTGTTAGAGGGCAAACTTTCCAAAGACTCTTCTTTTAGCTTCCCACACATGATAAGACAGTGTGTTACAGTAGAAAGAACATAGACTTTAAAGCCAGAAATGCCAAGGTCAGGTTCTAGATCCAACACTTACTAACCCTGGACCATCTGAGCTGCAGTTATTTCATCTTTTTAAGGAGAGATAACAATAATGGTTTCTCAAAGTATTGCCAAAATTCAATCAGAAAGCATTTTACAAAATGTGCAATACATAATAGGTGCTCAACAAAGTTTTCTTCCATACAGAACTTAGTACACAATGAGAACTCATTAAAAGTTGTTACATGGACCAGGACTGATCTTAGCTGAAGGAGAAGTGAGGCACAGCATTAAACACTTGGAGCACTATCATAAAGCAACTCTGGACCTGCACCTCAGTAGAGGGACCCTTCAGTGTCATTATCTATTGACTAATTTCAGGGCAAAAAGGAAGAGGTTGCTACAATAGATTAATTTTACATTGACATTTTTCCCTGTAAACAAATAGATTCTTAATCCAAATAAGACCACCCTCCCTGTCTTACACAAACTACCCAAATTATGTCTGTATCCTCCCTTCAGTTTTCCAGACATTCTGAAATTATCCTCTTTTCCTTAATCATCACTATGTTGCATAAATGACTACTCTTCTCCCTTGGAGGAAAACGTAAACTGCGAGAGAACACCTCCCATTGAGGTATAATTATACCAGTTTAAATAAAACAAAGAGCTATCACTTCAAAAACTGACCTATTTCATTTCCACTTTAATTTCTTTCTATCTTACAAGTTCCTTTTTTATGGCTTTGTACTGTATCAGTTCTTCTCCAACTGTACAGTAAATAAGAATTACCTTGTGTAACTTTTAATACAATTCCCATGCCTCAACCAGAGATTCATGGGAATTTCTTGGATGAGAACTGGACTTTTCTGTTTTTAATAAGTACCCAGTGAATCTAATGGAGGGGGTCCATGGGTCACATGTTGAGAGATAATACTTACCCTACCAACTAAAAATTAAAGTTGTCCATTTTGTTTCATTTGAATATTACTCAGTTTACCTTCATCTATCTAAACATGTGTAGATATTAATGTCTACAAATTTGGTCTGCTGTCAGTGGTTGCTGGTTTTCAGTGGTTGCTGGTGAATAGAGTTGGCAGACGTTCCCATCAATAATAAATCTATTTAATAAATATATTCTTCTCTTCTCAAATCTCTTCCCTATAAACTTATACTGGAAAAAGTCTTCTTTAACCCTCTGTTGTATGTGTTTTTATAAAATTAATGTGTTGACTTCTTCATATTCAAAGGATAGTATAAAATCAGAGTTTGAAGAAAACGATAGCATCTGAAGAATAATGTTTACCTGGTCCAAATTTCTTCTAACCTTTAAATTCTAACATAGTGGTTTTCATTTAGAACAGGTAGAGTGAGGAAGGGGCTATCAAAAATTTGGTCAAAGAGGAAGGAACATGCCATTTGATAAAACTCTCCACATGTTTCTGATATGCCTTCCCAGTTATGAGCAAATGGCCTTAAAAAGAAATTGCCTATATATCTCAATATACCTCTTTTTTCAAAGCATTCTTGTTGGTACACTTATTCCAGCAAATGTGCTAATAAATTTAATCCCTTTTCACTCTAGCCCATTCTCTGAACATCTCCTAGGCCGACTCAAACATCGATATGCTCCACTTTGTATACAATTTTTAGATCAGGAAGGAGTTTTTTGTTTGTTTGTTTTTCCTTGAGAGGTATCTTCCATCTATTCTGAAGCAAGACTGAAAACATCTTTGCTTCAAATTAGAGACTATACTCAGAAAAATTCATTCCAATATCTCCAAATTATAACTCCCCTACACAAACTCCAGACTCACTCAGATTTAGTGTAGACAAAGCCTGAAATCAATTTAGAATCTTGAGTTTGATAGAAATTATATGTTTAAATAAAAGCACTGTTTTCTATAGTAATATTCTTAAAGATAATCCAGGTAAAAAGGGTAGGACACAAAACCATCATGGATTATAGAGAAGTACTTGCAGAAGGCAGGAAGCCTTGAAAAGTCTGATTTAATTTGTGATGTCTGTAGCTCTTAGTTGATTCATCAACAAATATAGAGAGTATTAAATTTCTCATGAGAACTATGTAGAACTTTCTTCCTATCAACTACAGAGCCTGAGTGTTTTTCACTATTAAGATACCATTAGAAGCTTTATACTTTTCAAACTGTTTTCTTCTCAAAACAGAAATTAACAAAAAAGAGCATGCCAATATCTCAATCAGAGAAAATGAGTTTTTAACATGAAGATAAAATTATTTTCAGAGCCCAAACTGGTACACTGAAATCTTGTTACTGTTTAGTTTCTAACTTTTAAAGAAAACAACCTCAGAATAATTATGACTTCTCTATTAGAGAAGTTGATTGTGGCCAGGTACATCATTGGATTTATTTTAAAAATCCAACTATAATAATTTAATCACATTGTCTTCTTAAATTGTTTCTTGTTCTTTTAAAACATATATATTTTTTTAGTTTATACTATTTACTTACAGAAAGAAGTGTAAGTTTGATCTTCATGGTTTTAGAATTTTTTCTCATGTATAATTTTGAGTATTAAATATAATATATAATACAATATAATATAATTTGGGACAAAAAAAACCCAAGCTAAAAACACATTCTATTTTTCTCAAAACAAAACAAACTAAAAGACAGTTGTCAAACACCATGTGCCTTTATCTTTTGTTGAGCTCTTCTGAAAGTACATAAACGTTTGGGATGGGTCACAAGAGGACAGGGAACACTAGTATAGAAAGAAGAGAAACCTATTTCTTGACATAATTTAATGTTAAATATCAAAAAATAGTTTCCCACATTAAGCAAATAATAAATTGGAGATCTACACATTCCTTGGTGTGGTTCATGCCATTTTAAACAAGTTAACTTAAGACAAAGGAAAAGAGAAGAAAACTCACCGATACATTGCTGACCAGCAAGGAATGTTCCTGTGGAGACCGAGGTCTGCCACCAAGTGTGTGTATCCAGGCTCTATCAGCAACTTTGTAGGCTAAATTGAGGTGAAGAAAGAAGTCACTGATGATCTAACTAGAACCAGTCTGACAGGTCTTGGCTAGTATGATGGGAACGGTGTGACTAGTAAGATAAAGTCAAATTTTATAGGGAGGGAGAGAACATCAACAATACAAACACTTCCTAGGAGTGGGAACTTAAAATCTATTGTCTTCTGATTATAATGATTTCAAAATGTTAATATAAACCAGATTTTTATAATAAAATCAGATGTTTAAATCTAGAAAAAAAAATTATTTTAAATCATCTTGCTCAGCTTCTTCATGTTTCCAATGAAGAAACTGAGGTTTAATTAAGTTAAATTGGTCAAAATCACATAGTTAATGCCTCTATGTAGGACTAACATCTATTTTTTTTAAACTAATCTGACATGCTTTCCACTCTACCATGCATATTATAAAAGTTTTACTTTGATATTTACTATAAGTCAGCTGTTGAAAATACAGCAGAGATTAGAAAAGCATTAATACCTCAAAATTATGTGCCACCGTTCTACTAGAAAAGTCAAGTAGTTTGCAAATATTAACCCCCAATTAAGACAGTGTGTTTCTTTTACTATGGTAGAGACAGGCATATCAGCCAACACTGAAGCATTACTACCTTATTTCTGAAATGATAATAATCTAGTTTTTTAAAATGTCTGCCGACACATGTATATGCAAATATCTGTGTATTTGTGTCAGGTATAATCTTTAAATTGCCTCCCCTAATCCCCATAAACTAGATTAGGTGTTTCTCCTCTGTGTTCTCATGGTATCATAACACTTACCATATTGTACTAGAATTTTTTTTATTTTTATCCCAACCCCAGTAGACTGTGAATTCTTAACAGACAATAAGTTTATTCCTAAGACATATGGGCTCTCAAAAATATGCATGGAAAATAGAGAGGGAGGAGGAAGGGGGTATGTATGACCAGTCCTAAAAATCACCATAAAGAAGACAAATAAACACTGCTGAATACTACTACACAGCCATTTAGCCAATGGCTCATCTGAACAGATGTAGAAGTTGAGATCCATACTGAAGTGTGAGATTAGGCTGCTAAGAATTGGAATCATTCTCTAACAGTAACTCAAGAAACCTCTACGTTGGGGCACACTGTACTTGGGACTGGAGAGAGCATCACATCTACCCTTTTTATTCTAGCTAAGAGATCACTTAACACTGAAGAATAGCATGGATATTTAGTTGAAGTTATTCAATATATAGCATCATGTTTCTGTCTACTCACTTGAAAGTACAATTTAGCCAGAAATAAAGAAGAAACAATAATGAAGTAAAAACTTTCAGGTTATGAGATTAATCTGTTCTTGTTATATAGCCTTTAAAAAATGAAATACTCATTAATGAAATGTTAATACTGGCTTGACATACTATATTCTATTTCATATTGATATTTTATGAAAATATTGATTATACTCTTGCTTTCAAAGGAAGACATATTCTTCCTCAGAGTGACTTTGGGCCAAGACTTGTCAGACTTATTTTAACAGAACCCCATAACTCTTTCTCTTTACCAAAATCCAGACTCCAAACTCAAATAAATCCTTCATATGGTCCTGTTACTTAAGTTTATTTATACCTGAACATGTAAATGAAAAAAATGAGAGGGCTTTCATGAATTTTTTTAAAACCCTATGAATATAAGCTAGAAATTATAGAAACCCAGAAAACCAGAGACTAAGGATATGTAAATAGAGGATGAGTGGATGTCAGTCAAAATATTTTCATAACGATTTCCTTCCTATATAAAAGGCCTTCATTCACCCTACCCAAAGAGCATTAACAGTGTGTGTCATCAAATTTCATAATATTACTTACCTTTTAATAGAAATTTGAAGAATAACAGGGAAAGAAGGAGGAATGAAACATTATACAAAATTATCCACTGAATGGAAACTTTCATGCACTCAAGGTATTTCTTTAATAGTCATTCTTAGAAACTAGAACACTCCCTAACACCATACACAAAAATAAACTCAAAATGGACTCAAGACCTAAATGTAAGACCGGACACTATAAAACTCTTAGAGGAAAACATAGGAAGAACACTCTTTGACATAAATCATGGCAAGATCTTTTTTGATCCATCTCCTAGAGTAATGGAAATAAAAACAAAAATAAACAAATGGGACCTAATGAAACTTAAAAGTTTTGCACAGCAAAGGAAACCATAAGCAAGACGAAAAGACAACCCTCAGAATGGGAGAAAATATTTGCAAATGAATCAACAGACAAAGGATTAATCTCCAAAATATATAAACAGCTCATGCAGCTCAATATTAAAGAAACAAATAACCCAATCCAAAAATGGGCAGAAGACCTAAATAGACATTTCTCCAAAGAAGACATACAGATGGCCAAGAAGTACATGAAAAGCTGCTCAACATCACTAATTATTAGAGAAATGCAAATCAAAACTAAAATGAGGTATCACCTCACACCAGTTAGAATGGGCATCATCAGAAAATCTACAAACAACAAATGCTGGAGAGGGTGTGGAGAAAAGGGAACCCTCTTGCACTGTTGGTGGGAATGTAAATTGATAGAGCCACTATGGAGAACAGTATGGAGGTTCCTTAAAAAACTAAAAATAGAATTACCATATGATCCAGGAACCCCACTACTGACATATATCCAGAGAAAACTATAATTCTAAAAGACACATGCACCCCAATGTTCATTGCAGCACTATTTACAATAGCCAGGTCATGGAAGCAACCTAAAAGCCCATTGACAGACAAATGGATAAAGAAGATGTAGTACATATATACAATGGAATATTACTCAGCCATAAAAAGGAACGAAATTGAGTTATTTGTTGAGATGTGAATGGATCTAGAGATTGTCATACAGAGTGAAGTAAGTCAGAAATAGAAAAATAAATATTGTATATTAACGCATGTATGTGGAACCTAGAAAAATGGTACAGATGAACCGGTTTGCAGAGCAGAGGTTGAGACACAAATGTAGAGCATAAATGTATGTACACCAAGGGGAGAAAGCCATGGGGGGGTGGGGATGGTGGTGTGCTGAACTGGGCGATTGGGATTGACATGTATACACTGATGTGTATAAAATTGATGACTAATAAGAACCTGCTGTATAAAAAAAATAAATTAAATTAAATTCAAAATTAAAAAAAAAGAAAAAAACGTTATTCTTAGAGTTATGGGATACAAAAACAAAGTCAATCAGTTTTAAATTAATTGATCTCTAAGAGGGAAAAAAAGTATCTTAGAGCAAAATTTTGCCTTTCATTCAAATATTTATTTTCTTTATACTGTTTTTCTGAAATCATAAATTTTATCTACAATCCTTTGCCCTAAACTATGGTGTGAAGAAAATATATTCAGGGTTATCCACCTCTTTTTTTTTTTTTTTTTGTGGTATGTGGGCCTCTCACTGTTGTGGCCTCTCCCGTTGCGGAGCACAGGCTCCGGATGCGCAGGCTCAGCGGCCATGGCTCACGGGCCCAGCCGCTCTGCGGCATGTGGGATCTTCCCGGACCGGGGCACGAAACCGTGTCCCCTTCATCGGCAGGCGGACTCTCAACCACTGCGCCACCAGGGAAGCCCTATCAACCTCTTTGTTTCTGAGATAGGACAATCTGTCTTACCTGTGTCCTTCTGTGCAATGTGGAAGCAGAGTCAGGAGGAATATATTTGTGGATTCGAGTCTCTTAGAAACCCACAGTAGATATGTCACATTGCATAACTAGTAAAATAGCAACTAGACCACAGGCAGTTTTACCAGCCAACAAACTATTCCATAGTTCTTTACATATTTAGCAATGTCATAGCAATGAAGCATCTGATGGCCACAAGGATGAGTATGCTAAAGAGGTATAGTGCCATTGTGGCTAGTCATGGGTGGTTCAAGTCCCCGGGCTTGAACCAAGTTCTTTTATGCCTGATAATATCAATGCATGGATGCTTAAGGATAGTAATCTGATTAATTTACGGAAACCCTCAAAGTTATACCTAGATTATATCTCTGTAATGCTAAAGCAATCCTTTCATTGGCCAGTTTATTGGGTTGTACATGACAAACAGACCAATGTTAAACTAGTGAATGAGCTAGTTATCAGAGTAAACATAGCTGTATTGTCATTTGTGGATCCATTTCCTCCTATCATGTATTATTTTGAAGGTACCCATGAACCTTAGTTTGTTTAAGCTGAGAAAACAGAAGCTTAATATAATTAATTGACCTTTGGCCTCTATTTCAGCAAAATGAGAGCATGCAGAGCTCCTCTGAAGAACAAGCTATCACCATTCTGTCACTCTCCTTTATCTAATTTTCTTAGCAAAAATGTGATTTGTTTTTCACCAGCCTACCTGTCCCTGTCTCTGAAATCCTTTTTTTATCTCCCCTAAACCTTTTTTATTGAGTGTCATCATGTAGTGTTTGTTTCTCAGTCCCATCTTATCCATTGTTTTGCAGTGGAAGAGACCATCTCAGCCAAACTAGCATTGGCTTTTAACCTGGTATTGCACTCATAGGGTTGGCAGAGTTGGTTCCAGGATGCAGCCGCAAGCATGGGGAAGAGGCTGTAGATGACTTCCTGCACTTCAGCTAGTTGGAGAGTACCACTCTCACTCTGAACAACATCTCGCCTTCCCTCCAAAGAGTGTACTGAATTGAAGCAAAACAGTTACACAAAAATGGCTATGGATAGAATTTTTTGCCAAAGAAATTTCTGGCCCTTCCCTTTCCCTTAACTGCTTTAGGGAAGAATATTTTCTCTAAATTAGTTTCCACATGATTTTTTTTTTTTTTGAGAAAGGGGACTGGGACAAGAAATCTGTCATGTAGTTAAACAGGCAAGAAATATTATTAATCCAGTTTTGTTTGAGAGTTGTTTGTCCATATGATTTTTTAAAAGTCAAGTTTAGTTTCACAAAACCTTTTTTTTTTTCTGAAATTACTTTTGGGGTAATACTTAAAATGAGAGATTGTAACTCTGTAAAATGCATAGGGAATAAAGCATTCCAGTGTACACAGAAAAGGCAAATTTTTAATCAAATAAAGTTTTATAAAATGAAAACAAAGTCCTCTATAAGATGTTTTGCACCTGCTATAACTATCTCCATGATGCTAGGGATAGTTTTCCTGGCCATTGACATGAGGATCTGCTAAGTTTTACAATACATAGTGATACATATAGCAAAAACCAGAGATATGGTTTTTACAATTAACAGACAATAACAATGCTAAAACAATCTTTATTGTTTAATGTATTGGGATATACAGTATAGACTAGTTAATGTCGTTAAACTAGTGAGTGAATGATGATAACATTTTTGGACCCATTTTAATTTTAAAACATTTTTTTAATTAGTCTTTTAAAAACATTTTTAAGATTTATCAGGCTGCCAGTGTCCTTGCCCCCATGGTGAGCCACAGCCACCCTCTGCCTCTGCAGGAGACCCTCCCACACTAGCAGGAGAATGTGGATTATCTGATTCAGGAGCTCCAAAGACCCAAATACAGTATATATTTTATTTATTTCAGTAATGTGATCAGCAAGAGTGATGTGAAGTCATTAGCTGAACCTGATGAACAGGAAGTTGTGGCTGAGGTTCAGGAATTTTATGGTGATTACATTGCTGTGAATCCACATTTGTTTTCCCTCAATATTCTGGGTTGCTGTCAGGGTCGAAATTGGGATCCAGTCCAACTATCCAGAGCAACTCAAGGACTGACAGCTCTCCTTTTATCTCTGAAGAAATGTCCCATGATTCGTTACCAGCTTTCATCAGCAAAGAGACTTGCAGAATGTGTTAAGCAAGTGATAACTAAAGAATATGAACTGTTTGAATTCCGGCGGACTGAGGTTCCTCCACTGTTACTTATTTTAGATCGCTGCGATGATGCCATCACCCCATTGCTAAACCAGTGGACATATCAGGCCATGGTCCATGAACTACTGGGCATAAACAACAATTGGATTGATCTTTCCAGAGTGCCAGGGATCAGTAAAGACTTGAGAGAGGTGTTCCTATCTGCTGAAAATGATGAATTCTACACTTAACAATATGTACCTGAACTTTGCTGAGATTGGTAGCAACATAAAGAATCTCATGGAAGACTTTCAGAGGAAGAAACCAAAAGAACAGCAAAAACTAGAATCAATAGCAGATGTGAAGACCTTTGTTGCGAATTACCGACAATTCAAGAAGATGTCTGGGACTGTATCAAAGCACATGACAGTGGTTGGAGAGCTGTCTCGTTTGGTCAGTGAGTGGAATCTGCTGGAGGTTTCGGAGGTTGAGCAAGAACTGGCCTGTCAAAATGACAATTCTAGTGCTCTCCAGAATGTAAAGAGGCTCCTGCAGAACCCCAAAGTGACAGAGTTTGATGCTGTGTGCCTGGTGATGCTTTATGCTCTACATTATGAGTGACACAGAAGCAATAGCCTACCAGGATTATGATAGACCTTAGGAATAAAGGTGTTTCTGAGAAGTATCGAAAGCTTGTGTCTACAGTTGTTGAATATGGTGGTAAACGGGTCAGAGGAAGTGACCTCTTCAGCCCCAAAGATGTTGCAGCTATTACCAAACAGTTCCTCAAAGGATTGAAAGGAGTAGAAAATGTATATACTCAGCATCAGCCTTTCTTACATGAGACCCTGGACCATCTCATCAAAGGAAAGCTCAAGGAAAACCTGTATCCTTATCTAGGCCCCAGCACACTCAGAGACAGACCTCAGGACATCATTGTGTTTATAATTGGAGGGGCCACCTACGAAGAGGCTCTAACAGTTTATAACCTGAACCGTACTACTCCTGGAGTGAGGATTGTCCTGGGGGGACCCACTGTGCATAACATGAAAAGTTTCCTAGAGGAAGTTCTGGCTTCTGGACTGCACAGCCGAAGCAAGGACAGCTCTCAAGTTACATCAAGGTTAGCAAGCAGAAGATGAAATGGTGATGGAGAGGTGAGAAGAATGGTGCAACTTCCCCTCTTGCCTCACTACAGGCTTTCTCCACTGACCAGAGGGGTGTTGGAGAAGAGACTTGGGTTTTGTGCTTCTTGTTACAAACCATCTCCAGGTAGCCTGCTGATTCCTGAACTGTTGGCACAGACACCAAGACGCCAGTGGTGAGTTGAGAATAAGTCTGAGCCCATTCCAACCTACTTTTCTCATGTTGTCTTTATCAAATAAATAAATGTATTCCTTGTATTTGATAGCACACACACACCCACAAAAGATTTATCAGTTTCATGTTGAGTGATCACCTTTCAGTCTTCTGAACAAACTCTTCCTGATATATGAATTTATTTATCTACACTCTATGTCTTTACAAATAGACACCCCAAGATGTATAAATATATTGATAAAATAAGGATCAAATTCAAGAAAAACTACAAATGCAAATATGCTATCTCTCTATATTGTTTATACTTGCTTTGATAGAGCTGGCAATTTGGCTTTGAATTTCCTGGCAGTAAGGATAACAACAGAAACTTAGACAATTCTCATTATAGAAAAGAAAAAACTTTTTGGTCTAACTTGATCCAAAGGTAGAACTTGAATTACCTTAACTAGGGATACTATGTTCCTTAGATGAACATTTCTAAATATCACTTCTCTCAGAAGATCTTTATAGGAACAGAAAAGGAGATTCTGAGTTCATACCCTAGACAAAGGTCTGGAGAGTTAGGATTATCCATTGCTGATTGAGGGAAGATTAATTTACTTTGTTACACCAAAGAGGCAATTGACAATATCGATACTTTATCAAAACTGAGGAGCGGGAGGAAACTTTACTTTTAAGTAACATAAAACCCCATGAGATTATGATTTTAGATTAGTGCACTTTGACTTCTTATTAGCTCCTGTGTAGTTTGCATTATTATGTCTCATAGTTTGATGAATTGTATAATGTATCTCAATAGGTGCATAAATGCACAATAGGTTAATCTTTATTCCAATAAAAGCTTCTATCCATGATGTGCCAAATCTCCTTTTCATATTTCTTAAAGAAATCTTGGTACATACGATCATTTTCTATTAATTATAGTCTAATTTTAAACTTTTGTCTAGTGTAAAACATCAATAGTGAATCTGATATAAATATGATCACCTCCTTTTCCCCTTAACCCAAGCATAAACTATGATGCTGGCTGCTTGGAGTAAAGAAGTTGGAAGGAGGTCTGGCTCCTCCTCCTCACTGCTTATTTCTTCTAGCTTGTGGTCAAACAGGGGAGATAGGGTAGTAGAAATTTTACATAATCATCTATGTGTCAGTGTGGGAAAGCATCCCAGGTCTTTCTCTGGTTCAATCCAGTTGTGTCTGCCGCTAATAGATTCTGTTATTGAGAGTTCTTTGCTGATGATGTGCTTGATTTTCTTTGGATGGTGTTCAGCTTTATCCTAGCCTCCCAATCACTGAGGAATCCCTCAGGGAAAAGTAACCATGTCCACTTTGGGCTTTGACACTGATTCTGCTCCTGACTCCCTCGCCTCACTGAGCAGCTATCCTACCCCTTTCCTTTTGTCTATGCTGCTTCAAAGTAAATAACCACATAGTCAAGGTAACCACTGACATCATCTTCTGAACCCTCCAAGAGCCACAGAACACCAGCATGGGATAGAGGGGGCTATGTATTCCCTCTCAGGAACAAACTCCAGACCATAGTCCCTTACTTCCTTGTTAATGTGAGCTAATGCAGTGAGCTCCTCCTCTTCAAAAATCTGAAGACTAGAAGTGAGCAGCTGTCTTTGGTTCACAGGTGGTGCTTAAACATCAGATGGCAAATGCTTAACTTCCCCAAGAAGACTTTCACAACAGGGCTCTGCCATAGCAGCTCCAGGTGGACCTCTCTTGCTTCTTGAAGACACACACAAACATTCTTTACATATGATTCTCCCAATGGGCAGCCATCATTTGGCTTCAGGAATAGAAGAGAATAATCTCTTTTCTTCCCTTGGGAAGAGGAGAAACCTTTTCCTCTGAGGTCTGTGATCTTCAGGAGTTGCTGGCTCTTACCACTCTTCTCCCTAGTTTTCTCCTTATACATATGAGGAGTTGAGTGCTGGTTCTTGTTAGGAGAGCAGGTTATTTTACCTCACAGTGTGCCTACCCTTGGTGGAGGGCAGTGACTAACCCCAATTTTTGGCATCTCTTTGGAGGTTTTCATATGAAGGGTATTACTTAGCTCTTCTTTTCAATTATAAGCAACAGAAAAAGTCCTACTCAAAAAGCTAAAATCTTGTTTACAAGTATATCTATTATGTCCCTTAATTTCTATAAGATTTTATACTTCTTGAGGTATTTTTTATCAAAATGTTCCATCATTTTTGTTGATTCATTGAATATATCTATTATTAAACCAAAATTATTTGCCTACTCCTACCTCATTTCCAAATATAGATGTCATTTCCCGTTACCACCACATGGGCCTTCTGTTTGCTCTTGAACCCCTGAATTCAGATCTGTCTCATGGCCTTTATACTTGCTGTTCCCACTTTCTAGAATTTTCTTCTCATTGATTTTCCTAGCACTTACTCTCTCACTTTACTCATATCTATGCTCAAATATCATCTCCTCAAAAGAGTCCTGACCATTCCATATGGAACAGTCTGTCCCATTAATATCCCCCATCACTCTTCATCCCATTAGCCTGCCTTTTCTTCAAAGTACTTATTAATTGTTAAAATTATTTATATATGTGTTTCTTTTTAATTGTCAATTTCTTTCATTAGAATGAAAGCCCTTAAGCTGAAATCTTTATCTTGTTCTCTTTGACTCTATCCCTAGGACCTACAGAGCACCTGAAATATAAGCACTCAAATACTTTTTGGACAACTAGGTCACCTACCAGGCACCGATAGGGGACCACGGACACCTAAGGGGATGGGGAGAACCTCCAGCGACTGGCTTGTGGGATATTGTTCCCAGGCTGGAGGTCAGGCTTGAGCTCCTGTGGTGAGAGCTCTGAGTCCAAACTGCTGGACTAACTCAGATCCCAGGAAATATCAATTGGATCTCCTGGAGGTCCTCATCTCAACACCAAGACCCAGCTCTTTCCAAATGCCTACAAACTCCAGTGGTGGATGTCTCAGGCCAAACAACCAGTAAGATAGGAATACAGCACCACCCATCAAAAAAAAAAAAATGAAAGCACAAAAAAATTTGTTACGAAGAGAAAGACAAATACCGTATGCTAACACATATATATGGAATTTAAGAAGAAAAAAAAATGTCATGAAGAACCTAGGGGTAAGACAGGAATAAAGAAACAGACCTACTAGAGAATGGACTTGAGGATATGGGGAGGGGGAAGGGTAAGCTGTGACAAAGCAAAAGAGAGGCATGGACATATATACACTACCAAACGTAAGGTAGATAGCTAGTGGGAAGCAGCCGCATAGCACAGGGAGATCAGCTAGGTGCTTTGTGAACGCCTGGAGGGGTGGGATAGGGAGGGTGGGAGGGAGACACAAGAGGGAGGGGATATAAGAACATATGTATATGTATAACTGATTTATTTTGCTATAAGGCAGAAACTAACACACCATTGTTAAGCGATTATACTCCAATAAAGATGTAAAATAAATAAATAAAACTAAAAACTAAAAAAAAAAATGTATTACAGATGAAGGAGCAAGGTAAAAACCTATAAGACCAAATAAATGAAGACAAAATAGGCAAACTACCTGAAAAAGAATTCAGAGTAATGATAGTAAAGATGATCCAAAATCTCATAAAAAGAATGGAGAAAATACAAGAAACATTTAACAAGGATCTAGAAGAACTAAAGAGCAAACAGTGATGAACAACACAATTGCTGAAGTTAAAAATATTCTAGAAGGAATCAATAACAGAATAACTGAGGAACAAGAACAGATAAGTGAGCTGGAAGATAAAATGGTGGAAATAACTGCCAGGGAGCAGAAAAAAGAAAAAAGAATGAAATGACTTGAGGACAGTCTCAGAGACCTCTGGTACAACATTAAACACACCAACATTCGAATTATAGGGGTACCAGAGGAAGAAGAGAAAAAGAAAAGGTCTGAGAAGATATTTGAAGAGATTATAGTTGAAAACTTCCCTAACATGGGAAAGGAAATAGTCAATCAAGTCCAGGAAGCACAGAGAGTACCATATAGAATAAACCCAAAGAGAAACATGCCGAGACACATGTTAACCAAACTATCAAAAATTAAATACAAAGAAAAAAGATTGAAAGCAACAAGGGAAAAGCAACAAATAACACACAAGGGAATCCCCATAAGGTTAACAGCTGATCTTTCAGCAGAAACTCTGCAAGCCAGAAGGGAGTGGCAGGGCATATTTAAAGTGATGAAAAGGAAAAAGCTACAACCAAGATTACTCTACCCAACAAGGATCTCGTTCAAATTTGACGGAGAAATTAAAAGCTTTACAAAGAAGCAAAAGCTAAGAGAATTCAGCACCACCAAACCAGCATTAAAACAAATGCTAAAGGAACTCCTCTAGGCAGGAAACACAAGAGAAGGAAAAGACCTACAATAACAAGTCCAAAACAATTAAGAAAATGGTTATAGGAACATACATATGAATAATTATATGCTCCAACCAAAAGACATATACTGGCTGAATGGATACAAAAACAACAGCGTACATATGCTGTCTACAAGAGACCCACTTTAGACCTAGGGACATATACAGACTAAAAGTGAGGGGATGGAAAAAGATATTCCATGCAAATGGAAATCAAAAGAAAGCTGGAGTAGCAATTCTCATATCACATAAAATAGACTTTAAAATAAAGACTATTACAAGAGACAAAAAACACACTACATAATGATCAAGGGATCAATCTACGAAGAAGATATAACAATTGTAAATATTTATGCACCCAACATAGGAGCACCTCAATACATAAGGCAAATGCTAACAGTCATAAAAGGGGAAATCGACAGTAACATAATAATAGTAGGGGACTTTAACACCCTGCTTTCACCAATGGAGAGATCATCCAAAATGAAAGTAAATAAGGAAACACAAGCTTTAAATGATACATTAAACAAGATGGACTTAATTGATATTTATAGAACATTCCATCCAAAACCAAAGAATACACTTTCTTCTCAACTGTTCATGGAACATTCTCCAGGATAGAGCATATCTTGGGTCACAGATCAAGCCTTGGCAAATTTAAGAAAATTGAAATCATATCAAGTGTCTTTTCTGACCACAATGCTATGAGACTAGATATCAGTTACAGGAAAAAAACTGTAAGAAATAAAAAAACATGGAGGCTAAACAGCAGGCTACTAAATAACCAAGAGATGCCTGAAGAAATCAAAGAGGAAATCAAAAAATACCTAAAAACAAATGACAACAAAACCACGATGATCCAAAACCTATGGAACGCAGCAAATGCAGTTCTAAGAGGGAAGGTTATAGCAATACAATCCTACCTCAAGAAACATGAAAAATCTCAAATAAACAACCTAACCTCACACCTAAAGCAAGTAGAGAAAGAAGAACAAAAACCCACCAAAATTAGCAGAAGGAAAGAAATCATAAAGATCAGATCAGAAATAAATGAAAAAGAAATGTAAGAAACAATAGCAAAGATCAATAAAACTAAAAGCTGGTTCTTTGAGAAGATAAACAAAATTAGCCAGACTAATTTTAGTCTAAGAAAAAATGGGAGAAGACTCAAATCAACAGAATTAGAAATGAAAAAGGAGGAGTAACAACTTACACTGCAGAAATTCAAAGGATAATGAGAAATTACTACAGGCAACTATAAGCCAATAAAATGGAAAACGTGGAAGAAATGGGCAAATTCTTAGAAAACCACAACTTCTGAGACTGAACTAGGAAGAAATAGAAAATATAAACAGAGCAATCACAAGCACTGAAATTGAAACTGATTAAAAATCTTCAAATAAACAAAAGCCCAGGATCAGATGGCTCCACAGGTGAATTCTATCAAACATTTAGAGAAGAGCTAACAGCTATCCTTCTCAAACTCTTCCAAAATATAGCAGAGGGAGGAGCACTCCCAAACTCATTCTACGAGGCCACCATCACCCTGATACCAAAACCAGACAAAGATGTCACAAAAAAAAGAAAACTACAGGCCAATATCTCCGCTGAACATAGATGCACAAATCCTCAACAAAATACTAGCAAACAGAATCCAACAACACATTAAAAGGATCATACACCATGATCAAGTGGAGTTTATTCCAGGAATGCAAGGATTCTTCAATATATGCAAATCAATCAATGTGATACACCATATTAACAAATTGAAGGATAAAACCATATGATCATCTCAACAGATGCAGAGAATACTTTTGACAAAATTCAGCACCCATTTATGACAAAAAACCTCCATAAAGTAGGCATAGAGGGAACCTACCTCAACATAGCACAGGCCATATATGACAAAACCCACAGCCAACATCATTCTCAATGATGAAAAACTGAAACCATTTCCTCTAAGATCAGGAACAATACAAGGTTAACCACTCTCACCACTATTATTCAACATAGATTTGGAAGTTTTAACCACAGCAATCAGAGAAGAAAAAGAAATAAAAGGAATACAAATTGGAAAAGAAGAAGTAAACCTGTCACTGTTTGCAGACGACATGATACTATACATAGAGAATCCTAAAGATGCTACCAGAAAACTACTAGAGCTAATCAATGTATTTGGTAGAGTAGCAGGATACAAAATTAATGCACAGAAATCTCTTGCATTCCTATATACTAATGATGAAAAATCTGAAAGAGAAATTAAGGAAACACTCCCATTTACCATTGCAACAAAAAGAATAAAATACCTATGAATGAACCTACCTAAGGAGACAAAAGACCTGTATGCAGAAAAATTTTAACACACTGATGAAAGAAATTAAAGATGATACAAAACAGATGGAGAGATATACCATGTTTCTGGATTGGAAGAATCAATATTGTGAAAATGACTATACTACCCAAAGCAATCTACAGATTCAATGCAATCCCTATCAAGCTACCAATGGTATTTTTCACAGAACTAGAACAAAAAATTTCAAAATTTTTATGGAAACACAAAAGACCCTGAATAGCCAAAGCAATCCTGAGAAAGAAAAACGGAGCTAGAGGAATCAGGCTCCCAGACTTCATACTATACTACAAAGCTACAGTCAAGACAGTATGTATGGTAGTGGCACAAAAACAGAAATATAGATCAATGGAACAAGATAGAAAGCCCAGAGATAAACCCACGCACATATGGTCACCTTATCTTTGATAAAGGAGGCAAGAGTATATAATGGAGAAAAGACAGCCTCTTCAATAAGTGGTGCTGGGAAAACTGGACAGCTACATGTAAAAGAATGAAATTAGAACACTTCCTAACATCATACACAAAAATAAACTCAAAATGGATTAAAGACTTAAATATAAGGCCAGACACTATAAAACTCAGAGGAAAACATAGGCAAAACACTCTATGACATAAATAACAGCAAGTGCCTTTTTGACCCACCTCCTAGAGACAAATGGGACCTAATAAACCTTAAAAGCTTTTGCACAAGAAAGGAAGCTGTAAAAAAGATGAAAAGACAACCCTCAGAATGGGAGAAAATATTTGCAAATGAAGCAACTGCAAAGGATTAATCTCCAAAATATACAAGCAGCTCATGCAGCTCAATATCAAAAAAACAAACAGGGCTTCCCTGGTGGCGCAGTGGTTGAGAGTCCGCCTGCCAATGCAGGGGACACGGGTTCGTGCCCTGGTCCGGGAGGATCCCACATGCTGCGGAGCAGCTGGGCCCGTGAGCCATGGCCACAGAGCCTGCACGTCCGCAGCCTGTGCTCCGCAACGGGAGAGGGGATAACAGTGAGAGGCCCGCGTACCGCAAAAAATAAAAAAATAAAAAAAATAAAAAAAACCCAAACAACCCAATCCAAAAATGGGCAGAAGACCTAAGTAGACATTTCTCCAAACAAGATATACAGATTTCCAAGAAACGCATGAAAAGATGCTCAGCATCACTTATCATTAGAGAAATGCAAATCAAAACTACCATGAGGTATCACCTCACACTGATCAGAATAGCCATCATCAAAAAAATCTACAAACAATAAAAGCTGGAGAGAGTGTCGAGAAAAGGGAACCCTCTTGCACTGTTGGTGGGAATGTAAATTGATACAGCCACTATGGAGAACAGTATGAAGGTTCCTTAAAAATCTAAAAATAGAACTGCCATACGATCCAGCAATCCCACTACTGGGCATATACACTGAGAAAAACATAATTCAAAAAGAGTCATGTACCACAATATTCATTGCAGCTCTATTTCCAATAGCCAGGACATGGAAGCCACCTAAGTGACACAAAGCCACTTTGTGTCACAGTGGGAGACAGTGGGAGACTACTGGTATAATTAAGGAGCAGGCCCACACACTCAAGTAAAAATAGTAATAGGTAACACTTATGGCATGTTTACCTGTGCCATAGCCTCTTCTAAGGACTTCACACATTCATTGATTTAATCTTCACAACAACCCTATAAAATACGCATTATTACCATCTCCATTTTGCAGAAAAGGGTACTGAGATACAAAGATTTATGTAATTTTTTGAAATTGTATTTTATTATGATAAGAACACTTAATGTGAGATCTTACCTCTTAATAAATTTTTAAATGTATAATAAATTATTGTTTACTATAGGTACAATACTGTACAGCACATCTCTAGAGACTATTCATCTGTTTAACTGAAACTTTATGCTAATTGATTAGTAACTTCTTATCTCCTCCAGCCCCTGGAAAACACTATTCTCTTTGATTCTATGAATTTGACTATTTTAGATTCCTCATATAATTGGAATAATAAAGTATTTGTCTTTCCGTGACTGAATTATTTCACTTAGCATCATGTCCTTAAGGTTTACCCGTGCTGTCACACATTTCAGAATTTCCTTCTTTTTTAAGGGTGAATAGTATTCAGTTGTATTTATATACCACTTTTTCTTTGCCCATTCATCTGACTATGGACACTTAAGTTGTTTCCATGTCTTGGTTACTGTGAATGGTGCTTCAATGAATATGAGAGTGCTCATATCCCTTTGGGACCCTGATTTCAATTCTTTTGAATAAATACCCAGAAATGGGATTGCTGGGTCATGTGGTAGTTTTATTTTTAGTGTTTTGAGGAACCTCATACTTTTTTCCATAGCAGTTTAACATTTTGCATTCTCACAACAGTGCACAGAGTTCCAATTTCCTGACATTCTAATCAATGTATTTTTCTCTTGTAATAGCCATCCAGGTAGGTGTGAGTTAATATCTCATTGTGGTTTTGATTTGCTTTCCCCTGATGATTAGTGATGTTTTTTTCTTGTATATCTGTTGGCCATTTGTATGTCTTTAGAGAAATGTATGCAAATACTTAGCCCATTTTTATAATCAGGTTACTAGTATTTTTGCTTTTGAGTTGTAGGAGTTCCTTATGTATTTTGAAGGTTAACCCTGTATCAGATAAATGGTTTGAAAATATTTTCTCTCATACCTTTTAACTCTGTTGATTGTTTCTTCTGCTGTGCAAAAGCTTTTTAGCTTGATGTAGTCCCACTTGTTTATTTTTGGTTATGTTGACAGGACTTATGTAACTTAACCTAGGTGACACACTGGTGTCTAATCTTGGATTTGAGCCAAATGAGTCTAGTTCTAGTTTATAGGCTGAGTTAACTACCATAATTTAATAGTGCACTTTTACCTTCTAGATTGGTGGTTTTCCAGCTTTAAATTATGTTTGATAAGTCATTAAATTCAAGACCAAAAGTATTGCCATTTTTGAATCTACAAAGCTAATCATAAGGAGAATATATATATATATATACATATATATATATATATATACACACACACACATACTTATATATGTAAATTATCTAAATTGCTTTAGAGGAGGAGTTCACTATTCAACATCCAAAGATACAAAGTCTTAGTTGGTTTCTTTTTAAAATTTACCTATAATTTTATGTAAGCCTCATTCTAAAAAAGAGATAGGAGTAGATATTTAACAATATTAATAATTTGATGGATGATAGCATAGAAGATATTTTCTAATACTAGAAGTGTCCAAATTAAATGAGGTTAAGTGATGCTAAATTAATTGAACTTGAACTGTGGAATCTAGAATAGCTATTTAAATAAGTTCTAGCAGGTTGTGTTTGGCACATATGTCTCTGTTTGGAAGTTACAAATGATTTTGATTACAGTGAATGGAAAAGTTAACTGATACTGCAGTCTCTTTTAAGGAAATAACTTTGTTTTATTTATCTTTTATTCTGCAAAGCATCTAGCACAGTGCCTAGTACAGCAGGATCACTCAAAAGCATTTACAAAATTACCAGAAATATTGTTGTGAGATACAATGTTCTGCTTGCTTAAAACTGGCCCTAAGTGAACAACTATTGGTTTTCCTCTAAGATCACAAAAAAGGCTATTTTGGTCTCTGAAAGCCACAACTTCCGGTCACCATCCCAAATCCTAATTTATTACAGTAATATGTTTTCCTACCTATTAGTGGCTCTGTTTGGGCCTAATAAAGTTATAACAAAATACACAAGTGATAATGAGATCTGCCCTCTGTGTGGAATATGTGGAAGTATGAGATACAAATTATTAAAAATTGAACACCTGAACAGTCTGTCAGAACTGCTATGCCACTTTTTCATGGTCTAAAAAAGATTTAAGGGGTAACATCCAGTATCAAGAGTCACTCTACAGCATTTTTGTGTCTGATATATACCTGAAATGGAAGAGAAAGGAGGGCTAACAGTGGAAAAGAAAAAGTCCAAATATAGGACAGTCTTTTGCTTAAGTAACTTGAGGTGCAGGACTATACATCTGTAGAAGAACATGGAAAGGGTAGGCACAGGCCTTTCTTCATTTGTTTTCTCATTCGACTCCATTCCTCAGCCCTGATTAACTGCGTGGACAAGGCCTATCCCTCTATCTCCGCCTTAGAGGATTTCACCATTGCTTGGGTGTGTTTGTTTCTGAATTACTCAGTGGGAAATTAGTCTCACATCCTATTCACCTAATCAAGATGATTTCAAAACAAATGCCAATGTCACCACCACTACCTCATTCTTTTGTTGAGAAACAAGAAAGAAAAAATAAACAAAACTTTTGAATACTGAGAGAGTATAGTCTTAATGATAGAGTAATCAAAATAATCAGTTGACTATGAAAATTAAACTAAATTTTAATCCATTTAATACACATATTTCTTTAAAACATTTATTATGTTTAAATACTATACAGAGTTCTGAGGCTAGAAGGTAGAATGATTAATTGCTTTTTGCAAGCAGGAGGGCATAGGAGGAGAGGCAGATAGGGATGGAAGCTCCACCTGTGTTATGAAACAAAGGGTTAAGGGGAAAGAGAATGGAGCAACTGATTCTGCTTGGCAGAGATTTTATGGAAGGCTAAAGACTCACCAATGATTAAGATTTCACCAAGATACAAAGAAAATTCATCCCCGGAAGAAGAAACAGCACGAGTAAATAGTACTGAGACTTGAATAAAATACACTATACACTTGTAAGATGTCAACAAAAAAAGTTCAGTCTGAAAGGAATACAATTGTTTTTTCTAATTTCTCCTCTTAAGTAATCAAAGTCTTTGTGCTAGTGCCTTCTTGCTGGATCAGTGTAATAAGCAACCCTGGAAACAATTTCCCATACTGAATGCCACTTTTGACTATCCCTTTACTTCTAAGAAACCATTCTGTGTGGTTGAACCAGAGTAAGTTTTCATTCAAATATAGCCAAGCCACTCCTTCCTTGTCTCCCCTCTCATTATACTTCATCACATTATTAGCTCAGTGAGTGAGCCTGACTAGTCTAAAGAGAGTCACATTCCCTTTGCCAACTATGAGCTTAGAAATCTGAATATGATGCAATTCTAGCCAATGATAAATGAGGAGGTGGTTGCTAGAGACTTCTAAAAAGGTTCCTCTTCAGTCTTTACAGCAAGTGATAGCCATTCTCTTCTTCGCCATCTGAGTGTTAATAAGGAATCAAGTAGTTATACCAAATGGCACCTGGAATCCATCTTACAATTATTTGGGGAGCTAGCTGGAGGATAAAGCAGATATTTTGAGTGATAGAGCAAAGAGAAACAAACTCTGCCTATTGTGGTTTCCTTGATAACATTGTTAGGTTACTGAATCAACCAACCGTAAAGCCTGCCCTATCTCTGGACTAGATCAATTGGATTAACACATCTAATAATTATAATAATAAATATATCATTTTAACTTCATTTTGAGTTGGATGTTCTGTTACTTGCTGCCAAAGCTATCCTAACTCACACATTCAGTTTAGTCTTTTTGTCTACTTAAGTATATATATCATGAACATCTGCCCATGTCAACAAATTCATTTTTACAGCATCATTTTGAATACCCATACAGTATTCTATTGTGCACTTATACCCTTCCTACGTTTCCAAAGTTTAATTGCAATCTTCTTGTACTATCAAATGCAGAAGTTCTTTATCAATGAATCCATTAAGGACATGATCTAAATATCAGTACCCTTTCTGAAGGCAGGACTACCCCTCCATTTTTGTTTGTGTGTGTGTGTGTTGTTTTTTTTTTTTTTGCGGTACGCGGGCCTCTGACTGTTGTGGCCTCTCCCATTGTGGAGCACAGGCTCCGGACGCGCAGGCTCAGCAGCCATGGCTCGCGGGCCCAGCCGCTCCGCGGCACGTGGTATCTTCCCGGACAGGGGCACGAACCTGTGTCCCCTGCTTCGGCACGCGGACTCTCAACCACTGCGCCACCAGGGAAGCCCTAGCAGTTATTTCTTATGAATCCGTGGGAAGTTTTACATGGTACTGTCTTCTTTTCCACTCTTAATCAGGGAAAAGGTTACTATAACCCAATACTAGAACAATTTTGCCACGTCATATAGGATGCTATGCAAAGTTCCTTCTCACTGAGCTGCAGGAAAAGGAAGGTTCAGTGCCAAGAGATTTGTTATGACTGTCTTCCTGGTATACTCATGCATCATTCAGAAGGGTCAGAAAAGAGTGACCTCTTAAGAAACTCTGCTTATTGTAGGGAAAGACAGGTATTGAGAAGGTCCCATTTAGGGTTTTTTAAGCTTGATATGTCATGTTAACCAATTATTCTTTGACTAGGTGAAATCTTTTCAAAAAGGATATTGGGCTTCCCTGGTGGCGCAGTGGTTGAGAGTCCGTCTGCCAATGCAGGGGACACGGGTTCGTGCCCCGGTCCGGGAGGATCCCACATGCCGCGGAGCGGCTGAACCCGTGAGCCATGGCTGCTGGGCCTGCGCGTCTGGAGCCTGTGCTCCGCAGCAGAAGAGGCCACAACAGTGAGAGGCCCGCGTACCGCAAAAAAAAGGATATTGTATTACGACATTAGGATTAGGATTATCTAAAGAGACTAGACAATAATTTCTCTTTTAACTCTAACATTCTTATTCATTATTAAGGACTCCTAGTATGGGTGAAGAAAATGTGAAAAGGGGCAATAGTTTAAATATGAATAGTCGCTTCAATAGTCATATCAAATACCATATCATGATAAAAAGAACATGATTAAACCATAAATATTGCAAATATTGGTGTTCTACTAAATTTGAATGCACCTGTGCTACTTCCCTGGTTACTTGCCTTAATTTAAGGTGAGTGTTGTCAAAATCTCAATTATTGGCCTTCCCTGGTGGTGCAGTGGTTGAGAGTCCGCCTGCCGATGCAGGGGACACGGGTTCGTGCCCTGGTCCAGGAGGATCCCGCATGCCGTGGAGCGGCTGGGCCCGTGAGCCATGGCCACTGAGCCTGCGTGTCCAGAGCCTGTGCTCCGCAACGGGAGAGGCCATGGCAGTGGGAGGCCCGCGTACTGCAAAAAAAAAAAAAAAAAAAACGACAACTCAATTACTCATAAAATTTTGGATTTCATGCACAGACAGGTGTTTTTTTTTTATTTTTTATAGATTTATTTATTTATTTATTTATTTAGGGCTGTGTTGGGTCTTCATTGCTGCACATGGGCTTTCTGTAGTTGCAGCGAGCTGGGGCTACTCTTCATTGCAGTGCGCAGGCTTCTCATTTCAGTGGCTTCTCTTGTCGTGGAGCATGGGCTCTAGGCATGCAGGCTTCAGTAGTTGCAGTGCATGGGCTCAGTAGTTGTGGCTTGTGGGCTCTAGAGTGCAGGTTCAGTAGTTGTGGCACACAGGCTTAGTTGCTCTGTGGCATGTGCGATCTTCCCAGACCAGGGCTTGAACCCCTGTCCCCTGCATTGTCAGGTGGATTCTCAACCACTGTGTCACCAGGGAAGTCTCCAGACAGGTAAATTTATGTCCTATCATACTCTTTTGTTCTAATAAAAGTCTTGCTGAATTAGCAAGTGTCCTAATCCAGATTATTTTATGAATACAAGATTAAAAGAAAAATTATTGGCATAAAATAGAACCATAGTGGATATTCACTACAATCTATTCTTCCATTGCTTAACACATATCCAGAGACATGCTTGTAGCTCTAAAGATGTCTGCACCAAGCATAACTCATGTGCCACCAAAAACACCCACCTCCTGCCCAATGGGAAACTACACAAAGTCGTGTCTTTTAGACCTTCCCTCATACAATGTTTTGAGCTCAGTGTTCTTCAAGTCCAAGCTTTCTGTACGATATCCTTCAGTACAGCTGAGTCAGACTCTACTGTGAAGTTTCAAAATATCAGTCATGGATTAGACAATGAACTAACTCTTTTTCAATCAGGGTGCCAAGAAGAAATAGATGGCACAACTAAATAGATTATTTTCAGGGAGGATTGTTTATAAAGGGGCTATTTTCTAAGGTGTGGATGTGGGGGAATTATAAGGTATAATGTAGGAACCCGCGGTTTTGTAGCAGCTAAACTGTAGCTCCTAGGCCAGAAGTCAAAGGAGAGAAAGATTCACATAGAGTGATTTGGCTTGAGATGAGCAGTGACCTTCAGTTGAGGGACACAGAAGGCAAACTTGCAGGGAGGGATCCAGGTGGTAAGTACCCTTACCTCATCCTTTCCCGCATCCCTGATTTACTGCTATGCCTCCCTATTGGCTGAAACTAAATGGAAGTCAGAAGATGTAAGAATCTATTAATGTTGTCTAAACAGGTCTGCCTCCTAGGACAAAGGTAGAATAAGAATAAGGCATAGAGAAGAATAAGAATAAGGTAGAGAGGGGTGAAGAATGGACAGTGGATTCAGAAGAGCAAATAAAAACACACCAAAGACAGAGTACCTATAATAAAATATCTTATTTTAAAAGAAGAAAGGGGGAAAAAAGGATCTTTTGTTAAGAGCATGTACTATAAAATGTCATTAACTTGCTTTCTTGGAAGTAGAGGAAACATTCTTGATGAACCATTCTGCACCTTGGAGCTCCCTTTTTTACCACTGTTTCTCCAATGCCTGATCTAATAGTTATTACCTATGAGGCATTTGATACTATTATTATTGAATACATGAGTCAAACTCCGAATCGGTCTTTCTGTATCTGATCTTGTTCTCATGCAGTACATTATCCCACTTCTTGCTAGGATGATCATTCTCAAATGCCAATCTCACCATGTCACTCTCTTGCTAAAATTTCTTCAATTACTATTTACCAGTTGAAGAATAAATTTTAAATTTATTAGCATAATATCTAATGCCTTTCCCCTGCCTGCCTCTTCAGCCACATCATTGGTCATGGCATACTTTGCACTCTGATCTACCTTCCCTTTAATCAACATATCTTTATAAATGCTCTTCTTTTGATTAAGAAGATCTCTTTTCCCTTTCTTGGTCTGGCTGAATGACTCATCCCTCAGCAGTTAATTCATCTTTCACCTTTTCTAGGTAGGTGTTCTCCATTAGTCTAGATTAGATGTCCTTCCTAATCTGTACTTTCCTTAGCTTTAGCACCTATTATATTGTATTAGCATTTTTAATATATGTTTTATTGATTTTTATTATTAAAAAAATGATACTGATCCATTGTGGATATTTCAGAAAAATATAGAAAACAAGCTTAAAGAGAATCAAATTAGTCAAATCTGTTACTATCCCAGATATTCACTTTGTGCCCACAAGTGAACACATTTTGCTATATATCCTCCTCCCTATGTGTGTTTGTGCCCCTTCTTACTTTGCACAATGCGGGCAATGATCTTTTTTAAACTGTAGATTATTCAAACCTTTCCTCTCCTTAATAGTCTTTTAAAATTTCATGTTGCCTTTAGGGAAAGATTTTATACCCTTACTCTAACCTGTAAAGCCAGGAAAGATCTGGTCGCTACTTACCTTTCCATATTTACTATATGCCACTCTCCCCACCTCTTTCTCCTCATGCCACATTGGAGTTCTCACCTCTTTATACATACCATGCTCTGTCCACCTTAGAGTTTGTCATTCTATTCGCTCCACTGTGACCACTTTTACTCCAGCGTTTCATGGAAGTACCTTGTATTTATCATTCAAATATCAATTTAAACGTTACATTTTCAGAGAAGTGATTTTCTAATCTACTTTAGCTGTGGAAAAGCTGGTATAGCATTTCTTACATCTACTTCATAACAGGCATACTACTTGGAATTACGTGTTCAGTATCAGTTTCCCCACCACCAAATTTACAAACTCCATATGTATGTCTGTCTTACTCACCTCTGTATTCCCAGTACCTACCATGTACTTGAAACATTTCAGGTGCTCAGCATTGCTTAGAGGAAAAATAATAGAATATGTAATAAAAATGGGTTTTTATCTATTTTTTATTTAACAATATTTTATGGATATCTTTCCATATCAGTAAATCTAGGTCCAATGTCAATTTTGGTGGTTCATTGTATGTATTTCTCATCTTGCATCATTATTATTTTCTCTTTCCCTGTATATTTTCCTAACTAGACTATGATCTTCTTTAACACAGGGACTAGACCCCTTTCTCTATAGCTCCAGTGCCTAGCATGTAGTAGGAATTCAATAAATATTACTGAATAAATGAATGAGAAAAATTTACAACCACAGCAATAATGGTTACCAATTACTGAGAACTTTCTATAGTGTGCTGAGCACTATACTAGTTCTTTATATGTTTAGCTCACTTAACACTCACAACAAGTATTAGCCCAATTTTACAGATAAAGAAACAGAAGCCTAGAGAAGATAAATAATGTACCACAAGTCTCCCAGTTGGTAAATAGTGTAGCTGGATTAAGACACAGGCCGTCTGGCTACAGATCTGAGTCCATAAAAGGAATCAGAAAGAGATTGCTGGATCAGGCTAAGGGGATATTAGCAGTGACTTTCAAGACAGAAGATCTGTGAGGCAGAGGTAGTTTGGGGAGTATGCTGAGGACAAAAGTAGGAGGTTTTGAACCATGGTTCAAAAAATCTGAACCACTATATCAGGGATGAGCATAGGGAACAAATGAGAAATTAGTGAAAGTAATGGCTGAGGATGCAACAGGGCAGCATTCCTGAAAACCATGGAGGATCGAAGTAAGAGGTCTAAGTAAATGAGAAGCATGATTGAACTTGGTCTTGTATGTAAGAAAATGGTATAAGTCCCACCAAACAGGACTTTCCATGAATACTCATGGAGCCATAATGACAGTGAGTGGTCCCTTCCATAAACTGGTCTGAGATTTGAGATCCTTTCCTTTAGGCTAGTTATCAAAATATTCAAAGTACACAAAATACAAATCCCTAAGAACTTTTTCTGGGAACTCTCTTTGTGTGTTCTCCATTATTCCATATTGTTTGTCAGTTCTTGATATCATACCCATGAAAAGCTCATTCTTCTTACCAGTAGTAGACCTTTTATCTAGGGTATGGTATACTTAAGGATTTGAGACAGTTGTCAAATGATAAACGTTTTCATTTTCATTACTTTAAGAGGTAAAAGATAAGAGCTGTAACAAGGTACTTACTTGGATATAGAATAATAGCTATGAGGATAGATACAATACAAATACTATTTATTTTCTAAAATAAAAGCCTCTTGCAGTCAGTTAATAAAAACTCACAATACATGCACATACAGAGTCTATTTCTCACTTGCTTTTGATATGTAAGACCTGAAGAAAACTTAGAAATAAAATTACACAAATGCAGGAACAAATCAACAGGGTTGAATACAGTTAAACTCTCCATGCCAAATACCTACAGTTAAAAATATTTTAATAATAGATCTAATCTATTAATAACTTTAAAAATGTTTTTGAAAACAAGAAAAACTTTGCCTTTTGGGACTGTTATTTTGACTGAAGAAAATGATTTCTTCCCCTAAAACCTAATATTTAGGCATTAGGAAAAATTAAAAGGAAAAATATTATCAAGCTATAAATAACTAACTTAAAATCTGAATGAATGTTTCACCCATCTTTGTTCCATGGTAATGACTAACCATAGGTTAAAAGTCAATTGTTTTAATGCTATCAGCCATACCCACCAGATTTGCCTTCATTGCTTCTCCATCATCCTTTAGTGAAGAGTTATGTCCTCAAACTATAGTTAGATCTACCTGTAATAAATGTATATGATTATGATAAGTGTATGATGTGTATGTGTATGTTTGGGGGAAAATAGATCTGGGGAATGAGGACTGAGGTAAGTTTATAAGGAATAAATATGGAATACAAGGGAAAAATCTAATTAGTTTTTTTCATTTATTTTTTGAGATAATTCCATTAGTAATTATTTAACCATATTATTAAGTACAAAACAAACATAATAATTAGAAAAAAAAAGGTAGAGGGCAGACTTCCAGTTTCAAAATGGTAAACATTTGATATGATCTACCCTTTTACACTAAAATCATAGAAATTAAGGAAAATATATTTTAAAAATAAATAAAATAACCATAGTAAAAAACAAACAAACAGAAAAAGAATTACAGAAATAGTAGTTGACCTTTCAAAAATACAAGCAGACAAGAGAAAGGTCACAGTCCAGGATTCTCTTAGGAAAGTTCTAACCTAGGAGGTAAGACCAGCAGCACAAGCACTCCATGCCTCGAGATGAAATCTAGGAAAAAGAGCTAGACCCAGGTGCAACTGGCAGGATGGTTAGTTGGAGTACCACAAAGGGAGGAGCCAGGGAAGTCAACCCTAGCATTTCTCTCTCCTCCACTCCTGTAAGATAAATAGTATCTACCTCCCTTCAGGAAAGATGAATATGGACACTTATTGCAGAGAAATAGGGCAGCATGCTAGAGGGCTGGTGACACTAAGAGGAATGAGGAGCACTCTTAACCCAGAAGACCTTCATCAAGTCTTTCTGGTTGTAACCACCAAGCATAACACCCTTCAGCAGATTTAGAGAGAATGTGGTAGAAGAAATATTTCAAGAGGTAACAACCTAGCATTCTCCAAAACTTTGCAGAGACATGAGACTTCAAAAGGGCCACGAGTGCCGCACAAAATTAGAAATACAAAGACTAGACGATGAAATCTTAGATATCAAGTTAAAGAGGAAAGTCTTGAGGCTACTAGAGAGAAAAGACAGATTCCTTACAGGATAATAAAAACAGATATCATCAGCATACTGCTTGCAATGACACAACAGAACAAAACACTGAGTGAAAAAAACTTTGAACCTGAAATTCTATACCTGGTCCAATTAACGGGTAAACAAAGCCATTTTCAGAGAAAACAGTAATTGAGAATTTGATGGTCTTGTTTTCCAATTCTGTATGAGTTTGGTTTAGCATTAAATATGTAAGTAAGTTTATATATTTCAGATATAATATATAGCTGATCCTACCGTTAAGCCTCCTGCCAATTGCCTACTACGTATGCATGTATATATTTGTTTCTTTGCAACTAAATTGATTCTTTGGGAGCTACACTCAATTTGTTCCTTTGGCTCATATGGTGATTTTCTATCCATTCCCCTGTGCCTCCCCACCAACTTACAAACAATGATCTAAGTTTTAACTTTACGTGAAGGCTAATGTCTCTGGCCTGAATCTCCTGTCTGTAAAGCCTATCCTTCTACAACCTCACATGTCTGCCAGACTTCAGTCTCCACCTCTCCCAATCTGACTCATTCAAATACCACTTAAACCTTGGTTAGGACAGATTGAAACTTTTAGTAAAACACACAAGATTATATGTTCTTTTAGAGTTTTAGGCTATAATGTGTCCATAATAAATCAGAAGAAATAAAAGAATCCTTAATTTCTTTAAATTTAAATGTTAACCTTGCAAGTTATTAGCTGTGTGACCCAGGGCAAGTTTTACTAAACGTGCCTAAACCTGTTTTTATAAAATGAGAATACCTTTTTTACCCCAGGATTATTGTGCAGAATAAATGACATAATATATTTAATGACATAATATATTTAAGGAGCCAGACAATACTAGGCTGTCAATAAATGTGAATTTTCTCTAATTCCTCCCTCTTAACAGCAGTGCAAATTCTGCTGTTAAGAGAAATGTGAATTTATTTATCCTTGAAAAATAATTTGAGAAATAGAAACAAAATTTCATTTTTCAAGTCCATGAATAAAGTTTAAAATGAATACACAAGATGATATTTTAATTTACCCATGTTGCCATCTGTGAATGCCTATTTAAAATCAAATTATCAAATATTTGAGTATGTAACATACATAAAACACTCCCAATATATTTATACATATAGTTATATAATATAGTTGTGTAACTAAACTATTTAACCAGAGCACTTGTTTGTTAATTTACAATGAGAAATATTGTCAATATAGTTAAGTGGGATATATTTTTCAGTTTGGCCTGACCAGCACATCCTCTTCTGGGAGGCAAATCTACTGAGAAAATAAAAGTATCAGAATATTCTCCAGCAAGCATGAAATCAGAACAAAAGGCATTAGTTATGTAGTTCCAGTGTACCCAATGTTACTTCCCTACAATGGATATCTATAGCTGGCTTATCCAAAAACTAGAGATGACCTCTCACCTTCTCCTTAGCATCATGCTGCTTTTTACTATGGGAGGTCAACTTTGGGACTCTACTTGTTTCTGCTTCTGTGGCTGAATTGTTCTTTCTCTACTTTTGTTTTGCCTTCAATCAAGGTTCTGGAACTATGTAATGAAGAGTGAACTTTAAATTTTGAATCAGGAGAAACTTCCAATTAGAAAGTGGCATGCAGCTTTTCCTCATTCTGATGTGGAAATTAGGTGGGCCCTTTTTCACTTGTACACAAGTAGCTTTCCATTATTCTTGAGGAGAGTCCTGAATGTGGGGAAGCAGCCCCCATCAGAGGTCTGACACTGGGCTTAAGTGTATATAAATATAAACATAAAATTGTATAAAAATATAAATTTGGTTTACTAGCAAGACCACTTCCACAGAGCTGAAGATAGTTTCTCTTAAATCTGGATTTAGTCTATCCTCTACCAGAAAATTATTATTTTGGTCTTAGAAGTTGTGTTTATAATTTTTGTTTAAGAATTTGTTTCTGGGGACTTCGTCAGTGGTTCAGTGGCTAAGACTCTGTGCTCCCAATTCAGGGGGCCTGGGTTCGATCCCTGGTCAGGGAACTAGATCCCACATGGTGCAACTAAGAGTTTTCCCATAATTATCCAGACACAAAAATAAAAGGTAACCTCAGTTTTTAGTGACAAGCTGATGAAGCTGCACATGTTGGGGGAGGAGGTGGGGAGGTCATCTCACAGTCACCTCTTCACATTTACCTACAACCATTTTCTCACTTGTTTTTCACTCAGTCTTAACTTCTTGAGAAGGCATGTTGCTAGGCTTTGGCTTTAAAAAGAACAGAAATTAAGCAGTTTTCCTTTGGAGTCAGTAAATGAGGAAAAAAATAAAAACAGTAACAAAATTAATGGCTACAGGGTACCACCAATTCAGATATGGGTCACGCCTTCTCACAGAGAACACATCTTAAAACTTATACTTTCCTCTGTTGTCATGAATGTTTAATCTGTATGAATATTTTGCACACATGTATAATAGAATTGTATAGAAGAGAATTCTGGGACTTCCCCGGCAGTCCAGTGGTTAAGACTCCACGCTCCCAATGCAGGGGGCATGGATTTGATCCCTCGTCTGGGAAGATCCTGCATGCTGCATGGCACAGCCAAAGAAGAAGAGAATTCTGTATGTTAAAAAATTGACATTGTATAGGTCTGTATGTTTGTATTTGCATTTGGAAGGATCTGCTGCCCTGCAGTTCAAGACAGAATTTTGACAGGAGGTGAACTATCTGGATTGGATGTAATGTGGAAGTGGGGTGGGTATCTTCTGTTTGGAAGGAACTGCTTAAACACAAGAGGTGAAACTCCAGCTAAGCATCATTGTCCAAGGAGAAGAAGTATTTTAGTTTTGATGGAAAGTCACTAAAGAGTCATTGTGAACTCAAGCTGTGCAATGTTGTACAGACTACAACATGTCAGAAAAGAACAAGCAAAGGATAACAAGACTTCTGTGTGTTGGGTTATTTTTAACAAATTCATTCTATTGATGTGACTAGGTTTTAATTCATTTTATAATTATGAAAAGTATCTATACAAAATGTCTACTGATTATAAATTTTGTGTAATCTATAAGTATATTGTAAATGATAGTGCAGCACATGCAGAGAAACAAGTGCTTTTATAAGTGTAAACAGAGAGAGGAAATAGCTGGATAATAGAAAGTGTCCATGTGCAACTTTACAAAATAGTGTCAAATTGCTCCCAAATGTAGTTTATCAATTTACATCCCCATCAGTAGTATGTGAGAGTTCCTGTGTCCATCCATGGTTATTTCTGTCATTATATCTCAAGTACCTAGCACAATGCTGAACACATAGTAGGAGGATAAGTGATGTCTGATGAATGAATGAATAAATGAAGACCATGGTTTGTTTACCATTGGGATAGTCCAAAACACAGGTCCAGCACCAACTCCAACAAAAGCAAGTGGGGGCAGAGCCAGCATTACACAAGGGTCTGCTCAGAGAAGCAAAGTAGAACATACTACCTGGAAAGAATAGTGGCAAGAAAACAATCAAATCCCAGGTGAGAAAAATGTAACAGAAGATGGCCAAGGCATGGCAGGTAGGCAGTCTGTCAGTAGGCAATATGCAGAGATCCAGGCAGCAATGTGACTACCTCAGTGAGTTCTTACCAGTGGGAACCTTAACTCTGAAGGCAAGACCCCAGTTTCTGGAAGGCAGTATCCTAGAAACTATGGGCTTTTAGGGGGGAAAGATAGTAGGATGCAAAGGACTTTAAGGAGGATGAGGCATTGAGTGGAACTAGAAAAAATCCCAGAGCTAGAAATCAGAGTGGGTCTGCCAGACCATCTATGCCTTTATTCTCAGCCCTAGACCCACAGTGTTCACAGATGTCAATATATTTCTGGCTGTAGTTCAAGATCCATGGTGTCAATCTTAAAATATTTCTTTCCTGTTCAGAATTCATTTTACCCTGGCCACCTTCTCACTGATGGCCATCATTTGTATTCCATTCCTTTCTCTGTCTAATCTTTCCTGATTTGTAATTCAGTCATTTACTCCTGGTTGCCATCTTTAACACCAAATTGTGGCTTCCCAATTTTAGTTCAATCCAATGACGTGTTTATTCCAAGTTAATCTGCTAGTATTGATTGTCCTCCTCACACACTTTATTGTCTATGGGATATTTCTGTATCATCTTCCTTGTATTACTCACTTCAGGAAGGATTATTTTCCAATACAATGACAAGGGAAAGGGAAACCAAAAGATGATCAGATATTGGGAACACAAAAGAATTCTAAATTTATCTAAAGTTCTGAGAGAAAGAATACCTACAGTAGTGGCTCGACATTCATTGACTTCAACAGTGCTAGGACTATGTTTTCCAAAGAAGTAGGCACACAGTATCAGGAAGTCAAAACACAGTCACAGCATATTATGATGGTGAAACAATGCAAATGATAACATTGTCCGCAGTCTTCCATCTGTGTCCTATACATCCTATAATAAGGATATAACATAACATTGTTTCTTTGTGATCCCCTAGTGTCTCTATATACTAAAGAGATAGGGTTAAATTTTATTCTTTAATTGGATCACATTAATTTTTAATTTGATGCTAAAAAGTTCAAAGAATGTGCAATGCATAACCATATTTAATAGGCACATAAATATCAATTAATGAAGGGGGAAATTTTACTTATCTCTGAAAGCATTGCTGATTTAACTGAGGGACTTGAACTTTAGCTATACTCAAAGATATGTACTTCATTGGTCTACTGTAAGACTGGACACTATGAGCTTTTTCACAAATTTCCCTAAATCAATAGTTTCTTGGAATATTGACAAATGAAATATTCACTACCTTCACTCCTTTCCTGGCACTCATAGGGCATATCTGAAATATTGGACAGCATTTGTACCATCAATACAATGTGACAGATCTCAAACATTAAGTATATAGAATGCAGAATTAAATTGAGAATTTTTGATCAGTCCTATTCTACAAAATCCAAGTTCATGCCTACTACCATACAGTAGGCACTGGTTGGGATTCAGGTCTCACAATCTCTCCTTGCTCTGTAGAATCTATGAGCTGGGTCTCACCATGAGATCAACAAGTGTCTCTTTAACAGGCTACATTTCCCATCCTTTTCACTGTTGGAACTCAATGAGATTATCCATGAAAAGAATGACACTGAACCTGGCACACAATAAGCTGTTGGTTCATTCATTTATTCATGCAACAAATATTTATTCCTACAAGTATTCCTAATGCAGAAACCTAACACTATGGTCTGTGCTGGAACTCAATCTAGAATATGTTATACATGTATCTTAAAAATTTGCATGCTACCGTGTGGATATACAGATCTATCTATTGAGAGAGAGACAGACAGAGAGACAGAGACAGAGGGAGAGAGGGAGAGAGAGAGAGAGAATGTATAGTCTTCTTAGTCAGGAGTAGAATATTTTGTAACTGCATAGCCTTGCCCTTGGATATCTTAGAAATTACTTAAAGAAAGGGAAAGAAGAACTATAAGGAGGAGGAGGAAGTGAGAAAAAGAAAGAGGAAGAGGACGAGGAGAAGAAAACACTAATCCAATGGTATTTTGAAATGATTCCTTTCTCTTTTTATTTTCTTTACAGTCTGTTTTTTTTAACTAATTGATATACATTCTAGTTTTCTTGTTTTGTTTTTATCTTCTCAAATTGTTCCAATTATCATGTATAAATTTAGAGAGTATGCAAAAATATATATATATACATACTGGAAAAACTGAAGAAACAAGATAACTTTGAAGTTACCAGTTATCACCAGAGCCCAGCTGGGCCTTTAGATACACTTGGCGTATGGCCTAGAAGAACCACCCTCTTTGGCAAACTGTAGTCTGCTGACCCTGGCAGCTGAAGTGAGGGTTGCTGCCTGAGGCAGAGGCATTATGAGGTAATAACAACGGGTAAAATTAAATGAGGGTGATGACAACCAAGAAATAGATGAGCCAGAAAACCATCCCAGGATACTTTCAATCTACTAAAAAAGGAGTAGGATGACCGGAAAGCATTAATAGTCAAAGGCAAGATGTCCTCTGTTCTCAAATCAACCACAGCGAGGAACCAGACAAATAGTTAATAAATCTTGTCCAAAGAAAATACATAAAGAATTCAAATCTTCCTTAACTGAAAACTCTTTCATCTGTTCTCCACTATTTGTTCATCAATTTATATCCTTACCTGGATTTTAAAAAAATTTAAGATATCTCTTTCATTTCTTCTGGAAAGTGGTATGCATTAATAATTTATGCCTTACCTCCTTTTTTTTTGAAAAGCAGTATAGCAATGTTTTTGATGGATTAATTGCCAAATGGTCCTGACACATCCACCTGTGTATACACAAGCTCACATTAGGCATGACAAATGCAGAATGATATGTAGAAACTAACTTTGGCAAAAATCCTGACATATGGCATGTGCCATTATAGGAAACTTGCCTAGCACAGCACGTACACTAGAGAGTTTGCCTTAAGAACAGTGCTATGGGTACATATATTTTGCTATTTCTTCTGAAAAGTGCTTTGAAAATAGTCATTTACATCACACAACAGAGACTTGTATCCAGAGAGGTATGTCAAAGTAAATTTGCCTTAGAAATATTTGCCAAAAGAATAAATCACTTTTCTTAGATCAGCCTACTATCTAAAAGTTTCCCCCTCACATTGCAGAAGGATAAATATTACAAGGTGAAAAGGAATATATACTTTCTATAATGCTTGTATACAGTCTTCCTAGAAAAGACAGCTGAGACATTTGAGGGATCTTTCTATAACCTTTTTTAATACAGGTTATATAAATGCATATATTTCAACTAAATTATGGCCAATGTTCAAACTAAGGATGAAATAATCAGTAAGATTTTTTTTCTGCCTCCAAGTCTCAAAATTAAGTTTTCCCTTGATTAGACTTCTTAGTTCAATACGTATTTATTGTTTTATTACTGAAAAATGATATATATAAGATCTTATGCTAAAAGGTAACATAGAAAATGCAAATAAAAAAATAAGCAGATGTCTTTCCTTGTAAACTAGTACTTAGTTGGAGTTGTAGACTTTTCAGATGATTTTTCAGATCTAACCAATATCAAAATAATAATTAAAAAAATACAAACACCCCAAATAAAAATCCGAGCAAGCCTAGTGCTTGTTTCCACAGCAAATATACTAAAATTGGAACCACACAGAGATTAGCATAGCCTATACCAAGGATGACACATAAATTTGTAAAGTGTTCTTTGTTTTTCAGTTATGCAAGATAAATATTACACCTCAATAAAGGTAGGAAAAATAGCTTACTGTGTGCCAGGTTCAGTGTCATTCTTTTAATGGATAATCTCATTGAGTTCCAACAGTGAAAAGGATGGGAAATGTAGCCTGTTAAAGAGACACTTGTTGATCTCATGGTGAGACCCAGCTCATAGATTCTACAGAGCAAGGAGAGACTGTGAGACCTGAATCCCAACCAATGCCTAAAGTATGGTAGTAGGCATGAGCCTACTATCTAGGACTTCTAAATTTTTAACTTATTTTGACTATCAGTATTGTCTGAAGTTTCTGTAATGGGCATTTATTTACTATCTGGAGGTTAAGAACAAACACAAAATTTCTTTTTCCTCCAAAAAATATGATTATCCCAGGGGCTTCCCTGGTGGCACAGTGGTTCAGAGTCCTCCTGCCGATGCAGGGGACACGGGTTCATGCCCTGGTCCGGGAGGATCCCACATGCCGTGGAGCGGCTGGGCCCGTGAGCCATGGCCACTGAGCCTGTGCATCCGGAGCCTGTGCTCCGCAACGGGAGAGGCCACAACAGTGAGAGGCCCGCGTACCGCAAAAAAAAAAAAAAAAAAAAAAAAAAAAAAGATTATCCCATATCAAGTGATTTTCTTCTTCTTTCTATTTTAATGTAAATTTTCAACTGTTTATAATAGATATATAGAATAAGAAAAAAGTAATAATTATTTTATTTCTAAAAAGACTTTCATGATGAAATTGTTTATTTTTTTAGCCTGAGTGCTGGGAGCATAAAAAGATGGAATTTAGGAGACCAGCACAGTACAAAGGCTTAAATACTCTATTAAAAATGATGAATCAGCAAAGGCAGAAGTATTATCTTACCAGTGTAGAAGGATGTTCTGGGCCCAGCTGGGTAAGCTATAGTTCAGGCTTAGGCAAATTCACCACTTCTACTAAAGTGAGCTGCTAGACCAAGTCCTATCCTCCATCTGGCCAGAAAGATAGACAACTAGAAAGCATTTGAAATGGAGATAGCAAGCCCAATTTATTCGTAGTATCAAGTACTGTTCCATGAACTGTCTGATCACTTATATAATGTTAATTTGAGTTAGAAATTAAGGTAAAAGGCCCAGAAATAACTTAAGGAAATTTGCAGGCCCTACACCACCAGAATGTGCAAATCACTTCATCTCCTGGACCAAATTGTTTATTCATTAGTAAAATCAATATTTCTATGGTCTTTCTCAATTCTAGTAGTCTATGATGTGTATTGTTTCATAATAAATGAATTTACTCATATGAGGAAATTCCTGTCCTCTAATTTCATTCTGGGAAATATTTGACCAAAGTGAAATTGATCTCGGAGAGGCAGCAGTGAGCAGTGGCATGAAGCAAGATCTTAGTTCCCTGTCCAGGAATTGAACCTGGGTGGCCTGGATGAAAACCAGGAATCCTAACCACTAGACCAGCAGAGGCAGAGGCTAGAAGCAAATTTTCCCTGGCTCTTGCCCCCCATGAAAAATGTATTTCTCGAGGATGCAAAAACTGTAAAAAATAGGTACAAAGTTTATTATTAGAGACACAGTACAACAACAAGTGCGAGAGCACACAGAGAAACAGTTCGTTTAGCTAAGACAGAAACAAGGCAGAGATGCACACCCAGAGAGACAGAGTGTGGGCATCCTCCCTGATGAGGAGGAACACAGTAAAGAGGCAGTTAAGTCATTTTTTTTTTAAATTATTTATTTATTTTTGGCTGTGTTGGCTGTTCGTTGCTGCGCGCAGGTTTTCTCTAGTTGTGGCAAGCAGGGGCTATTCTTCGTTGCGGTGCGTGGGCGTCTCATTGCGGTGGCTTCTCTTGTTGCGGAGCATGGGCTCTAGGTGCGCAGGCTTCAGTAGTTGTGGCTCGCAGGCTCAGTAGTTGTGGTTCGCGGTCTCTAGGGCACAGGCTCAGTAGCTGTGGCGCACAGGCTTAGTTGCTCTGCGGCATGTGGGATCTTCCCGGACCAGGGCTCGAACCCATGTTTCCTGCATTGGCAGGTGGATTCTTAACCACTGTGCCACCAGGGAAGTCCAGTTAAGTCATTTATACAGGGAAGTTCTTTCAGGTCTTTGTTTACCTTTGGCCAATTATCTGGTTTCTTTTTCCACACCTGACCTGCCCTAGGACCCTTCCCAACATGGGTGTGCCACTTTTTCCAAGATGGATTCCAGCCCAGAGACCTATGGGGGGGCCCTTGGCATCACATATTATGGGATGGTGCCCCTTCCTTTTTGACCCCCAAGGAGCCTTTCTGTGCATGTGCAGTGTCTCCCTTGCCCCAAGGATGGGAAATATATGACCTCTTGATCCTTTACTCAAACAAGGTTTAGTCCCTATCTGTTCCTGCCATGACTGTTATCTTAAAGTGTCCTCAGAAGACAAACCTGGCTATTTACCCTGTTTCTGTTGTTACTTCTATTTCGAAGTGTAAACAGGAGTCTGGTTGTAAATATCTAACCTGGAGCCCAAGTATCTCCTGTCTCAAGAAATGCAAACAGGAGGCTAGTTGTAAGTGTCCAGCCTGAAGCCCATCTTTTTCTTGCCCCAAAAAATGTAAACAGGAGGCAGTTTTAAATTCCTAGCCAGAGCCTATGTATCTCCTGCTTCAAAGTTAATAGAGAAAAAAAAATGTTGATGACTAGTTATCACATAGAAATAATAAAGCAGCTATCAGAATGTAATTTTAGTTGTGGTTCTTAAAGGAAAAAATCTTTAATGTCCACCCAAAATACTGCACAATGTTCTTTATGAGGGAAAACTCCAAAGTAGGCATCATTCAGCTAAGGCAACAACCCTTAGAAATTCCTTTATTTTTGTTCTGAAGTGCCAAGCCAATAACATCATGTTGATGAAATCTTCAAACTTTGTCCCTCGGTGCCATCATGACAACATGCAAACATTTTAACAGTGTGTACATTAATAACTGTTGTCACTTGCATAATTTCTCTAGGAGTTTGCCTACTAATCTTACCACTCACTTAAGCGGTTGTGAAACTGTTGATGTATGTAGTTATTTTTTAAAAGCCCCAAAAGAGTAATTATTCTATAAGGGTAGGTGGATACATATAATTCAGAATTTTGACTCAGAGATCCCTACCTAGAAACTCCCTGACAATGAAACTTTGTCAGAGAGACAAATGCTCTTATATATACAGAAGAGACCACAGTGCCTGGAGAAGAGAGGGTGTAGTCACCCCAAAAATAAACGGTGGTGCTTTGGTTGCAAAGCCCAGGAACAAATGCCAAAAGCTGGTGTTTTTCTGCAGCTTTCTTCCCTTTACTTGTAGCCTTCCAAATGCTGTGCACACTCATTCACAGTAAAGTCTGAAATTATGAAAATCCCTGGGAATGAAGTTGAGAATTTAACAGTTTCTCATTTTCAAAGAGCAAAGAATCTTTCTTATAGAGAAAAGGCAGTCATTTTTCAGTGGATTAATAAATCCTTTCATTCTTATCTGGAAAAAGGCCTCTTAGAAGTTGTTTGATCTTTCATATTCTTTTAGCTCAACTGGTCAACTGAACACTGATGTGTGATTTAGACATCTTTTTTCCTGCCATTGGAGCTAATGCTGTTGACTCATTTTGTTGCCAAAAGTAAGTTCATATGCCTGATGCACATTGAGGCCAAATAAACCCAAACGTCAGAATATGGAGCAGAGAAAGAACCATGCAAAGGGAACAGGTGGCTGGTGCTCAAAAGACCTGAACTCTCCTATGGGTTTCAGGGAAGAGTTTTTGTAGGCAGAATCTGGGGGGAGGGCTGCAGGGTGTGTGACTTTCTTCTGGTTGGTTGGTGGTGAGGTAACAAGGCAGTGTCCCCACAACCTCAATCAGGAGCCTTCTGCGTCCAATTGGTCTAGAGTCTCAGCATGTACTTACCATTCTCCACCTGGATGGGGGGTCTTAGTTCTAGAAGAACTCAAATGTGTATTGTTATGTGCATTCCTTGAGCGGGGAACTAGGATTCTGCTTTCTTGCTGCACTATTGTTTCTTGACTGCTTTTCCTTTGTTTCTGCATTCTTTCATTTCCCTAATCACAAACTGTTTGAATCTGCACTTCGGAGCTCAGGGAAGTTCTAGGAGGCTGAAGCCTTTTTCCTGCAAACAAGAAATGAGGGGTAGGGAAGGTGGGGACACAACAAGGCTTTTGTACGTGGGAGGGTTCCACAGGGTCCTGCTCGGTTTCAGTTTGAGAAAACCACCATGAAACCCTCAGGTGAGGAACCACTGGTTGTTATTACTAAGTTGAGCAAGTTTTAAAACTAGTAACATGGAGAGAAAATGTCTAAAGTGTGAGTCAATCCTCTTCTTTTTTCTGAATAAAGACTTAAACTGTATAATAATTATAAGTGTGATCTAAAAAGGGGGGATTATAAACCGAGTTGTAAGCATTAAGCTGGATATAATACAGCTGCTTCAAGTCAGATCTAGCTATTCATTTAAGACCCCAACAAGCATAAATATACTCACCTGGGAGGGAGTCATGCTCTGAATGATGAGTTCATGCTAAAGGATTCATCCAGATTATATGCTCTAAAAACTGACATGTCTGTAAAGTTTCTCAAATATGATATGATACACATATCTCCTCCTTGGTCTTCAAAGTCCAGCTCTTTTGAGATTCTTCTCCAGCCTGAGACTAAATTAGCCTTTTCCTTCTCCTTGCCCCCATAGTACATCATAGATTTGAAACCTAGCAGGACCCTGTGGAGTCATCCTGGGTACAAAAGCCTTTCCTTTTCTAGTTTGTAGGAAAAAGACTTCAGTCTCCTAGACCTTCCCTGAATTCCAAAGGGCAGATTCAAACAGCTGCAAGTCAGGGAAGTAAGGGAATGGAGAAACAAAGGAAAAGGAGTCAAGAAACAATAGTGCAGCAAGAAAGCAGAATCCTAGTTCCTCCTCAAGGAATATACATAACAATATACCTTTGAGTTCTTCTACTGGAACTAAGGCCCCCACCAAGCTGGAGGATGGTAACTGCATGCTAAGACCCCAGACTGGTTGGAACCAGAAGGCTCAAGATTGAGATTCCTAGAACACTGCCCTTTTACCTCACCACCAACCAACCAGAAGAAAGTCACATACTCTGCAGCCCTCCCCCCAGATTTTGCCTATAAAATCTCTTCCCCGAAAATCATTAGGGAGTTTGGGTTTTTTGAGCATGAGCCACCTGTTCTCTTTTCTTGGCCCTGCAATAAAACTTTCTCTGCTTCAAACTCCAATGTTTCCATTTGTTTGGCCTCCCTGTGCATTGGGCACACAAACTTAGGTTCGGTAACAAATTCTGTTGCCAAAATCTTGGCTTTCTGTGCACCGATGCCGAACAGAAATATGAGACACAGTTATGGAGGAGAAAGAAAGAGTGGCATTATTTCTTTACCAGAAAATGAGGGAACACAACCAGCAACTCAAGAACTGTGCCCACTTCCCTGAGGAATAGGGAGAGATTATAGAGTCAGGACTTGTGGTCGGAGGTATGTGATAAGGATCAAGGGAGTAACAGTCTTGTGTTCTTCTTTCTTCTACAAAGTTTCAAAAGGGTGGGGTTGCTGGCAAGATTAGGGGGTGTGCAGGGTCTCAAGTGGTCGGGTCTTCTAATCTTTTAATTTTTTTTGGCGGTACACGGACCTCTCACTGCTGTGGCCTCTCCCGTTGCGGAGCACACTCTCCGGACGCGCAGGCTCAGCGGCCATGGCTCAGGGGCCCAGCCGCTCCGCGGCATGTGGTATCTTCCCGGGCCGAACCCATGTCCCCTGCATCGACAGGCGGACTCTCAACCACTACGCCACCAGGGAAGGCTGGGTCTTCTAATCTTGATGAGCTTCTCTGGTTCCTTTAATCTTGCCTCAGGTGGTTTCATGCCTGCTGCTCCCTTGATTAGCAACTGTTCGAATCTGCCCTTTGGAACTCAGGAAAAGTCATGGAGGCTGGAGTCTTGCCTATGAGAAATGGGGGACAAAAAGGCCTCTGTGCCCAGGAGCTGCACAGGGCCCTGCTCGGCATCAATTCTTCTGTTATAATCATAGTTAATACATATAGTGTTTACTATGTGCTAGACATTTTTCTAGGTTCTTTAGATAAAAGAACCTATTAAATCACTTAAACTTCAAAGTAACTCTACGAGGAAGGTTCTATTATTTTCCCCATTGAGCAAATAAATGTTAAGGAATTCTTCAAAGGTCATGCACCCAGTAAATGAAATAACTGATTTGGAACCCAGGCAATTTGGATTAAAAGTCTATGCTCGTGGGGCTTTCCTGGTGGCGTAGTGGTTGAGAATCTGCCTGCCAATTCAGGGGACACGGGTTCGAGCCCTGGTCTGGGAAGATCCCACAAGCCGAGGAGCAACTAGGTCCGTGAGCCACAATTACTGAGCCTGCGCGTCTGGAGCCTGTGCTCCGCAACAAGAGAGGCCGCGACAGTGAGGCCCGTGCACCACGATGAAGTGTGGCCCCCGCTTGCCACAACTAGAGAAAGCCCTTGTACAGAAACGAAGACCCAACACAGCCATAAAAAAAAAAAAAAAAAAAAGTCTATGCTCTTAACCACTATGCTAACTATTTCACTGGATTATAAGTCTCTTTACATTGTAGGTAATTGTGATATTATGATTTATAATAAGAAATATATAGTTGGTCTTCATCCCCATTTCTTGTACAAAGCTCTTAAAACCCTAGGAATTTCCTAAGTGACTAGAGCCATAAAAGTGTCTTTTGTTATGTTAATGAGTGACTTTTGGGAAGCCCCTAGATCACCTAAGGGTGGGGTCTGGTTGCCAGGGGAACCAACCACATGATTAGAAGTTTGGATCCTTTAATCCCACCTCCTGACTTCCAAGAAGAGGAGAGGGGCTAGAGATAGAGTTCAATCATCCTAGGCCAGTGATTTAATCATTCAAGCCTGTTGTAATGAAAAGGAAAGGGCTCTGAGTGCTTCCATGTTGCTGAACCAAAACACTTCCACATCGTCTGTTCCAGGTCCCAAACTCCATGAGGACAGAAGCTACTTTGTTTAGGACCTTGCCCTATGTATCTCTTCTTCTGACTGTTACTGCATATTTTAAAAAATATCCTTTGTAACAAACTGGCAATCTAGTGAGTATACTCATTTCCTGAGTTCTGTGAGCTGCTCTAGCAAATCAGTCAAACCCAAGGGGGGTGGGCATGGAAATCTCTGATTTATAGCCAGTAGGTCAGAAGAACAGGGGACAACCTGGACTTGTAATTGGCATATGAAGTGGAAGGCAGTCTTGTTGGACTGAACTGTCAATCTGATGCTATCTCTGTATAGATAGTTCAGAACTGAATTGAATCATGGGACACCCAGCTGGTGACAGAAAATTGCTGGATGGTGTGGGGAAACAACCCACACAATGGAACTGGGTAAAGAATAATAGTCCTCCTTAAGAACTGACTTTCATTCCTTGAGGGTAGGTATTATAACTTTCTCATCCTTATATCCTCACTGCTGAGCTTAATAGATTTTGTTGAAATGAATTGCAAACTCCTTACAGACTAAAATCTTTATTCTTTTTACACTCAGAGTATTCAGTGTACTTTGAATGCTCTGCACACTAGGAATGAGAAATAAACATAGATAAAGAGATGAATTTATCTCCTTATGAATAGGGTAAATTTAAAAGAGAAGGGTAGCAAGTGCTGTAAAATTTAAAATATAAATGGAATTTATTTCAGAATCTGTTAAGGATTAAAAAGTCAGCAAATCTGACTCCTTTTCAAAAATTCGATTCTTCTTTCTCCTTAACAAACTCTCCAATAATTCACTTCTCTTAAAACCATACTTCCATCATCTTATGCACTTATAAAGTTTTTCCTTGGAGTTCTTAACCATTCACGTCTTAGATGAGCAATTCTGAGCCTTTTATCCTCCTGGGCACTGAAGCTGTTCCTTGGGTAAGGCAAACACATAATTCCCATCCATAGGGCTCACTAAAAGTACCTTAACCTCCCCAAAATTTTTTTAAGTCACTTACGCAACTCCCCATCTCCTCCTTTGATCCCATCCCCAGTCCTGGGAATCACTATCTAAGAACACTTCTTATCTTCCCCTTGCTTGTTACTGGCTTTTATTCTGTTTTGAAGAGCTAATAACCTTTTTCCATTTTTCTATTCTGTTAATTGAGAAAAAATATACAACCTTAAATTTGAGAGTTATATTTTATTTGGGGAGATTACTGAGGACTATAGCATGAGAAGGCAGCCACTCAGATAGCTCTGAGGAAACTGCTCCAAAGAGGTAAGAGAAGAGCCAGGATATATAGGAGTTTTTGCTGGGAAAAAAAAATGTAGTCGAACATCAAAAGATTACTGCTAATTACCAAAAAAACCACCTCAAGTTAATGATTTTAGTGCTTTTCCATATATGCGAAGATGAAAGAGTCTGGGCTTATTGAAATTATTCCTTTGATATGCATCTTAACTATGTAGGGCCAGTATCCTGTTTTTCTCCATCCTGAATTCCCCTCAGTGTGCATAGTCGGGGACAACTGCAGTGGCTTATGGCTTGATGGAGGGCAACATTCACTCGTTACCGGAATGGCAGGCAACATTCTTCGTCCACGTATCTACTTCTTCACTAACGATCCTATCTATGCTTAGAATATACTCTGCTATATTCCAAAGAATCCAAGAATTCCCTGTAATAAGATCCCCTTTCTTTTCTAACATTCCAACAGATAAAATTCAGATTTCTGCTTACATAATTTCTTCTGTATTGTATCTTTGAATGTGACAGTTACTGTATTTGCCATATCAAAATCTTAATGATTTGACAAAGCCACAATCCAAAGTTGGTCTGGCAGCTCTCTTCAGCAGCTATCTTCCAAATGTTAATTCAGGGAAGCTCCACTCTCTCAGAATTCTTCACTTACAGTCTTGGGGCAATGAAGAGAGTGCATAGAAAATTATGAAGGACATTTAAGGAGCCAGGTCTGGAAGTGGCACAAATGGCTTCTGTCCACAGCCTCTTTACCAGTCTGTCAACCTAAATAAAACTAGGAAACAATAATCAAGCAAAAAGTGTTTATTTAGGATCAAAGGATTACAATTCCCGGCACACAGGTACACAGACTCAATTCAATCAGTGTCCGCCAGGGAGTAAAATCAGGAGCTTTTAAAGGCAAAGAAGGGAGGTTTGCATTACAAACAATTTTAATTGGAGTTACAGACAGAAGCTAGTCTTGGCTAAACATGACTGAGTTCTCAGGCTATCCCTAGGGAGAAGGGAAAGTCTGTTACTGTGACAAGTTGCAAGTATTCTTGCTGAGTCCTTGGAATATTTGTGGTTTGGCCTAGTTCAAAAGTTCATGGCTAGGGCTTCCCTGGTGGCGCAGTGGTTGAGAGTCCGCCTGCCGATGCAGGGGACACGGGTTCGTGCCCCGGTCCGGGAAGATCCCACATGCCGTGGAGCGGCTGGGCCCGTGAGCCATGGCCGCTGAGCCTGCGCGTCCGGAGCCTGTGCTCCGCAATGCGAGAGGCCACAACAGTGAGAGGCCCGCGTACCAAAAAAAAAAAAAAAAAAAAAAAGTTCATGGCTCCACCCACTAAGGACCTGTGTAAGGTCCATCTCCTTAATGGCCTACCAGCTCCATTTTAAAACCCCTTGATGTAAGTGAATCTATTTTGTTTCACATTTCACAAGTCCTATGGCTTCAATCTAGCTGATCTAACTGCAGGAGGCACTTTGAACTATAGCATTCCCATATTCCCAAGAGGAGGAAATAAGATTAGAGAGCATCTAGTCAGTCTCTGCCACAGTCCTCCTTTCTGGCCACTCATTATTCCTTTTATTCATCCTCCCACACAGGAAACACCTTCACCCCCATCACTAACCCAAAACCTTTCATCACTAACTGTATCAACTCAAAATCCAGGCTCTCCAGTTGACATGTAGTCCTTCTCATCTAATTAAGATGTGAGGCCCTAGGCTCTGGAGACCAATGAACCAAAGAGACAAGTAAGTGATCTTCACCCAAACACATATCTAATTACAATGGTGGAGTAGCGATGAGATAACCACAATAAATACTCCATTTCAAAGGAGAATTTTAAAAAAAGCAGTCACTGGTTTGAACCAATTTTGAAATCCCATTGGGCAGACATGGCCCTTGAGGCAGGGACAATTCTTGATTAGGCTCCGATTATGTTTTCCGGGGAGAACTCCATTATCCAATGTTCTCAACCTCTGGAAGGCTCCTCCTTGTCTGTTATCCTCCTCGACTGCAAATGGACAGATCAGGGCCTGCAGGTGAGAGGGGCAGAAAGGGGTCAGAGGGCTCTGGGGCCTCAGCAAGCAGGGGCAGTGGGGAGCTCCTGGACCCTGATGGGATTGGGGCCCCTAATGTCGAAACCAAGGAGGGTCAGAGGGCCCCAGGGTGGGAGTGCTGATAATCATAGCCCATTTCATGCATGGGGGAATCTGGAGACCCAGAAATGCCAGAATGCCCCAGGAGCCTGTAGTCCCCCTGGGGCGGTGGTGGATGGTGGCAGAGGCTCACTCATTCAGGGCCTCTTCCAGGTCCTAGAGGCACGACCTAAGCCTCCTCTAGATCCTCCTGCACCCGCAGCTCATACTGTCTTTGCAGCTCCTCTGGCAGGGACTATAGCTCTGTGGATGCAGCACCACCTGCGGGCAGGGCACCGAGCTGAGAGGCAGGCAGGTGCTGGGTCTCCCAGCCCTTTGCTCTTCAAGCAGCCCTGGCTCCAGCTCCACTCCCCCCCACCCCCCCACCCCCACTCACTTGGACAGCCACTCACTTTTGGCAACCAGACACCATATGCCATACCGGTTCTACTTTCATTGGTGCCCTGCCACAGGTTGTTGCTTACATACTGCTACCACTATCAGAGTAGATTCTCCACTAGCTCCCGATGCAAAGTCAAGTGGGTTCAGCAGATTGGTTGAGCCCTGGTCATGTTCCTGCGCCCTAGCTGAAAAGGAAGTTGGGATACAGAGTATATGGCCTCTGGGGCTTCTGTCAAAGATGCCTATAGTGGAGAATTCCCCAAATATACAAAGAGAGTTTGTACTCTGGGCAAAAAGAACAACAAAAGACAAACATTTACTTCAGACGCTTACTGAGCTATGCCTGGTAATTTCCGGGTTCCAGGGAAAGAAGTCAATGAAATAGTTCTTGCCTCTAAAAAGCTATAAAAGAAAGTATTTTACCTGACTCTATTCAAAGATATAGGAGCCTAGATATCTGACCTCATATGCACAGTATCATTTTTAACCAATAGCTTTTGATGAATATCAGCAGATAGCAACTCCAAAGTTACAAAAATACAGTACATGTGGATGAGTTTCTATGATTTCTCTTTAACTACTGAAGCTCTGGTTCCTGATCTAGCAGAAGGATCACCTGTTTTCATATAGAGTCATGTCAAACAATTTTAGAAAAAAGGGTAAATGAAATAAAGACTAATGTTATTCATTTTCCATTAATAAATAGAGACTGGAATTTCAGATGTTTCATAAAAGAATATATTACCTTTTCTACATTATGATATAAAAGAACCGTGGATCTCTGAAGAATATATCTTCCTACAGAGAATAACAAAGGAAATGTCCCTCTCCAGGGTTAAATTACTAATTAATGTTCAATGAGCTGAATGATTGATCTTCTGAAAGAAAGTGCTATAGGTCATTCTCAGTTACCCTGCTTATTGTGGCAATGAACCAGGAAGTTTGTGACTTCGCCTGTTTTGTAGGGATGGATCAAAATCAGAAGCGGAGGAACCAGGTCTCACAGATCCTACTTCTTTGGGGAGCAAATCATGAGGAATGGTAACAATAATCAACAACCAGAAGACAAATGCTAAGAAAAATAAGCGGGACCTTATAGTTCCAACACAGTCAGATCCCAAAGGATTAGCATGTTCATCTGTCTTTAGATTTCAAAATAGTCATTTTTCCAACTACAAAATCATTTTGAAATGCAATATGTATAAACATTCACATGAAATAACTAGGAAAAAAAGCATAATTATGATGAAAATAAAGAGGAAAGCTACATCACCACCCATTTACAGAGTGAATATAAATCAATTTACCACAATTATCAGTTTCCTTAGGTAATCTTTCTGAACCTATGCTTTCTCAATTCACCTAGTCAAAAAAATAAGTAACCTAACCTTCACTAGTTAGATGAAAGAAACAGATGACAGCTGAATTGTAATCATCAACTCTGAGTGACATAATAAGCTTTTTCTTTCTCAAATGGTAATGTCTATCATTTCTCACCACAAAAAACAAACAAACATACTCTTCTTTTTAAACTTTTTGAAGCATTTTAATCAGCAAGCAAGGACATTCTTCAGATTCCCTGAGATGTAAAGTTGGCATTTTTCCACATGACAAACCTTCCCTACACCATCAACTAAGGAGCAGTCAGTGATGTTAAAACACACTGAATATAATTAAATGTTCTACATGGAAGCATAATATCCTCTTAATATTCACATTCAACAGTTAAGAAACTATTATTTCATCTATTTCCTCGAACAGACTGTGCTGTATACTCCACTGCCTTCTTTTCCGTTTGTGATTTTTCAAAGGAAGCGAGACAATAAATAGAATATAGAGCAGAGAGTAAGTGCAAGACAAATAATTTTTAGAGGCACTGAGTTCCAAAGATATTCCTCATTCAAGGTCATGAATGATAACTAAAGAAAGATAAAATGGTAGTTTCAATTGAAGTAATTTCTAATGATAATGTATTAAAATCTGAGAATGCAATTTAAGCCTCACATTATACCAGTTAATGAGATAATTGCAAAAAAATTCCCACTATGAAAAAAATCACCATATTTGTCACATGGAAAGGTGAAGTTTTTGATGATCATGGTACATCATCTTCTTTTTAAATATATTTTCTACATTTATGTTTGCTAGTATACATAGATGTGTCAATTAGAGCTTTATAGCTTATCTCATTATTATCATTTGCCAAAACAGAATTAAAGTATAACTGCTATGATATTTATTATCTTTCCCTTACCCCAGACAGAATATAAGAGAAGGGAATCATTAGAAGCCTGAGAATTCAACATGCTCACGCTCAGATAGCACTGACTTTCATATGCTCTCAAATTACCCCAGACCCCATACTCCAGGTTCTACTATGTATTATTACTTTTAGATGATCGAGTGCACAAAGTTGAATTAATCACTCTCTCCCATTTCACTGTACATTATCAGCATCTGTCCAATTTCTCTTATTTTTCCTCCTTTCATTTCACTATTTTTTCCATGCATCCACCATCCTCATCTCTCTTCCACCCTTGTGTAAAAATACATATATTAAAATATATGCTCTTCCATGTTTATTTAGATACACGTGTATCCTTAGAAATAAGTGTAAGGTTGTTTTCTGAGTATGTGTGTTTAATCACCTTGAAAGATATTCTTTTATAAATCTCATATTGTTTCTTTTTTTTGTACTTGCCAAAATATTTTAAGATCCACCTAGCTATATATTAATCTAGAACATTAATTCTGATTACTGCATATAACTTTATTATGTGTCTATCTCTCACTGTACTTCTCATTTCTCTCCTGATGGGCATCTAGGCTTCTTCCATTCTTATTACCACACCCAGTGCTGTAAAAAATATTTTTAGGGACATGTGCAGAAGACCTAGGATATAATTGCTACATCCTATAGAGAGTATAAGTAGAGTTAATGTACCAAGTTGCTCTCTGGAATGGTTGCACTTACTTTCTTTTAAGCTTTATGGGAGACTTCTTTTTTTAAAAAAATTTATTTAATTAATTAATTTATTTATTTTGTGGCTGAATTGCATCTTCATTGCTGTACGTGGGCTTTCTCTAGTTGCGGCAATCGGGGCTACTCTTCCTTGCAGTGCGCGGGCTTCTTGTTGCGGTGGCTTCTCTTGTGGAGCACAGGCTCTAGGCGCGAGGGCTTCAGTAGTTGTAGCACGTGGGCTCAGTAGTTGTGGTTCATGGGCTCTAGAGTGCAGGCTCAGTAGTTGTGGTGCACGGGCTTAGTTGCTCCGCAGCGTGTGGGATCTTCCCAGACCAGGGCTCAAATGCATGTCCCCTGCATTGGCAGGCAGATTCTTAACCACTGCGCCATCAGGGAAGTCCCTGGGAGATTTCTTATTTCCCAACATTCTCATCTCTACTTGATATAAGACTTTCTAATTGATGCTTTAATTTGCATTTCTCTGATTACTAGTAATGGTAAATAACTCTTCATTTGCTTATCAGCCATTTGGGTTTCCATGTTTAGTTGTGTATTTTCTGTTTCAATAGCAGAATGTAAACTTCATGGGTGCTGTTATTTATTGCATCTTCTTCCCTTTTTCCTCATTAGTTTTATCAGAAACTGGACTAATCAATCTTTTACAAGAAAAACCAGCTTTAGATTTTTACAGCAATACCTAGCACACATGAATTATGAATACATTAATAAGTGACAAAGGAATGTCTTTTGCTATGTAACAAACCACTGAACAATTCAATGAATAAACAACGTTTATTTCTCACTCGTGTGTGCCGACTGGTCTGAAGGAAGTTGTGACTCTGATCAGATCTTCTGGACTTGGCACTAGTCTGCAGTTTGGTTTAGGTATGCAATGAGAGGAAACTATCCTAAAGGTTTTTTTAAAAGCTTTGCTTAATAGGTTTCATGTCTTAAGTCACCTTTCTTTAAAATATAGGAAAGAAAATGGTACATGATATTTATAACCTAGAAAAACTTAATGAAAACCCAAGCAAGCTGTCTTGCCAGGAAAATATCTTGAGTAAGATTATTTGATTATTCTCTCTTCTTTATTATAACTTAATATCCCCTATTTATTTTTTCTGACTTGCCATGTAAAGAAGATAATGCACTCCAATATGCCAAATCGTTTTACTTCAGGGACTGTCTTCATCTCTCAGGAATATAACATCTACCCAAGGTTTGTTTTAAAAAACAAGTAAAATGTGTTTTAGAAAACTGCATGAGATCATCAAACATGAAGGCACATTGCTATTCTGCCAATATACGTGACCATACCAATTGTTAAATTTTTGAACAATTCTATATCTGTTCGTAAATAGAAGCTATCCTGAGCCCCATCCTTGTGCCTCCCACTGCCCCAGCCTGTCCCAAAGGTACCCCTAATCCCCAGGTGAAGGACCAAGCAGGAGCCTCCTGGAATCTACTCTAGCCATTTGACTGATGTCTGCTCTAATGGGTCAGTGCCCCATGCTGTACTACATGTTATATATTTTAAATATCACCTCTGATTATAGTAAATAGTACATATTCACATGTACAGCTTGTAAATAAACTCATGGGAGGTTTTGTTGGCCTTTGTTCCTCCAGCAAATATACACACATACCAATGACGTATGTCACACATATGTATACTCTATGAAATCTCTGGGGTAAAGGAAGCAGTCCAATCTTTTCTCTCCCTGAAGCTATTTGAATTAAAGATGCTCCAGCAGCTTCTGATCCAAGCATAAGTTCTTCTCCCACACTTTCCACATCTCCTAGTTACGTCTTGGATTCATTCCTTTTCTTGCTCAGACACTTCATCCCACAATGTTTTCAAATAGGATCTTTCTGTGTCAGCCTTCTCAGGCCTTGTGCACCTTACAATAACTTATTTGGGCCTTACATATAATTAATTAGATTTTTAAATGCTAGCTTGAAATTTCTCCTATTTCAACACTTTCTCTGCACTCTTTCCATCTAGATACTAATATCATTCTTTAATCTTGCAAAATTCTGTCACTATGTCTTAACTTTTCTCTCAGTTTTTTTTAGTACCACTTTGTCCCTTCCTAATTCCTTCAGAAATGTTCATTAACCTGATCTTTCCGTTTACTAATTTGTTTTTCAAGTATATTCATTCTGATAAACAGTATCCTCAAAACAGTAGTAAGGTGTTTCTGATACAATTCTTACTATGCTATTTCATCTGGTAGAGTTTTCATATTCAATATCTCCAATTGGTCCTTCATTTCATGTCTCCAGTTTCCTCCTTTAGCTTTCTAAGGTTATTTATTATGCTTTTAAAACTTCTTGTTTGGGGCTTCCCTGGTGGCGCAGTGGTTGAGAGTCCGCCTGCCGATGCAGGGGACATGGGTTCGTGCCCCGGCCCGGGCAGATCCCACATGCCGTGGAGCGGCTAGGCCCGTGAGCCACGGCCACTGAGCCTGTGCGTCTGGAGCTTGTGCTCCACAACGGGAGAGGCCACAACAGTGAGAGGCCCGCGTACCACAAAAAAAAAAAAAGAAAAAAAGAAAATTTCTTGTTTTGTCTGGTCCATTACTTGGCTTCCTCCAAAGATTTCTCAATTTGTTTACTTTCTTTCCATACTATTTGCATTACTCCTACTTTGTTATTTTTTCTTGTGTCCCTTAGGATCTGGAGTAATACCCAAATTATTTAATAACCAGATGGCATGAACTAATCCTAATAGAATGTTGAACACATTGGAGCAAGTAGATGCCCACTGCAACCACCCCATATGGGCTCAATATTGAATGTCAGCTTAATGTGACTATCAGCTACCTTTGCTAATTATATGTACTATCATATTCTGATTAACACCTCCAGATTACAAAGTTCTTGCACCAAAAATATCCTGCCAGTGACCCAATTCTGATTCTGATTTGCTCTAAATTGCCTGGCAACATATTTTCTAAATCTTCTCCTTGCAACAATTAAAATATAATTTGGCATTTTTTAAAGAACAATAAGATTTTTAAGATCATAAAATGTTTAAAGTGTTAAGAAGAAATGCTTTCAAGAAAAGGCCTGTGGTTGTTATCATTCAGCAAGGGTTTTCATTTCCAAATTAGATGATTTGACACAATACCAAATTACAATCATGGATTATTTTACATAAAGTATTTTAAAACTTTTTTATTTTTGGCTGCGCTGGGTCTTCATTGCTGCTCACGGGCTTTCTTTAATTGTAGCGAACAGGGCTACTTTTCATGGTGGCGTGCAGGCTTCTCATTGTGGTGGCTTCTCTTGTGGCGGAGCACGGGCTCTAGGTGCGTGGGCTTCAGTAGTTGTGGCATGCGGGCTCAGTAGTTGTGGCTTGAGGGCTCTAGAGCGCAGGCTCAGTAGTTGTGGTGTACGGGCTTAGTTGCTCCGCAGCATGTGGGATCTTCCCAGACCAGGGCTTGAACCCATTTCCCCTGCATTGGCAGGCAGATTCTTAACCACTGTACCACTAGGGAAGCCCTTACATAGAGTTTTTATTTATATCAAAATTTAACAGAACAGGGGTGAGGTTTATTCCATGCTATAATACTTACTGTTCTATTTTTAAATATTTGGCTCTAGTACTCGAGTGTCAGAATTTTTCTTGCTTTCAGGTAACCTATCTTGCCACTAGATGGAGAGTAATGACAGTTTATGGTCTTGTGGTAAACTCAGCTTCTAAAGATAGCTGTTTAAGTATAATACATATGTATGGGGTCTTAATCTGGTGAAAAATCAATATTCTAGTTTCAAAGGTGAATTTAGAGCAAGTTCTTTCTCCTCTAAATCACTAAATATGAATAAAACAAGCCTTTATTCATTAAGGCCTTCCCTAAATCTCCCTATGCTTATTTTGGGAAGAAAAGAGAGGATCTTTAACCTCAAGAATAGTAAAAAATCAATCAATCAATCAATCAATCTCTTACCATTTCAGTGTAGATGCTTCACATGATACCTACTAGAAGAAAGTGATGTGGGAAATGTTATCCTGACAGCCCAGGGGTTCCCTGGGAATTCATGGAGCCGCATTAAATCAGGGAGACCTAGTGATTCTGTCAGTGGATTCAAGCAGATGTAATGACAACTCTATGTTTGGACCTTTCAACCTCCCTGAGCTATAGAGTTCTTCCTCACAGAGCAGCTTTCCTTCCATGGCTCTTACTGTGAGTGGCAAGAAATTCAGAGCCTAGACCCGTGCACATGTAACCCACAAATCTCATAAAATTATACCCATAGATATTCAGATGCTTAGGATTCAAGTGTAGTATTTGCACCTAAATTAAAGTGATGGCATCATAATCAAGTTACATAATCTTACTTCTAAGTTATGGTCTACAGGCTTTAATTAAGTTTAATTCATTTTTTAATTAATTTAATTTTGGAGACAGTAAAAGAAGAAAGTTTCCTTGGTGTTTAGTTGAAAGACCTAAAGAGGATGGTTTACCTACCAACACAGGGCTGTAGTAAGGGGTCACTAGATCTTAAAGTTATTTATTTAACTAATAGTAATTATATATGGATGATTACCATCATTTGAGATAATGTATGAATGCATTGCTGAGAAATACTGGTGAAATGGGTAGTCTAAGGACTTGATGGTACTTCACCTACAGTGAGAATTAAACTGTTCAAATTTACTAGCAAAAGAAATTAGAAGTTTTTAAATGACGTGTCATTTTCCTTTTTAAAAATATGAGCAAATGCATTAATCATGATTGACAATATGGAACAGGATGGCCAGAAAGAATATAAACTGGTGTAAGTTTTCAAGAGGGGAATTTTGCAATAATTATTAAAAACTTGAAAAGTATTCATACTGTTTGACTGAGATTCCACTTTTAGGAATTTCTTTTATTTATGTATCATAGAGAAAAATATGTAACAACCTAAATATCTAAAATCTAACGAATGGTTAAGTAAATTATAACAATGTTCTACTTGCATTCCAGTCGGCTTCTAGTATTCTTTCTGTGCCTTTGCGGTTGGAAAGTAAAAACTACATTTCCCAGATGCCCTAGGTGTTAGGGTTGAGAGTGGGTTCCACCACACAGGGACAAGAAATCCGTGGACACAGGACAGAAGCAGAGGCGGTTTTTGATGCTGTGAACCCAGGCGGAACCAATATTGTTCTGTCCGCCGAAACCTCTTGGTATGATGACTTCCTAGTGGCGGTGCTGCTTCGGGAGTGAGGGTTGGCGGTGTGATTTTGGCGAGTGGAAGTCATTCTCGGAAGCTCCTTAGCGCCTGCCATTACAAGGAGTTTAAGCCATCTAATACCGGGTAATAAATTCCTTCCTGCTGGAACTAGATACAACGGTGTGCAACTGAACCGTAGCCAATAGCTCATTTATACGATGGAATACGACACATCAATTTAAAAATCACATGGTCAAAATGAATATTTAATGATATAGGAGTAAATTCTGTAACTTTATTTTTACTGGCTCATTTTTTCACTGATTTATAATTTAATCATTTACGCCAAAAACTGTTCTCTTAAAGAGCCTCTATATCTTTAAGAGCTAACAATTGAACACGTGAGTAGTTCAACCTGGTTGTAGAGAAAATTAAAAATGATGTTTTAACACAGCACTTAAAAAGATTTCCGTTATACACTAATATGTATAAAACAGATAACTAATAAGAACCTACTGTATAAATAAATAAATAAATAAAATTAAAAAATTTAGCTTCAGATTTTGAGATTAAAAAAAAAAAAGATTTCCCTTCTGCTCTTCAGGTAAGCCACGATTCTGTTGCTACACTACCCAGTTTCCCTCACAGGCATTTGTTTTTAGGTGTAATCTGGTTATCAACTAAAGTAGTCTGTTCTGTGTTGTTTAAATTTGGCTCATACCCACATAAATGGTAGAAATCCTGCCCTCCTCCGTGTTTCTATTCCTCAGCAAATTCTTGGTAAAGAGGGGGAAGGTGGGAGGGTAGGTTTTACTTTTTTCTGGACAGTTAATCTAGTGGTTTTCTGCTTGTTCCCTTAGTTGTGTTAAATTAATTAAACAAGGAGGCCATTAGACTGAGGTGGCTCTAAATGCCATGTCAGTCTATGTAAGCAAACCAAAACCTAACCCAGTAAATGCCAAGGTTACCAAATCAAAACCTAAGGACAGTCAGTCACAAATAGCCAATTAGACCTTAAGCTATAGCCAATCAGTTATTTCCTTACTTTGCACTCAGCTTTCACTGTCTTTCCCCCAGCTTGTGTGGATGGAGCTCTCCTAACTACTTCTGGATTGGTACTGGCTGATTTGATTTTTGCTGAAATAAACTCTTAAAATGTTTACTATGCCTCAGTTTGTCTTTTAACAGAACATAAAAGCAGAAGAGTCAATTTTAATTTTAAATGATTTTTTCTTTTTCCATTCTGCAAGACTTCTAAATCACCATATTTTCACTTGCAAACACTTTTGTAAACCTGAGGACACACCCATATGTTCTGCATATGTACTGTCCTCATAGGGTGATTATGAAGAATCAATAAGATAATGTATGCAATTAAATTTAGCATTTAAGAATATAAGACCCTAGGTGTATGTACGTGGTGAAGAAGTTGACCCAAACCGAACTTATCTTCTTTACAATCCTGATTCTTCTTTTATATTCCTTATCTCTGTTAATGACATCTTTTAGGTGTGTGTCAAGAGCAGATGATATTTCCTTCTCTGGGCTAGGTATAATTTCAGTTCTTTTAAATTAAACAATGAGAAGAAAATTTCAGAGCAGCAATAATGGTAGAAAATACTATCCAGGGATTTAATAAGTAAATACGTGGAAAGTGTAAAATAAAATTCTTGCTAACACAATAATCTCTGCCTTATTTCTAGATAATAGAATCAGTCAGAACCATTTTCTCTTTTGAAGCAATCATCTGTCTAGTCATGCCCCAGGAGCCCAACTAATTATTGGGGCAAAAACTGTATGTCCTACTATTCTTCCCTCTTAAAAAATAAAGCTGTGGTAAAACTACTATCACTAACAACAACGATAATGACTTCCATTTTTTAAGTGCTTACTGCTGTATACCAGGTGGCATACATGCTTTACTTGCTAAATCTGCAAGGTAACTCTTTGAGGCAGCTATTTTGATTCCAACATACCCTCAGATTAGGATGCAGAGCTGAAAAAGGTTAATTTGATCAATAGCTTCTAAGTGGCAGAGTCTGGATTAGAACAGAGAGCCTGATTCCAGAGTTCTTAAAGAGAGACAAAAACCTGCAGAGTCAGGCTTGTCATAAATGAAATGAGTAGATGCATAGAGAACTTTATAGAGTTATCATATTAAAACGATCCAATCATGTTATTCCTTCCAGTCACTCAAGATGCCTATTAAAATAGCAGGTTTGGGACTTCCCTGTTTGTGCAGTGGTTAAGAATCCACCTGCCAATGCAGGGGACACAGGTTTGAGCCCTGGTCCGGGAAGATCCCACATGCCACAGAGCAACTAAGCCCATGTGCCACAACTACTGAGCCTGTGTGCCACAACTACTGAGCCCGTGTGCCTAGAGCCCGTTCTCTTGCTCTGCAACAAGAGAAGTCTCTGCAATGAGAAGCCCGTGCATTGCTCCAAAGAGTAGCCCCCCCCAACCCCGCTGTAACTAGAGAAATCCCGGGCGCAGTAACAAAAGACCCAATGCAGCCAAAAATAAATAAATTAATTAATTTAAAAAAATTAGCAGGTTCCCAGCCTTATAACAAACCCCTGAATCTGATTTCTGGGTTCAAGACCAGGAATCTACATTTTCAATAAATTTTCCTCATGAATCTTATGCACAGTATATTTTGAGAACTCCAGATCAAGAGGGTCAAGTCCAGACTCCTTATTTTGGCACAAAAAAAAACAGTGTCTTGGGCAGTATCTACCATGTAATAGATGTACAATAAATACTTGTGGGAAAAAACCCAAGGAGGCAAGAAGGGGAGGAAGGGGAGGAAGTAGGTTCGGCTACTTAAGTTTTGGATAAAATTAAGGCTTAAGATGGAGATAAGGAAGATAGACTAGATTCTTTACAGAAATCCTGCACATATTAATTCCAACATTCAATCTATTTTCTGCCTTGTTTTTCTTTCTCCAAAAGATTGTAGCCCTTGAAAAACAAATGCAATGATTAACTAAGTGTAATTTTAACTATTCAACTTTTAAATGCCTTTCATTCTTTTCCTCTTTTTATTATACCTTTCTCTCCTTGCACTGGCATGTGAACTTGTTGTTCTGGTCAAATGAGTCAGTTTAGATGGAAGCACTGATGTATAGGAGCACAGCTTGTGTTGACGTCCTAGTCACACATTCACAAAAGTAGTGGCTGCACATCTGTGTTCCACTTAGCCCACAGAATTTCTAAAATGTTCCTGGAAATTTGATCTGAAAGCTGTTTCAGAAAGTCTGGAACAATTTAAGTCCAAACTTACCCAAGTAAAAAGTGTCCTAATGAAATTAAGACTTTATTTATTTTTGTAGAATAGTATTAGTTTCATAGCAAAATTGAGAGGAAGATATAGAGATTTCCCCTATAAACCTTGCCCACACATATGCATAGGCTTTCCCATTATCAGCATTCCCCACTAGAGTGGTACATTTGTTATAATCGATGAACCTATATTGACGCATCATAATCACCCAAAATCCACAGTTTATCTTAGGTAATCCTTTGGTGTTGTACATTCTTTGGGTTTGGACAAATGTATAATGACATGTATCCATCATTACAGTTTCATACAGAGTAGTTTCACTGCCTTAAAAATCCTCTGTGATCCACCTATTCATCCTTTCCCCACTTTCAACCCATGACAACCACTGATTTTTTACTGTCTCCACGGTTTTCTTTTCCCGAATATATTTGGAGTCACACAGTATGTAGCCTTTTCGGATTAGCTTCTTTTACTTACTAAGATGCATTTAAGATTCCTCTGCATCTTTTCATACTTAATAGCTCATCTCTTTGTAATGCTGATTAATAGTCCATTGTCTGGATGCACCACAGTTTATTTATTCATTTACTTACTGAGGAATATCTTGGTTGCTTTCGAACTTTGGCAATTATGAATAAAACTACTATAAACATCCACGTGCAGGTTTTTCTGTGGGCATAAATTCTCAACTCCTTTGGGTAAAAACCAAGAAGGATGATTGGCGGATCCTGTAGTAAGAGTATGTCTAATTTGTAAGAAATAGCCAAACTGCCTTCTAATGGCTGTACCATTTTGCATTGTCACCAGTGTCAAAAGATAAACTGAGGCATATTAAATTTTTTTAGTTTATTTGAGCAAAAATGGATTCAAACTGGAAGTGGTTAGGAGCACTCTGCTGACAAGAGTCCGGGGAAAGACGTTATATAAGAAAGCACAGAAGCAAAGAAAGGAATATATTTGACTGGCTATAGCTTCAAGCCTAGTTGGCTATTTGTGGTGGGTTGTCCTTAGTGGTTTGATTTCATAGCCTTGAGGCATTTACAGGCTTAGGTTTTGGTTTGCTTACATCAGCTGCTGTGGCATTAGAGCCATCTCAGTATAATGGCCTCCTTGATTAATTAATTTCACAGAATGTAAGGTTATCTGTCCAAATCCAGGGATAAAATGCAGCCAAGTCTCAGAAAAAATTGCAGCTGAAAACTATTAACAATAGAATACTGTAAGAAAACCAAGATTGGTGTTTTCCTTTGCTTTCCCTTTGCATTTCTTCTTCTTACTGGAAGATCAGCCTTATCTGCTACTCAGTCCACATTATGGTCAAAAAGTGATTAGCTCAAATATTCACGTGTTAGTTATAGCTTCAGTCACACATAGAAAATGATTCTCAGTCTTAATTCACACCTAAATTCTGCATTACTCTCATTAGCTGTGGCCAGGAAAGACAATGATGTACAGATTTGACCACTGGGAGCAGTGTATCTGAGGGCAGTGGTTTGCTGGAAGTGGCTTATAATGACTTACAAGAGTCAATTGTGAGATTTTTAGAAATTTTACAAACAGGTTGTTAAACACAGGGATTATTAAAAATTGGATTATATGAAACTGTAGTTAAGTAAACTATATTAAAAACAAAAGTAATAAATTTCAAAACTCAACACTTTTGGGCTTCCCTGGTGGCGCAGTGGTTGAGAGTCCGCCTGCCGATGCAGGGGACACGGGTTCGTGCCCCTATCCCGGAAGATCCCACATGCCGCGGAGCGGCTGGGCCCGCGAGCCATGGCCGCGGAGCCTGTGTATCCGGAGCCTGTGCTCCGCAACGGGAGAGGCCACAGCAGTGAGAGGCCCGCGTACGGCAAAAAAAAAAAAAAAAAAAAAAAAAAAAAAAAAAAAAACTCAACACTTTCTAATTCTTTCAACTAAAATTTAATATTATCTATGTTATTTTTTAAATGTAATTTAATTAATTTATTTATACAGCAGGTTCTTTTTAAAATAAATTTATTTATTTATTTAGTTAATTTATTTTTGACTGTGTTGGGTCATTGTTGCTGTGCTTGGGCTTCCTCTAGCTGTGGTGAGCTGGGGCTACTCTTCATTGCAGAGCACAGGCTCTAAGTGCACGGGTTTCAGTAGTTGTGGCACACAGGCTTAGTTGCTCCATGCCATGTGGGATCTTTCCGGATCAGGGATTGAACCCAAGAACCCTGTTTTGGCAGGTGGATTCTTAACCACTGCGCCACCAGGGAAGTCCCAACAGCAGGTTCTTATTAGTTATCTGTTTTATACATATTAGTGTATATATGTCAATGACAATCTCCCAATTCATCCCACCACCACCACCACCCTCTGCCCCCGGCTTTTCCCCCTTGGTATCAATATGTTTGTTCTCTACTTCTGTGTCTCTATTTCTGCCTTGCAAATCAGTTCATCTGTACCATTTTTCTAGATTCCACATATATGCCTTAGTATATATTTGTTTTTCTGACTTAATTCACTCTGTATGACAGTCTATAAGCCCATCCCCATCTCTACAAATGACCCAATTTTGTTCCTTTATATGGCTGAGTAATATTCCATTTATATATGTACCAAATCTTCTTTATCCATTCGTCTGTCAGTGGGCACTTAGGTTGCTTCCATGACCTGGCTATTATAAATAGTGCTGCAATGAACATTGGGGTGCATTTGTCTTTTTGAATTATGATTTTCTCTGAGTATATGTCCAGTAGTGGGATTGCTGGGTAATATGGTACTTCTATTTTTAGTTTTTTAAGGTACCTCCATACTGTTCTCCATAGTGGCTGTATCAATTTACATTCCCACCAAAAGTGCAAGAGGGTCCCCTTTTCTCCACACCCTCTCCAGCATTTGTTGTTTGTAGATTTTCTCTTTTTTTTTTTTTGCGGTACGCAGGCCTCTCACTGCTGTGGCCTCTCCTGTTGCGGAGCACAGGCTCCGGACGCACAGCCTCAGCGGCCATGGCTCACGGGCCCAGCCGCTCCGTGGCATGTGGGATCTTCCCAGACTGGAGCACAAACCCGTGTCCCCTGCATCGGCAGGCAGACTCTCAACCACTGCACCACCAGGGAAGCCCTGTTTGTAGATTTTCTGATGATGCCTATTCAAATTGGTGTGAGGTGATACCTCATTGTAGGTTTGATTTGCATTTCTCTAATAATTAATGATGTTGAGCAGCTTTTCATGTGCTTCTTGGCCATCTGCATGTCTTTTTTGGAGAAATGTCTATTTAGATCTTCTGCCCATTTTTTGACTGGGTTGTTTGTTTTTTTTTTGATATTGAGCTGCAAGAGCTGTTTATATATTATGAAGATTAATCCTTTGTCTGTTGATTCATTTGCAAATATTCTCTCCTATTCAGAGGGTTGTCTTTTTGTCTGTTTATAGTTTCCTTTGCTGTGCAAAAGCTTTTAAGTTTCATTCGGTCCCATTTGTTTATTTTTGTTTTTATTTCCATTTCTCTACAAGGTGGATCAAAAAAGATCTTGCTGCAATTTATATCAAAGAGTGTTCTTCCTATGCTTTCCTCTAAGAGTTTTATAGTGTCTGGTCTTACATTTAGGTTTTTAATCTGTTTTGAGGTTATTTTTGTGTATGGTGTTGGGAGTGTTCTAATTTCATTCTTTTACATGCAGCTTTCCAGTTTTCCCAGCACCACTTATTGAAGAGACTGTCTTTTGTTCATTGTATACCCTTGCCTCCTTTGTCATAGATTAGCTGATCATAGGTGCGTTGGTTTATCTCTGGGCTTTCTATTCTGTTCCATTGATCTATATTTCTGTTTTTGTGCCAGTACCATATTGTCTTGATTACTGCAGCTTTGTAGTATGGTCTGAAGTCAGGGAGTCTACTTCCTCTGGCTCTGTTTTTTTCCCTCAAGATTGCTTTGGCTATTCAGGATCTTTTGTGTCTCCATATAAATTTTAAGATTTTTTTGTTCTAGTTCTGTAGAAACTGCCATTGGAAATTTGATAGGGATTGCATTGAAACTGTAGATTGCTTTGGGTAGAATAGTCATTTTCACAACACTGATTCTTCCAATCCAAGAACATGTTATATCTCTCCATCTGTTTGTGTCATCTTTGATTTCTTTCATCAGTGTCTTATAGTTATCTGCATACAGGTTTTTTACTTCCTTATGTAGGTTTATTCCTAGGTATTTTATTCTTTTTGTTGCAGTGGTGAATGGGAGTGTTTCCTTAATTTCTCTTTCTGATATTTCATTGCTATTGTATAGGAATGCAAGAGATTTCTGTGCAGTAATTTTGTATCCTGCTACTTTACCAAATTCATTGATTAGCTCTAGTAGTTTTCTGGTGGCATCTTTAGGATTCTCTTTGTATAGTATCATGTCATCTGCAAACAGTGACAGTTTTACTTCTTCTTTTCCAATTTGTATTCCTTTTATTTCTTTTTCTTCTCTGATTGCTGTGGCTAGGACTTCCAAAACTATGTTGAATAATAGTGGTGAGAGTGGACATCTTTGTCTTGTTCCTGATCTTAGAGGAAATGCTTTCAGTTTTTCACCATTGAGAATGATGTATGCTGTGGGTTTGTCGTATATGGCCCTTATTATGTTGAGGTAGCTTCCCTCTATACCCACTTTCTGGAGAGTTTTTGTCATAGATGGGTGTTGAATGTTGTCAGAAGCTTTTTCTGCATCTATTGAGATGATCATATGGTTTTTATTCTTCAGTTTGTTATTATGGTGTACCACATTGATTGATTTGCATATATTGAAGAAACCTTGCATCCCTGGGATAAATCCCACTTGATCATGGTGTATGATCCTTTTAATGTGTTGTTGAATTCTGTTTGCTAGTATTTTGTTGAGAATTTTTGCATCTATATTCATCAGTGATATTGGTCTATAGTTTTCTTTTTTCATAGTATCTTTGTCTGGTTTTGGTATCAGGGTGATGGTGGCCTTGTAGAATGAATTTGGGAGGGTTCCTTCTTCTGCAATTTTTTGGAAGAGTTTGAGAAGGATGGGTGTTGGCTTTTCTCTAAATGTTTGATTGACTTCGCCTGTGAAGCCATCTGGTCCTGGACTTTTGTTTGTTGGACAATTTTTGATCACAGTTTCAATTTCATTTCTTGTGATTTGTCTGTTCATATTTTCTATTTCTTCCTGGTTCAACTTTGGAAGTTTATACCTTTCTAAGAATTTGTCCATTTCTTCCAAGTTGTCCCTTTTATTGGCATAGAGTTGCTTGTAGTAGTCTCTTAGGATGCTTTGTATTTCTGTGGTGTCCATTGTGACTTCTTCTTTTTCATTTCTAATTTTATTGATTTGAGTCCTCTCCCTCTTTTTCTTGATGAGTCTGGCTAATGGTTTATCATTTTTTTTTATCTTCTCAAAGAACCAGCTTTTAGTTTTATTGATCTTTGCTATTGTTTGTGTGTGTGTGTGTGTGTGTGTGTGTGTGTGTGTGTGTGTGTGTGTTACGCGGGCCTCTCACTGTTGTGGCCTCTCCCATTGTGGAGCACAGGCTACGGACGCATAGGCTCAGCGGCCATGGCTCACGGGCCCAGCCGCTCCACGGCATGTGGGATCTTCCCGGACCAGGACATGAACCCGTGTCCTGTGCATCGGCAGGTGGACTCTCAACCACTGTGCCACCAGGGAAGCCCGCTATTATTTTTTTTGTTTGTTTCTATTTCATTTATTTATGCTCTGATCTTTATGATTTCTTACTTTCTACTAACTTTGGGTTTTGTTTGTTTTTTTTTTATCTAGTTCCTTTACGTGTAAGGTTAGATAATTTATTTGAGATTTTTCTTGTTTCTTGAGGTAGGATTGTATTGCTATAAACTTCCCTCTTAAAACTGCTTTTGCTACATCCCATAGGTTTTGGATCATCGTGTTTTTGTTGTCATTTGTTTCTAGGTATTTTTTGATTTCCTCTTTGATTTCTTCAGTGATCTCTTGGTTATTTAGTAATGTATTTTTAGCCTCTATGTGTTTGTGTTTTTTGCTTTTCTTCCCTGTAATTTTTTTCTAATCTCATAGCGTTATTATCAGAAAAGGTGCTTGATATGATTTCAATTTTCTTAAATTTATCAAAGCTTAATTTGTGACCCAAGATGTGATCTATCCTGAAGAATGTTCCATGTGCACTTGAGAAGAAAGTGTAATCTGCTGTTTTCGGATGGAATGTCCTATAAATATCAATTAAATCTATCTGGTCTCTTTTGTCTTTTAAAGCTTGTGTTTCCTTATTAATTTTCATTTTGGATGATCTGTCCATTGGTGTAAGTGAGGTGTTAAAGTCCCCCACTATTATTGTGTCACTGTCGATTTCTTCTTTTAGAGCTGTTAACAGTTGCCTTATGTATTGTGGTGCTCCTATTTGGGGTGCATATATATTTGTAATTGTTATATCTTCTTGGTATAATCCCTTGATCATTATGTATTGCCCTTCCTTATCTCTTGTAATATCCTTTATTTTAAAGTCTATTTTATCTGATATGAGTATTGCTACTCCACTTTCTTTTGATTTCCATTTGCAGGCAATATCTTTTTCCATCCCCTCACTTTCAGGCTGTATGTGTCTCTACGTCTGATGTGGGTCTCTTATAGACAGCATATATATGGGTCTTGTTTTGTATCCATTCAGCCAGCCTGTGTCTTTTGGTTGGAGCCTTTAATCCATTCATGTTTAAGGTAATTATTGATATGTATGTTCCTATTACCATTTTCTCAATTGTTTTGGGTTTGTTTTTGTAGGTCCTTTTCTTCTCTTGTATTTTCCACTTAGAGAAGTTTCTTTAGCATTTGTTGTAGAGATGGTTTTGGTGGCGCTGAATTCTCTTAGCTTTTGCTTGTCTGTGAAACTTTTGATTTCTCTGTTAAAACTGAATGAGATCCTTGCTGGGTATAGTATCCTTGGTTGTAGGTTCTTCCTTTTCATCACTTTAAATATATCGTGCCACTCCTTTCTGGCTTGTAGAGTTTCTGCTGAGAAATCAGCCGTTAACCTTATGGGAGTTCCCTTTTATATTATTTGTTGTTTTTCCTTTGTTGCTTGTAATAATTTTTCTTTGTCTTTAATTTTTGTCAATTTGATTACTACGTGTCTTGGCATGTTTCTCCTTGGGTTTATCCTGCCTGAAACACTCTGCATTTCCTAGATTTGGGTGGCTATTTCCTTTCCCATGTTAGGGAAGTTTTCGACTGTAATCTCTTCAAATATTTTCTCAGGTCCTTTCTCTCTCTCTTCTCCTTCTGGGACCCCTATAATGCGAATGTTGGTGAGTTTAATGTTGTCCCAGAGGTCTCATAGGCTGTCTTCATTTCTTTTCATTCTTTTTTCTTTATTCATTTCCGTGGCAGTGAATTCCACCATTCTGTCTTCCTGGTCATTTATCCATTCTTCTGCCTCAGTTATTCTGCTATTGACTCCTTGTAGTGTATTTTTCATTTCTGTTATTGTATTGTTCATCTGTGTTTGTTCGTTAATTCTTCTAGGTCTTTGTTGAACATTTCTTTCATCTTCTCTATCTTTGCCTCCATTCTTTTTCGGAGGTCCTGCATCATCTTCACTATCATTATTCTGAATTCTTTTTCTGGAAGGTTGCTTATCTCCACTTCATTTAGTTGCTTTTTTGGCATGTTATCTTCTTCCTTCATCTGGTATATAGTCCACTGCCTTTTCATTTTGTTTTTCTTTCTGTGAATGTGGTTTTTGTTCCACAGGCTGCAGGATTGCAGTTCTTCTTGCTTCTGCTGTCTGCCCTCTGGTGGGTGAGGCTATCTAAAAGGCTTAGGCTTCCTGATGGGAGGGACTGGTGGTGGGTAGAGCTGGGTGTTGGTCTGGTTGGCAGAGCTCTGTAAAACTTTAATCCTCTTGTCTCCTGATGGGTGTGGCTGAATTCCCTCCCTGTTGGTTGTTTGGCCTGAGTTGACCCAGCCCTGGAGCCTACAGGGCCTTTGGTGGGGCTAATGGCCGACTCCAGGAGGGCCCACACAAAGGAGTACTTCCCATAATTTCTGCTGCCAGTGTCCTTTTCCCTGTAGTGAGCCACAGCCACCCATCGCCTCTGCAGGAGCCCCTCCAACACTAGCAGGTAGGTCTGGCTTAGTCTCCTTTGGGGTCATTGCTCCTTCCCTGTGGGTCCTCACAAGCACACTTCTTTGTGTGTGCCCTCTAAGAGTGGAATCTCTGTTTCCTCCAGTCCTGTCAAAGTCCCGCAATCAAATCCCACTAGCCTTCAAAGTTTGATTCTCTGGGATTTCCTCCACCTGTTGCCGGACCCCCGGGTTGGGAAGCCTGACCTGCGGCTCAGAACCTTCAGTCCAGTGGGTGGACTTGTGTGGTATAATTTTTCTCCAGTTTGTGAGTCACCCACCCAGTGGTTATGGGATTTGATTTTATTGTGATTGTGTCCCTCATACCGTCTCATTGCAGCTTCCCCTTTGTCTTTGGATGTGGGATATTTTTTTGGCGAGTTCCAGTGTCTTCCTGTCATTGATTGTTCAGCAGTTAGTAGTGATTCCAGTGTGCTCACAAGAGGGAGTGAGTGCACATACTTCTACTCCGCCATCTTGAGCCAATCCAATATTATTTATGTTCTTGAGGTTATTTACGTTTACATCTATTGCATCTGTGTGGTGAAAATACTATATAATTTTGTGTTACTGCACACTTCTTAACTTTGTTCAGTGATATGGTGTCATATTGGTAGCTTGAAATAGGTCATGATAATATGGAAGTACTTATACCATAGGAATTGTCAAACGCTACAAAGATGGTTTTTCCTTCTGGAGTGCTGGTTGTTAAATATCTATCATCTCACTATCAATTAAAGGAGTCAAAATACCCTCTTCTCTACTATCTATTACTTCTACTGTACTAGAAGATAGGTTCCTTTAAACTAGCTATAACACAATAACAATACAGTTGCTTCTTCTACAATTTTTTAAATTATTTTTAAAATTGAAGTATAGTTGGTTCAAAATATAGGATGGCAGTTTTAAGGATAAGTTACTGCTAAGAGATGACTGTGAGTTTGGATAGCTACATAGCAGTTTGGATAGCCATGTTCACAAGTAACCACAGTGAGAACAACAAGTGTCATGGGACTACAGAGCAGGGAATGGTTAACTGAGGCTGGATGATATCTCAAAAAAAAAAAAGAAATATACAAATAAATACATAGCTTTCCTTTATACAAGGTGTACACACTTATAGAACATTGATTAAAATTAAATTCTATTAAAGGAAAGTAGAAAGAAAATGTTACATTTGGGAAGTACGTTGGACCCCTTGTAGGGAGTAGCCATTTTCCCAATTCACAGCCTTTTAGGCAAGTGCCACCAAAAATAAACAACTGGAAGATAATTTATGATACAAAAATAGCTCTAATTGTTTCACAAGTTATACTGATCTAATAACAATACTAATAAATACATCTCAGAAGTGGGAATTTCTTATTTCCTTCTCCTGCAATCAGTCCATCATTACAGTGAGTTAGCTTTGATTCATTTTTGCCCTTTATGCCACTAACAGCATACTGTAGTCTTCTGCTCTTGACCCTATGGATTTTAAAAATTCATGACTTCTGGCTTCTCTTCCTGTTTCTCTCCACTTCTGCCTACCTTGCTATTGTTGTTGTTGTTTTTTTTAATTGAGACATAATTGACATATAACATTGTATCAGTATTAGGTGTACAACATTATGATTTGATGTATGTATGTATTGTGAAACAATTGTCACATTAAGTTTAGTTAACATCTATCACCACATATAGTTACAAATTTTTTTTCTTGTGATGAAAACTTTTAAACTTAGCTTTCTTAGCAACTTTCAAATATACAGTACAGTATTATTAACAATAGTCACTATGCTGTACATTACATCCCCATGACTTACTCTTTTTACAACTGGAAGTTTGTACTTTTTGACCCCCTTCACCCATTTTGCCCACTCCATCCATACCCCCCTCCCTACCTCATATCTGTGACCTCAGTTTCTTTGGTTTTGGTTCTGGGTTTTGGGGTTTTGTTTTTGTTTTTTTTTTTAGATTCCACATATAAGTGAGATCTTATTGTATTTGTCTTTCTCTGTCTGACTTATTTCACTTAGCATAATGCTCTCAAGGTCCCTACATATTTTTGCCAATGGCAAAATTTCCTTCTTTTTTGTTTTTTTTTTGCCGTATGCGGGCCTCTCACTGTTGTGGCCTCTCCTGTTGTGGAGCACAGGCTCCGGACGTGCAGGCTCTGTGGCCACGGCTCACAGGTCTAGCCGTTTCATGGCATGTGGGATCTTCCTGGACCGGGGCACGAACCTGTATCCCCTGCAACGGCAGGAGGACTCTCAACCACTGTGCCACCAGGGAAGCCCTTCCTTCTTTTTTTTATACCACATTTTCTTTATCCATTCACCCACTGATGGACGCTCCAGTTGTTTCCGTGTTTTGGCTATTGTAAATAATGCTGCAATGAACATGGGGGTGCAGATATCTTTTCAAGATAGTGTTTTTTGTTTCCTTTGGATAAATACCCAGAAGTGGAATTGCTGGATTATATGGTAGTTCTGTTTTTATTTTTTTGAGGCCCCTCCCTACTCTTCTCTTTTCCATAATGATTGCACCAATTTACATTTCCACCAACAGTGCACCAGGGTTCCCTTTTCACTGCATCCTCTCTAACACATGCTGTTTCTTGTATTTCTGATAATAGTTACTCTAACAGATTTGAGGTATCTCATTGTGGTTTTGACTTGTTTTCCCTTGATGATTAGTGATGTTGAGTATTTTTCATATACCTATTGGCCCTTTGTACATCCTCTTTTGGAAAAATGTCTATTCATTTCCTTTATTTTTAATTGAATCGTTTGAGTTTTTTTGCTATTGACTTTTGTGAGTTTGTAAAATATATTTTGAATATTACCCCCTTATCAGATATATGATTGTCTCATTCCATAGGTTACCTTTTCATTTGTTGATGGTTTCCTTTGCTGTTTTTTTTTAAATTAATTTATTTTATTTTTTTATTTTTGGCTGCATTGGGTCTTCGTTGCTGGGCATGGGCAGAGAGCGGGGGCTACTCTTCGTTGCGGTGCACGGGCTTCTCATTGCAGTGGCCTCTCTTGTTGTGGAGCACGTGCTCTAGGCGCGCAGGCTCAGTAGTTGTGGCACACAGGCTCAGTAGTCGTGGCTCATGGGCTTAGTTGCTCTGTGGCATGTGGGATCTTCCCGGACCAGGGCTCGAACCCGTGTCCCCTGCATTAGCAGGTGGATTCTTAGCCACTGCGCCACCAGGGAAGCCCTCCTTTGTTGTTTGATGTAGTCCCATTTGTTTATTTTTGCTTTAGTTGCCAAATCCAAAAAATCATTGCCAGGACCAATGTCAAGAAGCTTAGCCCCTATGTTTTCTGCTAGGAGCTTTATGGTTCAGGTCTTATGTTCAAGACTTCAATCTATTTTGAGTTGATTTTTGTGTATTATGTGAGATAGGGATCCAGTTTCATTCTTTTGTATGTGGATATCCAGTTTTCCCAACACCGTATATCCTTTTCACCCTTTTTTTAGGAGTAACAAATATTTATTCAGAAGTGGATAAGTAACACATAGTCTCCTCCATCCGTTAATGCTGCTTCCTCTCCTTTTGAACCGAAGAGACACAGATGGGGAATGTATTATTGAAGAGAGGGAGTGGAGAGAGAAATAAGGGTAGGCTCACCATCTTCTCTTCCCTGATTTCCACAACATCCTGTAGAGGGGAGGCGAACAGGCTCCAATCTCCAGTGTATCTTATGGCTATGCAGCAGACAGCATCCAGATGGCCAGGCAGCTGCAGCTGGGTTCAATAAAACTCTGTGATAACCAGAGCAGTTCACCATGGGAACAGGAGGGGAGAAGGAAGGGGAAAGCCACTCAGGCAGGATATTTACCACCCCTACTCAAAGCAGAGTCCAAGCAGTGATCTGACTGTCCTCAGCACCGGAGAAACCAGGTGGTACTGTCTTGTGGGTACTTTCTTGGGCCAAGAAGGGAAAAGCGTAGGAGGAATGTCTTCCAGCTGCTGAAGAGAACTAAGTTTGTACCCATTCAAACAGGGAGAAGGGAACAAAAACAGCATTCTTTAAAGAACCAGAAAGTAGAGCACTGTCAGGCGCATTGGACTTCTCAGACCTGAAGGACTGAGCTGGTTTCAAACCCCGGGTTCTTCCTGCTTGACAGATTTAACTCTGTAAACATGAGTTTCTAAGTTTCTAAGTTTTTGTTCTTCACTGGGCTAGCCCTAAGCAGGTCAGAGAGGAACTCAGTGCCTCAGGTTCCCTTTACCTTTTTGGCTTGTGCCTTTCACAGCACTTGCTACTGATTTTGTAGAGCTCCCAGAATCCTCCTCAACTTGCTCCAGGTCTGTCGGCCTGGATTCCCATTACAGTCCCCACCAAAAGAGCAGAAGACTAAGAGTGACACTGGAACAAATCTGTCTTGGTATTCAGGGGCTGTCCCTGGGTTCTACAGGATCTATCTCCAAATACAGTCACATTGGGAGTTTGGGCTTCAACATAAGGGTCCTGGGGAGACACAATTCAGTCCAGAGTACTACCCTAAGCCAGGATGAGCAAATGAAGGTTGGAATTACTAGAGCCCAGTTAGGATAACTGTACAGATAGTGTTGACTGCTAGGAACTGGATCCATGGATAAAAGGACAGAGCCAACCTCTGGTAACCCTGCATGGAGGTAGTCACGAAAATAAATGTTTCAACTCTACTCTCAGGTCTTCTGTTTGTGCCTTCCGTTGACTGCACTCAAACAAAACCAAGGAAGGGAGCCAATTGGCCAGTCTCTATGGATCAGCTTTCTAAGGTACAGAGCAGGATAGAGTGTATGAAAAATGGATCAGGGCAGCCACAGAGATCCAGCACACCCCTGTGCCAAGGTGCTACCAAGGAAAGAGAAGAGGAAAAGAAGGAAAACCCTGAAAGCTTAAGTGTTTACTCAAAAGAAATTTATGTCCTCAGTAAAATAAATATAACAATAAGGTCTCATGGGGGTGTTAGATGGATTAAGGGAAGTAAAACAGAGGCAGAGTTCAGAACAGACTCCATAATAGTCAGTGCTCAGTAAATGTCAGCTATCAACGTTGTTAAAAAGGAAGCAGAACAACTTTGAAATTCCAGAATTCTTTAAATATCCCAGAATTAGATACTTTTTGAAAAAGCTGAGCAAAATTCTATTCTTTTTTGGGAGTACTTATATTTTGAACATTTATTTCCTATTAAAAGGCTTAAACCAATAGAATTTCTGTTAAAGAATGCAAGGCTGCCTACTGTGGTACATGTAAAAACTAAATGAAAACTTGACATTAACATCTTAGTGTAGAAGAACAGTTTCAGGTACCTGGTTTCAAATCAAAAGATTAATACATTTCCAAATTTTAAAATACCCTGTAATATTTAAACAGGCCTATTTTTATTGATTTTTTAAATTAAAAATATAATTGCTGTTAGGATAAATGTTTATTGAATCTAACTCAGAAGCTGGTTGTGAAGTTTAAATGGGATAAGATATGTGAAAAAGAAGTTCTCAGTAAATATGCTAGTCAAATGTTAGTTATTTTAAGACTACATAATATACTAAATTGTGCAGGCAGCAGTTCAGTGCTATATCAAGGACTCTGCTGCATTATACTCAATAGTTCAGCAATGTTTACTGTGGTATATTTAATGTAACCTTTCCTCATGTTTGGGAAGTTCTGGAAGAGCTTCAGGCAAGTCCAATACCAGAAAGGACCAAGTCCTTACTAGGAGCCAAACATGAATTCAGTCAGATTCCAGAAGGTGGTACAGAATACATATTTAAATATTTTAAATGATTCCTATCGGGGTATCTTTAAGTCTCTATAAACCTATTTCAAGTGGGTTCAGGAAGTTCCTTTCTTTAAGGCTTTCCTTCAGACTCTCTTTTCTAGCCTTCTGCTCTCCTCCTCAGGATTTTGAGCGCTTTGGCCTCTTTTTCTCCTGTCAGCCCAGAGAGACCCACTTGCCCTTAAAAGGCCTAGGTCCTTCACGAATGTTTTTTTTCAAAGTGGAGCAGCTACAGTACAAACAACTCCTCTCCTTTTTTTTTTTCTACTTTATTTTTTTCCCAGCTCTATTGAGGTATCATGGACAAGTAAAAATTGTATATGTTTAAGATCTAAAATGTACTTTAGAAGTACAAAGTATTTGTATTTGTACATGTACAAAGTACACGTAATTTGTGAAATGATTCCTACAATCAAGTTAATATACACATCCGTCACTTCACATAGTTATAATTACCTTTTTTTTTTCCTTTGGTGTGGTGAGAACCCTTCAGATCTACTCTCTGAGCAATGGCAAGCATGTATACAATACAGTACTGTTAACTATAGTCACCATGCTGTACGTTAGATCCTAGAATTTAGTCATCTTAAAGCTGACAGTTTGTAGCTCTCTTAATAATGTATTCCATTATTATGTTAAACTTCTTGATGTGCTATTTTATAAAAACACCTCATCCTTACAAGGCATGGGTGAAGATGGGAAAATATAGTGTCAGGAGCAGCAAATCAGGCCCTAGCACATTAGCTCACATAGCAGCTTACAGAGGCACTCAGGCAGGCAGTAAATAGAAGAGGGGCTGGGCTGTGAAGGCAAGCTAGACTTTATGCATCTGGAGATCCAGATAACCATTTCAGTAAAGGATACGAGTCCTATCTTGTGCTCTCCTCTCACCTACACATACTTGGTTAGGAATAGGAAATGTTGTCAAGTCTGCATCAAGCTAGAATGAGCAGAAACAAGGACTCTAGTGGAGAAGGCCAAGAGACAAAGGAGGCTCAGTTTCTCTACAGCTTTGAGCAACTATTTTAAACACAATTGCATAATGCAACAAGTTCCATTTAAAAATTTGCCTGAAATTCTCGTGTAATTTTTTTAAATGAAATATTTCAGACACTGACGACAGTAATGTAATCCTCATGTGCTCACTAGTGTTATTGCTTTGCCAGGTATTTCAGGTCTTTCTTGTCTTTAAATAAATAAAGCATATCTGATGAGCATTTAATCCTCTTTGTACCCCTTCTGAGTTCTATTCCTTCCTCCCTTCCTAGAAATAAACACTGTTTTGAAGATTACTTCTGGTCTATAATTTTGTATTTTTCATACATATATCTATTTCTATAAAAGAATATATAGTATTTTTTTGTGTGTGTGTTTAACATTTAAACAATATTACCATAGAAATCTGAAAGTTCCTTTTTCACTTAACATTATGTGTTTGAAATCTAACCATGTTGGTACATGTAGCTCTTGTTCATTTTTAATGCTATATTATGTAACTGTATTTGAATATAACAGATTATCTCTACATTTAATTCTGTATTCCATGCCTAGCTATGATTATATCATACTTTATTGATTTATTGATCTATCTGTCTTAGTTTAATAAGTACCACACTGTCTTGATTACTATGGCTTTATGATAAGTCTTGAAATCAGGTAATGCTGATGCTCCAAAATTGTTGTTTTCCAAAATTGTTTTGACTATACTAGGTCCTTTTCATTTCCCTACAAACTTAAATTCACCTTGCCAATTTCTTTTGAGAAAAGCCATTGGGATTTTGAATGAGATTGCTTTGTGTCTATAGATCAATTTAGGGAGAAGTGACATCAATACTGAGTCCTTCAATGCATGATGAGTATTTTTTCATTTATTTAGGTCTTCTTTAATTCCTGTCAACACTGTTTTATAGTTTTCAGTATTGCTAAGTATTTTATGTTTTTAATGCTATTGTAAATGTTTTTAAATTTCATTTTCCAATTGTTTGTTGCTATATTTAGAAATATAATTGATTTTTACATATGACATTGTGTATTACTTATCTAGTGCCATGAAACAGCACACTCCCAAGTTTAGTGGCTTAAAAATAACCTTTATTACCTTTTGCCATTTCTGTGGGTCAGGTATTTCAGAACCACTCAGCTGGGCAGTTCTGGCTCATGAAGTTGAGGTCAGATTAAAGCTGCAGTCATATGAAGGCTAATCACCTTGAACTTGTGTATATTGTATGTTTATGCTTTATAGGAACAATCCAAGTTTTTAAATCCTTTCTAATATGCAAGATGCAACTTCCACATTTTGTTTCCCCTGTGGGTCTCCCTGGGCCTTGGTTTTAGTCTTTGTCTGAGTAGGTCATGATTAGACTTTACTTTAGGCTAAAGTCCTTATTCTTATGGTGTGGCCTTTCTGGTATCTCAGGTGGATACCTGGGGTATTAGGAGGTATGAATGAGATTTCTACCCCAGAAGGGCTAGATCTCCAAAGGTCCCTGCCACTGCTCCTCCAGCTTTGCTTGTCCCCTAGTATCTCTGCTCTGATATTAACCCAATAGTAACTGAAATCTGGTAATCAGTCCTATCATGGTTCTTCTCTCCATATGTATAGCTCTGGGCACTTTATTGCTATCTAAATTCTGTTAATTTCAATTCACAATTCATTACCATCAGTTTAAAAGGAACTTCCCCCTTTAGAAGCTGTATTGTATTTTTTAAATAATATTTTGATGATCCCTGAGATCTAAAGAGAAGTTTTGGCTGTATGTTTTTAATTTACTGATCTTTACTCAGGAAATCATATGTATACATAGACAGCTAAGCCAAAAATCTATTTAGAGTCATTTGGTGCTACATTTTCTGATTAAGTTCACCAACAACAATTGATAAAACAATCCATCATCCCTGAACTACAGAAATGATAAAAATAACAGTAGTTCCAGCTTATTGAACATTCAACTGCCCTTTTCTAACCATTTTAAACCTTATAGCAACTCTGAAAATGATTTCTAAGTTTTCATTCATAAAGACACTAAAGATTAGAGGTTAATTTCTCCTAGATCGCATGATAGTGAATGGCAGAGCCAGAATTTGTATCAGCTTATTATGACTGCAAAATCTGTGCTTTTAATAAGTACACAATAGTTTACTTGAATGTTCAACAAATCTAGAGTTCAGTCCTTTATAACCCCTATAACTTTTCCTTTTTTTTTAACATGACTGAAATGAAAACTTCATTTTTTAAACAGTTGTACCCTTGTTCTCACATAAACTTATTTAAAAAAATTTTTTTTATTTAAAAAATTTTTATTTTGTATTGTGTAGTTGATTAACAATGTTGTGTTAGTTTCAGGTGTAAAGCAAAATGACTCAGCTATACACATACATGTATCTATTCTTTTTAAAATTCTTTTCCCATTTAGGTTATTACAGAGTATTGAGCAGAGTTCCCTGTGCCATACAGTAGGTCCTTGTTGTCATTGATCACATAACCTTATTTTAACAGCAAATATTTAAATATAGAATTCTAATTACATTAAAGATTACTTTCAATTACTTCTTAGTTCTGATAGGATAAATATGGATTAGGGAAAATGGCATTTTGATATCACCTTAACTTTCTTGGTTGGTTTCTCTTGCTCTGCCTTTCTTTAAAATTATTAAAGAAAATCTAAAATATTAAAAAAAAAGGTAGAGAGGAGAGTATGTTTTTCTACGAATATATACAGATCTGCAGCTCATGAGCTGACTTGTATGATGCCACCCAAATCCCCTTGCCCTATACATTTATTTTGAAATAAATCTCAGATAAATGTCATTTCATCTACAGATATTTTAGTATATATCATGAAATTATGAGAACTATTTTTTATTTTTATTTATTTATTTATTTTTTTAAAGAAGATGTTGGGGTAGGAGTTTATTAATTAATTTATTTACTTTTGCTGTGTTGGGTCTTCGTTTCTGTGCGAGGGCTTTCTCTAGTTGTGGCAAGCGGCAGCCACTCTTCATCGTGGTGCACGGGCCTCTCAATATCGCGGCCTCTCTTGTTGCGGAGCACAGACTCCAGACGCGCAGGCTCAGTAGTTGTGGCTCACGGGCTTAGTTATTCTGCAGCATGTGGCATCTTCCCAGACCAGGGCTCGAACCCGTGTCCCCTGCATTAGCAGGCAGATTCTCAACCACTACGCCACCAGGGAAGCCCCGAGAACTATTTTTTAAACATAACTTATTAAACTAAAAATATTAATAGCAATTCTTTCAAAATCATCATTCACTCAAGTTTGCTGATATGTATATGTGTATGACTCTGTGTCTGTGTGTGTGTGTGTGTGTGTGTATGCAAGTGTATTCACGTATTCAAATCAGTATCTAAATAAGATCCATGGCATTAGTTTCCTGGGCTGCTGTAACAAAGTACCAGAAACTGGGTGGCTTAAAACAACAGAAATTTATTGTCTCACAGTTCTGGAGGCTAGAAGTCTGAAATCAAGATGTCACTAGGGCCATACTCCCTCAGAAATATGCAGGGGAGAGTATTTGCTTCTCTTAGTTTTTGGTTTTTGCCTGTAGCCCTTGGGATTCTTTAGCTGCGTCACTCCAACCTCTGCCTCCATTTGTCACATGGCCAAATTTTCCGTGTGTACTTCTGTCTGTGTCTCTTTTTCTCTCTTATAAGGACACCAGTCATTGGATTAAGGGCCCACCCTACTCCAGTATACCCGTATCTTAATTAGTTACATAGGAAACAAGCCTATATCCAAATAAGGTTGCAGTCTGAGGTACTTCAGGTTATGTCTCCAACATATTAATTGGGGGAACACAATTCAACCCATAACGTCCACGTACTACAACTGGTTTACATTTTTTATATTTCTTGTAAGTTTATTTTAGTGTATAGATTACTTACTCCTCTCTATTTCTTTCCTTTTTCATTGCAATTTATTTTTGAAGACATCTGCTTGTTTGTCCTGTAGAGTTTCCTACTGTCTGGATTTTGCTAGTAGTATTTGTGGGGGATAGCTTAACACAATCACCTGTGCTTTGTTTGTGTCCCAGAGCACGATTTCTCAGCACAAGCACTGTTGGCATTTGGGTCAGATAGTTCTTTGTTAAAGTGGGAGGCTTTCCTGTGCCTTACAGGATGCTTAAAACCATCCCTGGCCTCCATTGATTATATTCTAGCAGCACGCTCTCTGTTGGGGCAACCACATAGTTCTCCAAATACTGCCAAATGTCCCCTGGGGGCAGAATCACCCCCCCCCCCCCCCCGCTAGAGAACCACTGACAGAACCACTGACAGAAGTCTTGATGAGATCCAGGTTTAGTTTTTTGGCAAGATTGCTTCATAGACAGAATTAGGTACTTCCATCAGGGGGCACATAACATCTGATTGTCTTTCTGTTATACAAGTTAGCAGCCATTAATAACCATTGTCTTGATCTGTTTATTTCATTAATGGTTATAAAATGGTGATGTTCTACTTCTATCATTGCTTTGCCCTGGCCACATAGTAGCTGGAATACTTCCCTAAAGAGAAACTTCCCTTCATCAACTATTTGTTTGGTAACCCTGAGATACAGTTCTAATTGGAAAGACAGGTTAAATGATGATTTCTCTTTACCAGTTTTCAAAATAATGAACTGGTTCCCTAACATCACCCAAAGGGGAATGATGAATTTTTCTGAACTATTATGAATTCAAGGATTTAAACATATTTGATATGTTTCAGTCCAATGCAATTTTATCTTTACAGCTGCTCAAAATGCTCCATAGTTTGATAGGTCTCTGGCATTCTCTGATTACTACTTTCTAATATGAGAAGATGTTCTAGGTTCATATTGCATATTCTCTTCATTGACATTCTCTGAGTCTGGACTGAGTCTCCTTTACTGTTCACTCTACATAACCTTCCCGGGGCGACAGAACACAGCTATCAATTTTTTTTTTTTTCTGAATCCACACACTTCATTGATACATACTTCAATCAGTAATACTGGTCAAAGGTAGGGCAATTGAGAGGGATGGTGGAGGAAATCTTATTGGAAAGTGCATGCCCTGATTAAAGGCATTAAGCTTCAATAAAAGCACATAAACACTGATGGTTCAAGGAAAGTCTTAGGTCAGCAGGCACCAGTTTGCAACCTGTGCTATATAAACTGGCCCTAGCCTGATGTGATATTAAATATTGTGAAAAATATGTTTCAGAGATTTTAGATTTTGTTGTCTTCCTCTGAGGAGTGCTGATCATCTTGAACTTGTGTTGGCTTATTTTCACATTTTACAGGTGTGGATCTGTAGAAAGCCAAAGGTGTTTTGCTTCCTCACGCTCCAGTGGGCTCACCTTTGAAATTCTGTTTCTCTGTAGACCTTATACTGCTTTTGTTTAGGGTTGGGTCCTGATTAGGCCCTTACTCTCCTAAGGTGTGGCCAGTCCCTCAAGCATTATCTCAGCCACTTGCTCTCTCACTCATTATCTGGGTGGCAGCTCATTGGTGTTCTCCTTAGACCCTTGACCACACCAAGGCCTCTTTCTCCCTCAGAGCCTTTGGGTGTGCTGTCCTCTGCCTGGAAGACCCTTATCTCCACCTTTTCCTGGGTATCAGTCTCAACTTCACCTCCTCAGAGAGGACTTTACTAGTTTTTCTATATAAAAAGCCTCCACCCGTTCCCCCCACCCTTTGCCATATTAGCCTCTTGTTTCTTCCATAGAATTCGTCATGACTTTTTATTTGTTTACTTTTCTTTGTCTCCCTCACTAGAACATAAACTTGAACTCTTTGAAAAGAGAAACCAGATTCTATACCATGTATATTTTTTAACTCTGGAGCCTATTACAACATTTGGGGCAGGATAGGAATTTAATAAATACTAGTTGACTGAAATAATAAGTGAGTAGAACATATATAATGCTTTTCTTGATTCAGCTTCTTCTTACATAACCATTGAGTATCAACCTGAATTGAACCATGGGCAATTTTGCCACCTAGGACCTTTTCTTTTTTTTTTTTAACATGAAAACCATTTTTCTGCCCACCACCCTTGTCTTTTCTCCCCTTTACCTAGGCTAGCAGGCTTTTAGATCTCAACTAGGCTTTATTTTCCCTTCTCCAGAAAGCTTTCCTTTACTCTACTCTGTACCCTCCAGCAGTCTGAGTGAAATACCCCTAGAAGTTCCAATAACATTCTGAGCTTACTCCACATAAGGCAGTGTTAGGTGGTGGCTGGATCCAAATTGCCTGAATTTGAGCCATGTTACTTACTACTACTCATAACTTTGGGCACTTTAATTTCATATTACTTCACTTCCTTTTTATGTAAAATAGAGCTAGTAATATACTAATCTAATTGTGTTTTTGGAAGATGAAATCAGATCGTGTAGGTCAAGTGCTCAGAACAGTTCCTGTCACACAGTAAGAACACACAATTTTTAGCTATTATTTTTACAAAGTAACTTCCTGTTAACTTGTCTCTTCCTTATACATACTGAAAATTCCTGAAAGGCAGAAATACTGTCCTATTCACTCTTGATTCCTAAGCATCTGATACAAAGCTGGGTTTTATATTTACTGAATTGATTTCCTTCTCTCTTCTCCCTTCAAGCCCTCCTGATGGCTCCAAACGAATCTCTATTCGTGTTTTCCCACTACTTAAAATCTTCCCACTGCCTTCAGTTTGGTCTCTATGTTAAAAGGGCAATCAAAGACCAAGACACCATAGATCTGCCCTTCTCTAAACTTGCCATAAGTTTGTAGTTTGTTTTTATGTCTAACACTGTTACTTTTTTTTGTTTTTTTGTTCTTCAAATTTTTTCCCCCTTATAAACTCAGTTATGGAGCAGTGAAGCAAAATTACATTTTCATTCGTTGGACAATGAACTTTAAGCAAGTTTCCTCTTAGATATCTCTTACCATATCATGTAAAATAATTTTTCGTCACTTCTGTAGTTTTAATTTCTCAATAGTCTGTTTAAATCAACTGTGTACCCCAGGACCTCGATAAATGTTTCAATAAAATTTACGTGAATTACAAATCCATTTTAAAATACAATATAATTCCCTTCCCCAGTTAAAAACGAAACTAGTAGGCTTTTGTGACAAGTGAGCTGGTTGTGTCCTGTGCTGCCTTTGGGTAAGCCTGTAGTACCAAATAAGAAAGTACATCCGGTACCTAGAGTAGAAAGTGGTGGCTGCAAAGGGACTGGCCCAGACTTGTCCTAAATAAGTCTCCAATTTCCAGAACTGAATCAGGTGTTCCGCGGAGCGACAGAAAGCATCTTTGCCTTGAGGCTGGAAGCTCCGTTAATAGGTGCTTCAGGTGAAAAACCTGAGCCACCTGGGAATACCCAGCGCGGCAGGATCCCTGCAAACTTGGGAGACCTTTATCACTAGAAACAAAACTCATTCCAGGGACTTCCGGGCTGCGGGGGGCGGGGCGACGTGCTGACGTTACGTCACGTTCTTGCCTGACTTGCGACCCCGCCCTCTCCGCACTGGGACGTTCTCGGGGAGGAACGAAGCGTAAACAGCGCAGGGCATTTTGGGAGCGGGATTGTTTCACGCAGGAAGCAGGCTCCATCTTAGCGCCGCCCGCTGTCGCCATCTGTTTCCCTTCCCTCCCCGTTACCGCCTCCCGTCCCTAAGCCCCAGCGGGAAGGCTGGGCCTAGGGTGGGGGAGTCTGGAGTGAAAGGAGGAAAGGGGAAAAGGGAGAAAGGGAAGAAGTGGGGAGAAAGGGTGAGTCGGGAAGGGTGAGTGGTAGAGGCTAACGTGCGAAGCGCGCAAGCCCAGCGGACGGACTGACGGACGCCCCTGTGCTTCTGCTGCCGCGGCTGCGGCGCCCGCGCGAGTCGCGTCGAAGCGGCGGTGGCGGCTGCGGCGGCAGCAGCGGAAACAAGAGGGGAGCAATGGCGGCCGACAGCCGAGAGGAGAAAGGTTAGTGCGGAGAAAGGTGATGGGCGGAGGCGGGGCTCGGGAGTGGGTCGACGGAGCCGTGGTCGTCGTTGTGGGTAGGGGAGGTTAGCTTGCTCCGCGCGGAGCCGGTCTCCCCATCGAGACGCTTGGACTCATTGGAAAAGACCAGGCCTGCCCTTTCGTCCTCGGTCTTCTTATAACCTAACACTTCATCTAGCCTTGGATTTTTCTTTGATCCTAATTCCCTTCTTCACTTAACGTTTATCTGTCCTGGGCGCGGCTGAGAGAAGGCCTGTTCTGAGTTGCAGGCCCTTAGGTTTATTTCCTGGTAGTGGTATGCTGATGTAATGCGTATCTTCAGAACAGCCTTTTCTGTTAGGCTGAATTTCGAAAACCCTTAATACCCTTAAAGCTGGTAATCTACTAAGTAAGCATATTTAAGAAGTGGTATAGGTAGATAATCTCGCGAAATGTCTACGAGTAAACTTCTGGCTGTTCTGTTAAATAGGCAAAGTGGCAAGAATGGCCTGTTTGGTTCTTCAGATACTTATTTTGGAAAACTTGATGTTTGAAAAGATGATTATGTGATTTAGGCCAGGCAGGAAAAATCCTGGCCACTACTGTGACAGTCACACGTTGTGCGTAGTTCCTAGACGGTACAACCAGGAACAAATGGATATAATTTGTAGAGAGTCGGAGGGCTACGGTTACTTTGAAATATGGGAAGAACTGATGTTGCCAGAATGAAATGTCATGTCTTTTTAAATACCGACCTTCCAAACCCTGGAAATGTTAATGTAGATCCTGAATCAGTACAAGTCTGGAGAGTGGTCTAGATTGGATGGTACGTTAAGGTTTTTTACAACCCTAAGATTACCATGATAGATTTGGAAAGGTTATAGTTGATAAAAATCTGGCCAGCTGCTGTCCTGTATTTTACGGATCTACTCTTTTGTGTGGCTAATTGATTTGGGGGAGGGGGGATTTGTTAAGTGGGCTGTAGAGTCAAGTTCCATTAGACTTGTGACCTCTAATTTTTCTCCTTAAAAGTAGAGTCTTCATGAATCAGCGAACTGCTCAATAATAGGGACAAGTTTGGGAAACAGAGTGGGTGGGAATATGTTTAAGATATGGCTCCTATCTCAAAGCAGCTCGGTGATTAGGTTTTAGTAGTTTAATTTTCCTTCCTTAAACGAATCCTAAAAATCCTCTCCCTTCCTTTTGAGAAGTCCAGAAGGAATGTGCTCATAGGATTGCATGGTGTTAGTGAATAAAAGAAACTGCTTTTAATTAGTAGTAAAGTAGTATTAAGTAGATGATTTTAATCAGGAAGAATTAATTCAGTCAACATTTGATTGTTTCAGAGTGTAATCTATGATCTGTGTGTATGGGAGTGGGTGGTGGTTGTGGTGGGTGAGATGAACTAGATAAAAAATGAGTAAAAGCTCAGTACTTCTCAAGAGTTCAGTGTCTGTTAAGGTGAACATATTTGTAAGTCAGTTATGGAGTAGACACAATACTGTACACGGAGGAAAAAAAGTAGGTGATGTTTTAAAAATTTTGTTTTAGAAATGGATTTAGTGATGAAAACGTCTAAATGCATAAACTTTGTAACTATTATTGGGAAGTAGTAATGCCACCTATTAGCAGTACTTAGGATAAATTGTCCAGCTAAATTGTCCAGCTTCTGAAAGGCCTCACATTTGTGTAGTTTTTTAAAAATTAATTTTCATAATTCAGCTTAATTTCAGAATTTATGATGTAAGTACTTATAGTTTAAGATTGTCTCTCGTTTACTGGGAAAGCTAGCAGATACATACCTACTGGAATTGCTTATTTAATTTTGGAATGAGCAGATTTCTAGAATAACCCACTTTGCATGTATGGAAACTGAGGCCTAGGGTGTCTCGCTTTCTTGATCTTTGTCAAACAGCTAGAATAATAGCCAGAATTAGAATTAATGCTTGACTCTTTCTTATCATGTTGAACAAGGAAAAATGGGAAGCTAAGTACTTATTGTCATCAGTTATGTTATATGAAACACTAGGAAATTATAAAGGTAAGCCCTGTCACAAATTTTAGACATGTCACAAACCTTAAGTCCTTTCTTGAAAGATTCCGTAAGTTGTGTAAGATCTTGATAAGAAATGAGTTTAAGTTGCAGAAATTTGCTATAAATCACAGAGCAGTTACAAAACTTTCAGTCATAAAGTCCTTGGATTATCGGGCTTTGCACATTAGCTGTGTAATAAGCAGACATTACCTTCTATAAATGCTTCTGTAATACCCATACCTAGAAAGTGAAGCCTATAACTGGAGAATTTGCCAGCTTCCTGATTCCTGTGGTGATTGTCCAAAAGTGGATGTGGAAGATGTTGGAATGTTGGTGGTATTAACTAGTGTTAATTGCCATTTTTCTATGTTTTCTATTATAAACACCTGGTTTATATTTTATTTCTTAAGCTCTTAAAAAGTTCTCTCTGAAGAACAATTATACAAGTTTAATGTATCTAAAATGTGGATAATGAGGTACCACTTTCGAAAGTAACATGTTTTCTGCATTACCAGACTGAAAGCTCCATGAAGGCCAGGAGTATGTCTGTCTTGTTTACCAGGTGTACAGTAATTATGTCTCAGTGCCTCGAATAAATGATTTAGAAGATTGTAAATCATTAGCTCAAGGTTGGACTTCATTAATGACTGACTAGTTATGACTAGTTATGTGATATTTGCTATTGATGTCCAAAGTTAAGAGTTTCCCAGTTTAAATTATATACGTACACACACTCATGCAGGCAAATACATATAAATATGTATGCATGGTTAAATATACACACATATATGTATATACACACTGTAGCCCTCACTATATTAAGTCCTTAGGGTTAGATTGACTTGATCCACTTTAGTTAGGGCTTTGTAAAGCATAGAGTATGTATTTGATATTCCGATATATTTGTTTTACCCATAATAGAAGTAGGACAAAAAATTACAAATGCCCTCCTTAGACTTCAATTGTATGCATTTTGGAAGACAGGGAATTTGGATGGGATAGGAAATCCAAGTCTCTACACTTCTTGAAGAATGACAGTTTTGAATGACAAAAAGGTAACTGAGACTGGTCTAATGTAAAACACAACAGAAGGGGAGCCTCCAGGAAATCTTGCTACCTTGCCAAACCTGACTAAAACTATATTAAGTGAATTAAAATAAAAACTGTAATGTGTTATGGTGCCCTGTATTGGAAAACAAAATAAGTAGTATATTTAAGTACCCAGTTTTTTTTTTGTTTTGTTTTTTTTCTTTAAATATTTCAGGACTTAGTCTGATGCTGGATCCTGAAATAAATAGTACTTTGTATCTCCTGACCCAGAAGCTTCCAGGGTCAAAAAAATGAACTGCATCTCAGATAAAGGTTAATTTTCTACACTGATAGCCCTGGAGTTAAGGTTTGTGGCCTTCCTGGGCCAGGAATTTCAAGGTTGAGGTGTAATTCTGGTAGAGTGAGTGGAAAGAGCATTAAATTTGGATTCAGAACTGTGAGATTTAAGTCACAGTACTTTAATTCTTTGGGCTTCATTTGGGATATTTTTTATTTCCTTGTTTTGCTTCCTATACCCATGGATCTGTACCTCTTTCCCAAAACTCAGTTTGTTAATAATATTGATAGTTTGTGATGATAACTAAGATTATGCTTGCTTAACAAGTGATGATAATGAAGTCCATATAAAAACATCATATGTTGTGAATGCAAAACATTCACAGATTATTGCATTTCCATAGACGAATCAAGCAGCAGCCTGCTTTGTTTTGTTTTTAATTGAGGCAGCATTTAAAAGTCAGATAATTTCAAATAAAAATCTGAATTTGGGAATCCTCTTGAAAATTTGTAAGATCTGACATGGCACTTGCATTCTGTCAAGGCAGTTAATCCACTGGAGTTGAGTAGGCTTTTTCACTTTAGCATTCCTACTCTTCCACAAAGTATCATATATACTAAAACTGAAGTTTGGTGTCCCTGTGCCTCAGTGTCTTGAACCTTAAATTTTTTTGCAGTTATTTAACATCAGTGTTGTTCAGGAGTTGTGGGTTTATATGCATTCTAGGGTCAGGCAGATAAAGTACTTACTTAGTACAGTAGGTAATGGTGAGTGTTAGGTTATAGAGAATAAAGGAGTAAGCATGGTATATGTTCAGGCAATATTAGTAAATACACTGATGTATGGGGCATAAACCCAGATTGTCTCATGCAAAACTTTGACATAAGTTGCCTTCTCTGTGTCTTAACAGAAGACTATCAGGACTGCTCCACCTGGTTTTTTTCAGATGGGAGTCTGGGCCCCTAGTGATCAAATAGTCTTTTTTTTACAAATGTAGGGTCTGGATTTTTATATTAAATCCTTGGCTCTTTCAAAAACAAAGCATCCAAGAGTTAGATTCATCCTACAGGCTGTTAGTGTATAACTTTAAATGGATTTGAACTTTAGCTGTAAATGGAAATACTGTTTATTTGTGTTTCATTTGAGTTAATTTGTTGCACTGACATATTGTGGAAAAATTCATTTTGTTGTGGCATCTAAAACACAATTTTCAGGGTTTTAAAAGGATTTTTTAAAAAAGACTGTATAGTTCTTTATCTAGACTTCTCAAAAAAATGAAGTGCTTTAACTGTGGAAATAATGCATTTGAATTATTTTTTATATAGAATTCTTAACCTGGCATTTGCTAACCTTTGTTCATTTTATTGCTAATATTCTTAAGGTGCTGCTGTCAAACTACTGTGAAGAAATTGTATATGTACATATCACTATACAGAATAATAATGCTAAATTTCAGGATCAAGTGAGTGATTTAAAACATTAAAGTAGTTTAAAGAGAGTCACCCTAGAGAACCGGTGGATGTTACTTTATCTCTTAAGGACATAGTTATTTCTTTCTGAAAAGGATATGCCAGTGATAGATTAGTCTTTAGTAGTAGTAGCTTCTGAGACTACTAAAATAATCTTTCTTTATAACTAATTTATTTTAAATTGAAAACATGAATTAAAAAATATACAAACTCCTTTCTCTAGCCAATGAAGGAAGTGGTCAGAGGAAGCAGCTTGTTAGCTCTATAACCCAATACTATGAACTCTCTCACCTTTTTAAACCAGATTTTGGTTTTTAAGAGTACTCCTTACATTTATAATTAAAATCCTTAAGTTTAAGCAAAACTAAGCAGGTGGTGGTAGTTTTGAAAACATCTATCAAGTATTTAACATTTCAACCAACAATAGGTGGAGTCCATGGCTCCTCTCTTTGAACCTGAGTAGACTTCTGTGATTGTCTCTGAATAAAATACTGTGGCAGTGTTGCTGAGCTTCTGCCTAAACCACCATGGAAGCTCTAAACCACCATGAAAGAGGTTGGCCTATGCTGAAGCTGTCATGGGGGAGAGTGACCATAGAAAGGAGTGCCGTAGGAACCCCAGCTGTTTTGAGTCTTCCCAGCCAAGGCATGTGAATAAGCAAGCCTTCAGATGATTCTAGCTAACCCTTAACTGCAGCCACGTGAGAGACCCTAAGTTGAGCCTCAGAACCATAAGCAATAATAGTAAATTACTGTATTGTTTTAAGTCACCAAGTTTTTGGGGTAGCATGTTAAACTTACGGCAGTAGATAGTAGGAACATTTATGCATTTGTCTTATTGAGAAAAGAGGATTTTATTTTATGTGCTGGACCAGATTTTGTGTATCATGTACCCTAGTCATTAACAAAAGGTTCAAGAGCATCAAATAACTGCCTCGTCCACCCCCTTCCCTTCCCCAAACACTGATCTTTTTATTCTAAATGCCTCTTTTCAGAGGTGAAGAAACTGGAGCTCAGACTGGGACTTTCCTAAAGATACCTAGCTCTTAAATGATGACCTGGATTTTCTTGCTTCCAAATACAAATCTCTTGCTCCTATGTATCATATTTCAGCAAATATATAAGCGATTTCAGTGGTGGAGGGAAGTAAATTAAAATGTGATCTTTTATATCAGGGGGTCAGATAGAAAATAATATTTTAGGCTTTGTGGGCCACATAAGGTCTTCATCATATATTCTTTCCTTTTTTTTTAAAAACACAACCTTGAAAATGCAGAAACCATTCATATTTTGCCAGTCAAAAATAGGCCATGGGCTGAATTTATCCTGCAGGTCTTATTAGTTGGCTAATATTGTGATAAAATCACAGTTAGGTTTTTGATGTCATAGACTATAATATGGATAAAAATTTGTAGACCATCAAGTGAGGATGTTATGGTTGATCTTAAAGTAAATTTAAGGTGCTATAATGTTGGTAATATGGAGCTCTCTGGTGCACTAATTTGGAATTAATCTACTAGTGCACATGACCTTTCAGTGATACTTTGTAGTTTTGTTTTCTTATATTTTGTTTAAAGATGCTTATTTTATAATAGCCAGGACATGGAAGCAACCTAAGTGTCCATCGACAGATAAATGGGTAAAGATGTGGCATGTATATACAATGGAATATTACTCAGCCATAAAAAGAAATGAAATTGAGTTATTTGTAGTGAGGTGGATGGACCTAAAGTCTGTCATACAGAGTGAAGTCAGTCAGAAAGAGAAAAACAAATACTGTATGCTAACACATATATATATGGAATCTAAAGGAAAAAAAGGGTTCTGATGAACCTAGGGGCAAGACAGGAATAAAGACGCAGACATAGAGAATGGACTTGAGGATACGGGGAGGGGAAAAGGGTAAGCTGAGACAAAGTGAGAGAGTGGCATGGACATATATACACTACCAAACGTAAAATAGATAGCTAGTGGGAAGCAGCCCCATAGCACAGGGAGATCAGCTTCTGCTTTGTGACCACCTAGAAGGGTGGGATAGGGAGGGTGGGAGGGAGACCCAAGAGGGAGGGGATATGGGGATATATGTATATGTATAGCTTATTCACTTTGTTATACAGTAGCAACTAACACAAAATGTAAAGCAATTATACCTCAATAAAGATGTTTAAAAAAAAAAAGGTGCTTTTAATGTCCCCCATCTAATTTAACCGTAAATTTAGAAAGCCTGAACTCTAGACGAGTGAATTTGCTCAACTTGAATTTCTGAGCTTCTGTTTCTTTATCTGCAGAGTATTGGATCTAAAACATACCTTGTGTGTGTCATGTATGATATGTGTGAAAGTGATAAAATGTTAGAAAAGCAAGTATTGATTATTTTAAAATTCTGTAGATGCTTTCTAAAACTGCAACCAATCTTTGAATTTGACTAATAAAATTATTTGTTAAAGCTTTTTAAAAGACAGTAATACCCTTTTTATAGGGAAACCATGATTTAGGCATGTCTGAAATTTAAATTGATTAATTAACCTGCACAGTTATTTCATTCTGTGTTTAGCATGTCTAGATTTAGCATGTATAAAAGTTCATGTGAATGATCAGGCTTTTGAAGTGGATATTTCGAATCAGGAACTAGAGATTTCATGAAAAGATTTGTGTAACGCTGTATTTACTTAATTGCCTATTTTGCTGTCCTAGTTCTATTTTTTTTCTTTTGCTTCTACAGATCTCTTATTCTTCAAGATCTGTTGGACCCACTTTTTTACTGACTAGAGAGCTTTGACCTAAAAATCATTGAATATCTGATAAAGCTTGGGTTTTTAAAAAATCAAATTGTATGTTTTTATTTTTTATTTACAATATAGCATCCAGAAATTGTGTTTGCCACCATTCAGGTCTTGAGGGAATTTCCTCAGTGAAAACATGAACCCAGAGGATGAGAGAAGCCTTTCTGGTTGGCGTATCTTGATTTTCAGTACCATTTAAAAAAATAAGTAAACAAAAATGTTAACAGTCTGTATAGTATATATTCATTTTAGAAAAATGGTAAAGTACAGAAAAGCATTCTTACCACTCAAAGAAATCAGTTACGATGCTATTCCAAGCACAGGTAATTTTCAGTGTTTTTTTTTTTTAATTTTTATTGGGGTATAATTGATTTACAATGTTTTGTTAGTTTCAGGTGTACAGCAAAGTGAATCTGTTATACAAATACATATATCCACTCTTTTTTAGATTCTTTTCCCATATAGGCCATTACAGAGTGTTGAGTAGAGTTCCCTGTGCTATATAGTAGGTCCTTATTAGTTATCTATTTTATACATAGTAGTGTGTATGTGTCAGTGTTATTAAGTAGCAGCAGTGACTCCAAGCACAGAGGAAGATGCATTGTTACCTTTTCCATATCCTGTGTAACCTTGCTTTCCTTCTTATTATGCCTATATTATCAGTTTTAGTTCTCTTGAGTCACTGATTTCTGTCCCTCTTGGGGGATGTTTGAACTCCATCTAATCTATTCATAGACCTCAGGTTAATAATCCTTGCTATACTTTAGTGGGCTTTGCTTTTTGGCCGGAGCCGTGATACAATTGTCCTACCTCATCAGTTTTTATGACTTTATACCTCTCTTTACGGAACCTTAGATTTGGAAAGATATTTTTTGATGCCAGGATATTTAGTGTTCAAAACATTTACCATTAGCTTTAGTGCCTTATTTGAAAAAAAATCAGTTTAAAGTAGTAAATATATAGTTGCATGTATTTCTAAGACTTATTTTGTCCAGTTGGACAGGGTTGGGTGTAGGGAAGGTGATGGGGTGATAAAACTGAGTTCTAAATTTTCACGATCATTGACTGTATCAATTACAGTCAATAGTTGTCTGAACAAGTTATACTTTTATAGTCCATGCCAGCAGCCTCAAATGTTTTTGATTGTGTACCCCGTCAGTAATTTTCTTCTTTTAACTTAACTTGGACATTGTTTCAGACAAACAGGATAGCTGTAAGGATAGTACAAAGAATTCTTTTGCTTTTCAGCCACGTTCCACAAATGTCAACATTTTTACCACATTTGTCTTTCTAATTCATTCTTTCTCCCTCTTTTGTCAGTTATAGACATGATGCTTCTTTGCCCCTAAATAGTTAAGTATGTATTTCCTAAAAAGTAGAATTCTCTTTTACTTAACTGTAGTACTATCAAAATCAGGAAATTGACATTGATACTTGTAATCTACAGACCTTGTTTAGATTTCACTAGTTTTTCAGTTGTCTCAGATCATGTGCTGTGTCAGTTATTGTATCTTTTAGTCTCCTTTAATCTGAAGTATTTCCTTAGTGTTTGTATTTCATGAATGAACTGTGACATTTTTGGATGCCTCTAAATTTGGATTGGTTTGATGTTTGTTTACTCATGTATAGGTTTAGGTTTTGCATAGGAATATCACAGAATTTTTCTATTCATAGTGCATCATTCCAGGGGGTCCATGTTGTTGATTTGACCCACTGCTAGTGATGTTAACCTTGATTACTTGGTTAAGCTGGAGTCTGCCAGATTTCTCGACTGTAAAATGGTAATAAGTATTCTGCCCGGAGTACACAATATTTGATAAATGTATGTTTATTTAAAAATTATACACATGTATTTTTATTGTTGTGCACATTTTAAAGCAGTTACAAAAATTAGACATTAAAGGATGAGCTACAAATACAGAAGGTCTCACTTTTTCTTTTTGTACCCCAGTATATCCTTTCATACACTATGGGATATATACTCCTGACTTTGTAGACCAGAGCTGTGCATCGTATCCTTTACTTTATATCGTTTTATAGGAATTATTCTTGTGTCTTGATCCTGAAATAAAAGCTCCTTGAAGGTTATGTTCTCATACTTCCGTAACCTCAACACAGTAAGTACTCAAAAATAAATGCTTAATGTTAATGATTTTTCCCTGTTACTTTTTAATCTTTTGCTTCCAGATGGAGAACTTAATGTTCTAGATGATATTTTGACTGAAGTACCAGAACAAGATGATGAACTCTATAATCCAGAGAGTGAACAAGATAAAAATGAGAAAAAGGGTATGTAAGATTTCTATTTTTGTTAAAATAGCAAAGTAGAGATCAATTTCTTAAGAAAGAGTCTTTGCTTTTGTACTTGTTCCTTGAGGCACTTACCACCAAAAGCACAATCATAAGAAGCAGTGGTACCCAATTCCATATGAATGAGAGTAATATATTTTTTTCCAAACGTGTGAAATGTCTCATGTATTTATTCCAGTGTTTGAAAGCTGTGTTTTCTTTATGATTAACTTTGGAGTAAAGGTATTTCAGAAGACATTTTAAAGAAATGGGGCTTTTATTCTCTGATATATTTACCTGTTAAACTTTGGTGAAATAAATCTAATACCCAAATTCTTATATATATTTTTTTCATTGTATTTTTAAGGTTCAAAAAGAAAAAGTGACCGAATGGAATCTACTGACACAAAGCGACAAAAGCCTTCTGTTCATTCAAGACAACTGATTTCTAAGCCACTGAGCTCATCAGTTAGCAATAACAAAAGAATGGTTAGTGCAAAAGGAAAGTCAGTCACAGAGTATAAAAATGAGGAATATCAAAGATCTGAAAGAAACAAACGTCTAGAAGCTGATCGGAAGATTCGTTTGTCAAGTAGTGCCTCCAGAGAAGCTTATAAGAGTCAACCTGAGAAAACATGTCTGCGGAAAAGGGATCCTGAAAGGAGGGTCAAATCCCCTACACCAGATGGTTCTGAGGTAGTAAATATTATTGCAGATATAATACAGAAGGCAGTTCTTTTTGAGGCTAGAACTGTTTATTCACTCTGACCTTGTCTGTTATATGACTGCTGATTCCCTTTTTCTTTAAACATCAGAGAATTGGGCTTGAAGTGGATAGACGTGCAAGCAGATCCAGCCAGTCTTCTAAGGAGGAAGTGAACTCTGAAGAATATGGCTCTGACCATGAGACTGGCAGCAGTGGTTCTTCTGATGAGCAAGGCAACAATACTGAGAATGAGGAGGAAGGGGTGGAAGATGTGGAGGAAGATGAAGAAGTAGAAGAAGATGCAGAGGAAGATGAAGAGGTGGATGACGAAGGAGAGGAGGAAGAGGAGGAAGAAGAAGAGGAAGAGGAGGAGGAGGAAGAGGAGGAGGAAGAAGAAGAAGAATATGAGCAGGATGAGAGAGACCAGAAGGAAGAGGGAAATGATTATGACACCAGGAGTGAGGCTAGCGACTCTGATTCTGAATCTGTTTCCTTCACGGATGGGTCTGTCAGATCTGGTTCAGGAACAGATGGATCAGGTACTAATTTTTATATGTAAAGGTTTGTCTTTTTTTTTTTTTAATTGACCTGATATATTTTTTTCTTGAACATGTTTAAATTGAATTATAAAATTTTTGAGGCAATGGGGGGGATGTTAGTACGACTGTCCTGTGATTTTTTTTTTATAGTGTGCTTTTGAGTATTATAAATGCACTTGAATAAGATTTACATATCTTAGTAAAGGCATTTCCCAGCTACAAATTGAGTGTATTATAAATACACTAGTCTGATTGTTTCTCTATAAGGAAATGTATTTGAGGTTTTAATGTTATAAATTTTTAGATTTCCATACTAGTCAACAACAGCTTATTTAAACACTGATGTACTTGAAGTATATTCATATGGAACCTGTCTGCTAGGTATTACAATATTTTCATGTTAAATGCCTCTAGATTTCCATCATGTGGCAACAGAAACCAAAATAACTTTCTTTTTCTCTTGGGAGCACCAACTTTTCTTTCATTTTTGTACCTGTGGGTTGACTGATGGGCAGGGTCTCCAGAGGGCTGGGTGTAAAGGTACCAGATGGAAAATCAGAGTATAAAATTATTGTGGAGAGACTGGGTAAGAGGCATCTTGGGTCATTCCTTCAATACTTCATGCCCTGCCACTTTATCTGACCCATGAGACTTGAATTTGAGAATGGTAGATAGTTGCAGTCATTAGGCTGAGGGAGCCCTCTTTTGGGGGGAAATTCAGAGGGTAGAGCAACGAGAGGCCAGGGTACTTAGAGACTGCTGGCCACTCTGATGATTATACTCTCATGGCTGTCTTATGTAAAGATGCAGCCAGATCTCCTACATAGGCCAAATGTACTAAATATTGGAATACAAGAAAAATTCTATTCTTTTGATGTATATGATAGTTAAATGTCATTATTATAGAATTTTATCATTTAATGTAGTACATTGTTAGTAAATCATATTTTTGATATAGTGTAAATGATAAGAGCAAATGACCAGGTATTTTCTAATTGTCAGCTGAAGTGCTTCTAGCCTTTTGCTCACTAGAGTTCTAGGTTTGGGAGTTTAGACAGGTTTTGACAGGGGGCTAAAGAGTTAAACTGAATAGATGAGTAGTTGGGTTTGATATAAAAAAAAAAACTTGTGGAATCTTTAATTCTACTATCCCATCATACTTTTTGCAAACTGATGGGATATACATTTTATAATTTATGATAATGGATAAAGAACAAAAATTGCATTGGCAATATGAATGAATGTTCATTTATTGTGGAGAATGTGTGAAACCTGTAAAAGTAGGGAACATTTTATTATAGGAATCTTCTTTTTGGTGTCCATGTTAAGAACGATATTTCTTAGACTTGAACGTTTATCCTGTTTAAGTCAAACGAGGGAGACTTATATAAATACATAGGGCCTGTAATAATGTATATTTTTAGTAAGTTCCTAGATGCTGATACTTAGCAAGATACTTATTCATACTTCATGTTTTTTGTGGATTAGACATTTCAGATTGAATGGTAGCCAATAGTTTTATAAAACTTGGATATTAAAACTGTTAAGAGACTTACTGTTATAAAAGAGATACCTGCCTGAAACTCTTACTTTCCATATTAAAGGAAAATCTGTGGCTTTTCTTTGGAAGAGTTCTTATGTGGAACATTTTTTAAAGACTGTATTTAGTATGCAGGACATTATTATTTTTATTTTGGAATGGTTTCTCTTTATAATAATGTGTGAGAGAAAAATGGGGTGGATCTGGAACTCCACCAGAGGTAAAAAAATGTTTTTAAAGAGTTTTAAATACAAGGGATCACAGTTTAGTTTCTGTGTCATGAACTTTCTAGATTCCAGTTTATTTTACCTTATTTTTTCTTAAAATTTCAGTAATTTCCTTATAAAAGTGACACACTTGGTGGTTGTTAAAGGTTTATTTGTTAGATAACTTTCAATTGTTATTTTGACCTGAGAATAATAGTCAGGAGAGGAGATCATAAACTTAAGAGCAGTGAGAGTTATTTATACAAAAAAGATAAAAAATCCTTGGAGATTTTTCATGATAATGCTATATTTAACATTACATAAAAATTGTTGGGCGAGATCTTACTTCTGCTTCTATTATATTTCCTGCATCATCCTTTTTTTTTTTTAAATAAATTTATTTATTTATTTTTGGCTGTGTTGGGTCTTCATTGCTGCGTGCGGGCTTTCTCTAGTTGCTGTGAGCAGGGACTACTCTTCATTGTGGTGCATGCGCTTCTCGTTGTGCTGGCTTCTCCTTTTGTGGGGCACAGGCTCTAGGCGAGTGAGCTCGGTAGTTGTGGCGCATGGGCTCTAGAGCGCAGCCTCAGTGGTTGTGGCGCATGGGCTTAGTTGCTCCGCGGCATGTGGGATCTTCCCGGACCAGGGCTCGAACCTGTGTCCCCTACACTGGCAGGTGGATTATTAACCACTCCACCACCAGGGAAGTCCCTGCATCATCTTGTTGAGAGATTCTTTTAGTACTTAGAACCATAAAGTATTATTTTTAAACAGCAGCAAGAGATGTATTACCTTTGTGATCAATTTATAATGCTTAGATCCCTAACTTTTCAAAGAGGAAAAGAATAAAAGAAACATGCTAGAATTTTTGAAAGAAATAATGTAAAAAATTTTTTTAACAGTTCTATTTTTCTAATCTCTTTCATGTACATGCCATACTCATTGATCCAATGAATTCAGTTCCTTCTGTGTGCCAAACACTATATAAGAATGTGTAGTCAGTGAACAAAACAGACATAGATGAGAAAGAGATTTGGGATATGACAAAAACTCCTGTTATCTGTTTGGGCGAGATTCTCACTCATTTTACACTAAAAGGCTTCAGTCTATTCTCTTGAAGTCTTACAGTTTACTCTGAGGGAGAGGATTTTAAAACTTAAAGGTCAGGTATCATTCAAAGCCAACAAACCTGTAAATAAATGCTTTTCTTTATAGCTAGTTATATAAATTTCATTATGTTCCCAAGCTGCTAGCTTTAAATGGGCCTGGCTTTGTAGTTGTGCCAATATGTACTGCTTTGCCCTTCCTTGTTGCCTTAAGTTAGGAAAATAAGCATCATTTACAAGCTTCTTGTTAACATCTATTTGGAGAAGGAATTAGTAGTCAATTACAAAGGGAAAAATGCTTAAACTAAAAGAAAAGGAACTTTTGTCCTTGGAGTTTTCCATCTTTAAGCTAGTTTAAACCTAGAATCCCCTTTCAAGAATAGAAGTAAAATATCTTTTCTATTCTCTTGCTCATGGCTTGTACTTTCAAGTTAGAAACTAGGTTCTGCCACTCAGGAACTGTGGGACCCTAGCCAAGTTGCCTAACCACACCACTAAGTTGAGGTTTCCTTTTCTATAAATGAGAATAATGGGTATTATGTATTTCATGAGTTTGTTATGAGGATTAAGGGAAATAATTTATTTAAAGCTTTTAAAATAGGAGTTTGTATGAAAGATCATTGATTATTATTTTTCAACATTCTGTTAACTTTTATAAAAATAAGTATATGCATTTTCTCCCATCATATTCCTTTTTCTAGCTGAAAAGTAAAGGTGCTTATATTGGTGTAATTAAAATACCAATAGAAATAGGAGAGTCTAATTCCATTTTAGGCCCTCATTTATATGCTTCCAAATTAAGCCTGAAATGGTTCTTATAGGTAATGCAAACCTCTTCTGTCTACTGAAGATTCCCAGCTTTTTAATAGAATACATAGACTGTCGCTGAGATTTTAGAGATAAATTTTAAATTGAATTTGAAAATAAGCAGTAATTCAGGAAGGAAGTGGTCAGGAAGAATGGAATTGAAGATATAAAAGCAAGCAGTGGCAACCAGAAGGGAGTCGCTAATTTACTATAGTGCAATTTAAAAAAAAAAAAAATTGAAAGGCTTTGGGTTCTGCGGTTCATCAGACATCTAAGATAGAGCTGGAATTGTGATGAAGAATGATAGTATACTTTTTAAAAAGAGGACTTAAAACAGTGGTACTTGGTTCGTAGAAGGGAACACCGTAAATTTAATTGAAAGAAAAGTTGTGTTTGCTTTGCAGAATTTTTTTCCCTTTTAAAACTTTAAGACCTTTTATATATAGGATAAGTAGTTCTTAATTATAGCTGTGTATTTTTATTTGATTAAAATTGGTGGGAGAAATAACAAAATGTCCTTAGTTTTTGAACACTGTCTGAATTGGAACATGTTAGGAAATTGAGGGGGTCAGGAAGGATTAATAATGAATAATACTTAGGAATTATGCAAAATCCAGATGCATGATGATACATTCTTATTTGATTAACTGTACCTATATTGTAATGTTTTTAAAAATCTTGTCTGAATTCTTTTTTAGATGAGAAAAAGAAGGAAAGAAAGAGAGCTAGAGGAATATCTCCTATTGTTTTTGATAGAAGTGGAAGCTCTGCATCAGAGTCATATGCAGGTATTCTCATTTTACTTTTATTTGTGATCATATCTGACTGATTCTAATGTAATCTGCTGTAAAAAGTGTGTGGAGGCTGTAGTTTAGCGTGAACTTGTTAATATTCATTAGTATTGATTTCTGGCATGTTCAGTGTAATAAATCTAGAGGAAACTAAGCTTTTTCTTATTATTTTAATCTTGTTCTGTTACTGCTTAAGTGGAATTTCACTTTTTTTTTTTCTTGGAAGATGATGATTCAGTGACTAGTTTTCTGAGTGAGAAACTGTTCAAATATTTTTAAAAACATCCAAACAACCCAAAAAGCAAAACACTCGTACACATTGAGAAGTATTTTTTTTTGTGTGTGTGGGTGCGCCAGGAAGAATAATTTGTCTTGAATGAGAACTTTATGTGACAAGACTGTAGAAATTTTGTCTTATCTCTATTAAAGCTCAATCTGAACAAATGTACTTTGGCTAAATACAGGTTCAGAAAAGAAGCATGAGAAATTATCATCTTCCGTTCGTGCTGTCCGAAAAGGTATCATTTAAATTTGAAATTGTTTTCATTGCATGCTTCCTTAAAAGTCATTATTTTGCCTTATTGGTTCTCCATTAATAGTTGGTTTTAATGTAGTAATGTTCTGATATATTACATTAAGGGAAAAAAATAATGTATTCTTACACAGAGCTCCATGTTCACTTCTTACTGGGTATCTTTTAGAACAGTAGCAGACATTTTAGGACATCTTAACAGTTTTTGGACAGAGTGGATGTTATATTTATTTTAGTAGCATAATGGTCTATTAGCAAATTTTAAATGGTTAATGTGATAAAGATCTATAAAATTTATAGCCATTTTCACACTTAAAAAATATGGATCTGATATATTAGAACATTACTATATTAGGTTTGCCTTCTTGCAAAATGCTGGTGTCTTTCTTAGCTTTGCTTTATTATGTGTTGTGGCTTAGCTTTCTAGGTTGAATGGGTGATTATGAATTTTAAAAGTTTAGCTGGGTTTTGGAGGGCTAATTTCAGTTAGTACAACTTATTTCCCTCTGTGTGATAATGGCTTCTGTTTAATCAATTTGGATTTCTTTTTTTCAGATCAAACCAGTAAACTCAAATATGTCCTACAGGATGCGAGATTTTTTCTCATAAAGAGTAACAACCATGAGAATGTGTCCCTTGCCAAAGCTAAGGTATTAGCATCAGTTCTGTTGAAATATCCTAATCTTGAAAATTTAAATGTGAAGGTAGACTTGAGTATCACTTGAGTACATGACATACTGTAATTTTCGTTAAAGCTTTAGAGATCCATAGTCCAGTTGACATGTAGGGTCTGCTTTTTTGACTGGTTAGGCAACCTAGTAGTAATTTGAGTTTTCTTTTAAATCTTTTGAAGATGAGTTTAGAAATAAAAATGTTCAATATTTGAAGAATATATAATTATACGTTGTACAACAAAAGCCGTGTTTCTTTGGATTTTTGTGTTTCTATACTCAATTGCTAGTTTATTATACTAATACATTTTATAAAGTTCTTTTAGTTAACCAGTTTTGTTTTATATTGCTGCTTGTTTTACACCTTGAGATTTTCTTGAAAAGAAATCATTCTTTTACGGAGAGTTTCTTTTACTTTTAGAAGTAAGATCACTTGGATTTAGAAGAAAAGGGAAGAGTTAATTTTAGTTTAAAGCCCCACCCTGGGCTTTACAAAAGGGATATGCCCAGTTGCTATAGGATGTCGTAAGGTTAATTTTTTAAAAAATGTTTTTGTTACAAAAATGCATCTACTTTTTATACCAACTATTCTAATATTTTTGTATTTTGGTTTTAAGAGAGTTTCTACTGACGTTGAGAAAGTTAAAACTAAAGTTAAGCATTTTTTAAACTGTATTTCTGTCAATATTAATAATCCTATATTTCTAACTTAAGTTGAGGGTTACCCACTAAATTTTACAGATGGAAGGAATAGTACACTAAATAGTGGAAGTTTATTCTGTTCTTTAGCTGGAGTGGATTTAGGCAGAAGTAGTTAAGCACCTAGTGAGAATGAGGTCTAGTATGTATCAGCAGATTAAACTGAATTAGAGGTTCTGGTTTACATTAGCATTCCTGCCTCTGAATCTTTCATGACGAAAGAATTGTTTAAAATGCTTTGGAAATAATAACTATGTTCCAGCTCTACATAAAACACAGGTCTCTTCAGTCAAACTATTGATACATGAAAATTTGAACTTAAATAGAAAGAAGAGAGAAATGCTAGAAACTTGACAGAAATTCTTCACTTACGGATTTACTAACATGATCATTTTTAATTATTTGGTTAGTCACAGTTTTTAAAGAAAAAAATGTACACATTGTGATTCACCTTCAAACAGAATGTTTTTACCACAGTAAATGGTTCTGATTTTAAATTGTAGGTGATTGTTTTTATTATCTAAAATTCTAGCCCATATGATTTGATTGCCCCCTGCCCCCATGTGTTTGTTTACTAATTGTTTTAATGATTTTGTTAAGGTTGGTAATTTTCTCCACATTTTGCCCAAGTTTTTAATAGATTATTCCATTATTTTGACATACGACATTATTCATAAACGTCCTACGAATAAATAGGACATTTATTCATTATAGCTTATTGGTAACCTTGGTTTCCTGCAAATGTAATTGGAAACATAAAATATTTACATTAATTTCAATCTTTGATCTTTACATCATTTATATAGGGTGTATGGTCTACACTGCCAGTAAATGAGAAGAAATTAAATGCTGCATTCAGATCGGCAAGGAGTGTTATCTTAATATTTTCTGTGAGAGAGAGTGGAAAATTTCAAGGTAAGAGTAAAAATAATTTGGATATGTAAAAACATTAATTATATTTGCATCTATATATTATGTTGTGATTTATTCCCCTAGGATTTGCAAGACTTTCTTCAGAATCACACCATGGAGGATCTCCTATACATTGGGTACTTCCAGCAGGAATGAATGCTAAAATGCTCGGAGGTGTCTTTAAAATTGACTGGATTTGCAGGTAAATTACACACTTCAGTGTAGATAATTAAAGTTGCTCTTGTTTTGAATGGGCTACCAGTTGAGAATAATGTTAAAGCTCCACAGTTATTTAGTTTTAATTTATTCTAATTATTGTCCCCCTTTTTTTGGTGTCATTCCTAGGCTGATTGGGATCTATAGAGTTTATTTAACAATGTTAAAAAAAGTAAAAGTAACATTAATATGCTTAGATTGTATTGTTCACCACCTTTATAATTAATATAGAATGCATGGGGCAAAGATTTATTTAGTCAAGAGTTTTATGTATTTCATTTGTTCTCTGCATTAGTATTATGGCAGTAAATTTACAAATCAGACAGTTGCTTATGTTATTTAGCACACGTTTATGTTTAGTGACTTAACATGCCATTTTATTACTGTGGAGTGGGAAAATAGTCACCCTTTGACTTGGCTAATATAACATTTTGGAGGTGACTAATTTAGTTGTGAATAACTAGTGTTTTTTAAGGAAGTTAGCAAATCATGTTAGTTGGCATTGTGACCTTTTGAAACTGCAGTAGTTAAGATTTAAATGTTTGTTAGAAAAGTAGACTTACTTTGAATCCGAGTTATTTACCACTTTTTTTGTCCTTACTGAACGATTGTATATTGTTTAAAAAAATGATTAAAGAAGTCAATTTAGATGATACAGAGAGACTTAACACTTCAGCAAGTGGATAATCTCTTGTCGAGAACTGCAAAATGGGGCAGAAGGCAGAAAACTTTTATAGGATAAATAGTAAAGAATAAGAAACAGACAAATAAGAAAATACCTGATTGGATGGGGCCACACAGTCAACCTTGTTTGGGATGAGGAAGCCCAGAGTTGGCTTGGCGTTTGGGGATTGACTGACTGGATATATTGCATTTCTGGTCAAGTGGAGCATTTACAGGGACGTGAAAGTTAGATATCTAAGTTTCAGTTTGCTGGCTTAGCACCTTGGGCAGGAGTGGCTCCATCTTGGACTTAGAAAGCTATTTCAACAATATGAAAAGCTAATTATTTAAGTGAACTTTATATGGTATGCACAAATCTACTACCTGTAAAATTAACTTTAGCTAAATAAGAATTACCTGAAAGGGACCATATGGATTTTTTTGTATCATTAAGTCGGCTTAGGTGGATTTTTGATGAGGATAGAGGAATTGGATAAGAAAGAAAAATGCTGTTCATATTCAGGAGGCAAAGTAGCACAAAGAAGAGACATGAAATCAGAAACCATGGGGTGGGGGGTGTGAGTGGGGTCTGTGGATGGGATAGGGAACCACCTTTTTAATAAAGCAGATAGTCAGTAAAGAGAAGAACAAAAGGCAAAGATGGGTAGTAATGCGGGCCAGTCTAAGGAGTTAATAAACCTTTGCTGTGGGACAGTGAGGAACTATGAAAATGGGCAGTGATGCAGCAGAGATAGTGTATTAGGTTGATGTTTAATAGAGTAGCAAAAAGCTATATGTGCGTATAAATATATCACCATTATTCATCCCGTCATTACTTTTTTTTAATAAATTTATTTTATTTATTTTTATTTTTGGCTGTGTTGGGTCTTCATTGCTGCATGCGGGCTTTCTCTTGTTGCGGCTAGCAGGGGCTACTCTTTGTTGTGGTGCGCGGGCTCCTCATTGCGGTGGTTTCTCTTGTCGCGGAGCATGAGTTCTAGGCGCGCAGACTTCAATAGATGTGGCATGTGGGCTCAGTAGTTGTGGCTTGCAGGCTCTAGAGCACAAGCTTAGTAGTTGTGGCGCATGGGCTCAGTTTCTCTGCGGCATGTGGGATCTTCCCAGACCAGGGTTCGAACCCATGTCCCCTGCATTGGCAGGGGGACTCTCAACCACTGTGCCACTAGGGAAGCCCCCTGTCATTACTTTCTATAGGGAAAAGTTAGAAGCAATCTAAATTCTCTCATAGGAAATTGGTTAAGTAAATTATGGTTTGTCACTTAAATGTAATACACAAAAATAATTGTCCATGTAATAACATGGAAAGATACAACAAATGAAAGGATAATACATAATTATAATGTTGGAATGCATTGTCAGGGTGGTGAGACTATAGATGATATTCCCATACTCCCCTGTACCCAGGGTTTTTAAATATAGATTTATAGTTCTTAATTTCTAAAGTTAAATCATAATCAAAATTATAAAATTTAAAAATCTGGTGGCAGTTTATAGTGAAGACAAGGTGCCAATTATTTCTTAGCAGAGATAGACATTTTTACTTATTTTTTTGGATGGATAACTGTAAAGGCCAAAGGAGAGATTTGTTAAGTCTATGGTTTTATGACTAGAAACATTATTGGTGTCACTGGAAAATATTTGGAGGTGATGCTTTCTTAGGAGGAAAATAATTACCCAGTTTTAGATTGGTGGTAGCAAATTTTAGAATGTTACTTGTTTTATGAACCTTCATTTCAGATTATTGATAAGGAAGTGTGTTTCTTAATTTTAGAAGATGAGTTTATTCACAGATTATCATCTTCATTTTCTTCTTCATTGACTTACTGGCTCTTTTACTAACGCATTTGAAATATATATAGCTAGCATCAGAAGAGGTACAAACCCAAATAGTCCATTCTGCTAAGATTTCGTGTAAAATTTTGGGTAGTAATGTTTTTTATTACTGTTAAGTAAGTTTTAGGTTTACCTGGAAAGAATATTCTTAATTAAAAAAAGTAACTTTTTTTAAAATACTCATAAGTGCGTTAAAGAGTAATATTAAAATACTTCAGAGTTCTGAGGGGGCACGTGTTCTTATTACATTGACATTTCTTTGAGTAAGTCACTTGAACTCTAAGTTTTCTGTGTGAAATGAGAATTACATTTGACCTTCAGTGTTAAAAGGATTAAACTTTAATATAAACCCTGAAGGCTTTGCTATCAGTAATAGTAACTGCTATTAATATATTTTCTTTTCAGATATGATAGTTATTAGAGTTTTATTTAAGTACCTTTTGGATTTAATAATAGCTAGCCTTAAGTTTTTTGAGGTGTGGCCCCTGGATCACCTGCATCAGTAGTATCTGATTATTAAAATGCAGAATCCTTACATGCACCTCAAACCTGTAGGCACACTGGAGTTTAAAACTAGATGGTGCATGGTAGCAGATATGAAAGGAAGCATTAAAAAGTGACTTAAGTTGCCGCTGGGAGTTAGATCAAAATAAGGCTAAAATCTATAGAATGTCATTCAACCAGAATTAAATCTACTGACTGTATTGTATTTTAATCTCACCCCTTTCTTGTCCATTCCAGATAACCCATTTCTCTTTTCTTTCATGGTTTCTCGATATTATTCCTTTTAGTTTTAATGACCAAAACAGTTGTCGGTACATAAGAGCCTCTGAAGAGTTTCATGTTCTTTTGTTAAATATGCCCCATTTTCTAAGCTCCTTAAGTCAGAGAATCACTGCCATGTTACCTAGGGTACTCACAGTAAAGATAATCATCTGTAGGCTTTTTCATTACATGTCTGCTCAAAAGCTCATTTTTAGGATCCCTGCTCTATAATTGTGATGACCACAGATGTGCAGTTTCTCTTAGTCTTAATCTAAGCCCTGTTTTTCCTAAGGCCTTACAGTTCTCTGTGCTTTTCAGTCTGGGATTAACTAGTTTGTCAAAACAGTGGGCAGAGGTCCCTAGAATCTAGTTAGAATCAGTGCCACCAAAGAATTTTAACCCTAAGTGACTCAAACAGCTCAACATATGCCTTTTTTTGGACCTAGGGTATTCCATTGCTAATGTTTAAATAACAGTGGTAACTCTGTGCAGTAATAACTTGTAACCGTCCTGCACTTTCGTAGTTGTAGGTTATTGATTCCTTTCTGTAACCTTTTTTTAACTGGCAACTGAGGAAAAATCTGAGAAGCCATTAAAGTACAGTTTTAACTATAGATCTGCATCTGGATATTCTAGGCCTTTGGTATGGACTTACTCTAGCTTAATGCTAGTCTCTTCCCCCCTGCCTTCCCTGTAACGGGTAAGAGAGAGAGAGAGAGAGAGAGAGAGAGAGAGAGAGAGAGAGAGAGTGTGTGTGTGTGTGTGTGTGTGTGTGTACATACACACATATTTTTATGTATGTACATACACTCTTGAACCACTCTCGATGTGTGAGGTAAGATGTCTTTTAGATGAGGAATCCAGTAGTAGTACCTAGTAGGCATTTCTGTCACACTCTGCCCACTTCTCCCATACATTCACATCACCACCACCACAGATCATGCCACCTTGATACTTTAATTTTAGATATATACTTCTCTTTTCCTGTAAATGTTGAAATATTTTCTGAGGTTTAAAAATAGTTGTGTAAAATTTGGTCGTTTAATATTCATCTTTAAGAAAATTCACGTAAGGTTAGAATAAATGGTTATATAGCTTGTCCACTGGACCAGGTTATTTGCTTGTATTTTTTCTTCTCCATTATATCTTTGCTCAGGTCCTTTTCATTGCTTCAAATGTAACCCTGCCTTACCTCTCTACATACGGCTTTTCCTGAGTCACTTTTCTTTCAGGCTTATCCCATATGCCACCTTTTCCAGGAAGCATTTTCTGATTGTTTTTTCTTTCTTTCCAAAATAGATATGACTATGCACATTAAAAACAAAACTTTTATACTCTATTTATGGTACCCATTCTTTTACAAAATAATTGTGTGTGCTTGTTTACTCTCGGATAAAAGCTGTGGAAGAAAGGTTAGGAATTCAAGCTCTTTATTTTATTCATCTTTGTATGTCCTTTGAGCAGTTTCATTTGTATTGTATGTATATATATAATCTTTAATTAAAGCATTTATTTAATTTGGTATTACCTTATGCACAAATAGATGAAACTTTATTGAATGATATTAATTTTCGATTATTTTTTTTGACAAGTACTTATTGTGTGTCATGTTTGTGTTCAGTGTTGTGCTGGGTTGATAAAGAACTATAAAAATACAGGGTATCTTTTTTTAACTTGGTGAGACCATGTTGCCCTATGGCTCAACTTAGAGCCAGAGTTTGTTTAAATTATTTAGGTATAGCACTGTAGTGTAAGTGGAGGGCATAATTAATACATGCAAATATAGGAATTTATGAATAAAAACGTGTTGTCAAGAGCCATTCCATATGTGGTGGGGAATATTGCCTTATCAAAAGGAGGGAGGACATTTGAATCTGGGAAAGCAGCCCTGAACCAAGGATAGGAGGCGTGTATTTTCATTTGGTATTAACTGCCTGGTTAAGCTTCATCTCTTTGTTGATCAGTTATTTAAAAATACAAGATTTTTAGGGGCTTCCCTGGTTGCGCAGTGGTTGAGAATCCACCTGCCGATGCAGGGGACACGGGTTCGAGCCCTGGACCAGGAAGATCCCACATGCCGCGGAGCAACTAAGCGTGTGCGCTACAACTACTGAAGCCAGCATGCCTAGAGCCTGTGCTCCACAACAAGAGAGGCCACCGCAATGAGAAGCCCGTTCACAGCAACGAACAGTAGCCCCCACTCACCACAACTAGAGAAAAACCCGTGCGCAGCAACAAAGACCCAGCGCAGCCAAAAATAAATAATTTATTTAAAAAAAATACAAGATTTTTAGTACACAGAAGCAAGAAATATGCTAAACACTTGATATGTTATTTCATATGCAAACTGCTTAAAACAAGTATGAAGAAGGTGGTGATATCCTTGTTTATAAGATGAAGAAACTCAGGCTCAGAGAAGCTGAGAGAGAGCTGGGATTAAACTCCAAACTGTCTTGGTTTCAAGCTCATTATCTTAAGCGTATTATTTAGGTTTTTTAAATTTTGAGAACACGTGAGAATGTAGAAAGAGTGTGTCTCTGAAGGGGGCTCCCTTTCTGGGGAATAAGCTCTATCAATCTTAAATTTTAGTCATATTTAAATCATGATTAACATAGGAATTCACTACTAAAGTAGTATAAGGATTCTGCAAAGTAATATAATTAATATTACTTTGTATTTAGGCGTGAATTACCTTTCACTAAGTCGGCTCATCTCACCAATCCTTGGAATGAACATAAGCCAGTAAAGATCGGACGTGATGGACAGGTTTGTTGTTTTAATTGATTCTTTAAAAAACATACATTTAATCAACCCTTTTAGAGATCTTTATTGAAGGGTATTTTAAAACCATTTTTGATTGAATTTGTGGGAAAGATTAAGGGAAAATATTCTTATTTGGAGTTTGTGATTACTGTGATTTTGATTGATCTGACCTCCGTTAATGTTGAAAGATAGCTTTATATGGTACTTCATTAATACAATTGAAGGAAAAGTTTTCAAAGAGAGTTGACATGATTTTTACATGCTTTTTCATTATGTTACTACTGTTTAACAGATTCTGAACTTTGTATATTTTACAAATGCCATTTAATGTCTTTGCTGAAGTTTTCTGAGGAGAAGGAAGCTTTATGAAAAGGAGATAAGTATGTGTAGTCAGGTTTTCAAGTCTGCAAGTGAAATTAAAAGTGTGCTGTGACTTAAACCCAAACCTGTGAACCTTACGGTTTCTACATGTAATTTTGAACCAGGTTTTCATTGCTCATAAGTGAAAATATTGGTAATTGAAAATAAAACTTAATTTTAAAAAGTCTGTAGATTAGTCTGTTTTTCTAGTTAATATAATGTATTTAAGTGCATTTAGCAATTTATGATTATGAAAATTGTTGACACACTAACATATGTTTTTCCTCCACTGTATTGAGATGGATGACTTTGTCCTGATACTTCTGTGTTTTGCACAAAGAAATATTCCTTTGTTGCAGAGGGTGATTGTCAAAGAGTTTTTTGTGTAGTTAACTTTGGAGATTCTACACTTTTAATTTTTCCCCTTATATAAATACGTGAAACACTTTTAAAAGGTTTTTTTAAAACCTTTCAAGGAAATTTATCGGAATCTCATACGATCATCAGCCTTGGGAAGGAAGCCTCCAAGTCAATCTGTTTTTGTTCTTGTACATCAGGAAAATACAAGTCTATTGAAAGTTTCTTCTTTTTTTTCATCTTGTAAATTACTACTTTCCTATTCTAGGAAATTGAACTTGAATGTGGAACCCAGCTTTGTCTTCTATTTCCCCCTGATGAAAGTATTGACTTGTATCAGGTCATTCATAAAATGCGTCACAAGAGAAGAATGCATTCTCAGCCCCGGTCAAGAGGACGTCCATCCCGTCGAGAACCAGTCCGGGATGTGGGAAGGTTAGAAACGTTCTTTGGACTGATAATAGGCACATGTATCAGAATAACATGATGGAGGAATGTGATTCGTCAAAAGTTTGTCCTGCGGTAAAGAAGAAAGAGAAAATCCTCAAATCAAGCTGCATGGACTAGTTTGTGGCTTCATTGAGGATTTCACATGGTCACCTTGGTCTCAGTCATTTTTCAAGAGGAAAATGGGGATTTTTCCTTATGCAGAAAAAATTATCTGCTAAAGAGTGATAACCAGTTTAGATTAGATAATAATCTGATAATACAATGTATACCATTGAAATGAGGTAGGCCTTTGTTGCTAAGAACAGGCTAGAAAGGAGGAAGAGGAGGAAGTCTTTATTTGCAAAAATTGTTAATATTTTGTAAAAAGCCTTTTCTTTCAGGTGTGTCTCTGGATAAGCCTTATCAGATATGGGACTTTTATAAAGGATCACTAATATTTTTTCAGAAGATGACGCCTCATTTAGAGGATAAAATATTTTAAGTTATTTTGATATTCAAGAGGAGCATTATTGGGACTGTTTCAGATTTTACCATCGTGATGTGTTAACCCCATTGTCAAATATTGTCTAACTTGTACCCAGTGAATTCACACATCTTGCTGAGCTTCTGAACACAATAGGTTCTTTCCAAAGGGGATCAAGTGGCCCTGGGAGACCCGGCAACAAACCAAAAAGAAGGGCTGTTGCTGTGTCTGTTTACAGCTTTTCCAGATGCTGGCAGTACCTGTGGACTTAAAAGTGTTTTTTAGAGGATCGCCATGGTTATTGATCACTACTTATGAACTAAACAGCATTTTCCAGGAAAAGGGGGTTTAACTTGTTACAGAATTGGAGAAGTCTTTGCAAAGGACTGATTTATGCCCTTCTACCCAACACCTTCCCCTGTATAGATTTGCATACAGCTAAATCTAAAATATTCTGCTAAAGACTGTTGGATGTGTGGTTGATGGGATGAAACCTTTGGTTAAGTTTCCTTTTGGTGGAAACATCCTGTGGTAGGTACAGATAATCCAACAAGAGTCCCCATTTCTTTGAGCTTAAGAAGGACACTGTCAAGTAGGTAGGAGGAAACCTGGCAGAGCCCCCTTATTTTTGGCCTAAAAGGACTGAGCACCAAGATGTCTTTTGAAGTTTTAAGCTAAGAGGTTTCCAGTGCAATGCAGTACATGCAAGTGAAGTTTTTACCTCAGTTTTGCAATGGACTGTAAACTATACTTACACTACACCTTCTCTCAAGCCTGCCAGGGCCTCCATATTTGTATGTGGCTTACAGCTTAAAGTCAGTAGTTGGACTACTTTATGAACTGTTACTATCATGTTTTATACCGGTCGTAAATGCACTCCCCAAACTACAAGAAAGCGGTATGTTTATTTTTTTAAACCAGCTTTTAATTTTCTTAGTCTTATTTATTGTAGATGCAACTGTTTTTATTCTGTTGGGGGGGCTTGGGTTTATTGCAGCTTCGTAGTTTGAGTGAACTTGTGTTGCAAAAGTTAATGATAGCAGTTGATATGCAGAGAAATAGCTGGAAAACTAGTGATACCAGGTTATTATGGAATTTTTTACATTAAGGGTAAAAAGGTGTATTTATTATTACCTTAAAAACTTGGATTTTTGTTTTTCTTTTGTGTAGCTCTTTATTAAATACTAAGTAAAATGAAGTGTAATGATGTATTTACATTAACCATTGAGATTTATGGAAGATAGTGAAGAGCAGCCCTCTTCAGATAGTAAAGTTGTCACCTTCTAAAGAATACACTTTGAACTCGTTTTATGAACTCTGTTAAAACTCTGCCCCATTACGTGCCAGTTTTATTTTAAGGCATTGTCTCTGGAAAACATTCCCATAATTCCTAAATGTTATTAACTTTAGAAATTGGTTTTTCAAAGTATTAAGATTTTCAAACCTTTTCTGTAAAGTCACGTTTAATAAGTATCAAATTTTCTGTATGATCATGTGAAAAGTGTAATTTTGTGCAAAGCAGAAGAAAAATATTTAAGAAATTCTTAATTTTCTTTAGACTTAGCCTAAAATGACATTAATACGTATAAATATATAGATTTTAGAGTTACCTGTTATGTAATGATGATAGTTTTTTTCCCCCCTTTCTTTTACCTGAATGGAGACTTTATTTGGGAAAGTGTTTTAATTGTTAAACTGGATATTTATATTAGTTTGAGGGCAGCTCACTTACTTTTGTTTAGATTACTAAAATGTGATTTACGTATTTTGAGCAGATTACTCTTTGCAAGTGCCTCGTCATAGCATGAGGATTACACAGAATATCTATTCCAGCGCTTCATCTAAGGATTGGTGTATAGTAATTACTTTGAGGAGTTAGAATTTAGAAATTTTAAGATATTTGCTCACCAAAAATGAGGGTGTTATTTTAAAGGAAATAATGAGCTTTTTTGTATGCTTATTTCTGTCAGAAACACTTGCTTTGCTGTTTGTTCTCCCAGCAGTTTTTGGTTTAATTTCTAATGTGTCTAATTTGTGTAGGCGTCGACCAGAAGATTATGATATTCATAACAGCAGAAAGAAACCAAGGATTGACTATGCCCCTGAGTTTCATCAGAGACCAGGTTAATATTTTATAATCCTGCAGATATTTGACTTGAAATTATTAAAAACAACAACAACACAAACTTCTATCATGACCCTATAGTTTTAAAAGTGAGAAAATTTTAGGATGTGACTACTTAAACCTTAGGAAATTATTAATCACGTAGTAATTCCTCTACTTTGTTCAGGTTGTTTATTCTAGTGTGACTCATTATCATAATGTTAATTATCTGAAATTACTAATTATCATTGCACAAATGGAAACTGCACTTGTGCTTTTAAGATTAAATGTAGTTAGGGAAAGCAGTGATCTTACACTCTATTAAGCTTTTGATTCCCTTTGATACTTAGTATTTCATGTGTATACAGCTTTAAATGGAAACGGAAATTATGCTATATTTTCTAAATAAAAATACCTTTGACATCATTTTTTTAGAGAGGAATGGGGAATGCTTGGTTTAATCTAAAAGCAGCTGCTTTTCAGTTAGTCTTTCCCTTACTGGAACTGAAAAAGGCAAAGTGTATTTAAGAGAAGATATTTAAAACAGTCAGTGATACACGTATAAAAATTAGGCAATTTGGAAGTTGGTGTTAGCATTAAAGCACTGTATGTGACAAGTGGCTTGATAAGCCTCATTCTTCTCCAAAATGGGATATTCCAGAGAATAAAATAAAATTTTTCCCCAGTAACTTGGCCACTCAGATTTTTTTACATTTTTAATTTACTGGGTACTTATGAAAAGAAGGAGGTAGAATATTTCTCTTATTACCATGGTTCTTTCACTTATTGATAAAATGTATATATCTTCATTTTTGCAACTTTTGTTAATTTTGCTTTTCTCCCTGTACGTTTGCATTTTTTAAAACTATGGTTGACTTAGCAAGGCTTGTGTATACTCAAGGTAGAGGTAAACATTTGTTTTAAGGAAGACCTATTACGGTGTCCTCAAGATAATTCCTCTGCCATTACCTTCCTTACGGTGCAGCATGAAGAAGTTTCTGTCTAGCAAGAATTGGGGTGTGAATTTAGAAGATCCATATGAAAATCTCTCTAGCAGTTTATAATTCTGTGATATCAGTAAGTTATTTAGTTACTTCTATCATGTAATCTGAGAAGAAAATCTGAAAGTGGAATAATACAATAATAGCATCATTATTATTTCATGGGAAGAATTGAATTGAGTGGTAAGGAAGGTTTAATTATAATGCCATAATAAAAAACATATATTTGATATACTAAAATGCTTGATGTTTAAACAGGGTATTTAAAGGATCCACGATACCAGGAAGTAGATAGGTAAGTTGGGTTCACTCTTGCTTAGTTTTGAATTACATTCTTGGAACTAGTTTATGAATTACCTGAATTTAGTTTCACAAATCTTATTCCCAACAGACGGTTTTCAGGAGTTCGCCGAGATGTGTTTTTAAATGGGGTAAGCATCTCACTTTTTAAATTTAATGTACATAAAATCTGTATCTGTTTTATTTTGTAACTTCTGGGCTTTTTATTTATTTATTAACATTATCATCTTTCATTTTAGTCCTACAATGATTATGTGAGGGAATTTCATAACATGGGACCACCACCACCTTGGCAAGGAATGGTTTGTATTATTCTGTTTTTGCAAGTTATTTAACTTCATTTGCAGTTCCATACATTTTGAGTACTTACTTGGAATATGATTGTTACAGTTACCCATTAGGAGACTTAAAATACGTATCTTTGGTGATATATACTTGCATGCTGTTTTTAAAACTAAAGGCTAATGAATGATTTGATTTATATTAATAGTACCCGCTTAATTGATGAGTATTATGATTTATTATTGTAGTGGCTAGTAGTGCAAACTCTTCGGGGTTCAAATACCTTCCCTTCTCAACTCTGACCTTGGACACGTTTCATAATGTATTTTTTCCTTATAGTTTTCCTTATCTGTGAAACTCGATAAGCATCCATTCATTCTTTGGCTCATCAAACTAATACTTAGTACCTACTCGTTGCAGGCACTGTGCTTGCCCTGGGTGTATGTTGGTGAATAAATTGAACATTATGTCTATCCTTTAAAGGCTTAAAATTTAATGGAGTAGTCATTAATGTCATTTAATGTCAACCTCAGGATTGTCAAGAAGCTAAATATACAAAATACAAGTTAAGTTTAGCATAGTGCCTGACCCTAATATTCAGTAAATTCTCTATATTAAATAAGGTTAATTAAACCCTGTTCCTGAACTTTAATGTTTTTTCCTTTCTTTAAGAAAACTGGATATTCTTCTTAGAATATATCTTAAGGTATTGAGGATAACTGAAGCATTAATCCCTAAAAAATAAAAAACTTGGAAGTTTAAGTAGTTCTGATTGTTTCTTACCTTTTTTATCTTAAATGCTGCCTGTAATGTGGCATTTCCATCTGACTTTTGTTTCACTTAGTTACTCTGTACAGATAGATGAATTATGAGGTTTCTTTCCTTTAGATTCTATGAAATTAAAATATTTAATAATATTATCTTGGCACTAATTAGGGGGAGAAGTACCTTTGATTTTCCATTATTTTATAATGGCATATAAAAGTTCATTAGCCCCTGAGTTTTTGTTTTTTTTTTAAGAATACAGTTGTGCATAGTGGTTAAGATGATTGATTCTAGAGCCAGAATGCCTGATACTGTGTCTAACTTCCACCCCTTTACTAGCAGTGTGATCTTAAGCAGGTTACTTAACCATTTGGTGCCTCAGTTTCCCTTTTGTAAACTAGGATTATGAAATAGTACCTATCTGTAGGGTTGCTGTGAGAATTAAATGAGCCATGTAAAGTGCTTAGGACAGTGCCTGGTCCATAGTAATCACTGTGTAGTGAGGGCTCGCTGTTTTTATTAGTAGGTAAATTGTATGTATAAAAGTATAAATGTTAAATTTTGGAAGATATGTAATTAGAGAGTTTATTACACACATTTTCAACAAGCAAATAAAGAGGGTATTTTGAAGAATCCTAATGCCATCAAAGTAAATGGCTTGTACAGAGTAAATTACTTGTTTGGGATTGGTGGTTTGGATAGGGGAATTCTAAGAATGGTTTGTTTACAAGATTGTTTGGTAGATGCTTATGGAAGTGGTTTTCTTTTTTTAGACTCCTTATCCTGGAATGGAACAACCTCCACACCATCCTTACTATCAGCACCATGCTCCACCTCCTCAAGCTCATCCCCCGTACTCAGGACATCACCCAGTACCACATGAAGCAAGATACAGAGATAAACGAGTAGTAAGTGAATGAGAAGGCAGAAGTATGAGGGAACTGCTTAGAATTCTGTAGATAATTTGAATGTGAGGGATACCAGACTATGTTGAGTGGTAGACGGTTTCATATTCTTATTGAAGGCTGTTTTTGAAGTAATTCACAACTTGTTTTTATTAAAAATGGCTAGCCCCTTTGATTATTTAAGCAGACTATATTTGAGTTTGAGATTTCTGGGTCTTCAGTATAGTAGTTGGGCTGAGTTTATTAAATGTTACACACACACACACTCACACACTCTCTCTCTCTCTCTCTCTCTGTGCTGGGCCACATAAACATCCTTTTATCTTCCCACATGATAAAGAGCATGCATATCTGAGAGGACTAGTCAGAGCAGTGGTTTCCTAGCCTACCTTTGAGATACTTTCATTTGTCATTTATTTCCTTATCCTCAAAGATACTAATCCTTCAAAATAAAGTCATACTAGGATCTTTAATGTTCGGTTAAACAATTTGAGAAGACTAATTGACTAATAGACTTTAATTTAGTAGTGGTTTTTTTTGTTTGGTTTTTCAGTCACAGAAGAAGAAATATACAGCCTATGTATGATGAAATCTTAGTTGACTAGCTGGGTTGTGTTTTTAAAAATGCCTTTTGTAAATGATCACATTTTCAAAAAAGGAAGTTTTTCTGAGATTCTTTTATCAAAATGTACTTTTAAACAAGTTACATTTCTATTGTAGATTTTTTGTTAGTATTTATGTATATATTTCATAATTAGGTAATATTCACATATTTATTATATGTGAAAGGTAGTGTGGAATTGTTTTTGAACCTTATATTCTATATATTTAAGCTGACTCTTGAAGAGACCAAGTTCAGTAAGTAAAGAAGAATTGAGAACTAAGAGTAGAAATCTAGAGCAGGGGTCAAGTTTAGAAATATCCACGGTAACAACCTTGCACCTCAGTTGCATATCTTACCCTTCGCGTCCTCCTCAACCTTTTGTGTATTATTAGCTCTGTGTGGAATAGACTACAATCTTACTGCAGTACATATTTTCTTAAAATTCTGTCAAATTCCATAAATTGTCATTAACAGTGATTTAGTTTGAAAAAAAATCAGGAATGGAAGAATTCTTAATTTCACCTTTAGAGGGCAGAGTTGGTTTGGTTTAGTTTGTGGACTCAAAGGAGGAAAAATAAGTAGAGCTCACCAGTTGCAGAAAAACATTGATGACACTTAGCGTAGTTGACAGCATGTATTGATGTATTGATCATGTATTGATCATGTGGTTGATGGTCATCATTAGGTGATTATTTTGGCATAAATCTTTTTTTTTTTTTTCTGTGGTATGCGAGCCTCTCACTGTTGTGGCCTCTCCCGGAGAGGTCACGCGGAGCACAGGTTTCGGATGCGCAGGCCCAGCGGCCCTGGCTCACGGGCCCAGCCGCTCCGCGGCGTGTGGGATCTTCCCGGACCGGGGCACGAACCCGTGTCCCCTGCATCGGCAGGCAGACTCTCAACCACCACGCCACCAGGGAAGCCCTGGCATAAATCTTACTAAAGGGATTGGATGGAGAAATCATTAAAGTTAAATAGAAAACTGCATGAAGTGATTTTTTAATGACATTTGAATAGTCGTCTGTTGTAGGTGTCTAATTAGTAAGACATCAAAATCCTTTTTCTAAACAATGCCAGGATTACATTCTGTGAATTAATGAATAGGGCATTTATTTAGATTCTTTCTCTACAATGAAGGGACACATAAATTCTGTTTGATTTTTGACATACCGTACCCATTTCTTACCTTTTCTAGCATGATTATGATATGAGGGTGGATGATTTCCTTCGTCGAACACAAGCTGTTGTCAGTGGTCGGAGAAGTAGACCTCGTGAAAGAGATCGGGAGCGAGAGCGAGACCGCCCTAGAGATAACAGAAGAGACAGAGAACGAGATAGAGGACGTGATAGAGAAAGAGAAAGAGAGCGATTATGTGATCGGGACAGAGACCGAGGGGAGAGAGGTCGATACAGAAGATAATGTGCTTTTGGAAGCACTGATTGTTTAAAAATAAAAAGAATCTTGTATTTTTCTTTTTGTGTGTGTTTACAAGTAGTAAATTTATTTTCAACTGTCTACTTAAAGTTCATTGTGTAGAAGGATTTATTATGACCTTCTTTGTTCCAAGCATGCAGTATAATAAGAACTGGAAAAACTCAAATCCTCCAAAAAATGCACCGTTGACAATTTGAGTTGAGACTTTTATTTGGGGCAGAATGGAACAGTCCAAGAATGTAGATATTGATTCAGTCTCCATACATGTTCATCTACATATAGTATGTTCATCCTAGAGTTATTTTTTGTTTGTTTTCTTTCTTTTGGATCTTGATGGATGACTGCCACAATATTTTGCTTTGATGTATTTCTAAATGTAGGTGCACACGGTTCAGTAAAAATAATGCTGCTATCAATTATGCAAATATTGAAATAAGATGGTTTGACTGTATGGCAGTGTTGTAGCAGCCTCTTGGTTTTTCCTTTTTTTTAATCTTAAAAAAAAAGTCACTTTTTATGTTTCTTCCATCTTCAATGATGAGAGCAATATTAAGAAGGCATTGCTATCTAATTTTTAGTCTTTTTAGATAAAAAATTCCTATGTTCAGTAGCATGGTTGATGCTATTGTTTAGCCTTCCCCTCCAAACTGTATACATTGGCTTGGAATGTTCACAACTTTGCGTGTGTGGCAGCAGAAGATAATTCCCATATTCTACATTGCTACTGTTTTGTATAAAATAAATTGGTAAAGATTGACACTTATGTCTTGTATTTCTTTCTTGTCTGGATGCAAGTTTGTTTCCTTACATATTAGTGGACATAAAAGAATGCTTTGTGTTCAGGAATTGTGGGAACCCCATTTGTCTTTTTTTGCATGTTTTATCAGAAATGATTAACTTAGGTCAATTATATTAAAAGCTTACTTCTATTTCTAATATAAGAACTAATGGTACACAATGGAGTTTCCTTAGTATTTTGGTTAAGTGTTCATCTGCTGACATTTTTGGATCTACTCTGGTTATAGGATTGTTTTCTTTTTTCAGGTTTTGTGTTGGTTTGTGTGTAACTTTGATAAGTTAGCTACTTTAGGTATTTTCTATTTTACTTTTAGAATACACTTTTAAATTTTAACCCTCTTATAGTTACTTATTTTAAGTTAAGTTAATCATCAATCCCTCTCAGTAGTAACAAGCTGTATAAAATACAGTTTATGAGAGATTTTTTTTATACTTTATTTTGAGTTATACCTATAGTTTTGGCCTTTGAATATTAAATATTTGGGATATTTGAATATTTGACCACATTTTTTTTGTTTTCATACATTGTCATAATTGTGTTCTGTACCAGATTATGATTACAGTTTTATATTTACTTTATATTAGTCTTAAGAACACAGGAACTTCACTGTTGAAGGATATTTAAAACTGTCTGTTTACTGCTTTCATATGCTCACTGATATTTAGAATATTTTTCCATTCACTTACAATTAGTAGGTATATTTACCTATTTCAAAAATAAAGCATAAGGATTTATTTTAAATCTGTGCAGTGTGGTAGAGAAGAAAAGAACTGTATTAACTGTATTAGGAAACCTGGGTTCTAGTTTCAGCATTGCCTTTGATTAAACCAGTTGGTAATATATGGTAAGTCATTTCACTGACATTTTGTTTGTATTCATCAGTATGTTTTACAAGTTGATATCTAAGGTTTTCTTTTCAAGTTCTTAAACTCTGAAGAATTTCTAAAATGTAGAGGAATCACCAAAAATGTTACTTTATGAGATAAGTAGGTAATATTAAAGTCATCTTTCTGAAATAATCATAGTAATAAATATACATCATGTTGAGCACTTTGTATTTAAAGTCACTTTGTGCTTTCATGTACTGACTTCATCTTCATATAGCATCTCTATTTTTATACATGGAGAGACAGGCCCAAAGAGGTTAATAATTTGCTCAAGATTTTAAAGGTGGCAATTGATGGAGCCAAGATTCCACCCATATATTTCATCCAGTTTGGTGTTTTTGAAGAAGCCATCTCATCATTTGGAAAAAGTAGAAAAATAATAAATATTTTAAATGATAGTGCTGGGTTCTACTAAGGATGTTAAACATATTTCAAGCTTCCTTATTAAAAGAAGTATCCAATCACATGTTAACGTGTGCTTTGTATTTTAGGTGTTAAGATGCTTAGTATCCAGTTAATCTAAAAAGCTAACATTTATTGATTTCTTACTATGTTATCACGTATTATTCTGTATACTTAATGTTAGCTGATTTACTCCTCACAATAACTGTTTTTTCTCCTGAGTTTTTTGAATGAAAAAACTGACAGAGGAACGTGGTGTGAAAGATTGAATGATAATTTTTTTCCTGTGCAAAGAAATCAAAATAATAGAAGTGTAAAATGGAAATTTTGATTAGCTATTTGAAGACATTTATGACAGCCTTCCTTATTGTGAGAAGCATAGTTTCTTCCATGTATTCTACAATATTGACTGTAAAAATCTATACATCAGCAACATGTTCAAGTGAAACAAAATTCAGTTATTCAGAGTGGTTTTCTTTTTGTTTTCTTGTTTGTTTGTTTTGGCAGCATGGGATCTTAGCTCTCTGACCAGGGATTGAACCTGGCCACCGCAGTGAAAGCACCAAATCTTAACCACTGGACACCAGGGAATTCCCTATTCAGAGTTTAGAAATACAGGGTTTTTATTAGGTGGAGTAAGAATTCAAGGGAGGGGAATGTAATTCAGGTATGTCACTTCTCTTTTGGCTTTGCTTTCCTCTGTAATGACTTTATTCTCCGGCATAGTCTTAAGTATTCCAAAAATGGCCATTACCATCTCCAGGCTTCTGTTATCCATATAGTTCTCAGTGTCAGAAGGAGAGAGACCATTTTTCCAACAAGTTTCCATATCAATTCCACAAAAGAACTCTGAATAGCCATGCTGGTTTCATGGAGCCAGCTCTGATCCAATGTGTGTGTCCAGGGAAATGGTGTTCTTTGACTAGCCAGCATTGGAGGCAAGAGAAGCTGGGCATATTATGTCAGTGCCACTGGAATTACATCAGGAAGGACAGTTGCCAAATGACATGGACAAGTAGATAGCTGTTAAATGCGTTTTCTCTCACAGAACTAACATCGCTATGTCTGATTTTTCACTCAGAATATTTTGTCATCGTAGGCATAGCTTCCTTCTGTTCCTGGATGTCTCTTTTCATCCTGCTGTAGAATGCCTCGGTCACTCACCTGAAGGACATAGATCCTGCTTTGTCATATCACTAAAATTATGATCTTAAGGCATCGATGTATGTAATAATGAGGAAATACGAGTTGTTGCCAGCATTTCACTGACTATGCTAGAGTTCCCTGACCGCAAGGTAAGGGTGACTGTTCACACATGGGTCATTTTATCTCAACTTTTAAGATTTTGTTTGATTTGGATAGAAAACATTCCAAACGTAATTTGATGTACATATTAAACATTGAGGCACGTGACACTATTCATCCAAACCTTTAGACTTAAAGTTCCTTGTAGTAGGAATAGGTATCTTAGAACTTAAACAATTCATAGTATTCTATCCTCTGTATTATGGGTCATCTAAGTTTTTTCTCCTTTTCATGCTTTTAAGTCTTTGTGTTTCCCTTTCAGTTTCTTTATGTCCTAAACTTGTCTGTGACATCTGAAAGACTATTCAATCCTACAAATGATATTCAGGGTATAACAGGTCAGAAAACTGTTCCAGATCTTGGCATCCACTGAACTCACGCAAAGGAACTTTGTTTTTAGATTACGTGGCAAAAGACAGGAGGCTGCAGTTAGCCTCAAATAGTTTTCAAAGGACTCAATGATTTTGGAATGTGAGCTCAGTACTTTTGGTTGGAAATATTCAGAATATCAATGGGCAAACAACTGACTTATAAGAATGCAAAATTCCGACTACCCACTTCATCTGTAGTGGTTTTCAGAAGTGGATGAGAATTTTGATACAAAATTAGGAAATGTAAGTGGTTTTTATGGGAACATACTATTTAGATTAAAGGTGTTTCTTTTACCATGGGGGTAATCGTATTTTTCCTCTAACTTCTGAGAGTTTTTTTTTTTTTTTTTTCTTCCGGTCGCGGGCCTCTCATTGTTGTGGCTTCTCCCGTTGTGGAGCACAGGCTCTGGACATGCAGGCTCAGCGGCCATGGCTCACGGGTCCAGCTGCTCTGTAGCTTGTGGGATCTTCCCGGACCGGAGCATGAACCCGCGTCCCCTGCATTGGCAGGCGGACTCTCAACCACTGCGCCACCAGGGAAGCCCCTTCTGAGAGTTTTTAACTGACGTCTATGGAGATAGAATACTATTGGGATTAATTTTAAGCTCAAAATACTCAATTTTTAAATTGTTTTCAAAACTAAATGCACATAAAATAGTTACTATATATAAACTTTTAGGATTTTGGATAAGGTTAAATCTCCAATTGTGTCATTTCTTGTTTCAAAATCATTCTGTTGTAGAAAAACTTGTACAAGAACTGCTTTGTAAGCAGACCTCTTTAGAAACGTACATTATCTGTACTATAGCAGCTGTTTTTCATCACTGCAGTGAGGTCATATAGCTTGAGAGAGAATTTGAGAACAGATCCATTGACTCTAATAAATTATAAATAATAGTTATAGTGAATGTTACTGATTTCTTTTATAGCCTTCATTCATTGTTTTATCCATCCTAACAGTTCTTCAATTACACTCAAGTATCCCACCCTGCTAGAACCCATGTGATTCAGGATTAGTTGGCCCCATCCTTAGAGAGTGGACTTGATTGGCCAGGGTTATCCCATTCCTTTAGGAACTCATGAATCAGGGCATGGCATTCCTTTTGCCAGGACTTGGCTTAAAATTAGGCAGTTTACCATACTTAGACCAATTAAATGCCATGGGAGGTTTTCTGAGAATTTCTGGGAAAGGTTTGCCTGCTCTTCGGAGAGTCACTGAAATAGATACTATTTCACCTCCTGGGACTAAATTATGTGAATGTGAAGTGTGGAAATGTTTTAACTATTTTACCACCTTCAGGGAACTGGTTTAAGGATAAATCCAACAAACAATAGGACAACCCATTCTGTCTTGCATCATAGAATAGGGTAGAAATTTCTGTAATTTTTGAGGAACTTTTCTACTTCACTAGGCCTTGAACCAAAGATGCTGTAAGTACAGTCAAGGATTTACAGAAATAAGGAAAAATCATTGGGAAGAGGTCATAGATCTGAGTAAAGCAGAGGGTGAGTGAGGGTGCAGGATCAATATGGACAAACATCTTGGTAAAACAAAGTACATTTCAGCTCATGAAAAAGTGAGACGGGGCTTCCCTGGTGGTGCAGTGGTTGGGAATCCGCCTGCCGATGCAGGGGACATGGGTTCGTGCCCCGGTCTGGGAGGATCCTGCATGCCGCGGAGCGGCTGGGCCCGTGAGCCATGGCCACTAAGCCTGTGCGTCCGGAGCCTGTGCTCCGCAGTGGGAGAGGTCACAACAGTGAGAGGCCCACGTACCGCAAAAAAAAAAAAAAAAAAGTGACACAGGGTTATGCTTTGCACTTCAACTCATCTGACCCAAGTGCTGATGTGGGGAAAAGGTGCTCAAAGCACATTGGAGTTTATAGTAAAAATCTGGTAAAGGGAGAAAAGGGAGAAATTTAATGATGTTACATTTAATTTTTACATCATCTCTCTCTGGTAGGCACTTCAGACTTTATTGCTAGTATGCAATAAAGTCAGGCTTTGAGCCACATTGTTTTAACTCAGTAGCCCACAATCTTCTGAGAGGAGGAAGGAAGAGCTTATTTCTCCTCTGTTTGGGGATGTGTTTCCTGGTGCAATCTGGCAAAAGAGTCGAGGTATGATGTTGATTTGGAATGAAGAAAAAAAATATCAAAATATTTTTTTAAACATTTAAAAATTTTAAATTCATTTTAATTTGTGCTTTAATTGAAGCATAATTGAAATGTAACATTATATTAGTTTGAGGTGTACAACATGATTTGGTATTTATATATTGTGAAATTATCACCACAGTAAATTTAGTTAACATCCATCACCACGTGTAATTTTTTTTCTTGTGATGAGGACTTTTAATATTTACTCTCATCAGTTTTTGCATATGCAATATGATGTTAGCTATAGTCACCATGCTGTTAAAATTACCTCTCCATGACTTGCTTATTTTATAACGGGATGTTTGTACCTTTTTACCCCTTTCAGCCATTTTGCCCACCTCCATCACCCGCCACCTTTGGTAACCACCAACCTATTTTCTGTATAAAATTTTTGAGCTTTATAAAATTTTTATTTTAAAGATTTTTCTTTTAGATTCCATCCACATTTAAGTGAGATTGTACAGTATTTATCTTTGACTTGTTTCACTTGGCATAATGCCCTCAAGATCCATCTGTGTTGTCAGAAATAGCAAGATTTCATTCTTTTTTAATGGCTGAATAATATTCCATAGTATGTATGCTACACTTTCTTTATTCAGACATTAATGGACACTCAGGTTATGTCTGCATCTTGGCTATTGTAAATTTGCAATGAACATGGACGTGCATATATCTTCTTGAATTAGTGCTTTCGTTTTCTTTGGGTAAGTACCCAGAAGTGAAATTGCTGGATTGTATGGTAGTTCTATTTTTTAGTTTTTTGAGGAACCTACATACTGTTCATAGTGGTTGCACCAGTTTACAATCTCACCAACGGTACAGGAGGGTTCCCTTTTCTTCATATCCTCACCAACACTTGTTATTTCTTGTCTTTTTGATAATAGCCAATCTAACAGGTGTGAGGTGATATTTTGATTTGCATTTTCCTGATGCTTTAGTGATCGTGAGCACTTTTTCATGAACCTGTTGGCCATCTGTTTCTCTTCTTTGGAAAATAGCTATTCAGATCTACCATTTTTTAATTGGATTTTTTTTGGGGTTTTGTGTTTTTTGCTATTGAGTTGTATGAGTTTTTAAATATATTTTGGATATTAACACCTTATCAAATATATGATTTGCAAATATTTTCTCCCATTCTGTAGGCTGCCTTTTCATTTTGTTGATGATTTCCTTTGCTGTGCAGAGGCTTTTTAGTTTGATGTACAGGCATACTATGGAGATAATTGCAGGTTCAATTCCAGACCACTGTAATAAAGCAAATATCTCAGTAAAACTAGTCACATGAATATTTTGGTTTTCCGGTGCATTTAAGTTATGTTTACACTATATTATAGTCTATTAAGTGTGCAATAGTAATACATCTAAAAAAAATGTATGTACCTTAGGTAAAAAACACTTTATTGCTAAAAAATGGTAACCATCATCTAGCAATGCAAGGTTGCCACAAACCTTCAATTTGTAAAAAAAACATGCAGTATCAGTAAAGCACATTAAAGGGCAGTGCAATAAAACAACGTTGCTTGTAGTCTTACTTGTTTTTTTTTTTTTTTTTTTTTTTTTTGCGGTATGCGGGCCTCTCACTGTTGTGGCCTCTCCCGTTGCAGAGCACAGGCTCCGGACACGCAGGCTCAGCGGCCATGGCTCACGGGCCCAGCCGCTCCGCGGCATGTGGGATCCTCCCAGACCGGGGCACGAACCCGTGTCCCCTGCATCAGCAGGCGGACTCTCAACCACTGCACCACCAGGGAAGCCTGTTCTTATTTTTTTCAGGTATATACCCAGGAGAGGAATTGCTGGATCATATTTTTGTTTTTTTGAGGAACCTCCATACTGTTTTCCATAGTGGCTGCACCAATTTACATTCCCACCAACAATGTACAAGTGTTCCCTTTTCTCCACATCCTCACCAACATTTGTTATTCATAGACTTTTTGATGCTAGCCATTCTGGCAGATGTGACGTGATACCTCACTGTAGTTTTGATTTGCATTTATCTAATAGTTAGCAATGTTGAGTATATTTTTGAATGCCTGTTAGCCATCTGTACATCTTCTTTAGAAAAAATGTCTATTTGAGACTTGTGCCCATTCTTTGATTGTATTATTTGTTTTCTTTGATAATGAATTGTATGAGCTGTTTGTGTGTTTTGGATATTAACCGCTTGTTAGTCAGATAATTTACAAATACTTTCTCCCATTCTGTAGATTGTATTTTTGTTCTGCCGATGGTTTCCTTTCCTGTGCAAAAGGTTTTACGTTAATTAGGTGTCATTTGTTTATTGCTGCTTTTATTTCTTTTGCCTTAGGAGACTGATCCAAGAAAATATTGCTGTGATTTATGTCAAAGAGTGTTCTGCCTTTGTTCCCTTCTAGGAGTTTTATAGTTTCAGGTCTTATATTTAAATCTTTAAACCATTTTGAGTTCATTTTTGTATAATGTCATACAGGAATGGTCTAATCTCATTGTTTTTAATGTGGCTGTCCAGTTTTCCCAGCACCACCTGTTGAAGAGACTCTTTTCTCTGTTACATATTCTTGCTGACTTTCTCAGAGATTGATTGACCATAGGTGTGTGGGATTATTTCCAGGCTCTCTATTCTGTTCCATTGATCTATGTGTTTGTTTTTGTGCCAATACCACACTGTTTTCATTACTGTAGCTTTGTCGTATATGTAGTCTGAAGTCTGGAAGAACTATACCTCCAGCTTTGTTCTTTATCCTCAGTACTGCTATGGCAATTTGGGGTCTTTTGGGGTTCCATATAAATTTTAGTATTATTTGTTCTAGTTCTGTGAAAAATGTCCTGGGTATTTTGATCAGAACTGCACTAAATCTGTAGATAGCTTTGGGTCCTAAGGGAGTTTTAATAATACTAATTCTTCCAACCCAAGAGCACAGGATATCTTTCCATTTCTTTGAATCATCTTCAATTACTTTCATCAGTGTTTTAGAGTTTTCAGCCTGTAGGTCTTTCCCCTCCTTGATTAAGTCTATTCCTAGGTATTTTATTATTTTTTATGTGATTTTAAACAGGATTTTTATCTTACTTTCTTGTTCTGACATTTCATTATTAGTTTATAGAAATGCAACAGATTTCTTTGTATTGATCTTGTATCCTGCATCCTTGCTGAAATTATTTATTAATTCTAATAGTTTTTGTGTGGAGACTTTAGTGTTCTCTATATAGACTATCATGTCATCTGCAAATAGTGACAGTTTTATCTCTTCCCTTCCAATTTGGATACTTTTTGTTTCCTTTTTGTATCTGATTGCTGTGGTTAGGACTTCAAATACTATGTTAAATAGAGGCAGTGAGAGTGGCATCCTTGTCTTGTTCCTGAATTTAGAGATAAGGTTTTCAGCTGATCACTGTTGAGTAATATATTTGTTGTGAGTTTGTCATAAATGGCCTTTATTATGTTGAAATATGTTCCCTCTATACCCACTTTGATGAAAGTTTTTATCATGAATGGATGAATTTTATCAGTTGGTTTTTGTGCATCTATTGAGATATTCATGTGATTTTTATCTTTCCTTTTGTTAATGTGGTATATCACATTGATTGATTTGCATATGTTGAATCATCCTTGTGACCCTGGAATGAATCCAATTTGATCATGGTGTGTGATTCTTTTTATGTATTGTTGGATTCAGTTTGCTAATATTTTTCATTAGCTAATATTTTTTAAGGATTTTTGCATCTATATTCATTAATGATATCCACCTATAATTTTCTTTTTTTGTCTTTGACTGGTTTTGGTATCAGGGCAATTGTGGTCTTGTAGAATGAATTTGGGAGTGTTCCCTTCTCTTCACTTTTTTGAAATAGTTTGAGAAGGATAAGTATAAATTCTTTTTTATATGTTTGGTAGAATTCCCCAGTGAAGCCATCTGGTCCTGGACTTCTGTTTCCTGGGAATCTTTTTAAATTTCAAATTCAATTTCACTTCTAGTGATCAGTCTGTTCAAATTGTCTGTTTCTTTTTGACTCAGTCTTGGCAGGCTATATGCTCCTAGAAACTTGTCCATTTCTTCTAGGTTGTCCAATTTGTTGGCATATAATTGTTCATAGTATTCTCTTATGATTTTTTGAATTTCTGTGGAATTGGTTGTTATTTCTCCTCTTTTATTTCTTCTTTTGTTTTTTCGGGTCCTCTCTTTCTTCTTAGTGGGCTTGGCTAAAGATTAATCAATTTTGTTTATCTTTTCAAAAAACCAGTTCTTGGTTTGATTTTTCTATTGTTTTTTGATGTCTATTTCATTTGTTTCTGATCATTACTACTTCCTTCCTTCTTCCAACTTTCAGCTTTCTTTTTTCTTCTTCTAATTCCTTTAGTTGATAGATTAGGTTGCTTGAGATTTTTCTTATTTCTTGAGGAAGGCCTGCATCACTATGAACTTCCCTCTTAGAACTGCTTTTTGTTGCAACCCCTAGATTTTGGAAAGCTGTGCTTCCATTTTTATTTGTCTTGAGGTGTTTTCCTTTTTCCTCTTTGATTTCATTGTTGACCCACATTTTTGGTAGTAACATGCGGTTTAATCTCCATATGTTTGTTCTTTTCCAGATTTTCTTTCTTTAGCTGATTTCTAGTTTCATGCTACTGTGGTCAGAAAACTGCTTGGTATAGTTTCTATCCTCATAAGTTTGTTGCTGCTTGTTTTGCGACCTAGTATGTGATCTATATTGGAGAGCATTCCATGTGCACTGGAAAAGAATGTGTATTTCTTATTTTTTTTGGAAGTAATGTCCTGTAGATACCAAGTAAATTCGACTGGTCTATTGTGCCATTTAAGGCCGCTGTTGCTTTATTGATATTTGTCTGGATGATTGGCCCATTGATGTCAGAGGGGGTTTAAAATCTCCTGCTATTATAGTACTATTGTCAAGTCCTCGTTTTGTGTCTGTTAGTATTTGCTATATATATATTTAGGTGCTCCTGTATTGGGTGTGTATATGTTAACAAGTGTAATATCCTCTTTTTGTTTTCCCTTTATTATTCTATAATGCCCTCCTTTGTCTTTCATTATGGCCTTTCAAAGTTTATTTTGTCTGTTATGAGTATTGCTACCTCTGCTTTCTTGTTGTTTTCATTTACATAAAATATCTTTTCCTATCTCCTCAATTTCAGTCTGTGTATGTGTTTTGCCCTGAAGTGAGTCTCTTGTAAGGCACCATACTGAAGGCTCTTGTTCTTTTTTTTTTTTTTTTTTTTTTTGGTGGTACACGGACCTCTCACTGTTGTGGCCTCTCCTGTTGTGGAGCACAGGCTCCGGATTCACAGGCTCAGTGGCCATGGCTCATGGGCCCAGCCGCTCCGCGGCATGTGGGATCTTCCCAGACCAGGGCACAAACCCATGTCCCTTGCATCGGCAGGTGAACTCTCAACCACTGCACCACTGGGGAAGCCCTCTTGTTCTTTGTTATCTAGTCAGCTGCCCTATATCTTTTGGTTGGAGCATTTAGTCCATTGACATGTAAAGGAATTTTTGATAGTTATTAATGACATTGCCATTCTAAAACTGTTTTCCAGTTGTTTTGTAGTTTCTGTTCATTTCTTCTTTTAATTTTTCTGTTGTGGTTTGACGATCTTATTTCATAGTATGCTTGGGATCCATCTTTTTGATTTTTGTGTATCTATTGTACATTTTTGATTTGTGGTTATCGTGGGGTTCATATATGTTAACCCATAATTATATCTACTTTCTTTAAACTAATAGTCATTTAAGTTTAAACACATTCTAAGAGATTAATTTTTTATTCCTCTCCCTCATATTTTGTATTTTTGATATTATATTTTACATCTTCATGTTTATCCCTTTACTGTTTATGGTAGTTATAGTTGCTTTTGCAATATTTTTTTGTCTTTTAATCTATGTACTGGCTTATTTAAGTGCTCTTCAGGAAAAAAAGTGATCTTCAATCCTTACTTTATATTTGCCATTTCTACTGTGATTATCCCTTTCCTATAGATTCTTACTTCTTTTTCATTTACAGAAGACCCATCAACATTTCTTTTTGGGTAGGTTTATTATTGCCAAATTTTTTTAGTTATTGCTTGTTTGAGAAGTTCTTTATCTCTCCTATTTTAAATGACAGTCTTGCTGGGTAGAGTATCCTAGGTTGCAAATTTTTCCCTTTCAGGAATTTGAATAGATCATGCTGCCCCCCTTCTGGCCTGAAAGTTTCTGCAGAGAACTCAGATAATAACCTTATAGTGATTCTTTTGTATATGACTCTTTGTCTTTCTCTTGCTGCCTTTAGAATTCTCTCTTTATTTTTAACTCTTGTCATTAATTATGATATGTCTTATTCTGGGTCTGTCTGAGTTCATGTTGTTTCAGATCCTCTGTGCTTTCTATACCTGGATGTCTGTTTCCTTCTTTAGATTTGGGAATTTTTCAGCCATAATTTCTTCAAATACATCTCGATAACTTTTCTCTCTCTTTCGTCTTCTGGAACCCCTAAAATGCAAATGTTGGCATGTTTTATGTTATCCCAAAGACCTCATATGTTACTTTATTTTTATTTATTTGTCTTTTGTTCTGATGTTCTGATTGGGTGATTTTCATTCTATTTTCTAAATTACTTATGCATTCTTCTGTATCATTTAGTATTTTATTCATTGCTTCTAAAGTGCTTTTTATCTCAGATATTGAATCATCTATTTTTGTTTGTGTCTTCTTTATATTTTCTAGTTCCCTGTTAAAATGATCTGTGCTTAGATGAATTCTCTTTCCTAATTCAGTTAGCATTTTTATTATCAACAGTTTGAATTCATTGTCTAGTAGACTGATTATCTCTGTTCATTATTTTTTTTTCAGGGCCTTTGTCTTGCTCTTTCAATTGAGAGTAGTTCTCTGCCTTTTCATTTTACTTGCCCTGTCTCTGTGAATATAGGTGAAACAGTTACCTCTTGTGGTCCTGAAGTGGTGTTCTTATGTGGAAGCATCCTTATGTAGACCTTGTGTGCCTTTGGTGGGAGGGCTGTGTTTGATGTGGATTCCAGTCACACATTTCCTTAGGGTGTGCCGGTATGGTAGCTATCACCTTGGTGTAGGGGTTGTGGCTGGTGATGGAGAAGCCTGAGCCTGTGCAGGGTGTGAGGTGGAACTTCCACTCTGTTCAGTGGCCATCTCTACCCTTTCACAGGTGGAGTCTGCTCCCAAGGTGCTGGAGCAGAATGTTGAGAATCTGGCTCGAGCTGGTTGTGTGTTCCATTTAAGTGTGTGTTTTTCCTCCTCCCTGCACTGGGGTCTTTTCCCCAAAGCAGGGGAGTACTGAAGCAAGTGGGGCTCCTGTTCTTACAGTGGTCTGATGCACTGCTTGTGTAGGCATCTGTGGCTACCTCAGACACAGCTCACATTCACATCTCTTCCCCTGTTGTGGTCACTCCAGATCTAGTGCTAGGTTGTGGCATCAAGTGGGCAAGGCTGGAGCATTTGCTCATCTGGGATTGTGTACTTGTGGTCACAGGAGTTCAGGCAGCTGTGCTGCCATCAGAAGTCTGGGCTGCTTATGGGGTGCTGTCTTAGTAAGCACCAACAACGGCCTCCGCCATCCCACCTGCAAACACCCCAGGCCACAGGTCACCTCTGCATCCCAAGATTGAATCTTTTCCCAGTTGGTGGGGAATCTCCCTAGATCCAGGGCCAAGCTGTGGTGTGGAGTGGGTGGGGTAGGAGTGTTTGCTTGGCTTGGACTGGGGAGCCCAGTGAGGCAGCAGCCACTAGGGCTGACCTCTCTCCACCCTGTCTGTTGGCAAGCCAGCACCCTTGCATTCCACACAAGTGGAGTCTAGGCTTCTCCAGACTTTCTATCTGTCCCAGCAGCTCTCCAAGCAGCCAAGGGAACTTGTCTCCTTCCTGTAGGACCCTAGAACTGGGATGCCCAGTCTGTGACTTGACCCACTCACTTCCCAGGGTGAGTATCCATCTGTGCAATCTCTCTTTTCCTCTTAGTACCCTCCCAGGGGTATTGGTCCCAAACCGGTTCTTTTTTTCCTGTCCTACTCAATTATGTGTGTATCTTACTTACAGCCTCGGTTTGTAGGAGTTCTGCCACTTTCCAGTTAGTTTTCCATGAGAATTGTTCCACATGCAGATGTATTTTTGATGTGTTTGTGGGGGGAGGTGAGCTCCAAATCATCTTGCTCCACCACCATTTGATCTTCCTCTGATCAGTGATCTTTGATGTTACTATTGCAAAAAGATTATGATTCACTGAAGGCTCAAGATGATTAGTATTTATTGCCAATAAGGTGTTTTTAAATTGAGATATGTACATTTTGAAGATGAAATATATTTGACATAAAACATTATGTAATTTAAGTTGTATAATGTATTGATTTGATACATTTATATTCAGTATATTGTAATAGGATTGTCATTTTCCATGGTAGTTCACACCTCTATCATGTCACATAATTATCATTTCTTTTTGTGGTTGGAATAATTAAGATGTAGTCTCTTAGCAAGTTTGATGATTATAATATAATATGGTTGTCCATATTCACTGTACTGTACCTCAGATCTCTAGGACTTATTTTTCTATGAGATGCCGATCTGTACCCTTAAAAGACATCTCTCCTATTCTCCTACCCCTCAGCTCCTGGTAATCACCATATTACTCTCTGTTTTTACAAGTTTAACTTTTTTATATTCCACATAAAATGGATATTATCTAGTATTTGTCTTTCTCTGTCTTTTAAAAAAATAACAAAATGACAATCTTTAGCTAGATTAACTAAGGAAGGAAGAAGACATAAATAAAATTAAAAATGAAAGTGGAGACATTATAACTGATGCTACAGAAATACATAGGCTCGTAAGAGACTACTGTGTAGAATTATATGCCAAAAATTACATTACCAAGAAGAATGAATAGATTCCTAGAAACACGCAATCTATCAAGACTGAATCAGGAAGAATTAGAAAATCTGGACAGTTATAATAAGTAAAGGTATTGAATGAGTTTCAAAAACCTCTCAACAGAAAACCCTAGGACCAGATGGCTTCACTGACATATTCTATGAAATATTTAAATAATAATTAATGCCAGTTCTTCAAAAACTCTTCCAAAAAAATTAAAGAGGAGAGAGGGAACACTTCCAAACTCATTCTACAAGGCCAGTATTACCTTGAATATAAGTCATTATCCAGGATGAATATAGATGCAAAAATTCTCATCCAAATATCAGCAAGTCAAATTCAAGAACATATTAAAAGGATTATATACCATGACCAAATGGGATTTATCCCTGGGATGCAAGGATGGTTCAAAGTACCCAAATCAGTAAGTGTAATACATTGCATTAATAGAATGAAATTTAAAATAACTTGATCATCTCAATAAATGTAGAATAACATTTGGCAAGATAGAACATCCTTTCCTGATAAAAACCCTCAACATATTGGGTGTAGAAGGAACATACTTCAACATAATAAAGATGTGATATATATAATACACACACACACATGCACACACACACAGAACTGAATGTTATTCATCTATGAGAAAGAAGGACATCTTGCCATTGTTTGACAACATGAATGGACTTTGATGGCATTATGCTAAAATTCGTGCTTTCATTCCAATCTTATTTACTCCTATAACTAAATATACATTGTGACATATATTTTGAAAATTGTAATTCTAATTTATATTTTTTTATCCTACAAGAAAATTGTGATCTTATTATAGCTATTATTTTCCAACTAAACCTCATACTATAGTTGATTTAGTGTAACAAAAAAATTATTTGAGAAAACAATTGTAATGGTGTGATGTGCACATGATAATTTATTTAATTATTGCTTAATTTTGAATATTTACATTACTTCCAGTGTTGTCTTTTATGAATTACTGCCCAAAATATTGTTTTTGCACATCTTGATTAATTTTCTCTGCATGGTTTCTTAGGAGTATATTATGAAGTCAAAGGCTATAGCATTTTTAAGATTCTTGAAGCATTTTGACAAATGTCTTAATTCTTTAAAAATTACAGAAATTTTCTGAGAACCTAATAATGAATGGAAAATTTAGTAGCTTGAAGGAATAGTTTCTTTATATAATGAAATCTTCACAATCATTGACGTATTTAAATCTTGTTTTGCAACTTAATAGCAACAGCTACTGTTACTAATTATTATCATTATCCTACTATTCATCTTTTCTTTGTCCTTATTTCTCTCCTCTTAACCTCCCTTCTTACTAACACTATCACTTTCCTGCAATGAGAACGGTGAAATCTTTCAAAAACTAGGGTTAGATAGCATAGAACTTTCACTTATCTTAGCCTTTGTTGGTGCAAATGGCATTATTTTGTTCTCTTTTTATGGCTGAGTAATATTCCATTGTATATATGTACCACATCTTCTTTTATTTATTTTTGGCTGCATTGGTTCTTCCTTGCTGTGCATGGGCTTTCTCTAGTTGTGGTGAGCAGGGGCTACTCTTTGCAGCATGCGCACTTCTCATTGCAGTGGCTTCTCTTGTTGTGGAGCATGGGCTCTGGGCATGTGGGCTTCAGTACTTGTGGCTCACAGGCTCTAGAGCACAAACTCAGTAGTTGTGGCACATGGGCTTAGCTGCTCCGTGGCATGTGGGATCTTCCCAGACCGGGGCTTGAACCCATGTCCCCTGCATTGGCATTGATAATGAAATTCTGATACTTGCATTGGTATAGAAATAAATACATGAGTTTCTAATTGGCAAGTCACTTTATCTAGCATCCCACATCTCTCTCACTGTAATTAAATATTCTAAATAAAGAACACAGGATTATTCCTATTGAAAATGCAAAGTAAGCAAAACAAAATAAATAGGAATAGGTAACCTTAGGCAGGGGGTTGGCTGGTTTGCAGTGGAGGCCTCCAACAAATTCAAAATTTGGTAGCAGTGGGAGAGGAAATTCAAAATCCCAGTATGTTCGAATGAGCCACATTTCAGCTTTCCCCATTGTCTTTAATAATGTAGTCGGTCTTCCTGGAAGGATAAACCAAAACAAAAAGAGTTAGATCAAATGATAGTATTGCCATGTGAATATAGTAGGTAGTTTTTGGAAAGGAGCTTGGAATGATATAGCCAAAGATGTGTGAAAGTGTTCTCTAATAACGCAAATATATATGTATGTGTATAGTGTACATCATATTGTATCATATTATATCATATCATATCATATAATACAGAAACCGAGCTACACAAGTAGAAACAATTTCTAAATTCTGCCTAGATACTTGTGCTACAAATATGTGTGTAACTCTTCAATCTACCTGTCTTCATTTATCAAGGCATCTAATGAGGTTTCTAGAGATTGTTTTTAAGTTAAAAAAAGAAGTTAGTAATATGGATATATAATTGCTTGGAGAAGACCTAAGTGCTTCAGTTTGTGTTTTATGACTTCCTGGAGGAGAATCTGTATGAGTAATGGGAAACAGGGTTATACCTTACCCTATAATTTAATATTTTGATAATATTTATGAAATCATTTTATATTTTCATTTCATTGTTTCACTTAGACAAAATTCTGTTACTTTATACAAACTCACCTTCCAAGGCACTAGGAAAGTTAGGACTTCATTCTACCAACTAAAAATATGATTTACCTAGTACTTGGCTGTAAAACTGATTCCATTTCTTCTCATTAAATGTCTGGAACCAAAAGTCAAAATAAATTGCATATATCATATTTTTGACCTTCTCCGTGAATGTCATGTGATCACTTAATTCTGAAAACGTAGCAGGTACGTAGGATGCTGGGAATGGAAGTCTTCCACTATACTTTTCAGCTGAATAGCCAGAAGAGAAGCGGAGACTGTACACTGAAGGTACTTTAAGTACCTCAGCCAGCAGCTCACCACAGGGTCCAACAGCATCTGCAAGAACAACATCAAACCTTGAATCATGTAGTTTTGTCATCAACTTCTTGTTCAAAACAACATCTTTACAGGTATTCATAAGCATATCAGAAAGTTCCCAAAATAAACTTCTCAATGATGAAAAATATGTCCGCAACGAATTTTTTGCCACATATGTCCATTTCTCTACCAAATGCTTGATGGCATGCTTCAAATTATCTTTAGTTAAAGACATAGGGAAAGTCTCAAACTTAATAGCAGATGGTTTGTTGGGATCAATAGGAATGGAAGCTGAAGTTGTCAGAACAGTCACCTTATGACCCCTCATGACAAGTTCATCCAGGATTGTCTTCATATTCATCCAATGACTGTATTTCATTGGCTGTGCCAGCACCTTTCCACAACTTCCAGAGCTAAAGTAGCAAGTCAGCTGTAGTAGCAGCAGAAGTGAGAGGCATTTCACAGACATCTTGTTCATATGCAATACTTTTCAAAAATTACATTATCCTTTTGCCATTGCTCATGCTTATATCCAAGGAGAAATCAATCAGGATGTTAAATTATAACCCCTGTGCCTCAAATAACTACATTATATGAATAGTCACAGCTGTGGAAATCAAGTGAAAGGGCAAAGCATAGAACACTTCATGTTTATACTGGTGTTTAATATTATTTCAACAGTGCTATTATGCATCTAAAAGTTGATGACCTTGCACACGCAAATCAGTTATGTAAAAGAGAAAAATAGTGTAACAACAGTGGCAAGTGAGAGGCTTTTGTGTCTGTAGTCCCCTTGACACAGAATTAGAGATAATGTAACATCAACAGGATGGAGGGTTAGGAGGTCCCAACACTTGTATCGCCCACAAAAGCAACAAAAACAATAAATGAGCAACTACAAACCAATGTAAATTACTTTGGGAAAGCTCTGGATTACAATAAAGAAGCAGCAGAAACCCGGCCGATTGCAAAAACTGAGGATGGCCCTGTAAAAAGCTTGGGAAAGATTTTACCTCCATCACCTCATCCTCCAGTTCAGAGCAGCTTGGCACCCACAGAAATTCCTTCAAATGGATTTCACCCCATGGGGAGAAGAAGAGCAGGAGAATCTCAGCAAGCTTCACCATCATAGAGGTTTGCAGTATTTGCTACTGAGGACTTCCAGTCTTCACCAACACTGATTACAGCAGACACAGAGCTGCCCAGATTCCCTGCTTCTGTGTCTTTCCTGAGGCTGGAAATGTTGCTGTGGTGAGATCTGACACTTGGGGCCCCATCACTCCGGTACCTTGCTTTCCCTGGTTGAGTTGCTGCAATGCCTGACTATCTATGAGACTGGAGCTCCTGCTCTGTGCCCTGCCCAGAGGTATTAAGTCAGTACTTTGTCTTGCCATAACTGGGGCAATGCTGCTATTTCTTGGATTTCACTGTGTATTCCTAGTTGTGGCTTTGACTGGTCATTACCTAGGCTGAGCTGCTGAGTTACTCACCATTCCTGGAGCCTAAGTCACGGCTTTAACCTATCATTCCTGGGGCTAAAATGCTGCTACTTTGTACCTCACCCTGGGTCAGGGTCCTGATCCACAATTACCATGGCCACACTGCTGGGGCTCTGCACCCCAACCCATGGGTCCTGACTTGTGACTTTAACAGGCCATTGCTGGGCACACACTGCTGCTGCTCTGTGACTTCTACTAGGGCCAGAATTGGAATCTTGGCCCACCATTTCCAGGCTGTGCAGCTACAGGACCCTGGACCCCTGGACATAAACCATTGTAGAACCCTGTCATCTCAGGGCCTGTAACACTGCTGCATCCCATTCACCCCCCCAAATATATTAACTATATGTCAATGCCTAGGACTACAACTATATACATGTTTTACATGCTTGCTTTTTGTATTTATTAAGAGAAGAAAGAAGATATATGCATTTATACCGTCATATAATTACTTATCTCACCAGTTCTCTCTGTTTTATCATGGTGTTTAGAATTGCAATCTGGGTTTACTTCCTTCAGTTTGAAGACTTTCTTTTAGTTTTTCCTTTAAGGCTTATTTCCCAGCAATGAATTTTTTGGGGGAGAGTGGAGGGAGAGGAATATCTGTATTTTGCCCTCATTTTTGAAAGATAGTTTTGTTTGATATAGAACTTTTGGTTGACAGTTTTGTCTTTCAGCGCTTTGAATATGTCATCCCACTGCCATAGAGCTTCCACTGTTTCTGATGAGATTATAAGTGATGTCTTATTGGAGTTCCCTTGTATGGATAAATTACTCTTCTTTTAGTGCTTCAAGATTTTCTGTCTTTAGATTTCAACATTTCATTAGGTCTGTGTATGGCTCTCCTATGTTTATCGTACTTGGACTTGGTTGAAAAATTGGGGTACATAGGTTAATGCTTTTCATCATATATGGGATGTTTTCAGGCATTATTTTAAAAAATATTTTGCTCTGCTCCTTTTTCTCTGACACTCTCATTTTGTGTATGTTACTGTGCTTAATTATGTCCCACAATTCTCAACCCCTCAGTTCATTTTTCTTCATTCTTTTTTCTCTCTGTTCTTTGAGTTGTATTATCTTATTGATCTATCTTCAAGTTTGCAGGGGGTTTTTTGAATTTATTTTTGTCTGTGTTGGATCTTTGTTGCTGTGTGTGGGCTCTCTCTAGTTGCAGTCAGCAGGGGCTATTCTTCATTGTGGTGCACGGGCTTTTCACTGTGGTGGCTTCTGCTGTTGCAGAGCACAGGCTCTATATGCGTGGCTTCAGGAGTTGTGGTGTGCAGGCTCAGTAGTTGTCATGCACGGGCTTGTTGCTCCACAGCATGTGGGGTCTTCCTGGATCAGAGCTCAAACCCATGTCCCCTGTATTGGCAGGTGGATTCTTAACCACTGCACCACCAGGGAAGTCCCTTGCAGGCTTTTGTTTTGTTTTGTTTTTAAAGTTCAGCAAGATTTTTTTTTTTTGGATAGACATTGATGATCTGATTTTTAAATTCATATGGAAAGGAAAAGGACCTAGAATAGCCAAAGTTGTATATCAAACTTTAAAAAGGAAAACAAAGTTGAAGGACTAACATTACCTGATTTCAGGAGTTATTGTAAAGCTAAATAATCAAGAGAGTATGGTACTGGTGCAAAGACAGACAAATAGATCAGCAGAATAGAATAGCAAGTCCAGAAACTAACCCACACACATATGGCACACATATATGGACAATTGATTTTTGACAAAGGTGTAAAGACAATTTAGTGGAGAAAGGATAGCCTTTTCAACAAGTGGTGCTGGCATAACAGAATAGGCACGTGCCAAAAAAAACAAAAAAATAAACAAACCAAAAAAAGAACTTCAAATCATACCTTGTATCATATACAAAAATTAACTTAAAATGGATCATAAAATCAAATGCAAAATCTATAACTATAAAACTCCTGGGAGAAAACTTTCATGACCTTGAGTTGGGCAAAAATTTCTTAAATATGACACCAAAAGCATAGTTCAGAAAAGGCAAAACTGATCAACTGGACTTTATCAAAGTTAAAACTTCTCTTTGAAAGACACTTTTAAAAGAATGAGAGACAAGCCACAGACTGAGAGAAAATATTTGCAAATCATATGTCTGATAAAGGACTTGTATCAAGAATACATAAATAACTCTCTTAGCACTCAATTAGAAAACAAAAATATCATTTGTAAAAGAGGCAGAGGAGTTGAAAAAATACATCAGTAAGGAAGATATATGGTGGTAAATAAGGCACAAGAAAAGATGCTTAACATTATTAGTCATTAGGGAAATGCAAATTAAAACCATGAGGTACCACTATACACCTATTGTTTTTCTTTCGTAGTTACATGTTTTATTAATCACGTCTGAGAAAAGTCACTGATTTTCATTTTGTACAGCATTATCTTGTAAGGTCAAGATACAGTGAAAAATTCCAAGCTTTTTGCATATCAGAGCTGAAACTGAAAGCATCTCCATAATTGAATTTTCACTTCTTATTTGTAATAAGTTTATCCTTAGGAGGATACTACATAGTGTTTAATCACAGATGAGTTTGGGCATTGCTATCACTCAATAATTTAAGCATCTGTCAGGTTCTCTCCTATACTATATATTAATTTTTTCTCCGTTAAGCAAATATTTATTGGTGACCTGTGGGAATAAGATACATTTAGGTCCTCTTTCTTGGGTATATTCACAAAAGCCTCTGAAACTAAATTTCCAACTCAGGCTATACTAAGCCATGGCATAGTAAGTTTTCATCATTAACAGTTCTTTTTTTTTTTTAATTCAAACAGCAAGTCACAAAAATTATAATCATCCTCATCAGTTCATTCAGTCCCATGTAATTAATCTTTTTTTTAATATTGATCTTTTGTTAGCACTTTTATGAATTCATCAGTTTTCCATTAGAGTTCAGAAAATGCTTATTCATTCAGTTCAGCAGTATAGTCAGTTACCAGAAACCTGTGCTTGTCAGAGTCTTTTCCATGAATTCCTTGAAGATGAAACCCTTTTATAGGAACATTTTTGCAAAAGCATCAGAGTACACACAGAACTGTCTGTAAATGACAAAAGACTTAAAAATGATCACGGTTAAAGATTTGATGAAAGTTCATAATAATGCAATTGACAAGGAAATTTAGTTATTTCTGAGAAATACATTTTAAAATAATAAGTAGAATTATGACTTATAACATTATACCAGAATATATAAGATTTTTAGGAATTTCATGTAATGTCTGAAATATTTATATTAACATATTTCCATACAAATAACCCAAATGAAGTTTAGTATTAGTTGTTTTTTTGTTTTTAATTTTAGAATTTTATTTAATTTATTTTTTATACAGCAGGTTCTTATTAGTAATCAATTTTATACACATCAGTGTATACATGTCAATCCCAATCACCCAATTCATCACACCATCATCCCCACCCCGCTGCAGCTTTCCCCCCTTGGTGTCCATATGTTTGTTCTCTACATCTGTGTCTCAGCTTCTGCCCTGCAAACCGGTTCATCTATACCATTTTTCTAGGTTCCACATACATGTGTCAATATATGATATTTGTTTTTCTCTTTCTTACTTACTTCACTCTGTATGACAGTCTCTAGATCCATCCACGTCTCAACAAATGACCCAATTTTGTTCCTTTTTATGGCTGAGTAATATTCCATTTAATATATGTACCACAACTTCTTTATCCATTTGTCTGTTGATGGGCATCTAGGTTGCTTCCATGACCTGGCTATTGTAAATAGTGTCGCAATGAACATTGGGGTGCATGTGTCTTTTTGAATTATGGTTTTCTCTGGGTATATGCCCAGTAGTGAGATTGCTGGATCATATGGTAATTCTATTTTTAGTTTTTTAAGGAACCTCCATACTGTTCTCCATAGTGGCTCTATCAATTTACATTCCCACCAACAGTGCAAGAGGGTTCCTTTTCTCCACACCCTCTCCAGCACTTGTTGTTTGTACATTTTCTGATGATGCCCATTCTAACTGGTGTGAGGTGGTACCTCATTTTAGTTTTGATTTGCATTTCTCTAATAATTAGTGATGTTGAGCAGCTTTTCATGTGCTTCTTGGCCATGTGTATGTCTTCTTTGGAGAAATGTCTATTTAGGTCTTCTGCCCATTTTTGGATTGGGTTGTTTGTTTCTTTAATATTGAGCTGCATGAGCTGTTTATATATTTTGGAAATTAATCCTTTGTCCATTGATTAGTTTGCAAATATTTTCTCCCATTCTGAGGGTTGTCTTTTCATCTTGTTTATGGTTTCCTCTGTTGTGCAAAAGCTTTGAAGTTTCATTATGTCCCATTTGTTTATTTTTGTTTTTATTTCCATTACTCTAGGAGGTGGATCAAAAAGATCTTGCTGTGATTTATGTCAAAGAGCGTTCTTCCTATGTTTTCCTCCAAGAGATTTATAGTGTCCGGTCTTACACTTAGGTCTCTAATCCATTTAGAGTTTAGTTTTGTGTATGGTGTTTGGGAGTGTTCTAATTTCATTCTTTTCCATGTAGCTGTCCAGTTTTCCCAGAACCACTTATTGTATATCCTTGCTCCCTTTGTCATAGAGTAGTTGAGCATAGGTACGTGGGTTTATCTCTGGGCTTTTTATCCTGTACCATTGATCTATATTTCTGTTTTTGTGCCAGTACCATATTGTCTTGAGTACTGTAGCTTTGTAGTATAGTGTGAAGTCAGGGAGTCTGATTCCTCCATCTCCATTTTTTTCCCTCAAAACCACTTTGGCTATTCAGGTTCTTTTGTGTCTCCATACAAATTTTAAGATTTTTTGTTCTAGTTCCATAAAAAATGCCATTGGTAATTTGATAGGGATTGCATTGAATCTGTATATTGCTTTGGGTAGTATAGTCATTTTCACAATGTTGATTCTTCCAATCCAAGAACATGGTATATCTCTCCATCTGTTGGTATCATCTTTAATTTCTTTCATCAGTGTCTTATAGTTCTCTGCATATAGGTCTTTTGTCTACCTAGGTAGGTTTATTACTAGGTATTTTATTCTTTTTGTTGCAATGGTAAATGGGAGTGTTTCCTTAATTTCTCTTTCAGACTTTTCATTATTAGTGTATAGGAATGCAAGAGATTTCTGGGCATTAATTTTGTATCCTGCAACTTTACCAAATTCACTGATTAGCTCTAGTAGTTTTCTGGTGGCATTTTTAGGATTCTCTATGTATAGTATCATTTCCTCTGCAAACAGTGAGAGTTTTACTTCTTCTTTTCCAATTTGTATTCCTTTTATTTCTTTTTCTCCTCTGATTGCTGTGGCCAGGACTTCCAAAGCTATGTTGAATAATAGTGGTGAGAGTGGACATCCTTGTTTTCTTCCTGATCTTAGAGGAAATGCTTTCAGTTTTTCACCATTGAGAATGATGTTTGCTGTGGGTTTGTCATATATGGCCTTTATTATGCTGAGGTAGGGCTAAATCCCACTTGATCATGGTGTATGATCCTTTTAATGTGTTGTTGGATTCGGTTTGCTAGTATTTTATTGAGGATATTTGCATCTATATTCATCAGTGATACTGGTCTGTAATTTTCTTTTTTTTTTTGTAGTATCTTTGTCTGGTTTTGGTGTCAAGGTGATGGTGGCTTATAGAATGAGTTTGGGAGTGTTCCTTCCTCTGCAATTTTTTTGGAAGAGTTTGAGAAGGATGGGTGCTATCTCTTCTCTAAATGTTTGATAGAATTCACCTGTGAAGACATCTGGTCCTGGACTTTAGTTTGTTGGAAGATTTTTAATCACAGTTTCAATTTCATTACTTGTGATTGGTCTGTTCATATTTTCTGTTTCTTCCTGGTTCAGTCTTGGAAGGTTATACTTTTCTAAGAATTTGTCCATTTCTTCCAGGTTGTCCATTTTACTGGCATAGAGTTGCTTGTAGTAGTCTCTTAGGATGCCTTGTATTACTGCAGTGTCTGTTGTAACTTCTCCTTTTTCATTTCTAATTTTATTGATTTGAGTCCTCTCCCTCTTTTTCTTGATGAGTGTGGCTAATGGTTTATCAATTTTGTTCATCTTCTCAAAGAACCAGCTTTTAGTTTTATTGATCTTTGCTATTGTGTTCTTTGTTTTTATTTCATTTATTTCTGCTCTGATCTTGATGATTTCTTTCCTTCTGCTAACTTTGGGTTTTGTTTGTTCTTCTTTCTCTAGTTCCTTTAGGTGTAAGGTTAGATTGTTTATTCGAGACTTTTCTTGGTTCTGGAGGTAGGCTTGTATAGCTATAAACTTCCCTCTTAGGACTGTTTTTGCTGCATCACGTAGGTTTTGGATCATCATGTTTTCATTGTCATTTGTCTCCAGGTATTTTTTGATTTCCTCTTTTATTTCTTCAGTGATCTCTTGGTTATCTAGTAACATATTTTTTAGCCTCCATGTGTTTGTGTTTTTACGTTTTTATCCCTGTAATTCATTTCTAATATCATAGCATTGTGGTCAGAAAAGATGTTTGATATGATTTCAATTTTCTTAAATTTACTGAGGCTTCAGTTGTGACCCAATATGTGATCTACCCTGGAGAATTTTCTGTGCGTATTTGAGAAGAGAGTGTAATCTGATGTTTTTGGATGGAATGTCCTATAAATATCAATTAAATCTACATGGTCTATTGTGTCATTTAAAGCTTCTGTTTCCTTATTTATTTTCATTTTGGAAGATCTGTCCATTGGTGTAAGTGAGGTGTTAAAATCCCCCCCTCTTATTGTGTTACTGTAGATTTCTTCTTTTATAACTGTTAGCAGTTGCCTTATGTATTGAGGTGCTCCTATGTTGGGTGCATATATATTTATAATTGTTATATCTTCTTCTTGGATTGATCCCTTGATCATTATGTAGTGTCCTTCCTGTCTCTTATAACATTCTTAATTTTAAAGTCTATTTTATGTGATATGAGTATTGCTACTCCAGCTTTCTTTTGATTTCCATATGTATTGAATATCTTTTTCTGTCCCCTTACTTTCAGTCTGCATGCATCCCTAGGTCTGAAGAGTGTCTCTTTTAGACAGCATATATATGGGTCTTGTTTTTGTATCCACTCAGCATGCCTGTGTCTTTTGGTTGGAGCATTTAATCCATTCACATTTAAGGTAATTATCAATATGTATGTTCCTATTACCATTTTCTTAATTGTTTTGGGTTTGTTTTCATAGGTCCTTTTCTTCTCTTGTGTTTTCCACTTAGAGAAGTTCCTTTAGCATTTGTTGTAGAGCTGGTTTGGTGGTGCTGGATTCTCTTAGCTTTTGCTTGTCTGTAAAGCTTTTGATTTCTCCATTGAATCTGAATGAGATCATTACCAGGTAGAATAATCTTGGTTGTAGGTTCTTCCCTTTCATCACTTTAAGTATATCATGCCACTCCCTTCTGGCTTGTAGAGTTTCTGCTGAGAAATCAGCTGTTAACCTTATGGGAGTTCCCTTGTATATTATTTGTCATTTTTCCCTTGCTGCTTTCAATAATTTTTCTTTGTCTTTAATTTTTGCCAATATGGTTACTATGTGTCTCAGCATGTTTCTCCTTGGGTTTATCCTGTATGGGACTCACTGTGCTTCCTGGACTTGGGTGCCTATTTCCTTTCCCATGTTAGGGAACTTTTTGACTATAATCTATTCAAATATTTTCTCTGGTCCTTCCTCTCTCTCTCTTCTCCTTCTGGGACCTGTATAATTTGAATGTTGTTGCATTTAATGTTGTCTCAGAGGTCTCTTAGGCTGTCTTCATTTCTTTTCATTCTTTTTTCTTTGTTCTGCAGCAGTGAATTCCACTATTCTGTCTTCCAGGTCACTTATCTGTTTTTCTGCCTCAGTTATTCTGCTATTGATTCCTTCTAGTGTAGTTTTCATTTTAATTATTGTATTGTTCATCTCTGTTTGTTTGTTCTTTAATTCTTCTAGGTCTTTGTTAAACATTTCTTGCATCTTCTCTATCTTTGTCTCCATTCTTTTCCAGAGGTCCTGGATCATCTTTACTATCATTATTCTAAATTCTTTCTTTGGAAGGTTGCCTATCTCCACTTCATTTAATTGTTTTTTCTGGGGTTTTATCTTTTTCCTTCATCTGGTACATAGCCCTCTGCCCTTTCATCTTGTCTATCTTTCTGTGAATGTGGTTTTTATTCCACAGGCTGCAGTGTTGTAGTTCTTCTTGCTTCTGCTGTCTGCCCTCTGGTGGATGAGGCTATCTAAGAGGCTTGTGCAAGTTTCTTGATGGGAGGGACTGGTGGTAGGTAGAGTTGGCTGTTGCTCTGGTGGGCAGAGCTCAATAAAACTTTAATCCACTTGTCTGCTGATGGATGGGGCTGGGTTCCCTCCCTGTTCATTATTTGCCATGCAGTGACCCAACAATGGAGACTACCTGGCCTCTTTGGTGGGGCTAATGGCAGGCTCTGGGGAGCTCACACCAAGCAGTACTTCCCAGAACTTCTGCTGCCAGTGTCCTTGTCCTCACAGTGAGACACTGCCACTCACCACCTCTGCAGGACACCTTCCAACACTAACAGGTAGGTCTAGTTCAGTCTCCTATTGGGTTATTGCTCCTTCCTCTGGTTCCCAATGTGCACACTACTTTGTGTGTGTCCTCCAAGAGTGGAGTCTCTGTTTCCCGCAGTCCTGTCAAAGTCCTGCAATCAAATACAGCTAGCCTTCAAAGTCTGATTATCTAGGAATTCCTCCTTCTGTGGCCGGACCCCCAGGTTGGGAAGCCTAATGTGGGACTCAGAACTTACACTCCAGTGGGTGTACTTCTGTGGTATAAGTGCTCTCCAGTGTGAGTCACCTACTCAGCAGTTACGGGATTTGATTTTATTGAGACTGCACCCCTCCTACAATCTCATTGTGGCTTCTCCTTTGTCTTTGGATGTCGGGTATCTTTTTTGGTGAGTTCCAATGTCTTCCTGTCAATGATTGTTCAGCAGTAAGTTGTGATTCCAGTGCTCTCGTAAGAGGAGATGAGAACAAGTCCTTCTACTCTGTCATCTTGAACCAATCTCCTATAATCTTTTAAGTATGATTTTTTCAAGGTATTATCTCAGTTTTTTTTTCCCTTAAAGTTCCTAAGAGTGGAGTTATCCATGCACAGTTTTACACGTTTTTATAAAAAGCTAGGAACTGAAGAATAATACAAGTGATAAAATTTAAACAAAGACAATGTCACATTAATTTTCACTGACCATTATATGCTAAAATAGGCAAATTAGCAGTTTATGCTTTCAGGAGATCTAACTGCAGTTTATACAATGGAAAACACTAATTTAGAAAGTATCTAATATGCTATATCCAGCCCAAAGAATTCATGGATGCTGAAATTCTCACTTCTCAAAGGGATGAAATCCCAAGGAATCCTAGGTTAGTGGGGCAATTTTGTTTTTTAAGGCAGGTGACTGTCTATTACTTGTCAAGGCAGTTAGCCTGATTCCAGGCTGTAGAAGATAAAAAATGTGTGGGCTGTTTTGGGGCAGTTTAGATCATGCCTGAAGGTGGCAAGTAGTTCACAACTAGTGAGGGATCTCAGATGGATTTATACTGTCATAAAAATAACTATAGGATTTTACCAGAGAGCGCTTCTGTAATTTTCTCTGTGTTAACCCTGACTACCCCCATGCTTTCCAGTTTTTGCCTCTCCTCTTCCTCCCCACCTCTGAGAAAGTAGCTGTTAATCCAATTGGTCATAACCGTATGTTGATTAGGCCAAGTTGTTAATGGGCAGGACTAAGAGACCTTAAATTCAAAGCCTATGCCTCTTCCTGTCACCCTTTTCTGCTTTAACAGGAAACAAAGCGTGGCTCCCTGGGGTCTCTTTTGGTCTTTTACTCAACGACTGGGTTTAAGACACAGACCTACTAGAGAATGGACTTGAGGATACGGGGAGGGGGAAGGGTAAGCTGGGACAAAGTGAGAGAGTGGCATGGACATATATACACTACCAAACATAAAATAGCTAGCTAGTGGGAAGCAGCCGCATAGCACAGGGAGATCAGCTCAGTGCTGTGTGACCATCTAGAGGGGTGGGATAGGGAGGGTGGGATGGAGGGAGATTCAAGAGGGAAGAGATATGGGGACATATGTATATGTATAACTGATTCATTTTGTTATAAAGCAGAAACTAACACAGCATTGTAAAGCAATTATACTCCAATAAAGATGTTTTTAAAAAAATAGAAAGAAAAAAAAGATAGATGTTCTTTTCCTCTTGGGAAAAGAGAGAGCAGGAGCAGGAGGAAGGATTTGAATCTTTATGCTCCAACTCAGCCTTTTTCAAAATTCTATTTTGAATATTGAATATCGAGTGCAGCTACTAATTAGTACTGGATGTTCTAGCCAGAGCAATCAGGAAAGAAATAGATATAAAATCCATTCAAATTGAAAAGGAATAAATAAAATCTATTCATAGAAGGCATGGTCTTCTATGTGGAAAACGCTGAAGATTCCACAAAAACTGTTAGAACAAATCAACTGATTCAGTAAGTTTTCAGATTACAAAATCAATATAAAAATTGTTCCCTGGACTTCCCTGGTGGCACAATGGTTAAGAATCCACCTGCCAATGCAGGGAACATGGGAAGATCCCACATGTCATGGAGCAACTAAGCCCGTGAGCCACAGCTACTGAGCCTGTGCTCTAGAGCCCTCGAGCCACAACTACTGAGCCCACGTGCCACAACTGCTGAAGCCTGTGTGCCTAGACCCCGTGCTCTGCAGCAAGAGAAGCCACCGCAGTGAGAAGGCCGGGCACCACAACAAAGAGTGGCCCCCCACTCGCCGCAACTAGAGAAAAGCCCACACGTAAGTAACAACGAAGACCCAACGCAGCCAAAAGTAAGTAAATAAATACATTTAAAAAAATTGTTTCCTACACACTAACAATTAACTATCTGAAAAGGAAATTAAAAAAACAGTCCCATTTATAACAACATTGAAAGGAATATACTTAGCCAAATATACTTAGGCATAAACTTAGCCAAAGACGTGAAAGACCTGTATAGTTAAGACTACAAAACATTGATAAAGGAAATTAAAGAGGACACAGATAAGTGGAAAGACATCCTATGCTCATGCATTGGAAGTACTAACATTATTAAATGTCCATACTACCCTAAACGATCTACAGATTCAATGAAATCCTTGTCAAAATCCAAATGCAAATTTTTACAGAAATAGAAAAAAATTCTAAAATTGATTTGGAACCACAAAAGGCCCCAAATATCTAAAACAATTTTAAGAAAGAATTACAAAGCTGGAGGCATCACACTACCTGATTTCAAACATATTGCAAATAGTATGGTTTTGACTTAAAGACGGACATAAAGGCCAATGAAACAGAATAAAGAGTCCAAAAATAAACCCACACATATATGGTCAGCTGATTTTTGACAAGGCACCAAGAATACACGGTGGGGAAAGGATAGTGTCTTTAAAAAATAGTGTTGTGGAAACTGGATATATACATGCAAAAAAATGAGATTGGACTCTTATCTTACATCATGCACAAAGATTATCTCAAAATGCACTAAATTCTTAAATGTAAGACCTGAAATTGCAAACCCCCAAGAGGAAAACAGAGGAAAAGTTTCATGACATTGGTATTGACCATGATTTATTGGATACAACACCAAAAGCACAGGAAAAAAAAAGGCAAAAATAGGCAAGTAAGATTACATCTCACTAAAAACTTCTGCAAAACAAAGGAAACCATTAGAAGATTTAAAAGACAATTTAATGAAATGGAAAAATGATTTGCAAATCACATATCTGATAAGGAGTTAATATCCAAAATATATAAGGAACTCCTACAACTCAATAGCAAAATTCCCCACAAAACTTAATTACAAAATAGGCAAAAGACTTGAATAAATATTTCTGCAAAGATAATATACAAATGGTGAACATGTATGTGTATATGAAAAGATGTTCAACATCACTAATAATTAGGAAAATGCAAATAAAAACCAGTTTGATATCACCTCATACCTCTTAGGATGACGATTATAAAACAAACAAACAAACAGAAAATAACAAGTATTGGCAGGGATCTGCAGAAGTTGGAATCTTTATGCACTGTTGGTGAGAATGTAAAATGGTGTGTCCACTATTAGAAACAGTAAGGGGATTCCCCCAAACAGTAAAAATTGAATTACCATATGATGCAGCAATTTCTCTTCTGGGTATTTATCCAAAATAATTGAAATCACTATCTCAAAGAGATATCTGCACTTACATGTTCATTGCAGCATTATTCACAATAACTAAGATATAGAAGCAAACTAAATGTAAACCCACAGATGAATGGATAAGGAAAATGTGGTATATACATACAATGGAATATTATTCAGCATCAAAAATGAAGGAAATCCTGTCACATGCTACAACAGGGAAGAAACTTGAGGACATTATGCTAAGTGAAATAGGCCAGTCATAGAAGAATAAAATACTGTGTAATTCCATTTATATGAGGTATCTTAAATAATCAAACTCATAGAAGCAGAAAGTAGAGTGGTGGATGCCAGCAACTGGAGGGAAGGGACAATGGGAGTAGCTATTCAAGAAGTATGAGTTCAGTTCTGCAAGATGCACAAGTTTTAGAGATCTGTCTTACAACATTGTGCATATAGCTAACAATACTGTATTGTACATATAAAAACCTAAGAAGGTAGATATCATCTTTTTTCTACTACAATTAAAAAAAAAAAAGAATATCCAAGTGTACCTGCTGTGCTTATAGCAGATAGCAGAGAGTTAAATAAGCATTTGATAAGTGTCAGAAAAATAGAAGTCCTAGGATTCTGGAGCACTAATATGACCTATTTTTTCTGATGTCTCTTCTCCATTAGAAGAAACAGTCCCTGGCTTGTTATTGAGCTCTGGTTGAGAATGAATACCTGATCATGGGTACCAAAGTGACCATGTTACTTATGATGACTATTATTTTGCAATAACAAAAATATAACTGAACATTAGCAGCAACATTCTACAATTAAATAGATATAGTATATATGAGAACAGGCCAAAGCAGTTCCAGGAAAACAAGTAAATTGTCTCTGCAGGTGGCTTAGACTTTTGTGGAGCCTACTAATGCTTTTAAAACCTCTCTATAGTATTTCTGCCAGCATCACAAACCAGGGACATAGTCTTAATAAAAATCACGGTAATGGGCTTCCCTGGTGACGCAGTGGTTGAGAATCTGCCTGCTAATGCAGGGGACACGGGTTCGAGCCCTGGTCTGGGAGGATCTCACATGCCGCGAAGCAACTAGGCCCGTGAGCCACAACTACTGAGCCTGCGCGTCCGGAGCCTGTGCTCCGCAACAAGAGAGGCCGCGATAGTGAGAGGCCCGCGCACCGCGATGAATAGTGGCCCCCGCTTGCCACAACTAGAGAAAGCCCTCGTACAGAAACGAAGACCCAACACAGCAAAAATAAATAAATTAATTAATAAACTCCTATCCCCAACATCTTAAAAAAAATCATGGTAATGATATCAACATTGTGTATGAGCAGGAAACATATTTACAGCTGAGGAAATTCCACAAAGTCTAATATCCATGGAATTTGCTGATTTTACCAGGTACCGCATTAGGTAATGAAAGCTTTTCAGAGTTTTAGCTGGGGGCTAATACCTTGTATATTTTAGGTTCTGTCTTAAAGAAGGCAGTGTATGCTTTAAATTATGGCCTGATATACGATATATTCTGAATTGCAGTTTGAATACATGGGTTACGATATCAAGGGGTTGAAAGTGGGAATGGACCCTCTAACAAGTATGCTTCCCTATTTCCCTTAGACAAGTTTGTTTTTCATTACTACAACTTGGAGACAGGCAGTTTGGAGGTTGTATTTCTCAAGAGAGCAGTGATTCCACCCAGGCATATAGACATAATTTACTTAGATTGGAAGCATGCATACTTCTTAATTATTTTGAGCTCCTCTGCATCAGAATTCACTTAGAGAAGGGTTTACTCTCCTGGCTGTGGTAATTTATCCAAAATACCAAAGATAAACTAGGTTGCTGACACATGATAAGTGTAGGCAAAATTATGACCAGTATCCATCTCAATACTCTGATGTCCAATAGTAAAAGTCAGTGGAAAGCTGTGGTAAACCAGTCAGACAAGACATATTTTCACATTGATTTGGAGTGGAGAAAGATTTGGATCATCCTACCAGGTAAAGAACCCTGACAAGAGGATAAGTGGCATGCGGAATATTTATGAACAAAATAAGTAAAAATATTAAGTTCAGTCTCTTGGTCATAACTAAGGTATGAGAAAGTAAGATTTATGTAAAAGTACCTGGCTGATGGGACTTGGTTTCTGCCTTATTATCTTAGAATGAACAGTTTTATGAATGATTGCTAAGGAAAGTCTGTTCTTAACCTTTTTTTAAAAAATCCAAATATATGCTGCAGTTATTCTAGCTAATGCAGTTGGTATCACCCAGGAATTTTTGCCAGATGACTTCTGATGATCCTCAGGCAAGGGAAGAAACCTGTAGATGACCAGAGGGCAGAAAGGGAGAAATCAGGTGAGCAACAGCTATGGATCTGAAGTAAGTCAAACCAAATGGGTGCCTGCACTTGGACAGTGTTCAGGGCCAGGGATGGCCAGCCCACCTCTCATTAGATCTTAGCTGTTTGCTACATTCTAATTACCAAAAATAAATTGAGCATAGAACAAACACAAACAGCTCTTCTCGAAACATAATTGTAAAAGTCAAAACGTATCCGTATGAATCACTCTTTTAGAAAGAAAACATTTAACAAACACATTTTCAGCCTTCACAAAAAAATTTGTAGAATTTGTTTGCATATTCAGTTATGTACATATTCTAGAGGAAATACCTGTATGTTCTGGTGATACAATTATTTTTAAATTGGAAGTAATTTTTGATATACCATATTGAAATAAATAAGAATTTCAAAAAGTTCAGTAAGCTGATAGATGTCATTTATTTCTTCAATTATATATCAAATACTGAAATTAAAACTCTAATTAGACATGTCATTAAGTTTATGATGGGTAAAGAAAGTAAAATCTTTAATCTATTTGTTAAATTAATGCAAAACTGAATCCAATATGAACATTTTGCTTTAGTGCTTTGTTTGCATTGATGCATGTTTACTACAACATATCTTTGGTCAAACAGGTCTGCTAACATATCCTTGGCATAACAATTATTGATGAATTTAAATTTGTAGGAGATAGAGACTGAAAACTAACATAATAATTGTATCTTTCAGGTAAATATTTGTTTTTGACAGAAAACTACACCTTTGATTATAAATAGCAATTGTAGATTATGAGCATTAATGATTTTTAAATATAATGAATTGACATTTAACTTTAAGGTTATCAATTGTACTGTAAATTAAAATTTTCATAAAATTATTTTAAAATTTTCCTATATTCTAAAAATTATCTGTTCCCCCTTAAAATATTGCTTACATTCTCTGTCCCTGAGAAAAAAATCAATGATTCAATCGATCTCTTGTTTGAAGGCAGTGCTCAGTCTCTTGCACTAAAGGGCACACACGAATACTTGCTGACTAAAGGCAGGAATGTGGGTATGATTATCTATGTATTTAATGGAAATTTGTAGACCTTTCCTGGTGTGATGTGTCATCACAATGATTATCAATTCGTGCTCTGACCCCAGTAACACTGGGGAAGCAGAAAGACTTATTTTTATGACAAATGAAATCATTACTCTTATACTAGTCTCCTGTGATGGTTTCCTAATTTGTATGTTCTAGAGGAACTTGTGAATTTTTTCCTCTGTGGTCCTTGCATCTATCAACTTTGGCTTACCTTTTGTGTGTTCCCCAGGATTCAGCATATTGTCAGTCAGCATATCACTTAAGGTTAAAAGGAAAGAAAAAAATGATATTATTAATAGAATAAACATAAAATTATTAGTGAACCTTTGTCAGGAATGTTTGAGGAAGAGGGTAAAGCCACCTGGAAAAAGACAAAAGTAGAAGGGGACATGCCCACCAGTTAATGCTATTGTTGAATTCTAGACCTTATCTCTAGCTTAAGGCAGAGAGGAATGGGAATTTTGAAAACAGGATGAAGATGTTATGTTTTCATTAAGGCCATTGTGGCTAGAATGAACAGAATTGCCCATACAAACCTTTACCAAACTTAGAAAGATCTATTCTCTCTTTTTCTTCTTTCCTGTTTTAACAAATTTTAGACAAGAAAACAAATAACATTTTGTGACCAAGAATACAGCAGTTGCCACACAGGCCAGCAAGAACGCAATCACATCCAAAGAGTGGTACTGGAACCAGGTGAGGTCGTGGGCAGCTGGCCGCAGGTGCTTGGCTCCTTTGTGGCTCATGACAAACTCGATCCAGAAGACTGCTCGGTCCAGGGGCTTAACAGGCTGATCATGGTGAATCCGTGATAACCTCATAGCATTCTCTTTATAACTAGTAGGCAAAAACAAACAAAAACATAGAAATTATAGAGCTTTTGCTTTCATTAAAAGTAAGTATACAATACATGATATGTGCTATGCAAGCCAAAAACCATAGGTGTGTTGAGAAAAACATTTTAATTCTTGCTGTAACGTGAACTTTGCTGGTCACATAGCATGTTAAGAGTTGTGAAAGAGGGGTGTGGAAGAAATATATTCTTAACGGAGTGTGGTAAAATGCAAACATATAAAAAAGATGGAATAAGTCAGTTGTAAATGTATAGCCTCATTTTTCCAAGAAGGAATTTTGATATTGTGTGAATTATAGTTTCCAGGACAGTTCCAGACCAAGACTCTGAATAACCCTATTTTGAGAGAAAATACCCATTAGAGAGTCCATAAGCATGGCCTCTAATGTCAGACTAATTAATGATGACAGACACAGAAACTGATAGTCAACAGTAGTGAGACATTTTTGCAATGTCTGAGATCGACACTGTGATAATTCCTCCATTGCACACACCTGTGCTTTTATGATGCAAAAGACAGTGTCTATATATTGGCAGTGCCAAGATTGGATGAAGATACTAAGGTAATTTTAGAAATGGCAAGGACATGAGTTTTGAGCTTTTAAGATAAATAGAAATATCTCACTAGCATAAAGCCCATAATCAATGTGGCATCACAAGAGCAATAGTTAACAACTCTAATAGTCTCTCAAAAAACAATGGTTATAAGTATGTCTTCAAAAGACATGTTGTGTCTTCACTGGAGATTTCTTGGTGGCTGAGCCAGAATTAGTATGTTTATCTTTGGTTTTGCATTAGAGATAAAAGTTCCAACCTGCAGACATGAAGATGACAGAAGTTAGAGATGTGAAGAGATGTCCTGGTGCAAGTTGGACATTGTTGAGATCAGAGAAGAAGAAATGTAATCATCATTCACCAGTGAACGTGATACACAACATCCAGCAGCAAGAGGTAATTTACTTGTGTTCTTTTTTTGTGCACAGTGAGAAAGAATAGTCATACTCTCTTTTTGTTTTGTTTTTTTGTTTGCTTTGTTTTTTGTTGTTGTTTTCATACTCTCTTTCAACCGGATTGAAATAAAGGTAAAAGAGTAGTTACACAAGTTTCATCCTAATACATTTTAGGTAAACTACAGTGGTTATAAGAGACTACCTGTCCAAATCATATTTTTATTCAAGGTTTTCTCCATTTATAGATAGAGATTTAAAATTTGAAATATGCATATACTTGACAGACACACTTTACATGTGAATACAAATAAAAATACAGTAAGCTTTCCTACAAATGAGATAGGATAAAATATGACTATGCTCATTAAGATGATTACTTAATATTTGTTGTACACTGTTTTACGACTCTTATGTTAAAATATTATGAAATTGCTATGGTTTATGTATTTAAATGTAAACTTCATGTTCCTTAATTCCTTTAAGGAATAAGAAAATGGAATACAAATATATTATATATATACTCTACACTAAACACTTTTGTTCCCAGATAATTTCAGACTTAGAATTAAGTTTAGGGTTAAAGTTAAGGTATTTTTAAAGTAAATAATTTCAGGTATTTTCCTGGGAAATTCTAAGAGTATAATTTTTTCACATCAATAGTTTTCAAATCAACAAGAAAACTTAGTAAGCCTTCTATAAAATGAAGAAGAATTTTTAAAAATTACAGAATTTACCTACTCTGATATTTAGTAAAATGAACCAAATTATCAGCAATTATACCAATTATTAGGTAATAGCCTAATAGATTAGACATCAAGATAATCATTTATGAGAAACAAAAGATCAGAGTAAGCCTTGCTGAAACTCCTAACCTCCCTTTCCAGATCCTGATGATATCTATAATATTCTGAAATTTATGATTTGAATATGTATCTTAACAAAACTCTTTTGACTGCAATGTGAGTGGGAGGGAAAAACGGACCACAAGGGCTGACTTTTTAGGATGAGTTCAAGGCAGATATTGAGTGTCTTCCCTTTTGGAAATGAATACATTGACCACTTTGTCTAGAAAACCTTGCTGCCAGGGTTTTAACAGATGGTTTTTCATAGACTAGTTCCACTAAAAAAAGCTGCAAAAAATTCCATTTAAGTTGACCTTCTCTCCTACCTCCTAAATTTCAGGTTTCAGTAATGTGAATGGAATATTACAACTATCCTTCAAGTTTTGCCTCTGAATAAAAATAATTGAGTCTGAGATAAACTGGAAACAAATTTAAAAATAAGGTATCTATACAAATGTGGAGCAAATAGTGAAAGGAGGATGAAAAACATGACAGCAACTTACACAATATTGGGGAAAAAACATAAAAATGATAGACTTAGAATGTAATTAGGCATAATACATAATTCAAAAGAAGAGGAAAGTTTGAGTAGATTAAGAATGTGAGAGTTATGAACAAGATCTCCAGGATCAGATTATGAAACAAGAGGAGGTAACAAAAGACAAGGTGAGCTATTGAAATTAGTTGTTAAAAATAGGACTTTAAAGGATTAATAAGAAAATTACAAACTGTAAGCAATGTTCATGAAAAAGTGAATTTACTAATATATGGACTATTTGAAGGAATCTCAGTAAATTAAGAAAAGCAAAAAATGATTAGAACAATTAGAAAATAATAGAGAAAGAAAACAAACTCAAATATTTTAACATAGAGAATATTAAAATCTGATGTCCCTGAAATAGAGATAAAAAATGGAACTAAAAGACATTTTAATAAACAAAATAAATTAATTTCTGAAAAGAAAAATTGGATAATTTTCATCCTAGGTTAACAGTGGTAAAAGAACACACTATAATCCCAGGAAAATGTAGAAAACAAATGATAAGGATATGACATGTTTAAGTTTCTGAATTTAAAAAATACTATCTATTTCCAGGCTGAACAAGAAACTCTTAAAAAGTAATACTGATCAGAAAGTCCTCAGAACCCTACAGCAGTATTTAAAGCCAGAAGATCATAAGTAACCCTGCACAGTTCAAAAAGAAAGAAAGTGAGATCTAATTATGTTATATTCAGATAGGTGTCATTCTCCCATCAAGGCAATGAGCAAATATTGTAAACTGTGATTTCAGGGAGTCCATGACTCTTTTTTTTTTTTTTTTTTTTTTTTTTTTGCGGTACGTGGGCCTCTCACTGTTGTGGCCTCTCCCGTTGCGGAGCACAGGCTCCGGATGCACAGGCTCAGCGGCCATGGCTCACGGGCCCAGATGCTCCGCGGCATATGGGATCCTCCCGGACCGGGGCACGAACCCGTATCCCCTGCATCGGCAGGCGGACTCTCAACCACTGCGCCACCAGGGAGGCCCCATGACTCTTTGATGAAAGAAAATTCCATATGAAGCATTCAGTTAAGAATGAATTAAAAATATTTTGAAGAATCTCTGATTCAATGGTGAACATTGATTCTCTTAAAATATGTGAAAAGATTAAATTACTGTGAGGAAAATAAGTGCCATAAATATTGACAAATTAAAAATTTAAGTAACATATATTAGAGATGAAATAACTTCCAATTTCAACTATTAGTGGCTAAAATTAAAACACATTGTTAAAAATAAACACTGTGTATACATATATTAATTCTTAACCTTGGTGAGACCTTTCAGAGAAAAATATTAAGATATAATGATCTATATCTAAAGTTCATATAGTTTATAAATGTAGTTTACAAATTTATTTTATCTTTAGCTAAATCAGATAAAATTTAGTTTAAAAATATATATATAGTATCAATTGATATTTATACAAATATTAACTACTTTAACTACTCCCTGTATATATGCATATACTGATTAATGGTATACACCGAGTGTTAACAATGATTATTTTTGAATGATCAATATTGGGTGAATTATCACTTCCATTTTTGTACTTACTGAATGGTTATAATATTTAAATAAACATATATATTATTTATTAAAAAAGCAGATTATCCAGAAAAATATCTAAGAATTTATGTAATCACCATTATTTATTTTGAAAAAACATTAATATAATATTTGAAATCTTTGTTTTTTCATCTCAGATAATCACTTCAGGAATTTGGGAAATGAAATAATAAAATGGTTTTTAAATGGTCATGTTATAGTTGTTATTTGAAACTACACTAGTTAGAAATGCATGAAACATTGGACATTTTTGAGTATGATGGGTAGCATAATTAATGACAAGCCTTTAAAAGTAGTCGTACTTAGGAAGGTTCATTAATGACTGTTCTCAAGGCATTGAGCAAATCTCCACTTGTCATTGTGTTTATGTTCACCTCCACAGCCGCTCCTTTGGCCTTCATGTGAGCAATGTTGTCAGGCTGATCAGCAAACATGGGAACTCCCACCATAGGCACACCATGATAGATAGCTTCATAGATCCCATTGGTTCCACCATGAGTGATAAAACCTTTTGCTTTGGGATGACCTAGTTTGGGGATTGGATGAGAAGCAGGTGAGGATTTCATGATACATAATACATTAACAGAATTTCAGAGAGAGATGGGGAAAAAACTATTGGATAACTCAATGAAGAAGGTAGTGTTTTCTACAAAAACCAAGAACATGGGGAATTGCTATCTCAGAAAATTGTGATCCCTGAAAAAGGTGAAATTAACTTCCTCTGCATTGTCTAGAAAGACTTACTGAGGAGGCCATATCAGAACTGAAATTGAAACTTGGAGAGTGATGAGAGTCTTAACTGAAGATTCTCTTTTATGAACCAGAGTAAGCATCAATCTATAAAATTAATGGCCAATTCTTTAATTATAATCTTCTTTAAAACTGCAAGTAAAATGTGGAAATTTAAATATTTAAAATGTTTATTGAATTTACTTGCTGTTAAACAGTTACTTGCTCATCATCCAACTGTACAGCTTTTTTTTCTTGGTCTTACCAAGAAGATCATTCTGTGGTATCCAATCATAGAGCCGAGTATTAGCTCCTAATGTGGCTGGTTTCTTTCCTTTGTATCTCCATAAAACCTGTGGAAGACAATGCTTTAATTTTGCAAGTAAAAACACAAAATTAAGGCATTTTAAGGCCATAGAGTTATGTAGAAATCATATAGTCCATCTTAGGTTTTTTTTTTTTTTTGACTATTTGAAAGCCTGTGTTGAGGTATTACATGAAGTATACAGAAGTTCATAAAAAGTTCAAACAACTGATGTTCATGTATATCTGTTACAGCAGTTAACTTTAAGTCATAAACAAAAGAATATTGTGAAGAAAGTTTTTCAAGAAAAAGTATACTAAAATCTGAAAACAGCAAATACCACTTGATGTTCTGAAAGGATAAAAATTATAATTTGTAAGTTTTATTAATTTAAGAAACATAGATTGTGTTCTAAATAATTTGTTGGACATTCAAGATATAATGTATCATATTTAAATCTATAACCATTATTTTTTTTCAGATATTTTATAGCTGGTATGAGTGCAGATTACTTTTCTTGCATAAAAATATAATTGAATAGAGAGGATCATGAGCACAATGTTCTTCCTTATTTCTTTGTATTTTGAGAGGAATTGATAAATGAGAGAAAAGTGCAGTTTGCTTCCCTCCCTGACAAGTTCCAAGGCATGACAGTTGTATTCCACATGCTTCAAATAGCTCCTGCTTTCTTGGAATCAACTCTGGGCCTCAATTCCCAAATGGAGACAAGTCCAAACATTTTTCACTTTCATCTTCTGTTTCAATTATTTGTGAAACTGATCCAGGTTGCATAGTAGTTTATCAAGGAAGATTTTATTCTAAGCAGAGCTGCAGGCCTCTGTGCCTAACAGGCTGAAGATCCAGTGGAGAATCTGATGGTGGAAACCAGAAGCTCTTTTCTAGGGAGAGGATAGAGGGTTTTTTTTTTTTTCAGGTAGCATAAAAGGCTGACTCTCTTGTTCCCCAGGTTATGGCTCCAAGGAGTGAGGCACGTCCCAGGCAGGAAACCAGGCATGACTGGAGCAGAGCATCACCAGTGTCAGCAGCAAAGAGTCTGGGACATTGACATATTGAATGACTTAACATCCCAGCCAGGTGGGTGTGAGGGGTGCACATGTCCTCCAAATTCTGAGTTCTAAGCATCCTGTTCTGCACTCAATGGCCGGCAGGTGGTGCACAAACCAGCCCTTTCTGAGCCCATCCTCCTTTATGTGATAGTTGAGAGGAACATACAAAAGAGGGAGTTTGCAAACATTGAGAGATAAGGTAAAACTGTTTGCCCTTACCTTTTTTGAAAGGGCGTGTACTAATAGTCTATTAAATATAGTATTATCACTTAAAAGCTTTTGGAAGTGAGATTATGAGTGAAGAAATAGAAAATAAATTGGACTAGTTTAGGCAGAATATGAGGGTTAAAAAGCATTAAAATGAACATGAATACTACGTAACTTTACTTGTCATGAGGCCATCCTAGTTCTTAAGTTTCAAATGTAATGTTTTCCAAAAATATAATTAGCTTTAAAAAATTTTTGGCTGCTTTTTGAATGATTTGTTGCCTTTCTGCCATCCCTGCCTTCATTCCTCCCTTTCTTTTTCCTTCTTTCTTTCTTCCTTCCTTCCTTTCTCTCTCTCTTTTTCTTTCTTTCTCCCTTTTTGGTTTTTTATTTATTTATTATTATTTTTTATTATTAGTTTCTGCTTTATAACAATGTGAATCTGTCATACATATACATCTGTTCCCACATCCCTTCCCTCTTGCGTCTCCCTCCCTCCCACCCTCCCTATCCCACCCCTCCAGGCGGTCACAAAGCCCCGAGCTGACCTCCCTGTGCTATGCAGCTGCTTCCCACTATCTACCTACCTTACGTTTGGTACTGTATATATGTCCATGCCTCTCTCTCACTTTGTCCCAGCTTACCTTTCCGCCTCCCCATATCCTCAAGTCCATTATCAAGTAGGTCTGTATCTTTATTCCTGTTTTAACACTAGGTTCTTCATGACATTTTTTTTTCTTAAATTCCATATATATGTGTTAGCATACGGTATTTGTCTTTCTCTTTCTGACTTACTTCATTCTGTATGACAGACTCCAGGTCTATCCACATCATTACAAATAGCTTAGTTTCATTTATTTTTAAGGCTGAGTAATATTCCATTGTATATATGTGCCACATCTTCTTTATCCATTCATCCGATGATGAACACTTGGGTTGTTTCCAACTCCGGACTATTGTGAATAGAGCTGCAATGAACATTTTGGTACATGTCTCTTTTAGAATTATGGTTTTCTCAGGGTATATGCCTAGTAGTGGGATTGCTGGGTCATATGGTAGTTCTATTTGTAGTTTTTTAAGGAACCTCCATACTGTTCTCCATAGTGGCTGTACCAATTCACATTCCCACCAGCAGTGCAAGAGTGTTCCCTTTTCTCCACACCCTCTCTAGCATTTATTGTTTCTAGATTTCTTGATGATGGCCATGCTGACTGGTGTGAGATGATAACTCATTGTAGTTTTGATTTGCATTTCTCTAATGATTAATGATGTTGAGCATTCTTTCATGAGTTTGTTGGCAGTCTGTATATCTTCTTTGGAGAAATGCTTATTTAAGTCTTCTTGGACTGGGTTGTTTGTTTTTTTGCTATTGAGGTGCATGAGCTGCTTATAAATTTTGGAGATTAATCCTTTGTCAGTTGCTTCGTTTGCAAATATTTTCTCCCATTCTGAGGGTTGTCTCTTGGTCTTGTTTATGGTTTCCTTTGCTGTGCAAAAGCTTTGAAGTTTCATTGGGTCCCATTTGTTTATCTTTGTTTTTATTTCCATTTCTCTAGGAGGTGGGTCCAAAAGAATCTTGCTGTGATTTATGTCATAGAGTGTTCTATGTTTTCCTCTAAGAGTTTGATAGTATCTGGACTTACATTTAGGTCTTTAATCCATTTTGAGCTTATTTTTGTGTATGGTGTTAGGGAATGATCTAATCTCATACTTTTACATGTCCCTGTCCAGTTTTCCCAGCACCACTTATTGAAGAGGCTGTCTTTCTCCACTGTACATTCCTGCCTCCTTTATCAAAGATAAGTTAACCATATGTACCTGGGTTTACCTCTAGGCTTTCTATCCTGTTCCATTGATCTATCTTTCTGTTTTTGTGCCAGTACCACACTGTCTTGATTAGTGTAGCTTTGTAGTATAGTCTGAAGTCAGGGAGCCTGATTCCTCCAGCTCCGTTTTTCGTTCTCAAGATTGCTTTGGCTATTCGGGGTCTTTTGTTTTTCCAAACAAATTGTGAATTTTTTTGTTCTAGTTCTGTGAAAAATGCCAGTGGTAGTTTGATAGGGATTGCATTGAATCTGTACATTGCTTTGGGTAGTAGAGTCATTTTCACAATATTGATTCTTCCAATCCAGGAGCATGGTATATCTCTCCATCTATTTGTATCATCTTTAATTTCTTTCATCAGTGTCTTATAATTTTCTGCACACAGGTCTTTTATCTCCTTAGGTAGGTTTATTCCTAGATATTTTATTCTTTTTGTTGCAATGGTAAATGGGAGTGTTTTCTTGATTTCATTTTCAGATTTTTCATCATTAGTGTACAGGAATGCCAGAGATTTCTGTGCATTAATTTTGTATCCTGCTACTTTACCAAATTCATTGATTAGCTCTAGTAGTTTTCTGGTAGCATCTTTAGGATTCTCTATGTATAGTATCATGTCATCTGCAAACAGTGACAGGTTTACTTCTTATTTTCCAATTTGAATTCATTTTATTTCCTTTTCTTCTCTGATTGCTGTGGCTAAAACTTCCAAAACTAAGTTGAATAAGAGTGGTGAGAGTGGGCAGCCTTGTCTTGTTCCTGATCTTAGTGGAAATGGTTTCAGTTTTTCACCATTGAGGACGATGTTGCCTGTGGGTTTGTCATATATGGCCTTTATTATGTTGAGGAAAGTTCCCTTTATGCCTACTTTCTGGAGGGTTTTTATCATAAATGGGTGTTGAATTTTGTCGAAAGCTTTCTCTGCATCTATTGAGATGATCATATGGTTTTTCTTCTTCAGTTTGTTAAAATGATGTATCACATTGATTGATTTGTGTATATTGAAGAATCCTTGCATTCCTGGAATAAACCCCACTTGATCATGGTGTATGATCCTTTTAATGTGCTGTTGGATTCTGTTTGCTAGTATTTTGTTGAGGATATTTGCATCTATGTTCATCAGTGATATTGGCCTGTAGTTTTCTTTCTTTGTGACATACTTGCCTGGTTTTGGTATCAAGATGATGGTGGCCTCATAGAATGAGTTTGGGAGTGCTCCTGCCTCTTCTATATTTTGGAAGAGTTTGAGAAGGATAGGTGTTAGCTCTTCTCTAAATGTTTGATAGAGTTCGCCTGTGAAGCCACCTGGTCCTGGGCTTTTGTTTATTGGAAGATTTTTAATTACAGTTTCAATTTCAGCACTTGGGATTGGTCTATTCATATTTTCTATTTCTTCCTGATTCAGTCTTGGCAGGTTGTGCATTTCTAATAATTTGTCCATTTCTTCCAGGTTGTCCATTTTATTGGCATAGAGTTGCTTGTAGTAATCTCTCATGATCTTTTGTATTTCTGCAGTGTCAGTTGTTACTTCTCCTTTTTCATTTCTAATTCTATTGATTTGAGTCTTCTCCCTTTTTTTCTTGATGAGTCTGGCTAATGGTTTCTCAATTTTGTTTATCTTCTCAAAGAACCAGCTTTTAGTTTTATTCATCTTTGCTATCGTTTCCTTCATTTCTTTATTATTTATTTCTGATCTGATCTTTATGATTTCTTTCCTTCTGCTAACTTTGGGGTTTTTTTGTTCTTCTTTCTCTAATTGCTTTAGGTGCACGGTCAGGTTGTTTACTCGAGATGTTTCCTGTTTCTTACAGTGGGATTTTATTGCTATAAACTTCCCCCTTAGAACTGCTTTTGCTTTGTCCCATAGGTTTTGGGTCGTCGTGTCTCCATTGTCATTTGTTTCTAGGTATTTTTTAATTTCCTCTTTGATTTCTTCAGTGATCACTTCGTTATTGAGTAGTGTATTGTTTAGCCTCCATGTGTTTGTATTTTTTACAGATCTTTTCCTGTAATTGATGTCTAGTCTCATAGCATTGTGGTCGGAAAAGATACTTGATACAATTTCAATTTTCTTAAATTTACCAAGGCTTGATTTGTGACCCAAGATATGATCTATCCTGGAGAAGGTTCCATGAGCACTTAAGAAAAATGTCTATTCTGTTGTTTTTGAATGGAATATCCTATAAATATCAATTAAGTCCATCTTGTTTAATGTATCATTTAAATTTGTGTTTCCTTATTTATTTTCATTTTGGATGATCTGTCCATTGGTGAAAGTGGGTTGTTAAAGTCCCCTACTATGAGTGTGTTACTGTCGATTTCTCCTTTTATGGCTGTTAGTATTTGCCTTATGTATTGAGGTGCTCCTATGTTGGGTGCATAAATATTTACAATTGTGATATCTTCTTCTTGGATCGATCCCTTTATCATTATGTAGTGTCCTTCTTTGCCTCTTCTAATAGTCTTTATTTTAGTCTATTTTGTCTGATATAAGAATTGCTACTCCAGCTTTCTTTTGATTTCCATTTGCATGGAATATCTTTTTCCATCCCCTTACTTTCAATCTGTATGTGTCTCTAGTTCTGAAGTGGGTCTCTTGTAGACAGCATATATATGGGTCTTGTTTTTGTATCCATTGAGCCAATCTGTGTCTTTTGGTGGGAGCATTCAGTCTGTTTACATTTAATGTAATTATTGATATGTATGTTCCTATTCCCATTTCCTTAATTGTTTTGGGTTCGTTATTGTGGGTATTTTCCTTCTGTTGTGTTTCTTGCCTAGAGAAGTTCCTTTCGCATTTGTTGTAAAGCTGGTTTGGTGGTGCTGAACTCTCTCAGCTTTTGCTTGTCTGTAAAGGTTTTAATTTCTCCATCAAATCTGAATGAGATCCTTGCTGGGTAGAGTAATCTTGGTTGCAGGTTTTTCTCCTTCTTCACTTTAAATATGTCCTGCCACACCCTTCTGGCTTGTAGAGTTTCTGCTGAGAGATCAGCTGTTAACCTGATGGGGATTCCCTTGTGTGTTATTTGTTTTTTTTTTTTTTTTCCCCTTGCTGCTTTTAATATGATTTCTTTGTGTTTAATTTTTGACAGTTTGATTAGTATGTGTCTTGGCATATTTCTCCTTGGATTTATTCTGTATGGGACTCTCTGTGCCTCCTGGACTTGATTAACTATTTCCTTTCCCATATTAGGGAATTTTTCAACTATAATCCCTTCAAATATTTTCTCAGTCCCTTTCTTTTTCTCTTCTTCTTCTGGAACCCCTATAATGCAAATGTTGGTGTGTTTAATGTTGTCCCAGAGTTCTCTGAGACTCTTCTCTGTTCTTTTCATTCTTTTTTCTCTATTTTGCTCTGCATCAGTTATTTCCACTATTTTATCTTCCACCTCACTTATCTGTTCTTCTGCCTCAGTTATTCTGCTATTGATCCCATCTAGAGTATTTTTCATTTCATTTATTGTGTTTTTAATCGATGCTTGATTCATCTTTAGTTCTTCTAGGTCCTTGTTAACTGTTTCTTGCATTTTGTCTATTCTATTTCCAAGATTTTGGATCTTGGAAATAGAATCTTGGATCATCTTTACTATCATTATTCTGAATTCTTTTTCAGGTAGACTGCCTACTACCTCTTCATTTGTTAGGTCTGTTAGGTTTTTATCTTGCTCCTTCACCTGCTGTGTGTTTTTCTGTCTTCTCATTTTGCTTATCTTACTGTGTTTGGGGTCTCCTTTTTGCAGCCTGCAGATTCGTAGTTCCCGTTGTTTTTGGTGTCTGTCCCCAGTGGCTATGGTTGTTTCAGTAGGTTGTGTAGGCTTCCTGGTGGGGGGGACTAGTGCCTGTGTTCTGGTGGTTGAGGCTCGATCTTGTCTTTCTGTTGGACAGGTCCACGTCTGGTGGTGTGTTTTGGGGTGCCTGTGGCCTTATTATGTTTTTAGGCAGCCTCTCTGCTAATGGGTGGGGCCGTGTTCCCGTCTTGCTAGTTGCCTGGCACAGGGTGATGAGCACTGCAGATTGCTGGTCGTTGAGTGAAGCTGGGTGCTGGTGTTGAGATGGAGATCTCTGGGAGACCTTCACCGCTTGATATTATGTGGAGCTGGGAGGTCTCTTGTGGACCCGTGTCCTGAAGTTGGCTCTCCCACTTCAGAGGCACAGCACTGACTCCTGGCTGCTGCACCAAGAGCCTTTCATCTACCCGGCTCAGAATAAAAGGGAGAAAATGTAGAAAGAAGGAATTAGTAGAAGAAAGAAAGAGAGAAAGAAAGAAAGAAAGAAGGAAAGAAACGAAGGAAGGAAGGAAGGAAGGAAGAAAGAAAGAAGGGAGGGAGGGAGGAAGGAAAGAACGAAAGAAAGGACGGAGGGAGGGAGGGAGGAAGGAAAGAAAGAAAGAAAGAGAAAGGAAGAAATGGAGGGATGGTGGGAGGAAAGAAAGAAAGAAAGAAAGGAGTGAGGAGGGAGGGAGGGAGGAAGGGAAGGTATGAAAAAGAGAAAGAGCGAAGATAAAGTAAAGTAGAATAAATATGATAAAATATAGTAGCGTTATTAAAATAAAAAAGTAATTATTAAAAAAAAAAGGACGGATAGAACCCTGGGACAAATGGTGGAAGCAAAGCTATACAGAGAAAATCTCACATGGAAGCATACACATACACATTCACAAAACGAGAACAAGGGGGAAGAAATCGTAAACCTTGCTCTCAAAGTCCACCTCCTCAATTTGGGATAATTTGTTGTAAAAAGAGGAAAAGGGGAAAGAGTCTTAAATCTTGCTCTCAAAGTCCACCTCCTGAATTTGGGATAGTTCGTTGTAAAAAGAGGAAAAAGGTGAAAAAATCTTAAATCTTGTTCTCAAAGTCCACCTCCTCAATTTGGGACGATTCGCTGTCCACTCAAGTATTCCACAGATACAGGGTATATCAAGTTGATTGTGGAGCTTCAATCCGCTGCTTCCGAGGCTGTACAGAGAGATTTCCCTGTCTCTTTGTTCTCACAGCTCCTGGGTCTCAGCTTTGGACTCGGCCCCGCCTCTCCGTGTAGGTTGCCAGAGGGCGTCTGTCCTTCGCTCAGACAGGACGGGTTTAAAGGAGCCGCTGATTCGGGGGCTCTGGCTCACTCAGGCCGAGGGGATGGAGGGGCACCGAGTGCGGGGCGAGCCTGCGGCGGCCGAGGCCAGCGTGACGTTGCACCAGCCTGAGGCGCTCCGTGCGCTTTCCCGCGGAAGCCGTTCCTGGATCCTGGGACCCCAGCAGTTGCGGGCTGCACAGGATCCCCGGAAAGGGGGCATGGACAGTGACCTGCGCTCGCACACAGGCCTCTTGGCAGCGGCAGCAGCAGCCACAGCGTCCCATGCCCGTCTGTGGGGTCCGCGCCTTTAGCCACGACTCGCGCCCGTCTCTGGAGCTCCTTTAAGCAGCGCTCTTAATCACCTCTCATCGCGTACCAGGAAGCAAAGAGGGAAGAATAAGTCTCTTGCCTCTTCGGCAGCTCCAGACTTTTTCCCCGCACTCCCTCCGGGCTAACCGTGGTGCACTAACCCCTTCAGGCTGTGTTCACGCTGCCAACCCCAGTCCTCTCCCTGCGCTCCGACCGAAGCCTGAGCCTCAGCTCCCAGCCCCACCCGCCCCGGCGGCCGAGCAGACAAGCCTCTTGGGCTGGTGAGTGCCTGTTGGCACCGATCCACTGTGCGGGAATCTCTCCGCTTTGCCCTCTGCACCCCTGTTGCTGCGCTCTCCTCCGTTACTCCGAAGCTTTTCCCTTCCGCCACCCGCAATCTCCGCCCGCGATGGGGCTTCCTAGTGTGTGGAAACCTTTCCTCCTTCACGGCTCCCTCCCACTGGTGCAGGTCCCATCCCTCTCCTTTTGTCTCTGTTTATTCTTTTTTCTTTTGTCCTACCCAGGTATGTGGGGAGTTTCTTGCCTTTTGGGGGGTCTGAGGTCTTCTGTCAGCGTTCAGTAGGTGTTCTGTAGGAGTTGTTCCACGTGTAGATGAATTTCTGATGTATCTTGTGGATGGTGCGTGCAGCCGCCACGCACTGGGCAAACTCGGGCGTCCGGTGGTTCCAGCAGTCTCACTCCGAACCTCTCCTTTTTCTCTCGAGCTTTACCAAAGAGCCGCTTCTCACAGCACCTGGCTTCGGGGCGCATCGAGCCTGGGCGCTGACCCCTCGGGCGCCCTTTGCCCTCGTGGTGACCCTGGGCTGCAGCGGGAAGGAGCTGGGAGCGCGGTGCACAGGGCGTCAGGTGCTGCGTTCCGCCACGTCTGGGCGCCCCGACTGGAAGAGGAGGCGAGAGCGAGAGTGGGGAGGAGGAGACGGACCAGGAGAGGAGCGGTAGTGGGGCGCTGTCTGTTAAATTGACCGGTAAGTTGCAGCCGTCCAGGACACCCTTGAAAGGAGAAGGGGGTGGGTGGGATGAAGAGGAGGGCAGTGCGGGGGTGGTGGTGGACAAGAACAGGGGGCCGGAGCTCCGAGGTGCTTCAGGTCTTGCTTAGGCTCCCTTTTTGGTTTTTGAGGGGGAATGAGATAGAGGATTTGTTTATACTCTATTATTTAATGAAGTATCTTGTTAGGATGCTAACCTTTTGTTACATGATTTTTTTCTTTCTTTTTTTTCTTTTCTGTATGACGATTTTCAGATTAAATACTAATAGATGGCAAACTCTTTAACAGAAAAGTTTAAAAATAAAACTCCAGAGTTTTAACAGGCCTAAATAGTACACTTACAATTATAGAGTTTTATATACTTTAATTTAAAAATATAAAGAGACAGGGTATTTTGTGAATGGAAGTATATAAAGAGTAGAAATATAGAATTAACAAAGTTAAAGTTAATTGAATGTCATAAATTAAAAATATATACTGTTTGACAATAACATTAGGATCTTTAATTGTTTTAACTGTAGAAAATTTATCTTAGAAAGATTAGGCTTCTATTTCTAAACCAACTATATTTTAATTGAATCCTAATAAAGCCTAGAAACATAAAGTATATTCTTGAATATGATTCTACTCTACTCTATGTGTAATCTCTCTTTTCCTGGACCTTGAAGCTAACACACTTTAGAACTTTTGGGAAGAGTCAGTGCAAGTCATAAGGTTTCAAAGAGTAAAAAAGTTATTAGAATCTTAACATTTTCATCAGTATTTCATTGAAAATAAGTGACTTCATAAAAAGATGTATTTTCATAGTAATGAGAAGTCTCAATAGGCAAACGGTAAAATGTGCCCAAAATACATTTTAATGTTTTGAGACATTTTTGCTTAAAGGTGGTGCCAGTTCTGCTCAGTGTATGATGAGTTACAACTTTCATCTAGAAAGAGTACTATTAGCCACACACTCTTTCCAGTTGGCAGAGTGGCTGCCTACCATGACTGGAGTTTGTACTAACCTTCTGTGGAATCTGGGCAAGGGCTGAGGCAATGAGATTGGCTTTTTCTTCTGTGAGGTTTTTGACCATTGACCCCAAAGAAAACACCACAATACCATCTTTGCCTGAACTTTGGACACATTCTTCCATTTCCTGCAGAGATAAAATTCTCTCTCTTACACAAGTGCAGAATCACAGGGGGGAAAAGGCTCTCTTACATTTCTAAATAGGTAGACTCAAGAGAAGTGTCAGGGACATTGTTAGACGGATTCTGTCTTCTGCCACATAGAACCATCTAGTCTCTTTAAGAGGAAATGTATTTCTGAAAACTATGGCTTATATAATGAGTGATTACACATAAGGACATGGGACCAAACCATTATACAAAATGAATAGGCGATAAGAGGCAGATGTTCTCATGGTACATGGAACTGTTACTCACAAGGATTAACTTTATGAACCAACAGAGCTGTTTGCAAACTTGTAAAAATATTCCTTGGAAGGAAACTCAAAGAAGAGTTCTGAATGAGGCTTTAAAAATTTTTAGCATGCCAGTTTACATCCAATAAATTATGAATAACTTGATCTAACTTCCTGTTAGGTGTTCAGAATATTTTTCTCATGTTTATTATTTCCCTGATTAATAGGACTAAAAAAGATTTTTTAAGAAATGGTATATATAGTAATACATTTGAAAAGATGATAATGCAGTTAAATTCCTGCTACAATCATGATAACACGTATGAGACAGTGCTTCTCTGCCTTCCCACAAGAGTGTGACACTAACTGCGTGCCCAAAATTTGAGCCTTAGCACAGATTCTCTGCAAATAAAATTCTCTTGATCATCTCTTCCAGTTGTGCAAACTAAGCATAGCAAAGTCTGGGATTGGGGTGTTTCACATAATCAATGTAAATGTCACCCTCTAGAGATATGTCATCTTTTTGTAACTATTTGTGGTCACCCTGCAATGACTATGTTTCTCAGTTTAAGGCTAGTAAAATTACAAGGGGAAGGACAATGCCATAAATGAAAGTAGACTGCTATTTTTACTTAGTTAATGTTAAGAGAATATCTGATGCTCCAAGAATTGGTATTTTACCATTTTGATTCAACTCCCTAAACAGATAGTGATTGAATAAAAAAAAAAATGACACACACACACAAACACATATGCACATATACACACAGGTATATTAAGTTTTACACACTTACCTGTTTGATTTGGATTCTTGATTTAACTCTCATTTCTTTTCTATTCTGTGTATCCAGTGACTGGCATAATTCTTTCATCAGAGATATAAGCCAAGATTGGTATTGCCCAAATATCTATATTAATAATTGGGTTTGGGATGGAATAATTTTCCTACCTTGTGAAACATGTCTGAGTCATTTTTGTGAAATTGTCTGCATGTGAAAAGTGGGGTTGGAAGGATAAACATAGTAGTGTGGCAAGGTATTACCTAATGAGCCATGGGATATGTCCTATCTCTTTCTGTACCTTTATTTATTTTAGATATTGGTTTACTATCTCCAATAATAACACTCAATAGAGCTTGTCTTCAGCTATACCTTAGTTGGTATGAAAAGCGTATTCAGAATCCTGAAGTAAAGTTTTAAACTTCAATATCCATCTTACCCTAAACAGAAATCAAGACCTCTCCTGGGAACACCATTTAACCTGCTATCTTCTACAGAGATTATGTTTGTTTACCCCCAACCCAAGCAAATGAATATCTGTCTCTTCACTGCCTATTGATAAAGATATTTAAATACAATATTCTTACTGTATTTACCTATTATTTTCCTTTGTTTCTCAATATTGTTTGCTTCCAATATTTATGGCAGTCCATATTTATTCTTTGATAACATTGGAATATGGGTATATGATTTTCTCTTTTACTCCAAAAAATCCCCTGATATCATGGTCATAAAGAACCAATTCAGCGTTTGGGTTTCTCAGTTTTATGATTTCTACTTTATGTTGATGACTCCCAATTTATTTCTAATGCTCTCTGCTGAGACTGAAAACTTGTATTAACAGATGATTCCTAGAAATCTCCACCTGAAAACTCTTTAGACTTCTTAAAGTGAATTTGAAATTGAACTCATCACTGCCATCTCAAAAAAACTTTTTCAACTAACAGTTTCCTGACTCAGTAAATCTCATTGCTCTCCAAGAGGCCCTGTCTGATTCCATATCTTCCATAAGCACTTAACTTCTTCTTACTGACCAAAGCCTGTCAGTAAGAGTCTGCCCAAGACTCACGAAAGCATCTTTATCACTCAAATGATCATAGTAAATGTCCCTATTCATAACTCTATCATGCTTGTTAGGAAGACTACAGCAGTCTTCTTAGTGATTTCCAAGGCTCTAGCTTCCTGTTCTTCAATCCAATATCTATACTATGGACACAATGATATTTTTAACATGTCACATGGCAGACTTCGTTCTCTGTTTAAATATCAAAGTAAAGTAAAAAAAAAGAAGTAATATCATTCATAAAAGACCCCTATGATTTTGAAATTAGATTTGGTGTAGCAAACTGAAGACATCCAGCAGCATAGCTCTGTTATTGACACTGTAAGCTTTAAGGGAAAATCAGGATTTTATCATAAGATACAAAAAAGCCCTCCACTGTAATAGACTTACCTTAGGTAATGGTTTGGCAGGTTTACAATGCAATCCTCCTACAAACTCAAAATTAGGTAAGTATGGACGAGGAAATTCAAAATCCCAATATGTCCTGATAAGCCAAATTTCTGCTTTCCCCATAGTCTCACATAACGTAGTGGGTCTTCCTGGAGAAAATGAAGAAAGTTGTCTAGAAGTTATTAGCATAAATATTTGCTGGGGAAAAATTGCGCCATTAATTTTCTGATGTGCTATTAAGGAAAAAAAATAAATCTAGTTTCTCTAGATTACTTATCACGTCTAGATGTTAAAAGGAAAGGGAATTTAAAGTAATAAGGAAGGAGGAAGAAAGGGAGGGAAGGAAGAAAGGAAAGAGGATAGGAAAGAAGAGAGGAAGATGGGAGGTGGGAAGGGGGGAGAAAGAATGTTTGAGTAGTGAAAGAACAGTAATATTTAAAATAAAAATAAAATCAATAAAATCAAATAAAAATAAAGTTCTTTTACAAAAATAAGTTCTTTCAGTAAATACATTTGATCAAAAATTTTAGCCACAACTCCAAGTACTGATGGATTTAATACTCACTGTTTTTCTCCAATTAAAGGACAGATGACAGATTAGCCCCAACATATTAACACCAGATCAACTCTCAGTGGCTTTCTAATTTCCAGTCAGGACTGTATTTCTACCTTTCAGCTTGTTACAATTCCTGGTTCACTCGTATTGTTGAAGAATCCCACCAATATCAGTTTACCTTATCTTGCTGAGTCAAATCTCATCACTAATGGCAAATAATGATTTGCCATTATTTTCTCAGTGGGAAATCCCTGAGTAATTTCTACCTAATACAACCCCTTTTGGAATGTAGAGTACACATGCATGCATTATTAATATCACACACTTATTTTAGTGTTACCTTTAAATGATGTTTTTTGAAAGGAACAGATTCTAAGTATTCATTTTAGGAGATTTGTGGAGAAGAAAGAGTATTTGCAAATTACCAAGTCAATCATTCGTATACACAGAAAACGTGTTTTGCATCTAAGTAAAGAAAAATTCAGATGAGAATCTTCCTTTCTTAAGGATTCTATTCAGAATTGGTGATCATGTATACCCCAGGTTGGATAGCCTCTTTTTAGAATCATACTACTTTGTAGTGCTTGGATATATGTCTGAAGTTATATAGACAATGATTTAATTTGATAATAAAGAAGCAAATTCCAAGGACACTCAGCGTGAAATTGCCAGAGACTGGATGAGAACGCTGCCTCACAGTTTCCCCCCAATATGTTATTGTTCTTTAGATGTCTTGTTCCATGCGTGTGACATCCTGCCTTGATTACTAAGTACTTAGGTGAAATTATTGTGTAAACCTGTAGACCACATTTTAAGAAAGACCTAGCTTAAAGTATTCACTAAACTTCTATACTTGAAACAGTTATGCGCAGTATGAAATACAAAGCCAATCAAATGTGAGAACAAAACTGAGCAAAAGTATGCAAAAGTTGTTAAATACTTTCATAAGACATTCTAAATGTTATGCTGAGGACTTGTAAAACAAAAATATGGAATTAAACTTTACCACCAATCTTTTTCCTATAGTTATATTATTACACAAAATGAGTTATGAACACAGTGGAAAATTATATAAATAATTGATAAATAGTCATTAAATTTGAATTACCATATAAATATTGTTATTGTTTGAATCTATTACTTTAATCCTACATGGTGAGTCTACTGAGATGCCTTTCAATTTCAAAGAATACTTAGAGGTAGCCTGAATCTATGGCAAAAGCCTTAATGTAGGTGAGTTGGATGGAGGGAATTCAGCAGAGGACAGTTACCAATCTCTCAGTGGTAAGTCATGCAAGCCGCAGATATCAACCTAGAAATAACTCTTCTAGGCTCTTTAGTTTATTCATTTCTTTCAAAGGCATGTGAGGAAACTAATATGCATAATTTCTGTATCACTTTTAGAAAATTAATACTTTACTTTTTTAGGGCAATTTTTGTATCACAGCAAAACTGAGGGGAAAGTGGAGATATTTCCCATGTACCCTTGTCTTCACACATGCATAGACTCCCTCAGTATCAACATCCCCCAACAGAATCGTACATTTGTTGCAATTGATGAACCCACACTGAAACATTATAATCATCCAAAGTCTGTTGTTTACATTATAATTAACTCCTAGTATTATAAATTCTGCGGTTTTGGACAAATAATAAAGACATGATCAATCATTATGGTATCATACAGAGTATTTTCACTACCCCAAAATTCTTTCATGCTCTGCCTATAAATCCCCCATCCCCATCTAACCCCCTAGCAACCATTGATTTTTTTTTTTATGGTCTCCACAGTTTTGCCTTTTCCAGAATGTCAGAGTTTGAATCGTACAGTAGGTAAACTTTTCAGATTGGATTTTTTCCTTAATAATAGGGACTTAAGGTTCTTCCATTGTTCCACGTCTCTTTGTGGCTCAATAACTCATTTTTTAGAGCTGAATAATATTCCTTTTCTGGATCTGCACCTTGGTTGCTTCCAAGTTTATCCATTCACCTACTGAAGGGCAATGTGATTGCTTCCAAGTTTTGCCAATTATGAATAAAGCTTCTATAAATATCCACGTGCACATTTTCATGTAAACATGTTTTTAACTCCTTTAGTTAAATACCAAGGAGTGTGGTAGTATGGTAAGAGTATGTTTACTTTTATAAGAAGCCATCAAAGTGTTTCCTAAGTGGCTGTACCATTTTACTTTCCCACTAGCAATAGGAGAGTTCCTGTTCCACAACTTTCCATCTTTTGGTGTTGTCAGTGTTTTGCATTTTGGCCATTCTGATAGATGTGTAGTGGTATCTCATTATTATTTTAATTTGCATTTCCCTCAAAACAAATGACATGGAGCACTTTTTATATGCTTATTTGCCAACTATATATATCTCCTTTGTGCAGTATCTGTTATTGTCTTTGGTCTACTTTTTAATCAGGTTTCATGATTTCTTCTTGTGGAGTTTTAAGTGTTTTTAAAAAACATTTTGGATAACAACTCTTTATCAGACCTGTCTTTTGCAAATATTATCTCCCAGTCTGTGCCTTGTCTTTTCATTCTCTTGACATTGTCTTTCACAGAGCAGAATTTTCTAACATTTTGTTGAGGACCTCTGCCTCTATGTTTATGAGAAATATTGATCTGTGGCTTTCTTCCCTTGTAATGTCTTTGTCTGGTTTTGACATTTAGGTAATGCTATCCTCATAAAATGAGTTAGAACTTATTCCCTCAGCTTTTATCCTCTAAAAATGACTATAAAGAATTAGTATAATTTAATCTTTGAATTCATTTTTGTTACAATTTTTTGTCTCTCCTTTTTTGGTTTTTCTTAGGATTTGCATCTCTCTGCTTACACAGTTCATCTGTTTTTACATGCTGTCCACTTTATCCATTTAGAGCCTTTAGCATGTTAATCAGAGTTGTTTTAGGTCCTTGTTTTGAAAATTACAACATTCTTGCCATCTCTGGTTCTGATGATTGTTCTGACTACTCAAACTATGTTTTTGCCTTTTGGTATGCCTTGTAATTTTTCTTCATAGCCAGTCATGATGTACTGGGTAAAATAAACTATTGTAAATAGGCCTTTTAAATGTGGTGGTGAATTTTGGGGAGAGAAGCAGTCTACAGCCCTAAGATTGGTCTCAGTATTTTACTGAGTCTATGCCTCTGGACTCGTCACAACTCTTTCTCAATTTTTTCTCCCACTTTATTTGGGGAAGGATGGTCTAGAGTTGGGTATATCCCTTTTCCATGTGGTAGTCTAGAGGGACCTGGAGTTGGGTATTTTTCTTCTGCAGGTCAGTTAGGCTCTGATAATATCCCCAACACATTGTGCACTGGTTAACTAGTTTACCCTGAGAACAGACCTTTTTAGGAAGAACAGAGTGCTCTAGCTTCTTTCAAAATGATTCATTTTCCCCTCCCCTAACTGGAAGTAAGGGATTTTTCTTTGATATTTACTATGGAAAATTGGTTGAGCTCTTGGAAGTAAATCTCACAATACTGTGGGGACTCCCCTATGACTGAGTCCCACTGGATTTTTTAACTCTCAGATTTGTCCACACTGAACCTCCAGCAATTCACCAATTATAGTTCAGGTGTTCCTACCCAGGGATTGGTTCCTGTGGTGATTTCCAATCCTGAGTCTCTGCTCTTGAGTGTTCAGATAAGCTGAAACTCTCTGTATATTCCAAAAGAATATACAGATACATTATTAGAATAGAGTTTGATAATTTCAGTGGATACAAAATATTGTGAAATGGCAACTGCAATTTGTGTGTATGAATAAAAGAAAATATAAGTAAAATATATACCTCAACTTCTAATTGTTGAATAATTGTATAAGAGTTGTATAAACTATGTCTGATTAGAATTATAAATTCTTATTAAAACCCATTGTAGAAAAATAAATAGAGCTATCATGTTCATTGATAGGAAAATCAAAATTCATAAAGATGTCCATTCTCTCCAAATCAATCTACAGATTCCTTGTAATTCTTATTAAAATCTCAAAATCCCAAGGTTCATGAAACAATAATTTTTGTAGAATTTTACATTGAATTTTTAAAATCTATAATAGAAGAGCAAAGAGCTAAGGATAACCAAGGTGCTTTAGAAGAGATACAAGGGGAGAGGGTATCACCCTTCCAGGTATTTTGAGCAGGATGACCAAATAAGATGTCTCTCATGTATCCCCCTACTCCTCAACAACAATGATTTGGCATTTATCCACAGACAAATGTGCCTTTGTGGGAGATTCAGGATACAGATAGGAGATTGTGAAATCCAGGTGCAGTACAAGACAGACAAAGACCTTTTGAGAAGGCAAGTTTGCAATCAGGTGACTGACCCATAGAGTGTGATTCTGGTTGCAGACATGGAAAAAAGCTCTGTACCCCTGAGAACTCAACTACAGCCTGTTTCTCTTTGGTTCTGTCACCAACACCATAAGCCAAGGAACCCAAGAAGAGTCATGTTCACCTGCATGTCGAGTAATAAACACACAAACCTCAGTCTCAGCTGTGGGCCCTGAAGTGGCCCATGGACTGGCTCGAGCACCTATGGGATCCCTGGAGGCAAGTTTGTTAAACTTGGTCAGACTGTAGATTCTGAAAGGGCCCTGTAACTGGGCTGCAGCCCCTCCCAACCACAGTCCTCAAGTAGCCTTGCTGGCACAGCAACCAGGCAGGAGACACTCCTGTCTGCACTCCAGGAGATCCTGAAAGGCTCCTATACTTAACTCCAGCCTGCTCACAGCCACAGTCTGCCTGCTGTCCTGAGGGTTCAGGGTCCCAGAGGGAGACACCTTGACCTACAACCTGGAGATTCTGAAGGGTCCCTAACTTGGCTCTAGCCCCTTCTAGCCACAATCTGTGAAAAATTCTGCTAACTTGCAGACCTAGCAAAATACGCTCAAGGCTGTGTCCCCAGAGATCCCGAAGAGTTCCCTACTTAGCTGCAAACTCCATCACAGTTACAGTCCATTAGCAGATCTGCCACACAGGGACCCAGTAGGAGACACTCATGTCTGTGCTCTCAGAGATACTGAAAGGGCCATACACTTAGTTCCAACCCCTCCCAGCCACAGTCCATAAGTCTAATTTTTGATGGGTGGGTAAAGAGAATGTGGTACACACACACACACACACACACACACACACACACACACAATGGAATATTATTCAGCCATGAAAAAGAAGAAAATCTTGACATTTGTGACAAAATGAATGAAACATTCTAAGTGAAATAAGTCAGAGAAAAACAAATACTATATGATCTCACTGAAGTGTGGAATCTTAAAAAAAAGGCTAAATTCAAAGAAATGGGAAGTGGATTGGTGATTGTCAGGGATGGGTGTGGGAGGCTTAGGGAGATGTTGGTCAAAGGGTATGAACTTTCAGTTATAAGATGAATAAGTTCTGGGGATCTAATATTCAGTATGATGACTATGGTTAACAATACTGTTCTATATACTTGTAAGCTGCTAAGAGAGTAGATATTAAATGTTCTCACCACAAAAATAGTAAATAGGTGGGGTGATGGATGTGCTAACTAACAATACTGTAGTAAACATTTCGCTATACTTCTGTGTATCAAGTCATCATGTTGTGCGCTTTAAACTTACACAATGTTATATGTCAATTATGTCTTAATAAAGCTAGAGAAAAGAACAAGTACAAAAAAGAAAGATAATGAATAGAAGAAAAACCACTTAAGTAGTGAAATTTCTGAATGATAAAGCAAACATTGTAGTTAACTAGGGAAAAGAAGAAGCCTTGAATAAATAGTAATGGTACAACTCCTTATCCCTGGGCAAGGGTAAGAAGAAAGAAAGGAGAGGCGAGAAGAAGAGAGGGAAGGAGGCAGGAAAGAAGGAAGTAGGAGGAACAACAAAGGAAGGAAGGTGAAAAGAAAATAAACTGCGAGGTTCCCTGGTGGCTCAGTGGTTGAGAGTCCGTCTGCCGATGCAGGGGACGTGGGTTCGTGCCCTGGTCCAGGAAGATCCCACATGACGCGGAGCAGCTAGGCCCGTGAGCCATGGCCGCTGAGCCTGCGTGTCCGGAGCCTGTGCTCCGCAACGGGAGAGGCCACAAGAGTGAGAGGCCCACGTACAGCAAAAAATAAATAAATAAATAAATAAATAAAAATAAAAAAAGAAAAGAAATTGAGCCCAACCTACAAAATACACAAAAATAAATTAGTAAGTAAATTAAAATCTTCAAAAGCAAAGCAAGACCATAGCTTCTTTGGAGACAATATAAAAGGCAATCTTTATGCTTTCAGAGTAAGAAAGGATTTCCTCAAGTGCATAAAGAAATGGTTAATTAATTTGACTCCATTAAGTTTAAAACCTGAAAGTCTTCATATGATATTTAGGAGAATGAGAAGCACATCATAAACTGCCAAGAAGATGTTTGCAATACATGAAACTAACAAAGGCTTATATAGAGTATACAAGGAATTTATTGAATCCATAATGAAAGCACAAGCAAACCCACTAGAAAAAATGGACAAAAGACATGAGAAGGATATTCACTGAAAAAGAAATAAAAATGGCCTATAAAATATGAAAAGTTACTTAATCTTAGTAATAGAAATCTAAATAAAACCTAAGATGCAATTTCAGACTTACCATATTGACCAAACTTAAAAAAAATCAATATTTTGAGGAATTATAAAATTAGAACATGGTGACAGTTGCTGATGACTGTTAATAAAAGTCATTCAATCATATGCTAAGTAAGGATGTGGTACTGTGAGTACTAAAATGCTGTGTTGGTTAAGGTAAAATTTTGTATAGTCTTGGTTGGAGTATAATTTTTTGAGAAAAGTCTGAAAATACCTAGTAGGGGAAAAATTATATATATATATATACAATTTACATCCTATTGATACTATTGCTCTGTTATTACAACAGAGGACATATACAAAAATGTTCATAATAGCAGCATTATATTTAAAAAAATTGTAAATAGATAGTTGTCCATCCACAGAATGTCATGATGTAGTCACACAACAGAACATTATCTATAGAACTTAAAAAAAAATAACATGATTGCATCTTTAAGAGTATTGAGCATAAGTAGCACATCTATGCTTGTATTTGTATAATATTTAAATAAACTAAACAATAGTGTTGAGGAAATCACATATAATGGTAGACATCCAATTTCCAAGAAAATGTTCACCAAAGTCAGACTTGTGGTTTTTACTGGAAGAAGCATGTTTCTAAGAAACTGATGACTATCTATTTCTTAACTTGCTTGTAGGGCACACAGAAGTTTATTTTATTATTTACACCAACTGTATACTTACATTTTTTCACTTTTTATTGGAATGATATTTTCTAAAATCTGAAACTTCCTGTGTAATCTTTTAAAATTTATAAAAATATTTTAATGTTGATGTAAGATAGTTTAACATTCCTAAGCCAATTGATGGGCTTAAAAATATGTTTGTAATGCATATCATAGACAAAAAGGCTTTAGATTCCCTAAAATTCCAGACCAGTTAGAGATCAATAGAATAAACAGCCCATAAGAAAATGGAATAATTGCTGGCCACTTAAGAAAAGGTCTGAAGATAAAGGTTAAATGTTTCAAAAATTTTAGAGGACATTGTAGCAGAGATATAAGTACCAAAGTTTAGGACAATTTTTTTTTGTAACACGAGAGCTGGAACAATCGAAGTATATAGCTTTCACACTAGACCAGTTCAATGATTTGTTATACCCATTCATATGAATATCACTAAATCAATATAAAGGATAATATAGATTTTAAAATGTTGTGTGGAAAGATGTCAAATCTATATTAAGTGAAAAAATAGGTAAACATGAATATTTAGTCATCATTCCTAATGGTAAAAGAAAGAAAAAAATGTATATTTATGTTTAATAATACATAGACAATATCTTGATGTAAAAACAAGAAAAGTTAATAGTGCTTATGTAGGAGAAACATGACGCTAATTATCATTCATTATATATACTTTTGTTCCATTCGAATTATTTAGCAATTTGTATTAGTTATTTTTATCATGACATCAGGAATGAAATTATACTCATAGTGCACTCAGAATTGCTTAATAAAGAACATGAGAGTACAGCAATGAAAATCAATGACAGCACTTACAGTAAAAGAAAAACCTATTAAAGATGTTAGAGTTAAAAATTTGCCATTGATCCTAAGGATTATATTTGTTTCATAATATGTATACATACAGAATCCTATACCTCTCCTCTATTTATCTATAATATGACAAATGTCTTAGAAAGTTATTGATTAGAACTAGGGCAACATCTCTAATAATCAGAGTATATTTCTAATTCTGTGTTTTGTGTTTATTTGTGAGGGAAGAAATGAGGCCAAGGCCCTAGTCTTATTTACCTTAAATCCACACATTGCCTATACCCAGGAAGTTCTTATCAGTTGTTAAATTATTTATTGTGAAATCAATTCAGTGTCAATTCAAAATCGTGTGTAAATCTAAGGATTTTTAAAGTGGGTTCTTTTGAGTATTAGTTCTGTGAAACAATGTTTCTATTAAAAATCAGTGTTATGGACTGAACTATGTTCCTCTAACATTAATATATTGAAGTCTGACTGTACTTGAAGATAGGTCCTTTAAAGAGGTAATTAAAATTAAATGAGGTTATAAGAGTAGGGCCCTAATCCAACATGACAGATCACCTTATAAGAAGAGGAAGAGACACTATGAATGTACATATACAGAGGAAAGACCATGAGAGGACATAGCAAGAAGGTGACCATCTACAAGCCAGAGAGATAGGCCTCAAGGGAAACCAGCCTTGACAACACCTTGGTCTTGGGCTTCTAGCTTCCAGATCTGTGAGAAAATAAACTTCTGTTTTTTTATGCCATCTAGTCTTTTAGATTTAGTTATAGCATCCCTAGCGAACTACTACATTAAGGAAGTTAAATTAGTTAATATTTCTAATACCCAGTATGATCTTTTGTTTGTTAGTTCATGTTTCTTCATGACTCTCAAAAATATTTGGAGTGATAACAAATGCTGGAGAGGGTGTGGAGAAAAGGGAACCCTCCTACATTGTTGGTGGCAATGTAAGTTGGTGCAGCCACTATGGAAAACAGTATGAAGTTTCCTCAAAAAATGAAAATTAGAACCATATGGTCCAGCAATCCCACTCCTGGGCATATATCTAGAGAAAACCATAATTTGAAAAGATACATGCATCCCAATATTCATAGCAGCACTATTCACAATAGCCAAGACATGGAAACAACCTAAATGTCCATCGACAGATGAATGGATAAAGAAGATGTAGTACATATATACAATGGAAGACTACTCAGCCATAAAAAAGAATGAAATAATGCCATTTGCAGCAACATGGCTGGAACTAGAGATTATCATCCTAAGTAAGTCAGAAAGAGAAAGGCAAATACAATATGATATCACTTATATGTGGAATCTAAAATATGACACATATGAACCTATCTATGAAACAGAAACAGATTCACAGATATAGAGAACAGACTTGTGGTTGCCAAGGGGGAGGGAGGTGGGGAAGAGATAGAGTGGGAATTCTGTGTTAACAGATGCACTATTATATATAGAATGGATAAACAACAAGGTCCTACTGTATAGCATGAGAACTATATTCAGTATCCTGAAATAAACCATAATGGAAAAAGAATATAAAAAAGAATGTATACATATATATAACTGAATCACTTTGCTATACAGCAGAAATTAACACAACATTGTAAATCAACTATACTTCAGTAAAAAAAAAAAAAAATTTGAAGTGAAAGCCAGCCTCAGCTGATGGGATCAGATAAGAGCTAGATTTGTGAAAATTGTAAAGCAAAACCATTCTTTATTAGAAAAGGCAAGTGATTAAAAATAGAACGTATGTAACTACTGAAGTGAAAAATATGCTGTTTTTAACACCTCAAGCTGTAAACTCTTTTAAGTTTCTACTTAATTTTCCAGGTTTCTGTATTATGTTCCCCCAAGAAACATAAAACATACTAGGAAACTTTTCAGTATGACCAGCTATGATGAAGCAGTTCACATATTTCATTCATGAAATTTCATCCCAAATTTATGAGAGAGATAGGAATAAAAGGTACTCTGGTCCAACAGGAGAATGGTATAAAATTTAAATCTAATAATCTATGATTTTCAAAATTTGTAGAGCAAAATTCAAAGAAAGTTAAATAACAAATTTAATCCCATTGTTAATATAGCTTAGGTTTCAGTTTATTACTGGAACCAGGCAAGAAGATTATCTTCCTCTTTCAACAAACATTACACTCTCTTTACCAATAAGAAGTCAAATATCCTCCTTTATGAAAACTCAGTGTACTAGACTTATTTGTGATATCCTGCATCTGACAAAAATACATCTTCCACTGGATTGACATTTAATAGCATGTTTTATATTTCATTTTGTTTTGGTAACAATCTTTTAAGTATTGAGGTATCCTACAAAATAGATGACTGTAAAGAAAGAGTAAGCATAGCAAGATATTTCTTGCCTCCCCTTCACAATTATTTATTGAATAACTGTTCATTGTTATCAGTTGTGGAATTTTATGTGGAAGTGAAAGTTTAAAAAATATGTTCCTTTCATCTTCCTAGACTTTTCTTAAACCTCCTTAGTTTCTTCTGATATCTACTTTAGAATGAAAAGCAGAGTCTCTTACCTAATACTTTACTGTAAAACTGGTCCCAAAGCTGAGTGTCAGTCATATTGTTGGAGCCAGAAGTCAAATAAAATGGAAAGCATTAATTTTTTTACCCTTTCTGGAAATGTCATTTTGTCTGTTAGTCCTACCATGGCAACAGGCACATAGGAAGGCGGAGCTGGAAGTTTCCCACAATATTCCTCCATTGTGCTACCCAAGGAGAGCCTTAGCGTGTACACAAAAGGGACTCCCAGAAACTCAGCAATCAGCTCTCCACAGGGCATCACAGGGTCTATAATCATAACATTATAGTTGGTTTCCTGGAGTTTCTTCTTGATTGACTAGTTGTAGACAACACTCTCACACAGAAGTGTTAAATGTCTACTTATTTGAAGAAAAAATTCTTGCAGTTGTTTTGTTGATTGTTAGGGTGACAATGATGGCATGACGTTAACAGACAGTTCTGAAAAGTCATTTAGTGTATTTTCAGCAGTCTCTCTGTCCTGTGGCACAGGGACCACCTCAAAGTTCAGTGTGGAAGGCTTGTTGTGATCAATGATGAGATTTTGTGGAGACACCAACACAGTTACTTCGTAGACCCTTTTTGTGAGTTTCTCCAAAATAACCTTTAGATTGAGCCAATGACTCATGTCACAGGGCCACACCAGGACCTTCTCACAGAATCCACAGCCAGTGTAGCTGAGCTGCAGCAGTAGAATTGCTGAAACCCATTTCTCAGACACCATGACAGCAGCTGCCTCACTCATTGCTCTACAAAGTTTGACTATTTGCTGGGCACAGAAATGAAGTGACAATTTAGACATAGATCAAGTCAAAAATTAATTTCTAGAGTTAGGAAATGGCACTTACATGAAGAGAACTTTGCCAGTGTTTTTAACTGTGCACAGTACTATATGAAATTTGTTCAGGAGGAGATATGAAATATTTATATATTTTGGAGGAAATGATTGCCACATTCTAGGAGTTTGTTTTAAATATGTTAAAATAGAAAAGATATTTTTAAATGACAATTTTAAAATGTGATGGAAGAAGCCATTTAAGTGAGTCTAGTAAATAATATGGTATATCTTTTGGAACATGATGATTAACAATTTGGGAAAACATAAAATGTAGGTCTTGTCATAAGTTTGGTCACATGGTAGTATGTGGATAAAACACATACATCACATAATATAGAAGGAATATATTAAATGCTGTTCAAAGGTACAGAGTTTCAGGGCCTCAGAAAATGCTGTCACTGTATTGTGAAGAAAACCAGACAAAGCTTCAAGATGGAGGGGACATTTCAGCTGAGCCCAGAAGCAAAGATTACAGGAGAAGGGTTCTGAAGGTGAATAGAAGAGCAGGAGAAAAAGATGAATATGTAAGTCATGGTCATTTAAGTATACAGTTATTAGCTCAGTATGTATGGAGCAGAGGCTATCACAAAAGAACTGTGCAGAAAAGGAAAATATTAGTTAAAATAAGACACTTTGGAGAGCCTTGAATGCTATACTCTGGGTTCACTTTTAATCTCCATAAAAATATGTCTACTCAAATTTTCAAATCAGGTTCAGAAAATGATCATATATATCCTTTAATAAAACTATTCTGGCCTCTAAATAGGATTTGAGTTGTAGAGAAAAAAGAATATGTAAGTGGTTAAAAATTAAATATTCAGAAAGCAAGATTTGATGAGAGTATCAGGGAGAATATAATATTGATTTGTGAATGGAGAGCATAGAAAGAAAGTCTTGATGACTGATGGGAAGAGAAAAGTGACCAGTAGTTAACAAGGAAGTGCTTGGTTTATATTTTGAGCAACCAGAGTGTGATAATGACACTAGCAAAACCATGAAGCACTAAAGGAAGAGTAGCTATCAGAAGAATTTTTTACCTGCAGTGCGTGAGTTAAAGACTGGACATGTCTGTGAATCCAAGAGAGGGGTAAAATTTAGAAGTACAGATTTTGTGTCTAATCATCCATCCGTATTTCAATCCAATTCCAATTCTTCTCCAAATTCTTGATACTTCATACCTTCAACAAGCAATTTTTAGCACTTATTATATACCAGATTCTATATTATTGGCAGGGCATAAAGAGACAAGTAAGATACAGTTCTAATTCAAAATGATTCCACAGATTATTGGAGAAAATAAGTTAACCAGTTAACTAATACTTATTCTACAAGTATAAAGGAGATGGATCATATAAGGTAGAGATGAATTGAGGAAGGGCAAAGCCCATGAAGGAGGTTGCTTAGTGGAGGAAGGGAATGATGGAATTATGAGTTAGCTAAGTCTTTAAGAGTCTATTTAGCAGGTTGAAAAGTATCACTTAGAAGTAAAAGATAATATTAATGTATCTGTGTTCTAAGAAGTGTGGCATAGTTATATCAAGGGTTATATTCATTTACAAAATTATACTGATTTCAATAATTTGAAAGAGATATATTGAAATTCCAAACCCCTTGAGAGCTTATCTGTTTTGCTAAAATGAAAACACAGAGTAGGTTTGCTTAGAAGATGTCAAGATAAATCCAGGACCAAGGATTGAGGGTTGTGCTGTGTTGCACAGTTAGGCTAAGTTCTGGTAGTAATTGGTAAAAAGCAGAATCCAAAAGAGAGTCAGAAAACAAGAAGATAGGACAGAACCATAAATCCACGAAAAGAAAAATTGAGATAACATTATAATCTTAAAGGAGGAAGGTCCTTTTATACAGGATAAGTAACCCAGAAGTGATTTGAGAAAAAAGACTGATAAATTTATCTACTCACTATGACAAAATTCATATGCTGTAAACAGCTTAAACAAAGTCAAAGAGAGAGCAGAGATATATAATACAGTTCAGAAATTGACCATAACATACATGTGTAATTCGGTAGAGAAATATTTCTAAGTTCTATTATTATATGAGAAAACTAAGGTAGAACTCAGATTTTGAAGAAGGATTTATTTGCATACATTTAAAAGTATAGGCATTTTTTCACTTATGTCAAACTGTAACATTTAAAATTCTAGATAAAATATAAAATTGCCCCATTAAAATTCATTTTTGATTTGGCAAGAAAGTAAAAAGGCAGCAGAATCCCTAAACAAAGTCAAAGCAGGAATTCTTATGTTCAAGCTTGTCATTTCTTTGAAGAATACACAGTATAGGGCAGGAGTAGGGAGAAGGAAAGTCTGAAGGTTTGCCTAAGACCCCACGCCCTGCGTATGTTCATGTAATGTTAGATTCTCACGATATGGCCTCACTTTTATGAATAATTCCTTTACACAGAAGTTTACAGCAAGGAAAATTGCTATTTTTGACTTGGCATTGTATGGATGAAAAAAAATCTTCCCTTAGAATTAACACAGTCAGCTTCTGTATGGATTTCCAGCTCAAACTAGAAAAAGCTCTTTGAAGAAACTTTGACCTCAGCTTCAAAGGTCCCCACAGATAAAATTTCAAGGGAAATAAACAGCTCCTTTTCACAAGGAAACAAGGCTTCAGGACTGAGAACCAGAAAAAGCAACAGAGACCAGAAATATTAGCACAATGATTTGAAATATTATTATTGTTTGAAATGAAAAATAAAAGTATTTTGTACAATATATTTAAGGCTATGAAAGTGAAGTCCGAAAATATGGGCAAGGAACAAGAGATTAAAAAGAATAATTGTGAAAATTTGCTAAAGAAATAAAGTGAATTTCAGGAAATTAAGAATTCAACAAATAAAATTTAAAAGTCAATTTTGACTGAAGAGCAGATTAAATGCAACTGTACAAATGAACAGTGACCCAAAAGAGAAATCAGAAGATGTTATGTAGAATTAAGTTCTGAATTAAAACAATGAAATAGGAAATATGATAGAATGGTGAAGAGGCTTGGAGAATAGACTTAAGACTTGAATCTAGTTAGTGGTTTTGCCTACTTGGTGCCTCCTCTCTCAAGTCTTTTTTCACTCTTTAAAGCTTGTGCATTTTTTATGCAACCAGTCTGCACAATTAAGCCTTACATTTATGTTCCTTTAACAAAATCTTTCAATTACTTTAAATTTTTAACTAAATAATCATTTTAGACATAAAAAGTTTCAAATTAAGTATAGAGATTTCTGTATACCCTGCAGTAGTTATTACTATGTGTTTGCCTAATAGTGATTTTCTATTTCCATTACTCCTTCTGTAACTATTAATTGGAAATTTACTGTAAAGCATTGTAAAAATATGTGCAAACATATGAATAGCATGATTTGCATAGTCTCACAGTATCTCCCTTCAAGATACTTATTAATTACAAAGGGTGAAATAGGGAGAATCCTGGCAGACACCATCTTAACTAAGTGATCAAAATATGGTCACTAGTAATAACCTATCTCTATGATGTACCTCTGCTATGTCACACTGTGAAGGACACAAGATTGCTTCAGTAGTATTCTTACCCCAAATGCATCATCTCACCCTAATCACAAGAGAATACCAGAAAAAAAATTGAGGGATATTCTGAAAAATAACTAGCCAGTACTCTTCATAAAGGAAAAAACAAAGAAAGACTGTGGGAACTGTCACAAATTTAAGAGTAGGGAGACTGGACAAGTAAACAAAAGGGGGAAACCTGGATTGTATATTGGAAAGAAAAAAGGGTATCATCAGGATAATTGACAATGTTTTAATAAGAATTCCTAGTTTTGATAACTTTATTATGGTTGTGTAAATGTAATATTAAAAACCCAGTCAATTAAAAAATTCAATTATTCCTTCTATATTTATTAATTAGAATTTAAAGAATTTCCTACTTATTCATTTATTTATTTACTTACATCACTATAACTCAAAAATTTATTTTTATAGATTCTATCTAATTTATTATCATTATTTTATTGCTCAAATTGTCACAGATTTTGGAAAGTTTTTCATATATTAGTTCCTATGTCCTTTTGATATGACCCCATCATTTTCAAGCACTCTTTACTTTCTGATACCACAAAATGTTTCAGGAACTTCTACTATTTTCACAGCCCCAACCTTAAAATCAACCATTTCTTCAGTGAATGCTTGTTTATTTTATTAGAGAATGGACTTAAAAATCAAGATATATTAGGTGTGTTCAGTGCTACTGGGGTTTTAGTCTTATTCAGAAGACAAAGTTAGTAAATATACTTGCACATACTAATACTCACATAACAACATGGGGAATGTAGCCAATATTTTGTAATAACTGTAAATGGGAAGTAACTTTTAAAAATTGTATTTAAAAAAGGATGCACTATGGGAAAAAAAAAGAAAATAAAACTGCCATAACTTTCAAATGCTATAGTTATCTATATTGAAATTCAAAGAAACATATAGCCACTGCCAAGTTACAGCTCTGCACTTGGGGAGACAAACTTTCAACTTATACATATATATATATAATATTATATATAATGTATAGAGAGATGTTCTACATATGTAATGTTTTACAAACTTGAACATATCCATAGTATAATATTGCATACACAAACATATATATTATATATATGTAATGTTTTTAAGTTGATATGTCTAGTTTGGTTCCTGTAGAATGAATGGCCCTTCTGCTTCCTCAGAGCTATCGTCCACTTGGATCTTGTGGGTCAGCTCTTAATTGGGTGGGGAGGTGACATATTTAACCTATTTTGTACTTAGTGTCTTTAGTGTTATATGTTACTGGCGGTAATAAATGTCATCTTATGAAAAGAAAAAAAAAAAGAATTAGCTCAACTTTGACTCCCTATGCAAAGAATTACCAATCTCCTGGTCCTTCATGTATAACGTTTAGCTTTAACAGGGTCAAAAAAAACCTGGTCCACTTATTGTTTAAATATGAAAGGTTCCTACATTGAATGGGGAGATTGAGTTCATCATTTGATAAACCAACTTCCATATTAATGCTCATTCAGGGAGTCAGTGCAGACTGTTAAAAATAAAATTCTTTTTAGGGAGAGGGAAGGGAGGAGAGACAAGATAGGGGTAGGGGATTAAGTGATACAATCTACTATGTATAAAATAAGCTACAAGGATATATTGTACAGCACAGAAAATATAGCTAATATTTTATAATAACTATAAATTGAGTATAAGCTTTAAAAATTGTGAATTACTATGCTGTACACCTGAAACCTGTATAATATTGTAAATTAACTATACCTCAATAAATTTTTTAAAAAGTAAAAAAAAGACATTAATAAAAATGTTTTGATAAACTGAAAAAAAGTTGATATCTCATAATATACACTATATATATTGTATAATATATAATACCACTTTATATAGATAGATGCATATGTTCAACTTTAAACAATATCTACAACATCAATATCAACATAGACACACACACATATATATAATATTGATAATTTTGGAATTAGAAAAACAGTAAGAATAATAAAACATTATGGATAATTCAATAAAACAAAGTGTAATTCAATATTGCAATGTAAATTTCTGTGTAAAATGTTTTTCCTGTACCCATTTATTGAAGAGAGCATCCTTTCTAGATTGTACGTTCTTTGCTCCTTTGTCGTAAATTAATTCTCCATATATGTGTGGGTTTATTTCTGGCCTCTCAATTCTGTTCCGTTGATTTATGTATCTGTTTTTCAGTCAATTCCATGCTGTCTTGATTATTATAGCTTTGTATAGTTTGAAATCAGGGAGTGTGGTACCTCCAGTGTATTGAATTCTTCAGCTCCAGAATTTCTGTTTGATTCTTTTAAGAGTTTAAATCTCCTTGGTAAATTATTCTTTCTGTTAATTAAATCATTAATTTTATCCTGAGCTCATTGAATTGACTTTCAGAGTACTCTTGTAGCTTGTTGGGGTTTCTTCATGATAGCTATTTTGAATTCTCTATCAGATTGTGATATTTAGTGATTTTAAGATTGGTTTCTGGACAACTGTCATTTTCTTTTTGTGGTACAATGTTACTGTGGATCTTCATGGAGCTTGATGAGTTGTTCCTCTGCTGGCACATTCGAAGTAGTGAATGTCTTTCTATTGTTTTCCAGTACGTGGCACTATAGCAAAGGTATTTCATTTCTCTTACCTGCGCTGACTGGTTATATTTGAGAGTAGGCACTTTCCACCCTCTGCTAACTCTGTCATGGGTGTTGCCTAGAGCTGGCATTGTCGCTACTTTGGAGTCCTTGGTGCCTTGCTGCTGCTGATGTCACTGGCATTGCTGCCTGAGGCTCCAAGATAGTGGGTGCTTCTGCTCTGTCTGCCATCTCCCGAGTCACACACGGGTTTGTTCTCCACAGTGGGTGGGGGAAGATGGAGGGAAGTGGGGGGGTCACAGGTTCCTCTTCTGTGTTCAGGGTTATTGGATTCACAGGCACTACCACTGGAGACAGGGGTGAGGGCTTGGAGTTGTGGGTGTCTCCATGGTTAGAGGGACAGAGTCATAGACACTGCTCCCGCTGCTGCCCGGTTACCTGTGGCTGCAAGCACCATTGCAGCCAGGAGGCCTGAGTCGTGTGCATTGCCTTCCCTGCTGTAACCATGTTTTCTGCGGCTGAGTTCCTGGGATTACAAGCATCACCTCTGCTGTTCCCTTGGTTACACCTTCTCTAGGTATTCTAGTCCACTCACATTTAGATGTACACTTGGTACATCTAGGAAGGGCATTAGCTGCCAAATCACTGAATAGAAAACTAGACCAGAGATGCTTGATGGATCACAAATTGAACATGAGTGACTATGTAATGATGTTACTTTTACAGTTAAAATGATTATAGGGTGTATTAAAAAGCTCAAAAAAGAAAAATGGAAGTCCAAAGAAAACAAAAACACTAATTCAAAAAGATATATGCACCCCAATGTTCATAGCAGCATTATTTACAATAGTCAAGTTATGGAAGTAATCTAAGTGTTCACCAACAGAAGAACGGATAAAGAAGATGTGATGTGTATATATATATACACACACATACATACACACAATGGAATATTACTCAGCCATAAAAAGAGTGAAATCTGCCATTTGCAACAATGTGGATGGACCTAGAGGATATTATGCTTAGTAAAATAAGTTGGACAGAGAAAGACAAATGCTCTAAGTTATCACTTATATTTGGAATCTAAAAAATAAAACAAACGAATGTACATAACAACAAACAGACTCACAGATATAGAGAACAAACCAGTGGTTACCAGTGGGGAGGGGGAAGTGGGATTAAGAGATACAAACTACTATATGTAAAATAAATAAGCAATAAGGATATATTGTACAGCACAGAGAATATAGCCAGTGTTTTACAACTTTAAATGGGGTATCATCTATAAAACTATTGAATCACTATGTCATACACCTGAAACAAATATATTATAATATTGTAAATCAATTATAGTTCAATAAAAAAAGAAAAATGGAAGTAAATAAGAAAACTGAACTAAATGGTAGGAGTTATTCAGTCTGATAAGTGTCTAAAAAGTTCTGGACAGCTGCCATGTTAGAAATGGATCTTAGAGATTGACATGTTTGTTACAAAGGTATATACATCTGATAAAACAAAGCACTCTGTGCTTTATGTACTTTTAAAAAAAAACAACATGTAAATTAACCATTAATAAAAAATAATAATGAGCACATCAACAATATGGTTACAATTAAAATAAAAGAAAAAAAGAAAATGCCCAGTGAGATGAAAATGGAGAACACTTGGAATCCTAGTAAATAGTTGATGAGCTTATCAATCTGTACAAGTGCTTGAGAATCTAAACTTTAGCAGTATCTTCTAAAGCTAAACAGATACATAACCTATGACTTAGCAATTCCACTCTTATGTATATACCCCATACTATGACATACATGTATTCACCAAAAGACATGTACAAGAATGTTCATAGCAGTGTTTATCATACATAACCAAAACCAAGGTAGCCTACATGACCATCAACAGTAGAATAGATAAATAAAATGTATATTAATTCAATAGACAGATTTGAGAATGAACATACTATATGTACAACGACTTGGACAAATAAAAAAAAAAACATGATGTTAAATAAAAGGAGCAAAATACAAAAGAGCCATAATGTGTGGTTCAGTTATACAGTTTAAAATCAGGCAAATTTAATCTGTGGAGTTCGAGGTCAAGAAAGTCGTTACCCTTAGATGAGAGTTGTAGGGACTGATGTGAGGAGGTATAAGACGTTATGGGTATAATAATGTTTTGCATACTGGCTTGGGTGCTGGTTGCATCGGTGGCTTTATATTGCGAAACTGCAATGAGCTGTACAATTTATGATTTATGGTTTACCTCCAAAGAAAGGTTACAGAGAATTTTAAAAATGTCACAGCACTGGCCACAGGAAAACCGTATGTGAGAAGAAATTAAAAGCCTACATGAGGGATTCCCTGGTGGCTCAGTGGTTGAGAGTCCGCCTGCCGATGCAGGGGACACGGGTTCATGCCCTGGTCCGGGAAGATCCCACATGCCGCAGAGCGGCTGGGCCCGTGAACCACGGCCGCTGAGCCTGCGCGTCCGGAGCCTGTGCTCCGCAATGGGAGAGGCCACAACAGTGAGAGGCCCGCGTGCCGCAAAAAAAAAAAAAAAAAAAAAAAAAAAAGCCTAAGTGAGAGCAGATTAACAGAAATCCAAATTTTCCAGGGAAAGGATGAGATGTTGGCAATGAGGATTAGAATGGGAGTGAGTTACAGAAAAACAAATTAAAAAATATTGGGCCCAGAAAGGGAGCCAGAAATCAAATGTAAAAAATGTAGTGAGTAACCTAGCCCAGTTTCAGTCAAGTGGGGTAGATGGGAAATGTTATGAGGCTTATTTAATTAATTAATTTATTTATTTTAATCGTCTGGGAAAAGGTAGGGTTAGTTCTAGGGAATCCATCTAAAATTTAGCAGCAGGGAAAGAGGGACCAACATGGAACCCACATGGTACTATGGTACTTAGAGGTAAAAGCAGGCTACACTGGTTGAGTGTTACATAGATTAGTACTGAGCTTTCCTCTCTCCTGTCTGCAGTGTGATGGGAAAAATGGATACAGATCAGGAAACCAAAAGACACAGGCAAAATGGGACTATTCAGTTTCTTTACCGGTTTAACTATTTTCATTACAACATTCAAGTCCTTGGCCTTCCTATAGCTGTAGCAAAGGCTAGTCTCAAATCCTTCCCACATGAGAACTACCTATGTGCTATATGTATAGCAAATCTCTCTGAGGTTGGGGGAGAGATCCGGCTCAGTGCAATTTGAAAATGCCTTGCAGAACAATTAGCCAGGGCAAGATTTATTAATAGATTCACTCCTTAATATGAATAACAATATCGGCATATTCCCAGATATGCCTGTTCCATTAGGTGTTAGAAGCGTATTTAAAATTGAATTGATGATCATTTTAATTTACTTCATTCATAAAAGATTTCCTCACTGATAAAGAAAACAGGATTTTTAACCAATGCAGTTAGATATTTCCTTGTTACTTACTTCTATTTCTTTCAGAATAGATTTTTGAGGGTTTTTGTTTGTTTTTTAACCACATTTAAGCATGCTATTTTTCTAGTCTATTTTTCTCACAGAACTGAAGAACAGTCATTGAAATGGAAACTTCTCAGAAATTTGACGTTATGAAATCTCGTGTTCAAAGATAATAATATCAAATATAAGGTACCTGCCCTATTTCAGTGTCAGTTTACAGTTAACTGGTGTCTCTAATACTTTAAGAATGTAATTGAAAACAAAAGACACATTAGATTTTACCAGTTCTTCTTGGAAATATAGCTTGATTTGAAATAAAATATTCAAGGTAGTTATTTGTTGCTCAACTACATTTAGTAACATGAGGAGCCTAAAGGATTTAAGTAAATAAAATATTTAATTTCTTAATATGTGGGATTTCTGAAGCTAGATTAGTATACTGTGCAAATGAGAAGTTGGGAACATTCTGTTTCACAAAGGCTTTTTCACACGTTATATAATTTGTCATGGTTTCCTTTGAGAAGGGAGATTTAGTATATCCCAGAGGCCATTTATTTTCTACAAATATTTACTAACTACATTCTATGTACATAGCCCCATGATAGTATAATTAGGGCATTGTCATTACAGAGTTCTTGTGTAGTTTGGTGTAAATAATATTCAGCATAAGTATAATCCTTCATAATTGACATAACATTTCCATCCATAAAGTGTCATATGATCATCCTAAAGAGTACTGTGAAATAATTTCCCCATTTTAAAGAGAAGGATGTGCTGTGACTCGAGTTTACCTGCCTGAGATCACACATTTAGCAAATGGAACTTGAACCCAGAATCTCCTGTGTTTTGCAAGGCCCTTCACCATTTTATTTTTTACATCTCCCTATTTATAGACAGTTACCTTATTCAAAACCCGCAGTAGTTGGTATATATGCGCAGTGATAACTATTATAGCACACATTTCAAATGTCTTGGGAAATAATCATGTGAATAACATGATTAATAACAGATATAAAATTAATACACAGAAATCTAATTTGAAATTTTAAACTTAGGTGAACTTTCTTTTTTTCCCTTTGTTTTACCCTGTATACACTGAATATTGTCAAAAGCTTTCTTTTTCGCCCTGGGTCTGGCATTAAATCCTTCACCACTTCCTTGATTGTAACCTCAGGCAAGTTACTCAGCATCATTACAAAATAGAGGAGAATGATGATGCTTATTTTCTGTAGTTATGAGGACTGAATGAAGCAATGCATGGCACTCAATAAATGTTAGCTATATTTGATATTGTAGGGAGAGAATCTGACTTAAAATGATCAATTTAACCAGATCAGATCACCTAGATCTCATCACTTAGACCCACCTCCCCTCTTCCACTCTTCAGACAATGACCCCTGGGGCACCTGAGCTTTAGTGCAGATGTTCCCAAACACTTGCAATTTTCTCCACAAGTGTCAGTCATGTTCAATATCCAGGCACATCACAAATGATCTATCACTAACAATATATTCAGTTGCAAAGTTCAAAAATGATTTAAGAAATACACAGATATAAAGCTAAAGATTATACCTACAAAGATTATAACGTTCATTCCCTTTCATTGAGTGGGAGCAAAAAAGAGTGAAAGCTCTTTCTGGGAATTGTGCATGTCCCACAGCAAGTTCCATCTTGGTTGTCACGCCGCCTATGGCTATCATCTGGCTGATGGGTAATTGTGTAAAAGGGAATGCTACCAGTGGTGATTTGAAAAATTCTAACCAATCAAGATTAATTTAAATTTTGAAATAGAAGAAGAAAGGAAGGAAGGAGAGAGGGAAGCAAAGGAAAGACAGAAAGAGAATAAGAGAAAGAAAAAGAATGTTCCAAACCAAAATGTATTACTCTTCAGGGAAAAGAAGAGTATATTCCAATATATTTTTTCTCCTTTAAAATGACAACTGGAAATCAAGCACTGTGCAGATACACACACTCAAATGTCTCGTTTCTAGCGCTTTATTTTACATTCATTACCTGTGCTTAGTGAGTACCTCGTTCATGTGAAGATCTGAATACTACGGTCAAGCTTTTTTCTTTTATGAAGGTCTACTGTTTTTCCTATTGAACTAAATATATTTGCATGATTGTCTATTGTTATTATAGATGGCATTCGTTTTTAGAGATTATTCATATATAAAAATACATTGTATATTTATATAAATCTAATATGTAAAAGTTACTCACAAAAAAAATGTTTGTTTTTATAGTGACCACAGGGTAAAACTGTTGGTATCAAGAAGTAATATTTATGGATTATAAATATTTTTACTGGCATTAAAATGCTACATTATCATTTCCCTAAATGTTTCCCCAATTTTGGTGGCAGCTTTTTTGTTGTTAATATAAACAAAAATAAAATTTACCTGGATCATCTTTAGACAAATATATTTGAAATCTGCAGAAGCCGTTTCTAACTTTCAGTTAAAGTGAAGCTCTCTTAAGACCAGAAAGCTCTCCTCAGGCAAATTACCCAAGGCAACAGAATTGCTATGCCTAAAGGAATAACAAGGTGCCTAGTGATAACATGGCCCAATTAAATTCAATTCAGCAAATTAAATAGGTGAGAAATAGAATAGCAAATTGTAAAAACTAAATATATTGAAAGGAAGAAGAAAAGTACCCAAGAAAGTTTAAACCTAAAATATTCTGAATAATTAATGAATTTGTACCTGAAGATTTTAAAGGAAAGAAAAATTGTTCTAGGCGCTTTGGTGTCAGAAAGAATTGTTTGAAAATTCTCTCAACCTAGTAGCTATATGATTTGATTTTAACAAGTTCACTATTTCTAAGCCTCAATATTCTCATTTGTGATAGTAGATTTTTCTTCACAAGTTCATTGCAAGGATTAAGGTATATATTACATGTGAAGCACTTATCAACAAATATTGCCTGCTCTTACTATAATGATATCCACGTGTTTCAACCAAATACCTGTTACCTGAAATAAAAGAAGTAATTTTCACATGATAATATCCAATTCCTAGCAATTAGCAGAGGTGGACTCACTCTGAGGTCTTATAGCATACCACTGCAGAAAAATAATCTTATAGAAAGAAAGTTGTCCTCTATTTATTTACTCAGCTGTGACAGTTTGAGAACTGAGTAGATATGGATTTGTTGCAATGACTTTGATTAGAGCAGTCAAGCTAAATTAAAAGGTAAATTCAAATTACAAATTGGAAATAAGTTCTTTTTCCAAGTCAGTTCCGTTCATCATCTTCATTTATCATTCCACATGTACAAAGTCTTGCAAAAAAATAAATTACCCTGTCATGTCAGTACTTTTATTTCTTACCTGACCTTTTGAATATGAGTCCTCAAGTGCCTGGACATCAATAAGAATATTGTGTTTCAGTAAAACAAAGTTTAAATAGCCATTCTAAGTCGGAAGAGTGTAATTTGATTAGAAACATGAGATTATCAAAATCAGAGGGTAAGAACCTTTCTAGAAATCTTCATTACATTCCCATGAACAAATTGTTAAGAAAGATTATTCTAATTTCTTAAGATGGGAAAATAGTGTGGTTTTATTACCAGTATTAAATTACAAGCAAAATAAAATGAAACGTGATTTTGAGATTGCCAGCATGGATAAAGTTTATCTAGGGATAATTTCACCAACATAAATAAAGAACATCATAATCCTGATAATTATTACCTCAAGTTGAGAACAAGTAGTTGATAAAAAAATAAGTGATGAGATGAAAATGTAGACACATACTGTGACCAAGGACCTCTCCATGTACATTCCTCTAGTTCATTAACTGAGATTCTGCACATGTTCAGATGTCACTGTTAGTTTACTACATGCATGAGGAGATTAAAGAGTTTTCAAAATCTTGACAGGTTTGCTGCCTTATAAAATTGCCATTTCTTTGTCTCTTTCTTAATTTTTAAGGCCCAGTTTTAGCCCTATGATGTTGACCATTCACTTTTATCTTCATAGGGTAGTTCACGATTGTCATAGTAGCTGAGCTTATTCTCTCTAAGAACCAGAACAGGTAGACTTTTGTTTGGATTCCAGGAGATAAATATCTGTTTTTGAGTTTGGGGGCAACTATTTAATATATCCAGAGAATATGATGAGCCAGTTGTAACTTACATCCCTCTTAATACTCCTCACCCATAAACCCACTCATATACTGCCAATTAATTTATAACAAAGGAGCCAAGAATATACAGTGGAGAAGACAGGCTCTTCAATAAATCATGTTGGAAAAACTGCACAACCACATGTGAAAGAATGAAACTGGACCCCTATCTTACATCACGTACAAAAATTAACTTGAAATGCTTTAAAGACTTTTGTGGTTTGAACTGAAACCACAAAACTCCTAGAAGAAAACATAGGCACTAAACTCCTTGACATAGGTCTTGATGATGTTTTTTGGATTTACTACCAAAAGCAAAAGCAACAAAAGCAAAAATAAACAAGTAGGACTACATCAAACTAAAAAGCTTCTGCACAAAAAAGGAAACTATCAACAAAATAAAAAGGCAACCCATCATATGGGGGAAAATATGTGCAAATCATATATCTGATAAGGGGCTAATATCCAAAATATATGAAAACTTATACAACTTAGTAGCAAAAATACAAACAATATGAATGAAAATGGGCAAAGGATCTGAAATGACATTTTTCCAAAGACATACAGATGGCCAACAGATACATGCAAAGGTGTTCAACGACACTAATCATCAAAGAAATGCAAATCAAAACCACACTGAGCAATTACCTCACACCTCTTGACTGTTACCGAAAAAATAAAAGATAAATGTTGAAGAGGATGTGGAGAAAAGGGAACCCTTGTGCAATGTTGGTAGGAATGTAAATTGGTACAGCTGCTATGGAAAACAATATGGAGGTTCCTCAAAAAATAAGAAATAGAACTACCATATGATCCAACAATATCACTTCTGAATATTTATAGAAGGAAATGAAAACTAACTTGAAAAGATATCTATACCCCCATGTTCATTTCAACATTATTTACAATAGCTACATGTGGTTGTCACATTTTCTTTATTTATCCACCAATGTTGTTTTCATATCTTGGCTACACACACACACACACACACACACACACACACACAAATAATGGAATATTGCTTAGCCATAACAAAGGAGGAAATCCTGCCATTTGGGACAACATGGATGGACCTTGAGGACATTATGCTAGGTGAAATAAGACAGAAAAAGACAAATACCATAAAATCTCACTTATGTGTGTAACCTAAAAGAAAAAAAAACCCTTATCTCATAGATACAGTAGAACATATTGGTGGTTGCCAGAGGTGAGGGGTAGAGGGTGGGTGAAATGGGTGAAGGGGGTCAAAGGGTACAAACTTCCAGTTATAAAATAAATAAGTCCTGGAGATATAATGTACAGCATGGTGACTATAGTTAATGATAATAAGCTGTATTGTATATTTGAAAGTTGCTAAAAGAGTATATTTTTAACTATTTTGTAACTATGCGTGGTGGCAGATGTTAACCAGACTTACTGTGGTGATCATTTAGCAAATATATACAAATCATTATGTTGTTCAGATGAAACTAATTAATGTTATATGTCAATTATATCACAAGAATAAACCACTTTAATCTCTTCCTCATCGTTATTAATACTCCACACCAATCAATTGTCACCTCATTAATTTTACCTGATAAAGAGTTAACACTAATTTGAATGGTAACTAGTTCCTAGACACTATCTTAAAATCCTTTTATATGTTAACTCATTTAGTTCTTTCAGTAACCCTGTTAGACATGGGATAAATAAATGCAGGTACAAGAGGCTTAATTACCCCTCCATGATCACACACTCTTAATTGAAACTGGTTATCAAGAGCCTCCTCTCCTAATTGCCTTACTTTATAGTCTCATCTGCATTATTTTTCTCCATTTATAAGCTACTTCACTAGTGCATGCTCTTATGGCATCTTTCCAGGAGGGATGCAATAACCTACTGTCTAACAACCCTCCCACTCTAGGTCCACATCTATCCAAGTATTTTACATAAAATGCAATCCAGTCATAATGAATCTCTTTCTCATAATGCAACTTTCCCTAGTTGTTTTTTAGCTAAACACTAAAATGCTTAGCATGACATACTAGAGGTTTTGTAAATACGTACTGAATAAATTCATTCTTGCAATCCTGACATCTCCCAAATTCTTCCCCATGCTTCCTGACTTTATACTTTGACCTTCATAAATACTGAATCATTAGTAATACCCAGCACACACATGCTATTTTAAGACTCCACAATATTGGGCACACCGTTTCCTTCCCCACATTTAATTTGCAGGAAAATTTATATTCACTGTTTAAAAATTTCCTTTTGAGGTGCAACACTCAACTCTGAAGTTTTTCAGAACACCACTCTCTCTCATCACATACTGCCTGTCTCCTTTATACTATCTCTGTCCTTTATACATATTTCCATTACTCACCTTATTTATACCGTAAGTATTCCTTTTCATGGCTGACATCTCTTCTGCTTGACTGTGAAATCCTTGAATCCAAGAACTTGGTCACAGTCTTTGTTGTAACCTCTCTATCTAAGGGAGAGCCTAGTAAACAGTAGGAAATCTATGTGCAATAATCAAACATTTTCCATAAACATGTATGTTTTTAAGTACACACGCACAAATGTTTATAATAATGGGGTTGTAGAAAGCTTAATTTCTTCCAGCTTTTTGCATACCCCACTGAAGTTTCTAGGCAATTTCTGTTTTCAGTGCAATATCTAAATGAGAATTTAGTCCTATTTTTAAACTTACGTATTTGTCACCAGATGTTATCCATAAAAGAACTTATGTGGTACATTCAAGTCTATAAAATTAGAAAACAACACACTGTAGTTGCAAAGCATAGTGTCTTTTATATTCTTTCCTGCTGTCAAATGATAGTAATAGACAGTAATCAATACGTAGGATTGAAGAATAGCCATAGGGAAATAGAGAAGAAGTGATACAAAGCTCTGTTCGTTCAAACTAAATAATAAAAAATGTTACATATCCAAAGCTTTACTATAGTAGGAATCCCATGATTTCCAAAGCATATTAAACATGTAGTCCTGTAGATGGTAGGAAATGAAATTTCTTATTCTGTCGGTGAAAGAAATCTGGTCAGTAAGTTCTGATAAAATATCAGGAACATAGGAAGGAGGGTATGGTACCTCCCCACAGTGTTTTTCCACTGTTGAGGCTGGAGAAAACCTCAAGGAGTATATAAATGGAATTCCCAGTTTTAAAGCTGTTATATCACCACAAGGAAATACTGGATCTGATACCAAGACCTCAAATTTGCTTTTCTTCAGATTTTCCATTAGATTTTGGTTTTTGAGAACACCATCACAGACTTCTCTAGCCACCATATGGAAGTCCTTGATGACTTTGGCCATCTCCTGATAGAATCTCCAAATGGTTAAAGGAGATGGTCTATTTTCCATCCATGTCAAAACAAAGTCCTTGATCAATCCTTCTATTCTTTCTTTGCCAAAGGGCACCTTATATATTTCAAATATCAGAGATGGGTTAGAGGTCGGTGTGATGAAAAGTGCACCAGAAGCAACTAGGACAGTCACATTATGATCTTTTTAAATTAGCTCATCTATAATTATCTTAACATTTAGCCAATGACTACCTTCCATTGGCCAAATCAAAACATTCCCACCAAGAGTGGTTCCTAAGAGACTTATCTGAAGAGCCAACAGCAGAATGTTCTTGTTCAACATGATGTCACTTGATGTAGAAGATTCAATGAGGTGTGGCGCAAATGAATTTCTCTGCTTTTTAAGCAAAAAAGGAGAGACAAATTATTTATAAGTTTTGATTCAAACCATTGATATTCTTAAGAGCCTTCTCTCTACAAAATGATATTAGTCATGGTAGCCCTATAATCATAATTTTGTGATAATTGGAGATTTAGGGGTGTCATGCGTCTTGTCTCTCAACCTGTTGCTTTAGCTTTGGTGATGATTCTTGCTCTCTGATCCTTTTCTTGAAGTTGATCCTTCAACCCTTTCTTTGCATCTTATAATTGTTAAATTATTACTACTAAGCTGCTTAAAGCCACTGTGTATCTCAACTCTACACTCAGGCCTAGGTACCAAAACCTCAGACAGGGCTATAACTTACTCAGAAATGTAGAGTTGCTAATGCTATAGATTTTCCAAAATTTAATACATTTTATATAATGTCATTAGTAGCAATTAAACTGTCTAAGTAGTTCTTAGTTGTTAATATATAAGATTATTGCAAAGAGAATACTTACAAAATGCAAAGTACAAAGAAATATAGTGAGTGCAATATTTATTGCTACTTTAATAATATGTTTAGGAAAATATTTTATGTTAATGAATTACTGAGAAAAAATTACAAGTAAATAAATAAACTATGTGCAAGTAATATATACAAGAGATGATGGGTAATGTTACATGTGAATACGAGCTATTTGAAGAGAATTGCTAATTCAAACATCCTTCTATTGAAAGTGCTGCTCAAAAGCTAGCTAAGCCTATGTGAATAAACTATTTTATATCTAGACTCAGATTTTTAAAATTGTTACTAGCATTTAAGTGTTCACTATGTGTATGACATCGTGCAAAGTGTTTTACATGTATTAATCTCATTTACTTCTCAATAAAGAAAAGATCCAGTGAAGCAGTTACTATAATTATTCCCACATAAAGAAAGAACCATTGCTCAGAGAAGTTGAGTAACTTGACAAGTTCATACAGCAAAATAAAGAAGGAACTGGTATTAACAGCTTTAAGGCTGCTTGTCTCCCATAGCCTACTGTGTTAAACACTAGGATAGATTAGCCCATGAGAGTATATCATGTCCCCTTATTAACTATAAGACACCTATGTATATGAACCATAAACTGCCCCAAACATGCTGAGACAATATAAACGGCACAATATACATTTGTGTAAGTCACACTGAATAATGTAGGATCAAGTCATCCCAGCAACATAATCTCTATGAAAACTGTGTATGTGCATGCATATGTCTATGAGTAAGCAGAGATAAATCTTTTTGTTTTAATGTCTGTTGAAAGCAGAAATCTTATTTATTTATTTTTTTTAGTGATGTCTCTTCTGAGCTTCCCATCACCAAAGATAATCTGTAGTGAAACATTAACTGCTTCATTAAAACAGTTACTACCTTTTACAAAGTACTATTCAAAGCTTAGCAGAGTAATGAGACAGTTCATGGGGTGGATTTCAATGCAAGTCTCTGTGCAGTAGGACTTTATGGTATGCACAAAACTTCTGTCTGCTGGTGTCACCCTGGTCCACAGTTACTTGCCAGTAGACTTTCAAATAGTTGATCCACTAGGATGAACAATGGGTCACAGTGTACTACTATTTTATTCATTTTATTTACTAGCAGGGAATCAGATCCAGTTTAAACAACTAAAATATAGTCTTTTTTAAATTTTGTTAAATTTTTTTATTTTTCCCTTTTCCAATGTGCTTCCTTTTTTTTTAAATTTTTTTTATTAGTTTCTGCTTTATAACAAAGTGAATCAGTCATACATATACATCTGTTCCCACATCCCTTCCCTCATGCATCTCCCTCCCTCCCACCCTCCCCATCCCACCCCTCCAGGTGGTCAAAAAGCACAGAGTTGATCTCCCTGTGCTCTGCGGCTGCTTCCCACTATCTATCTACCAAATGTTTGGTAGTGTATATATGTCCATGCCTCTCTTTCGCTTTGTCACATCTTACCCTTCCTCCTCCCCATATCCTCAAGTCCATTCTCAAGTAGGTCTGTGTCTTTATTCCCGTTTTACCCCTAGGTTCTTCATGACATTTTTTTTTAAATTCCATATATATGGGTTAGCATACGGTATTTGTCTTTCTCTTTCTGACTTACTTCACTCTGTAGGACAGACTCTAGGTCTATCCACCTCATTGCAAATAGCTCAGTTTCGTTTCTTTTTAAGGCTGAGTAATATTCCATTGTATATATGTGCCACATCTTCTTTATACATTCATCCGATGATGGACACTTAGGTTGTTTCCAGCTCCAGGCTATTGTGAATAGAGCTGCAATGAGCATTTTGGTACATGTCTCTTTTTGAATTATGGTTTTCTCAGGGTATATGCCAAGTAGTGGGATTGCTGGGTCATATGGTAGTTCTATTTTTAGTTTTTTATGTTCTCCATAGTGGCTGTACCAATTCACATTCCCACCAGCAGTGCAAGAGTGTTCCCTTTTCTCCACACCCTCTCCAGCATTTATTGTTTCTAGATTTCTTGATGATGGCCATGCTGACTGGTGTGAGATGATATCTCATTGTAGTTTTGATTTGCATTTCTCTAATGATTAATGATATTGAGCATTCTTTCATGAGTTTGTTGGCAGTCTGTATATCTTCTTTGGAGAAATGCTTATTTAAGTCTTCTGCCCATTTTTGGATTGGGTTGTTTGATTTTTTGCTATTGGGCTGCATGAGTTGCTTGTATGTTTTGGAGATTAATCCTTTGTCAGTTGCTTCATTTGCAAATATTTTCTCCCATTCTGAGGGTTGTCTTTTGGTCTTGTTTATGGTTTCCTTTGCTGTGCAAAAGCTTTGAAGTTTCATTAAGTCCCATTTGTTTATCTTTGTTTTTATTTCCATTTCTCTAGGAGGAGGGTCCAAAAGGATCTTGCTGTGATTTATGTCATAGAGTGTTCTGCCTATGTTTTCCTCTAAGAGTTTGATAGTTTCTGGCCTTACATTTAGGTCTTTAATCCATTTTGAGCTTATTTTTGTGTATGGCATTAGGGAATGATCTAATCTCATACTTTACATGTCCCTGTCCAGTTTTCCCAGCACCACTTATTGAAGAGGCTGTCCTTTCTCCATTGTACATTCCTGCCTCCTTTATCAAAGATAAGTTGACCATATGTGCGTGGGTTTATCTCTGGGCTTTCTATCCTGTTCCATTTATCTATCTTTCTGATTTTGTGCCAGTACCACACTGTCTTGATTACAGCAGCTTTGCTGTATAGTTTGAAGTCAGGGAGCCTGATTCCTCCAGCTCCGTTTTTCGTTCTCAAGATTGCTTTGGCTATTCGGGGTCTTTTGTTTTTCCAAACAAATTTTGAAATTTTTTGTTCTAGTTCTGTGAAAAATGCCAGTGGTAGTTTGATAAGGATTGCATTGAATCTGTAGATTGCTTTGGGTAGTAGAGTCATTTTCACAATATTGATTCTTCCAATCCAAGAACATGGTATATCTCTCCATCTATTTGTATCATCTTTTATTTCTTTCATCAGTGTCTTATAATTTTCTGCACACAGGTCTTTTATCTCCTTAGGTAGTTTATTCCTATATATTTTATTCTTTTTGTTGCAATGGTAAATGGGAGTGTTTTCTTGATTTCATTTTCAGATTTTTCATCATTAGTGTACAGGAATGCCAGAGATTTCTGTGCATTAATTTTGTATCCTGCTACTTTACCAAATTCATTGATTAGCTCTAGTAGTTTTCTGGTAGCATCTTTAGGATTCTCTATGTATAGTATCATGTCATCTGCAAACAGTGAGAGCTTTACTTCTTCTTTTCCAATTTGGATTCCTTTTATTTCCTTTTCTTCTCTGATTGCTGTGGCTAAAACTTCCAAAACTAAGTTGAATAAGAGTGGTGAGAGTGGGCAGCCTTGTCTTGTTCCTGATCTTAGTGGAAATGGTTTCAGTTTTTCATCATTGAGGACAATGTTGGCTGTGGGTTTGTCATATATGGCCTTTATTATGTTGAGGAAAGTTCCCTTTATGCCTACTTTCTGGAGGGTTTTTATCATAAATGGGTGTTGAATTTTGTCGAAAGCTTTCTCTGCATCTATTGAGATGATCATATGGTTTTTCTTCTTCAGTTTGTTAAAATGATATATCACATTGATTGATTTGCGTATATTGAAGAATCCTTGCATTCCTGGAATAAACCCCACTTGATCATGGTGTATGATCCTTTTAATGTGCTGTTGGATTCTGTTTGCTAGTATTTTGTTGAGGATTTTTGCATCTATGCTCATCAGTGATATTGGCCTGTAGTTTTTTTTCTTTGTGACATCCTTGCCTGGTTTTGGTATCAAGGTGATGTCGGCCTCGTAGAATGAGTTTGGGAGTGTTCCTTCCTCTGAAATTGTTTGGAAGAGTTTGAGAAGGATGGGTGTTAGCTCTTCTCTAAATGTTTGATAGAATTCGCCTGTGAAGGCATCTGGTCCTGAGCTTTTGTTTTTTGGAAGATTTTTAATCACAGTCTCAATTTCAGTGCTTGGGATTGGTCTTTTCATATTTTCTATTTCTTCCTGATTCAGTCTTGGCAGGTTGTGCATTTCTAAGAATTTGTCCATTTCTTCCAGGTTGTCCATTTTATTGGCATAGAGTTGCTTGTAGTAATCTCTCATGATCTTTTGTATTTCTGCAGTGTCAGTTGTTACTTCTCCTTTTTCATTTCTAATTCTATTGATTTGAGTCTTCTCCCTTTTTTTCTTGATGAGTCTGGCTAATGGTTTATCAATTTTGTTTATCTTCTCAAAGAACAAGCTTTTAGTTTTATTGATCTTTGCTATTGTTTCCTTCATTTCTTTTTCAATTATTTCTGATCTGATCTTTATGATTTCTTTCCTTCTGCTAACTTTGGGGGTTTATTGTTCTTCTTTCTCTAATTGCTTTAGGTGCAGGGTCAGGTTGTTTACTCGAGATGTTTCCTGTTTCTTAAGGTGGGATTGTATTTCTGTAAACTTCCCCCTTAGAAGTGCTTTTGCTGCGTTCCATATGTTTTGGGCCGTCGTGTCTCCATTGTCATTTGTTTCTAGGTATATTTTAATTTCATCTTTGATTTCTTCAGTGATCACTTCGTTATTGAGTAGTGTATTTTTAAGCCTCCATGTGTTTGTATTTTTTACAGATCTTTTCCTGTAATTGATGTCTAGTCTCATAGCATTGTGGTCGGAAAAGATACTTGATACAATTTCAATTTTCTTAAATTTACCAAGGCTTGATTTGTGACCCAAGATATGATCTATCCTGGAGAATGTTCCATGAGCACCTGAGAAAAATGTGTATTCTGTTGTTTTTGGATGGAATGTTCTATAAATATCAATTAAGCCCATCTTGTTTAATGTATCATTTAAAGTTTGTGTTTCCTTATTTATTTTCATTTTGGATGATCTGTCCATTGGTGAAAGTGGGGTGTTAAAGTCCCCTACTATGAGTGTGTTACTGTTGATTTCCCCTTTTATGGCTGTTAGTATTTGCCTTATGTATTGAGGTGCTCCTATGTTGGGTGCATAAATATTTACAATTGTGATATCTTCTTCTTGGATCAATCCCTTCATCATTATGTAGTGTCCTTCTTTGCCTCTTCTAATAGTCTTTATTTTAAAGTCTATTTTGTCTGATATAAGAATTGCTACTCCAGCTTTCTTTTGATATCCATTTGCATGCAATATCTTTTTCCATCCCCTTACTTTCAATTTCTATGTGTCTCTAGGTCTGAAGTGGGTTTCTTGTAGACAGCATATATATGGGTCTTGTTTTTGTATCCATTCAGCCAATCTGTGTCTTTTGGTGGGAGCATTCAGTCCATTTACATTTAATGTAATTATTGATATGTATGTTCCTATTCCCATTTCCTTAATTTTTTGGGGTTCGTTATTGTAGGTATATTCCTTGTGTTGTGTTTCTTGCCTAGAGAAGTTCTTTTAGCATTTGTTGTAAAGTTCGTTTGGTGGTGCTGAACTCTCTCAGCTTTTGCTTGTCTGTAAAGGTTTTAATTTCTCCATCAAAGCTGAGTGAGATCCTTGCTGGGTAGAGTAATCTTGGTTGCAGGTTTCTCTCCTTCATCACTTTAATTATGTCCTGCCACTCCCTTCTGTCTTGTAGGTTTTCTGCTGAGAGATCAGCTGTTAACCTGATGGGGATTCCCTTGTGTATTATTTGTTGTTTTTCCCTTGCTGCTTTTAATATGATTTCTTTGTTTTTAATTTTTGACCGTTTGATTAATATGTGTCTTGGCGTATTTCTCCTTGGATTTATTCTGTATGGGACTCTCTGTGCCTCCTGGACTTGATTAACTATTTCCTTTCCCATATTAGGGAAGTTTTCAACTATAATCTCTTCAAATATTTTCTCAGTCCCTTTCTTTTACTCTTCTTCTTCTGGAACCTCTATAATTCGAATGTTGGTGCGTTTAATGTTGTCCCAGAAGTCTCTGAGACTGTCCTCTGTTCTTTTCATTCTTTTTCCTTTATTTTGCTCTGCATCATTTATTTCCACTATTTTATCTTCCACTTCACTTATCCGTTCTTCTGCCTCAGTTATTCTGCTATTGATCCCATCTAGAGTATTTTTCATTTCATTTATTGTGTTTTTAATCAATGCTTGTTTCATCTTTAGTTCTTCTAGGTCCTTGTTAACTGTTTCTTGCATTTTGTCTATTCTATTTCCAAGATTTTGGATCTTGGAAATAGAATCTTGGATCAACTTTACTATCATTATTCTGAATTCTTTTTCAGGTGGACTGCCTATTACTCTTCATTTGTTAGGTCTGGTAGGTTTTTATCTTGCTCCTTCACCTGCTGTGTGTTTTTCTGTCTTCTCATTTTGCTTATCTTCCTGTGTTTGGGGTCTCCTTTTTGCAGGCTACAGATTCGTAGTTCACGTTGTTTTTGGTGTCTGTCCCCAGTGGCTAAGGTTGTTTCAGTAGGTTGTGTAGGCTTCCTGGTGGAGGGGACTAGTGTCTGTGTTCTTGTGGTTGAGGCTTGATCTTGTGTTTCTGGTGGACAGGTCCACGTCTGGTGGTGTGTTTTGGGGTGCCTGTGGCCTTATTATGTTTTTAGGCATCCTCTCTGCTAATGGGTGGGGTTGTGTTCCTGCCTTGCTAGTTGCTTGGCATAGGGTGACCAGCACTGTAGCTTGCTGGTCGTTGACTGAAGCTGGGTGCTGGTGTTGAGATGTAGATCTCTGGGAGATTTTCGCTTCTTGATATTATGTGGAGCTGGGAGGTCTCTTGTGGACCCGTGTCCTGAAGTTGGCTCTCCCACTTCAGAGGCACAGCACTGACTCCTGGCTGCAGCACCAAGAGCCTTTCATCTACCCGGCTCAGAATAAAAGGGAGAAAATGTAGAAAGAAAGAATTAGTAGAAGAAAGAACGAGAGAGAGAAAGAAAGGAAGAAGGAAAGAAAGGAAGGAAGGAAGAAAGAAAGAAATGAGGGAGGGAGGGAGGAATGACAGAAAAAGAAAGAGTGAAAGGAAGAAGGGTGGGAGGGGGGAGGAAGGAAAGAAAGAAAGCAGGGAGGGAGGGAGGAAGGAAAGAAAAAGAAAGAGTGAAAGGAAGAAGGGTGGGAGGGAGGGAGGAAGGAAAGAAAGACAGACAGGAGGGAGGGAGGAAGGAAAGAAAAAGAAAGAGTGAAAGGAAGAAGGGAGGGATGGAGGGAGGAAGGAAAGAAAGAGAGAAAGAAGGAAAGGAGGGGCGGAAGGAGGGATGGAGGAAGGGAAGGTAGGAAAAAAAGAAAGAGCAGGTAAAATCAAATAGAATAAAGTATAAAATATAGTAGCGTTATTAAAAATAAAAAAGTAATTATTGAAAAAAAAATGGACGGATAGAACCCTGGGACCTATGGTGGAAGCAAAGCTATATGGAGAAAATCTCACACAGAAGCATACACATACACTTTCACAAAAAGAGAGCAGGGGGAAAAATCAAAAATCTTGCTCTCCAAGTCCACCTCCTCAATTTGGGATAATTCGTTGTAAAAAGAGGAAAAGGGCGAAAAGTCTGAATTCTTGCTCTCTAAGTCCACCTCCTTAATTTGGGATAATTCGTTGTAAAAAGAGGAAAAGGGGGGAAAGTCTTAAATCTTGTCCTCAAAGTCCACTTCCTCAATTTGGGATGATTCGCTGTCCATTCATGCACTCCACAGACGCAGGGCACATCAAGTAGACCGTGGAGCTTTAATCCGCTGCCTCCGAGGCTGCACAGAGAGATTTCCCTGTCTCTGCTCTCACAGCTCCCAGGTCTTAGCCTTGGACTTGGCCCCGCCTCTGCGCGTAGGTCGCCGGAGGGCGTCCGTTCTTCGCTCAGACAGGACGGGTTTAAAGGAGCCGCTGATTCGGGGGCTCTGGCTCACTCAGGCAGAGGGGAGGGAGGGGCGCGCATTGCGGGGCGGGCCTGCGGCGGCAGAGGCCGGCGTGACGTTGCACCAGAACGAGGCGCTCCGTGCACTTTCCCGGGAAAGCCGTCCCTGGCTCCCGGAACCCCGGCAGTGGCGGGGTGCACAGGCTCCCCGGAAGGTGGGGTGGACAGTGACCTGCGCTCGCACACAGGCGTTGTGGCGGCGGCAGCAGCAGCCCCAGCGTCCCACGCCCGTCTCCGAGGTCCGCGCCTTTAGCCGCGGCACGCGCCCGTCTCTGGAACTTCTTTAAGCAGCTCTCTTAATGCCCTCTCCTCGCGCACCAGGAAACAAAAGGGAAGAAAAAGTCTCTTGCCTCTTCGGCAGCTCCAGACTTTTTCCCCAGACTCCCTCCGGGCTAGCCGTGGTGCACTAACCCCTTCAGGCTCTCTTCCTGCCGCCAGCCCCAGTCCTCTCCCTGCGCTCCGACTGAAACCCGATACCCGAGCCTCAGCTCCCAGCCCCGCCCGCCCCGGCGGCCGAGCAGACAAGCCTCTCGGGCTGGTGTGTGCCTGAGGGCACCGATCCTCTGTGCCGGAATCTCTCCGCTTTGCCCTCCACACCCCTGTTGCTGTGCTCTCCTCCGCTACTCCGAAGTTTCCCCCTCCGCCACCTGCAGTCTCCGCCCGCGAAGGGGCTTGTAGTGTGTGGAAACCTTTCCTCCTTCACGGCTCCCTCCCACGGGTGCAGGTCCCGTCCCTATCCTTTTGTCTCTGTTTATTCTTTTTTCTTTTGTCCTACCCAGGTATGTGGGGAGTTTCTTGCCTTTTGGGGGGTCTGAGGTCTTCTGTCAGCGTTCAGTAGGTGTTCTGTAGGAGTTGTTCCACGTGTAGATGAATTTCAGATGTATCTGTGGGGAGGAAGGTGATCTCCACCTCTTACTCTTCCGCCATCTTCCTCCGGGGCCCTAAAATACAGTCTTTATTCAGGTTATATGTGTTGACTGGGTACTTACTAGGCACAGAACTCCCTAGTAGGCAATAGATGAATCAAAGAGATACTAATATTCATCTTACAGTCTATCAGAGTAAGATAAGAAAATTGCATACATAAATGTAACAAAAATCAGCATAATATATTAAAGTCAGAATGATATTATAAAAATAATTTAGGTTTTAGAATCAGGCCAAGAAGTCCTAGCTTAACATTATGTTGCTTAATATTTACAAAGCTTAGTTTTTTCATCTGGAAAATGAAACTTAGGATGCTTCTGTGAGTATAAAATAATACAACAAAATAGATAATAAAATATTTATTAATATATAATAACTGAATAACTTACAATAAATACTATAAATTATGTAATTATATATACAATAGATAAGATAAATATATATTTAAGTAAATAAAATAATATTGATTAAGCAACAAGTATAGTACCTGGAGCAAAAGACATGTTTAAAATCTATTATCTTTCTCTTTTAATTCCTTCTCCTTCTCTTAATTAGAGAAAATGTTAAGTGCCATCAGATGAAATGACACGGTTAAAAAAAAAATGTTTCAGGGCTTCCCTGGTGGCGCAGTAGTTGAGAGTCCGCCTGCCGATGCCGGGGACACGGGTTCGTGCCCCAGTCTGGGAAGATCCCACATGCCACGGAGTGCTAGGCCCATGAGCAATGACTACTGGGCCTGCGTGTCCAGAGCCTGTGTTCCGCAAAGGGAGAGGCTACAACGGTGAGAGGCCCGCGTAATGAAAAAAAAAAAAAAATATATATATATATATATATATATATATATATATATATATATATATATATATATATATATATATATATTTCAGAGCTTTACAGAGTAAAGATTGCTTTCAAATTTCTTTTTGTGGGGCATAAAGATACAAGAGTCTTTATGAGAGATGTTGTATATGACACTCATCTTGGAGTCTGAAGTATCTGGACATTAGTGATGAGCAATGTGCACAAAAGAAACCAGAGTTATGTCATAAACTTTTTGATTTAAAAAAATATCTTAGTAATATGACAAGTATTAAGAAATTTATCAAACTATTGAGGTTAAATTTTAGATTTGTTTGTGTTCTTAAATTTAATAGAAAACCAAATGAAAAAAATTATATTGACCATAGACGTTTAAAGAGGTTGTAAAAAAAGGTTTTTTTTGAAATGTGAGGGTCTGAAAATGTGTTTTTAATTATTCTGACCTTAAGAGCACTGAAAAGCTAATATACTCTTTACAGAAAATTTTTGAGAGACTACAGCTAAAAATATGATTAATATATTTGTGAAATCAATTGAATTCAAAGAAAAAGCTAACATATTTGAAAAGAAGCTAGTATATATGAATATTTTTTATCATAGATGATGATAATAAAAAATGTGCTTTACCTAATTGCACAAAGGAAGCAAGCACAGTATTTACAATACCAAAATTGGTTGCACAACAGGGTTTTGTTTAGAGAACCTTTAAATTTTCTTTTTTTAATAAATAAATTTGACTTTGCATAAACTTATTTGAGATTTATTTGAGATATATATATATATATATTTAAAATATGTAGATATAAAAAATCCACTGCACAATATTAAGAAAATAAAATACCCATCGAAAGATGTCATCTTGATCTTTATACATGTTCTATCTTAAAGACCATAGTGGTCACTTGTGAGAATCATCTTTGCCTTCACCATACATCGGTATAAATCTTACTTGTTACTTTATGTGTTGGCTAATGCAGGAAGAAATAAGTTTTCCACTGGTTGGAACTGAGGTAAGTGAAGTTTTAAAGAGGCCTTTGGGCTCATGCTTAGATAAAACTCTCAATTTACTTCTCTATAATACAATTCCCTCAATATCTATAAAATTATTGTGAATTGTATAACTGGAGTTGGGGAGGGACCCTCAAGTTATTTCCAGAAACCTGAAAACTTTTTCAAAGGGAAACAATGAAACAAACCAGAAGTTAACCATCAAACTTGTAATGACTGATATTTCTTTTAGAAGAAAATATAAAGTCTACATGTACATTACACATTGCTTATGTATTGCTTGTCATGAGATTTAAAAATTTCTTACCTGAAGTTTCCAGCCTTTAAAGTTTTCCAGAACTTTAATAGTGCTCATTTGCCACCAAGAAGAAGTTGAACTTAGATAAATGCTAGTTGAGTAAGCATAAATGATGAGAAATATGATCTTAAGTGGAGAAAAGATTATATAGATTATTTTACTCTTTGCGTCCCCCCATTAGATTATAAAGCAGATTAACATTTTGTTAAAGGTGTGTCCTTCTACTGGTTCCCTGGAAACTATTTGAATTGAATATTGCCTTTGCTATCATGGTCTCTGCGGCCTCCCACCTCCACATCAACCAAGTATTTCTGGATGTATCTGAAATAATTACTGGTAATGATTAATAATCGGGTTATTATAAGAAGTAGGTAAAATTAACATCTCTCAAGTTCCTGCAACATAAAATTATTATTATTATTAATTATAAAGAGAATAATTTTTTAAATTTGAAGTGTCTTTCTTCTTTTCTGCTGAGTCCTGTAATGGTGATAATAGCTTATGTTAATTCAAATACAGGAACCACGGCAGAGCTGAATTGCTCAGTAGAATGAAGAACCATCTCTGGAAAATCCTGGTGGTTTTACTGATCTTTGCATTTATATATTTAATAAAGGTACTAATTTAGACCATTAAATAAGTGTTTTAAAGCTGTACACTTTCATTATGCAATATCCTTGAGAGTGAAAATTACATTTATTTGTGCAACCATTTTGAAGGGGAAAAAATAATAACTGAGTATGTCTTTTAGCAGTGTCCCAAATATGTCATTTAGCATATAAGTACTGGAATAGAACATGACCATTTATTGTTGTAATTGATAAACAGATGTGGCAATAAATTTCAAACGGATTGTAAATAGGGATTAGTGTCACAGAGATGCATTTTATGTGATGGCAATGGAGGGGAAACAAGGAGAACAGTGGAGGTGCCACACAGCATTTCAAGTTTAATTTAAGTTTAATTTATTTAATTAATTTCAAGTTTAATTCCCTTAGATTGCACACATGTGACTACCGGTATTCTTTCTCAATTTGTGGAGTTCAAGTTCAATCTAGATAAAAAAGAAAATCAGTACTGTACATGTTTTATAGAATAATTCTCCATCTTTAAATTGTTAATATAATTTACCTAGAATTAAGAATAATTTTTATTATTAATAGAATAAGTCTAAGTAAATATTTTAAGATAAGTCTATAAGTAAAAACTTTTCTGAATCTTCCACATCTAGTAATATATTTTTCACCTTCACACCTGTATGACAGCATGGGTGATAACTGATTTCTTTGACCCTGACATTTTTCACTAAATATCTAGTAGATCATACTGTATTGTCCTTTTCCAGCTCTTATTACAAAAGACAACAATGAAATCGACAACTTTTTCTGCCAAAATGCCAATGTGTGTGCAGTTGTTGGCCTGTGTGTGTTTGAGTTACATTATTCCTATAAATTATTTTGTCATAATTTGTCTAGGTAATGTTGATGGAAACAATCAATAAAAAATCCATAATAGGAATAGAAAAGAGTTTTATTTGAGCCAAACTGAGTACTATCGCCCAGGAGTCACAGATTCAAGAAGGACTTGAATTTTGTCCTGCCAGACTACAAAATGAAGAAGTCTTATAAAAGCAAAAAGTGCAAAATTACGTAAGTTGTTTGTCAAGGATTATAACCAGAACTGGCAAGAAGAGTGCTTTTTAAGCAAAAATTGGTTGTGGTCTGAAATGATTGCATAGGTACAAGGGGAGACCTTGAGACTAGAAAGTTGCAGTTGGCAACTTCCGGCAGATATTATTTTGAGAATGACTCGTGATGTCCTTGAGCCTAATACAGTTCAGAGAATTCAAGTAAGTTCTCAGTGACACAGGTACATTGTCTGAACCCATGTCCACAATGGCCATGCAGTTCCATTTTGAATTCCTGAACCATATTTACAACATTTTGATTTTTTAAATGCATTCTTTTCTTTAATGGTTAAAGCAGATGTACAATGCATGTTTAATTGGGCACAAACAGGTTGTTTATTGGTTTTGGTTTTTTTGAAGTATAGTTGCTGTACAATATTAAATAAGTTACAGGTGTATAATATAGTGATTCACAATTTTTAAAGTTATGCTTCATTTATAGTTATTATAAAATATTGGCTATATTCCCTGTGTTGTACAATATATCCTTGTAGCTTATTTTATACTTAATAGTATGTATCTCTTACTCCCTTACCCCTATAATTCCCCTCCCTGCTTCCCTCTCCCCACTGGTAACCACTAGTTTGATCTTTGTATTTGTGAGTCTACTTCTTTTTTGTTATGTTCACAAGTTTGTAGTATTTTTTAGATTCTACATATAAATGATATTATACAGTACTTGTCTTTTTCTGATTTATTTCACTTAGCATAATGCCTTCCAAGTCCATCTATGTTGCTGCAAATGGCAAAACTTCATTTTTTTAATGGCTGAATAGTATTCCATTGTCTATATATACCACATCTTCATTATCTATTCATGTGTTGATGGACACTTAGATTGCTTCCATATCTTGGCCAGTGCAAGTAATGCTGCTTGAACTTTGGGGTGCATATATCTTTTCAAATCAGTGTTTTTTTTTGGGGGGGGCGCTGTATACCATGGAGTGGAATTGCTGGGTTATATGGTAGCTCTATTTTTAGTTTTTTGATAAATTTCCATACTGTTTTCCCCAGTTGCTGCACCAATTTACATCCCCACCAACAGTGTATAAGGGTTCCCTTTTCTCCACATCCTCGCCAACATTTGTTATTTGTGTTCTTTTTGATGATAGCCATTCTGACAGGTGTAAGGCGATATCTCATTGTTGTTTTGATTTGCATTTCTCTGATGATTAGTGATGTTGAGCATACTTTCATGTGCCTGTTGGTAATCTGCATTTCCTCTTTGGAAAAATATCTATTCAGTTCTTCTGTCCACTTTTTAATCAGGTTATAAACAGGCTGTTTTGATTAGCCTAAAGTTCAAGTAAATCATGTGTAAGCCAGAATGACTTCTCCATACTTTAATATGTAAAAATTTCTTCCATCAGTAAAGACCTCATTCAATATATGTGTATTCTTTTTAACTCAAAAATTTTTCTTTGATAACTTTGATTTTTTAAAAAAAGTGCTTTCTTATTATGATTGAATCTCAGTATTGTAAAACTTGTATTGAACATTTTCTTACCTGAGTTATTGTTTTCTTATGTGTATCACTTACGTACTGCTGTGAAAAACATTACTCCAAAATTTAGTAAATGACAATCATTTTATTTTCTACTAATTTTGTGGGTCAGCAATTTGTGCTGGGCAGTTCTGCTGATCTCACTAGATATCCCTCCTTCTGTTAAGGTCACCTAATGACTCTATGTGATGGCTAATTTTATGTGCCAACTTGACTAGGCCACAGTGCCCACATATTTGATCAATATTATTCTGGTTGTTTCTGTAAAGGGGTATTTGGATGAGATCAACATTTAAACTGGTGGACTTGGAGTAAAGCAGATTATCCTCCATAATATGTGTGGGCCTCATCCCATCAGTTGAAAACCTTATTAGAACAGAGACTGATCTTGCCTAAGTAAGAAATAATTCTGCCAACAGACTGCCTTTGGACTTGAACTACAACTCTGCCTGGGTCTCCAGCCTTCTGTTCTACCCTAAAGATTTTGTACTTACCAAGCAACCACAATTGCATGAGCCAAGTCCTTAAAGTAATTCTTTCTCTCTACATATACCTCTATATCTATCTATCTATTATCTATCTATCTATCTATCTATCTATCTATCTATCTATCTGTCTTTCTATCTATTTATCTATCTATCTATATTTCCTGTTAGTCCTGTTTCTCTGGAGAACCCCAATATTCTTCACTTTAGCTAGATTATGTAAGATAGCCTCACTTGTATGTCCAGTGGTTGGTGCTGGTTGTTGACTGGTTCCAGGATCCAGCCAGATAGGGCATACTGGAATGACAGTTTCAGAGTACTGTTCCAAGAGAGTGAAGGCAATACCTGCAGTGCTTCTCAAGGCCTATGCTATAACGTCTTGTTTTACTTCTGCAGAGTTCTGAAGGTCAAACAAGTTATCTGGCCAAGCCTAGAGCCAGAAAGAGAGGGGAATCATGGTGTCCATATTGCAAACAGTCTACCACAGGGTACATCCTTGAAGAGATTCTCAAATTTAACATCCTCGTGAATGAGTCTCTTTTCATGTGATCAATTTTACACTTTAGTAATTTCTGTACGTGTTTTTATCCCTTATTGCATTTTCAATTTTCTGTAAGTTAACATTTATTGAGCATTTCCAATATGCTATGTGCTATTCTAAGTACCTCACGTACCTTAACTCATTTAATTCTTACAGCCCTTTGAGGAAGGTAATGTTATTATCTCTATTTTCAGATGGAAAATCCAAGGCATAGAAAAGTATGTAACTCGCTTATGTCATTCAGAGATTTAATGACACAGCCACAATCTGAATGTAGGCTATCTGACTACAGAGACTGACCAAGTGCTTAACCATAATATGATTAAAGGGAGCTTTTTAAAAAGCATAGTCTTTTTGTCCTTTTTACACCCTGTGAATTGTGAATGCAGCAATAAATATTGTTCTTATTGACAGAATGAGATGACATCTATCTGTTGCTGATAAATAACAGAAGTGTAAACTGCTTATAAATATATCTCAAGTAAAATGTTAGAAATACATTCCAAAAACATTGTAAAAAAATACATCACACTTAAGTGGGGTTTGCTGCAGAAATTATTCACTAAAAAGAAATCCATTAATATAATTTATATATTAATAGAACTAAGGAGAAATTTATATAATTACCTCTCTATGAAAAAAAGCAGTTGATGAAATATGACACTCAATTCTAACTTATGAAGAATGCATTTAATAAAAGAGAAATCAATTAATATTTTCTTTTAAAGCATCTTTATTAGAGTATAATTGCTTTACAATTGTGTGTTAGTTTCTGCTGTATAACAAAGTGAATCAGCTATACATATACATATATCCCCATATCTCCTCCCTCTTGCAACTCCCTTCCACCCTCCCTATCCCACCCCTCTAGGTGGTCACAAAGCACCAAGCTGATCTTCCTGTGCTATGCGGCTGCTTCCCACTAGCTATCTATTTTATATTTGGTAGTATATAGTAGTCCATACTACTCTCTCACTTCATCCGTGCTTACCATTCCCCCTCCCCGTGTCCTCAAGTCCATTCTCTACATCTGCATCATTATTCCTGTCCTGTCCCTAGGTTCTTCATAACCTTTTTTTTTTTTAAGATTCAATATATATGTGTCAGCATACAGTGTTTGCTTTTCTCTTTCTGACTTACTTCACTCTGTATGACACACTCTAAGTCCAACCACCTCGCTACAAATAACTCAATTTCGTTTCTTTTTATGGCTGAGTAATATTCCATTGTATATATGTGCCACATCTTCTTTATTCATTCATCTGTTGGTGGACACTTAGGTTGCTTCCATGTCCTGGCTATTGTAAATAGAGCTGCAGTGAACATTGTGGTACTCCAATATATTACTCCACTATATTTAAAAAGAAAATATGAAGGCCATATCTCCACTGCTATGAAACATGTTTGGAGATACAGACAATAAAATTAAACAAGAGAAGATAACCAGTTACAAAAAATTGGAAAGGAAGAGATAATCTATTTTTAGTTGCAGTTTATATAAATATATATTTGGAAAACTAGTACAACATACAAGAGAGTATAGGATAATAGCAAGATATATAATTTAAATTGAAATATGAGTAGAATTTTATATATGCAAAAATAGCCAGTAAAATAAACATGAAATGTTTAATGAACATTTGAAGTGAGTGAAACAATGAAATGAATAAGCTGTTCATAATTCTAATAAAAACATAAAATTAGTAGCCGTAAATTTAACAAGAAATACACAGAACCTGTATGAGGAACAATTGTAAACACTCCAGAAGTACACAAAAATGGTCACATTTCATTAAATTAAATAGGTGCTTTTGCTTCCCATTCTCTTTAAATTCTTCAAATTCTTTTTTTCCCTCCATTCTCACTAGTTTTAACAGCTTTATTGAGGTAAAATTGATATGCAGTGAATTGCAAATATGTAAGGTGCACAATCTGATGAGTTTTGACATACACAAACACCAGTGATATTATCACCACAATCAAGGTAATAGATATATCTAACACATCCCAAAGTTTCCTCTGTCCCTTTGTGTGTGTGTGTGTGTGTGTGTGTGTGGAGAACAATTAACATAAGATCTAACCTCCTAACACATTTTGAAGTGCACAATACCACTTGGTTAACTATAAGCACTATATTGTACAGTACATTTCTAGAATTTATCATCTAGCATAACAAACTTTATAACCATTGAACAACTCTCCATATTAATAAGATTATATTGTAAGATCCTAGTAACTTGCACCTGAATCAGCTTCAGTTTAAAACATAAATATTCTGCTAGAATAATTTAACAATTGCTAAAAATATAACAAGACCCATACTTATCTCTGTAGCAGGATAGTAGTACAAGTACAGAACTATGATATCAATTTAAAGGTAATTACACGAACAATGGAAACAAACTCAAGGAAACATTACTAGAAGATAAAAATATAAAATGAAACATATGTAGAATAAAGAGAGAAAAAAATCATAGCATTAGAATATTGAAATGGGATTTAATCAATAGCTATTAAAATTTGGTGCATACATGTGGAGACATATTTTATAACTCAAATAATACCACATTTAATGTGTAATAAAAATATGTCTGAGGGCTTCCCTGGTGGTGCAGTGGTTGAGAGTCCGCCTGCTGTTGCACAGGACACGGGTTCGTGACCCGGTCTGGGAGGATACCACATGCCGTGGAGTGGCTGGGCCCATGAGCCATGGCCACTGAGCCTGCACGTCCAGAGCCTGTGCTCCACAATGGGAGAGGCCACAACAGTGAGAGGCCCACGTACAGGAAAAAAAAAAAAAAAATATATATATATATATATATATATATGTCTGAATCTTCTCTTCCTATAATCATAGATGTGACAATCTCTTAATCTTAGCAAAAAACAAAACAAAATAAAACTGAACAACATTATTTCTCTTAATGGCCTACAACAAGAGGATCACTGGCATCTCTTTTCCTGGGTACTTGTAACAGCGTAGAGGCGGTTGATTGATATAAAGGGGAAGGAATCACAAGGTAATCTTTTACATTCTTCTTAGTTTAAAGTTAAGAGAGAAAGAGAGAGAGATTTAGTTTGCAAAACTTAAGAAAGATACTAAAGTCATGACAATTATAAACTATGTAATAATATGAAATGCTGTTTCAAAACTCTTTATCTTCTTTCCATAGGAACATTTGACCAAATAAAAAATAATTAAACTTTAAATAAAAACAAGTCTATAAAAATAGTTTCAAGGAAGAACAATATAATTTGATAGGGCGTTCAATTAAATTCATTTTTTTTCTGAGAAATATGTCACATTGCTTCTGAAAAAGCCTCTTAAAATTAAAAGTAATAATAACAATCAGAGTTCCCTCAAGTCTTTGTATGAATATTAGCCTGCACATGCATGTGAGGATGCCACTGAGACTGGGGAAGGAACCACCAGAAAGAGTGGGTGGTTTAGAGATGGATTATATTTTCCTCCACCATAGTAGAAAGATCCTTGAACACTCTAAGTAGAGTCCTTAAATCTGTATTGCTTCAGTGGTGGGATGAAATTTATCTGAAAATAAAGTATGATCTGAGTATGATTTAATTAACTTAATACCAAGTTTCTAATATATCAGATTCAAAATTTATCTCTACTAGAACAAAAATCCCAAATATTTAAAAGAGTACAAAAAAATCCAGCACTCATCAAGGTAAACTCACAATAAAAAGCTATGAGACATTTAAAAAAAACTATAAATATATGATTTTTAACATATGATATATATCTCTTTTACTAGACAAAGTCACAGTAATGACACAGAGGATAAAATTAGTTGATAAGAACTTTAAAACAGCTATTATAAATACACTATGGTCAAAAAAGATAGAGGTAAGCATAAGTATGTGAGGAGAGAAATAAAAAGAGATCCATATTAAACTCCATAGAGATAAAGACTATCATCTAAAATTAAAAATATATTGGATAGGATTAGCAGAAAATAAGGCATAGTATAGAAAAAGAAATTAATGAACTTGAAGACATAGTAATAGAAGCTACACAAAATGAAACACAGAGAAAACTAACCACCTCCCTCCTTAAAAAGAAAAAAGAAAAAAAGAAAGAAAATGAACAAAGCAGCCTACCATACATGAATAAGAGTCCCTGATGGAAGGAGTGTAGACAGAAACAAGTACTGAGAGACACAATAGCTAAACTATTTTCAAATGTAATGAATTCCACATACACAGATATCTAAGAAGCTCAATTAACCAAGTAGAAAAAAGAAACATACAAACAAAATCACCCCTAGAACGTCATAATCAATATGCTGAACATCAGAGAAAAAGAGAAAATCTTTAAAAAAGAGGAAAAGTTAGAAAAGCATATTAGCACCAAAGGAACAAATTAAAGAATAAAAACAGACTTATTATAAGCCATACAAGTTATAAAACAGTGGAATGACATCTATAAAGTACTAAAAGAAAATTCTTCTAATTAATATATATAAACCCAGCAAATTATATAACCTGTAAATGTAATTTTAAAAACAAAGGCCGATCAAAAACTTTTTTCCATAGCTACAAGAGTCAAGAGAATTAATCTTCTGTAGACCACAATATATTATATATATTTTTTAGAGAGAGGAAAGAAACTGGTTGATGTGTGGTTAAATCTAACCATTAATTAAATACAACACAAAAAACTCATGAAATTGAAAAACATAAAAGAGAAAGAAATAAAACTTTTGATAATACTAACATGTAAGTCATGAGGGGCAAATGAATTTAAAGGACCACAGGATAATTTATTGTGCAGGAGAAATGTTAAAATACTGATTAATCTTAAGCATTTATAAGTTAAATAATGAAGTTAAATAAGAAGTGTAAAAATGTTACCAAAACTGATGCAAGAAGAAATAATAAATCTCTTTGTCCCTATATCTGTATAAGAAATTGAATCAATGGTTAAATAAATTCCCACAAAAACATGCCTGGTCCAGACCAGATGGATTCCTGGGCAAGTTTTACCAAATATTCAAAGAATAGGTAATTTAAAATTTTCTCCTAAGAGGGTAGGTAATCATGATTTGAAAGATACAGAAAGGGAGATTACAGAAAAATCACAGTCATAAGTATAGGGGCAAATAATAAAACAAATGTTAGCAAAACTTTTTCAGTAATGCAAAACCTTTTCAGTAATGTATAATAAGCTTTAAGTACAAATCAGAATTATCCTAGGAATTCAGGTTTAATGTTGGAAATCAATTAATATAATCTACAATATTAACAGATTAAAGGAGGAAAAATTATATGATAATTTTATTAGATGTAAAAAAGTCTTTAGGGGAATTCAACATCACTTCATGATTTTTAAAAATTATATAATACAGGATTTCTTAACCTGATAAAGGGTATCTATAAAAAAGAAACTTTTGTAAAAAAAAAAAAAAAACCTCTTAAAGATGTAAAAACAAACAACATTAAACTACATTGTTTAGTGATGTATACATATCTGGTAAAATTATGAAAAAAGACCAAAAAGATTCATTATAAAAAAATGAGGATAGTGGTCACGTCAGAAAGAATAGGAGGGGAAATTATTGGTGCTGAAGGGTCTTCTAAATTACTTGAAGCAGTCTAGTTCTAAAACAAGGAATGATGTATACTTAATTATTTAAAATGTTGGAGAAGTTTTTGATCTTTTAAAGTCTGTTCTCATGTGGCAATGCCATTTGCCTGCTTTTACAGTGAGATCTCCCATTAGATTGATTAATTTGAATTCCTGGAGTTTCAGGCTCTATTTATTTTTATGACCCAAAAATCTTTTCAAGAGAACTATAAACACTCATCAAATTCAAATTCAATGCATGCCAACTGTAGGACACACACACACACACACACACACACACTTCCTCCCCTGCCCATTTCTCTATCTATGTAGCTGTCCATTATAAAGATAGAATCTTGCATTTAATTCTGGCAGGATCACAATGGAATGCAAAGAAAAGTGTGTTGTAGTTGGTTGATAAATGCCCCAATTTTAGCTTTACTATCTTCCCCCACCATACACACACATATAGACACACTTGGATGAGGTCTTAACATGCGAACTGTAGTTTTCTTACATGTGTAATAATATTTTTCTCATAGAATTGTGAAGATTACATGAAATGTATGTTAAATTTACATATAAAAACATCCAAGCCAGTTTTTCTACAATTTGAGTCTATTTAGACTCCTAATTCAACAGTTCTGAAATAACAAATTCCTAAGACCTGGAAAAATGTCTCTGTTATTAAATTGGAAATGTGAATGTGAATGTGAAATGTGAAAAACATATCAAAACACAATACCATTAGGATAATGATATCTTGTTTATCATTGATGTTTTGTTATCATTATTATTGTTGGTTTTGTTAATTTCTCATGGAACCAGGGAGTGAAATTTTGTTGGTGAGAAAAAACTATTTTTCAGCTGTATTTTGTAATGCAGTTATATTTTATTTCAATGGTCTTGAAAAATTACATTACACAACCTTAGATATTAGTTAAGTTGTAAGTATTTTCAGAAGTGTTAATAGGCAAAAATAAGCAACAATTCATATCATTCCTCGCTCAAATTATTTTAAACAACATGTAAATTGATCCTATATGTTGCTAACAAAATCTGCTTAAACATTTAATATATTATTATTTTAACTTTTAAATAGAAGTAGTCCTAACCTGAAAAGGCTTTTCTAGTGATTGGAGAATAGCCATGACATTTCCTATTAAATATGCAGTGTGAGTTTATACTGGTTTTTCATGTCTATGTATACAGGTACACATATATCATTTGCTTCATATTTTTGTTTTATATTATATATCTGTATATTTATATTCTATATTTATATAAATACAGAAAGGTATCTAATATACACATCTAGATGAACTTAATTTTTACTCCATCAACAAAATTATGAAAATCCTAATCTTTTGGACTCATAATACCTAGTCAGTGTTATCAGCTACCATCCGCTTGAGGGCAGCATATCCTAAAGCCAGATAAACTGCTTGGAAAAGAAGCCATGCCTGAGATTGGCTTTAACTTAAGCCTTAACATTCACATCTTTCAGATGATACACATTTGTATATCCTCACAAAAGTTTTGAGACCTTTATTTTACAGATGAAGAAATCAACATCAGATTGTTACTGAACCAGGTTTGTTTACCCAATGTACAGCAAGCCAAATGCTCAGCCACCACGGTATGCAGTCGAGAAAGGGTTTTTCCTGAGGCAGCCATTCAAGGAGATAGGAGCACAAGTCTCAAATCAGCCTCCCCCAAGGCAAGGAGCTCAGGATTTTTATGCGATGGAGAAGCATGGTGGTTGGAGGCAGGAAAAATGTAAGGTAATAGCTGCTCTGCGCAGACTTAGATCTGAGTTACTTGCTTCCTCATGGGATGCTTGATCAGAAAACGATGGGACTAGCATGATCTTGGTTGGAGTTTTTGGCCCTTTGACATAGAAAGATCATCCATTAGACACTCACGCAGGCCCAAATGAATGGTCAGTGGTCTCAACCGGTTTGCATTGGGCAAGACTAACTCCATGTTCCAGAAAAAAAAAATTAAGAGACAGTCGCTATAGTGACCCATACACACAGTGTTATCTATTAATGTAGGGGGCATTAAAGGAATCTTGTAATACATTGTCTAAGCTATGTGAAGCTTGCAGGTTATGCGACTTTTAAAAACAATTAAAACACGGTTGGTCAGTGAAGGCAGGTTACAACATATTATTTATTAAGCAAGTTATAGTTTAAGAGATCTAACTGATGACTAGCCTCACTTTCAAGAGATGTAGAGAATTTCCTGACAATTGGAAGCTGGAGTTACATCTCAGTTCCAACAATTACATATTTCTTATTCCATTACATTTTGGTTACAAAATAATAGTGATAAAGTCATGGCTAAAACTTGTGTAGATTTTTCTCTACTTCATTGTCATTAATTAGAGATGCCATCTATACGGAAAGCAGTTTTCAGGGGAAATTAAGTTTAGAAACCACTAGTAAAGAAAAATCCAGGGCTTCCCTGGTGGCGCAGTGGTTGAGAGTCCGCCTGCCGATGCAGGGGACACGGATTCGTGTCCCCATCTGGGAAGATACCACATGCCATGACTAGGCCCGTGAACCATGGCCGCTGAGACTGCGCGTCCGGAGACTGTGCTGCGCAACGGGAGAGGCCACAGCAGTGAGAGGCCCGTGTACCGCAAAAAAAAAAAAAAAAAAAAAAAAAAAAAAAAAAAAAAATCCAAAGAAATTCCAAGGTGTCATTAGCCTTTTTTTTTTTTTTCTCTAGATGTTTCTTATGCAGACTAAAGTCTGAAAACCACTGGACTTGGTAACTGTACACATTGCAAAAATAACTAGAAAAAGAAATAACATTTTATAGAATTTGATGAGTAAAGAATTGATTCTTATTCCTAAAATTCAGAAAACCAACTTCATAACAAAAAGCATAGCAACCATAAATTTTTGACTTTTAATTTGGAGAACAAATAATGATTGGAATACTGGAAAAGAAGCACACAATTTATATTGATCGAATTTATGCCCTGCCATGAGCAACTTTAGAAATGAATTCCCTGACCTCTATTTTTTTCATTTATTTAAAAAAAACTGTATCCTCATATCTATGGAGAGGTAAAGAGAAGAGGTTAAAAGAAGAGAATACTGAAAGACAGGAAAGGAATAAATATTTTTCCTGAATATAAAATCATATTTGCTAAGCATATACAGTTTTATTTCATGCAGCTGTAGTAATTAATATCAAAATGATTTAACTATGCTTAGAGAAAAACATTGAAAATAAGCAGAAAAGTTCTCCAAATTGAATTGCTTATAAACATATATATATATATACACATGTATATATGTATATATATATATATATACAGTGAAAGAACAAATAATTTTTAAAACATTTCCTTTAATGAGCTTAGAAGGGCTTGCTTTCTGTTTGTTACTTTAAATTAATTAATTAATTAATTAATTAATTAATGTTTGGCTTGTTGGGTCTTCCTTTCTGTGCGTGGGTTTTCTCTAGTTGCAGCAAGCGGGGGCCACTCTTCATTGTGGTGCGCGGGCCTCTCACTGTCGCGGCCTCTCTTGTTGCGGAGCGCAGGCTCAATAGTTGTGGCTCACGGGCCTAGTTGCTCCACGGCATGTGGGATCTTCCCAGACCAGGGCTCGAACCCATGTCCCCTGTATTGGCAGGCAGATTCTCAACCACTGCACCACCAGGGAAGCGAAGCACTGTGCTTGTTACTTTAGCATTCCAGTTCCTTATTTTTTTCACAGGATGGTGCTAAAAGTGTGACTTCCCTTTATTGATTGAAATATAAGATATCTTTAGTACATTTTGAAATAACGAAGTTTAGCCGCCAAGCTGTTTTGTGGTTACTTGCCGGTTAACAGTAAAACCTTTTTCAGTGGCTTTCTGATTACTTGTTACTTGTCATGAGAGAATGTACAGGAAATAATTTAGAGAAAAAAACATCTACTTTGTTCTCAAGGTCAGGAGTAAAATCCTTACTATAGCTGCCTATGCATCCTGAAGCAGCATATCTCTAGTTACAATTCCTACAAACATGATAGTGTAGCAAAAACATGAAAACGGGAAATTCTCACTGTGTTTGACTCACCAGGACTAAGGCCAGTTTATTTTTTCCTCTTCTTTTGTTTTAATTTCAAATTTTATAATTTAAAAGAAATGATGAAATCTATAAGAACTAAATTCTCCTATTGTGTTAAACTTGTAAAATTATAGATTAATGTGGGACTCTGGGAATTTGTGTTTTGATGACTAAATTGCTGTGAATAGTATATCATTATATATATTTTTGTTCATGAATATGTATATAATTTTGATTGTTTAATTATCTTAAATACATTTTAAGTAGCTCTCTCAGAAAATATATTTATTCTATTTATTTGAATTGTCTGTGGGAAAAAAAATTGCTGTTATTTGGAGTCTAAGATATAGCAAAATCTACAGAGAAGTCAATATAATGAGATTTATTGTATGAACTTTTTTCTTTCTCCACCCCCAAAATTGTTATTTTTGTTTCTATTTATTTCTACTTAATCTTGAGAAATTTTGTTAGCATTGAGAATCTTGTCTTTTTGTGATGGTGGTAAGGAATGCAGAGCTAAGCATTTTCATCCTGTTTTTGCGTTAAGATTCATATAGTCCTCACACATCTATAGCTATGTGGTTTTGTGCTCAGTAGTACTGACCCTGACTTTAGAAACTGGAGTATAAATAAAAATTGATAGAAGAATATTTAGAACTAGAAGTGGATTTAGAAATAATCTAGTTGATTGCCCTTTTTGACATAATAAATAAATATACATTTGGACTTTGTCCCTGGTTGCTGACACAGAGCTCCTAAAACCCTTGGGATTCTCCGGATGATAAGAATGTCTTATTCTTAATGAGTCCCTTTGGACCACACCTGAGTTTATGCATATGCAATGACTCCTGGGGGCACCTAGATAGCTTCATTATGGGGCTGATTGCTAGAAGAAAAAGGAACCACCAGATTAGAGGATTAGAATTTTTAGTCCCACCACCAACATCCTGGAGGAGAAAGAAACTGGAGATTGAGTTTAATCACCAATGACCAATGATTTAATTAATCATGTCTGTGTAATAGAACTTTGATAAAAACTCTGAAGCCACAGGGCTAAGGGAATTTCCAGATTGGTGAACACACTGATGTGCTGCGATAATGGTGTGCCTGGTGAGGGCATGGAAACTCTGCACACCCGTGCTCCCCTAATTCCTTGCTCTATGCATCCCTTCCATTTGGTTGTTCCTGAGCTGTAGACTTTATAATAAAACTGTAATTGTCAGTATAGTGTTTTCCTGAGTTTTGTGAATCATTGTAGCAAAATTTTGAAGCTGAGGGGTATATTATGAGATTGTGGGAACCCCCCTGGACTTCTAGTTGGCTGGGCTGAAGTTCAAGTAGCCTGGGGGTCCCATTTGTGGCTGGCGTCTGAAGTGGGGGCAGGTTGGTAGAACTGAACCCTTAACCAGTGAGGCCTGAGCTACCCTCTGTGAGGATAATTAGTTGGGGAAGTGAATTGAATTGTAGGGCATTCAGTTGATGCTAGAGAATTGTATGTTGTAAAATCAACACCCTTTTTCTAGTTTCCTCAATACCAAAGGAAAGTTTAAAACTGAGACATGGTAAGTGATGTACATAAAATCATGCTGCAAACAGCAAGGGAAGGTAGCAAAACTGACAGAGACTTCAGGCCTCCTGACTGTAAGTGCAGTAATCTTTGCTCTGTACCATGCTGCCCTTCTACTACTTCTCTTTTAACCAGCAGCTACCATCTCTGCTAAATGGAGGAATTAGTGGCTTGCACTTCTCCATTCCTTATCCCCTTTAATAAACTCTTTCATGACCCAGTTAGAAGATAAAAAGACAGTGTTCTGGCTTCATTTCTCACCTAAATTCATTGACCTGGGCACAGCAGTGGCTTTACAGGACATATTAAACTGGAAGTACCAAGCTCTTGAGTCACTTCTGTGCCTGAGAATCTTTCTTTCCCGCTTTCAACCCCTCTCCCAATTCCTGGGTTTTGTTAGAAAACTCTGGGATTCCTGGTCCTAGGTTATAAGTAACTTGTTCCTTAGACCTAAAAATTGTTCTTTTGCCTTTAAATTTTACTAGCTTTCTCATTCAGATTTACAGTATTACATGTACATGATGATGGCAACCAATAAAGGACATCAAAGTTATTTAGTGAAAAATTTGATAATTTTTCCTCCTCATCTTCTCAAAATTTTATTACTCCCATTCCTTCAGCTAATGTTAATCACCTGTTGTATATTTTTCCTATTTCTATACTCCTACTCATATGTACTGACATACACTTTCATATGTATATAGGTATGTATATGTACATACATATACACAGATATATACAACATATTTATGATTTATTGATATTGTTGTCTATGATATGTTTTAATTTAAAAGATATCACATTATGCATGTTAATCTTGAAAAAGAAAACGGTAGCTTTGACAGCTGGCAACTGGAATCTGGCTGAGCATTATCACCTTGGCCATGTTTCCTGTTTAATATAAAAGATTTCACAGAACACCAGTATCAGATGAAATCACTCTGTGACTGGATAAGTGAGACAAAAACAAGATCATGCTGTAATTATGTCTAAGCCCAGTCAAAAACAAAAACGCTGTGGAACCATGAAAGTAATTAAACACCTCTCTGCTAATATAAGTGGCTGATATTTCTTTACTAATGACAGTTTTAGCCTCACTCTATTCCTCCCACCTTCTAGATAACATATTAAGATGTTCATCATAGAATTGTTTCCATTTTCTTACTAGCCCAGTATTGGACAAATCCCAACTTCCTTGAACCCTTCCCCAAAACACTTAAAACAATTCCAAGTACTCTCTTGATTCAGTAAATAATTAACTTTTTTGACAGGTGGCCTTTAACACTACAGTTTGCTTTTAAAAAAATTTTTATTGAAGTATAGTTGATTTACAGTGTTGTGTCAGTTTCAGGTATATAGTAAAGTGATTCAGTTATACACACACACACCTATATATATATATATATATATATATATATACTTTTTTTACATTCTCTTCCTTTATACGTTATTACAAGATATTGACTATAGTTCCTTGTGTTATACAGTAGGTCCTTGTTTGCTATCTATTTAATATATATATTAGTGTGTGTGTGTGTGTGTATATATATATATATATATATATATATATATATAATTTTTTTTTTTTGCGGTACACGGGCCTCTCACTGTTGTGGCCTCTCCCGTTGCAGAGCACAGGCTCCGGACGCACAGGCTCAGCGGCCATGGCTCACGGGCCCAGCCGCTCCGCGGCATGTGGGATCTTCTCGGACCAGGGCACGAACCCACGTCCCCTGCATTGGCAGGCGGACTCTCAACCACTGCGCCACCAGGGAAGCCCTAGTGTGTATATTTTAATCCCAAACTCCTAATTTATCCTTCTGCCCCCACTCCCCTTTGGTAACCAGAAGTTTTTTTCTCTGTCTGTGAGTCTATTTCTGTTTTGTAAATAAGTTCCTTTGTATCCTTTTTTTCAGATTCTACACATAAGTGATATCATAGTCTGTTTTTTAAACTTGCTATGTATCATGAGCATCCTCATGACCTATATATGATATTATATTGACTTATTCTGTAGTATAGATTTACCACAATTTATTCTACCAAATCCATATCAGTGGACAATAAAATGTATCCTTTGTTACCACTACAAACAAATACGGTTGCTTCTATTTCTTTCGAAGATATTTTCCAATAATAAGATTACTGGGTTAAAATATGATATTTTTAGTTATAATAAACATTTTTAAAAACCTGTTGTTATATTTCTACCACCAGCAGCAGATGCTTCAATAATTTTCCTTGTCATTTTACTAGGTGAAATTTACTATCCTAGTAGTCGGTCTCCTATTAGTGTGGTTGAGCATCTTTTTATGTATTCATTCATTCATTTAGTGTATATAATTGAGTACTTGTTACTTAATATTCTAAATGCTGAACACACAGTGGTATACAAACAGATCAAGTTCCTTCCCTCATGGAGTTTACATTGTTTGGGTAAAGACAGTCTCTAAACAAATGATACAATTAATATATAACATGATAGATGGTGATAAGTAATGTGGAGAAAAAGAAAAGGTAATCAAGAAGGAATGAATTGGGGACTATTAGATTCTACAGGGTGATCAGAGAAGTCTTTCAATAAGATGACTGACTGCAGAGGACAAGGGCTGAAATATGCAAACCAGTTAGGAACTTGTTGCAATAATCAAAGCAATTGGTACCAGAAGTTTGGGAAAAAGTAACAGTGAAAGATGTGGTGAGAAGAGGTTAATTTTGGATATATTTTGAAGGCAGTTCTGCAAACCTCAGAGAAAAGGGGGTTGGAAATGATTTTAAGATTATGTTGACATGATAGAGTTGATATTTACTGAAATGAAGAAGGATGTGGTGGGAGCAGGTTTGGAGGTTGAAATAGAGAGTTCAATTTGGGACACACTGTATTTGAAATGCTTGTTAGACATTCAGGTACATATACTGAGTATACTTTTGGAGACAGAAGTTTTGAGTTCAGATGAAAAGTCTGGAACGGAAATATAAACTGGGAAGTCATCAGCTTGCATATGATTTTTAAAGCAGTGAGACTGGATGAGCTCATCTATGGTGTAATGTGGGTAGAGAAGAGGTCCTAAAGCTAAGTCCTAGAAGACTCCAATATTTAGAGCTTGTCATGATGAGGGGAAAGTAGCAAAGGAGACTGAGGGAGAACAGCTGATGTGGTAAGAGGAGAACCAATTGAGAGTAGTGTTCCAAAAACCAAATGTCAGTTTTCAAGCAGAAAATAATTAACTGTGTCCAATGCTGATAATAAACTAGTTAATATTTGCCATAAAATTTAGTAATATGGAGGATTTTGGTAAACTTGGAAAGAGCAGACGTGTGAGGTGGTGGAGGTGAAAGCTGCACTAGAGTAGATTTGAGGAGGAAGAAGAGAATCTGGAGATTGTGAATATAGTCAACACTTTCTAAGAATTTGCTGTAAAGGGAGGAAAGAAATGAAGTGATTGCTGAAGGCTAAAGTAGGGTAAAGAGATTTTTGCATTTTGTTTTTAACATGTTATAAATAACGTTTCATGAGATGAAGGAATGATTGTGCAAGAAAGAGGGAAGTATTGGTGGAGTGATATTGAAGAGTCTAGAGAGTAAGTGGGCATGGGATCTAGTGCACTTCTGGAAGGGTTGGCATTGTATGACAACCTGGACAGTACATCCACAGAAAAAGGTGAGAAGATCATAAGGAATCAGACACACACAAACTGGTATATAGGAACTTGGATATTCTCTTCTGATTGCCTTTGTCAGAAATCAGAGGTGATTTTGGAGGTTTGAGAACAGCAGAGTAAGAATGGAATAGTCTTCTAGAAGAATGGAAAAGTGAATGAAACCAGAATGTTGTGTCAACATAATCATGATTATGAATATAAATGGTACTATTCAGCATGATTGTGTGGAATTCTCCAGCCACCTTTCACCTGCAATGGGGTAAAGGAGCTAATGAGTGTATGGTTGATACAAAAGAGTGATTCATGTAATGTATCATAAAATCTCTGCTGGGTAAAGATGTAATAAGGATATGAGAGAAAATGCATGATAGTGACAAGTGGCAAAGTCAGTGGATTGTTTATACCAATGTGTTGAAAGATTGTTGAATTGTAATACTAGAAATAATGAGCTTAACGGACATTCCAACATCTCCTGAAAAATTTTCTACCCCTAATCTTCACACATTTTTAAGAAGATTGTTTTGTCAATTTTTATATTTTGAGTAATAGTATCTTGTCGCTCATATCTGTTACAAATATTTTTATTAATAAACAATATTTACCTTTTCTGTTTTAAGAATCCTATTCAAGCCGTTTCCAGGTACATTAACATTGTGTATATTTTACTACTTTTTCATTAGTTTCTGCTCAGCACGGTTTCAGGCTCATTTCATTCTATTTCGAGATCTTTGCACTGATTGAGTTATTTTTGGTTATAAACACTTTTAATAATTTCCTCAAAATGTAAATGAATGGAATACTGTTTGAACCATTAAATGTACCCAAAATATTTTGCTTTGGCCTTACTACATGAATAATATTTTGACAGTGGAAACGATCCTTAAGGAATAAACATTTATCCCTTTAAAAAACTATAGACACTATAGTTTCCAGTGTTACAGATGAGGAATCCAGTAGTGGTCTGATTGTTCTCCCTTTGAAATAAAATCAACCAATTTATTCTATCTGACAGAACATAACCTTTTTCTCTTCAAATTCTGAAATCTTTCCAGTGTGAGACTTTGTTTCTCAAATCCTACCTTGAATTTATTGGGCACATTTCAACTTAAATTTCAGTTGATTCTTTAGCACAGTAAAACACTTCTTCTTAAAACCAGTTTTTTTTTGTTTGTTTGTTTTCTGTTTGGCGGTACGCTGTCCTCTCACTGCTGTGGCTTCTCCCGTTGCGGAGCACAGGCTCCAGATGCACAGGCTCAGCGGCCATGGCTCACGGGCCCAACGACTCCGCGGCATGTGGGATCTTCCCGGACCAGGGCACGAACCCGCGTCCCCTGCATTGGCAGGCGGACTCTCAACCACTGTGCCACCAGGGAAGCCCTTAAAATCAATTTTTGATTATGGTTTTATTGTCTCATTTCTTTCTGTGTTTCTGAATCCCTTGTTGTTCTTTACAGAGTGCTCTGATCTTTCCTGCATTTCTCTAATACCTTGACACATTTTTCAGTTTTGGGTATTTTTCTTTATAAAATAGCTCTTTCATTTAACCTTCAAGATAACTCAGTTTTCATGAGTATCTATTTATGTTTCACTATTGAATATTTTAATTTAGAAAGTATGATTTTTAAAATTATCTTTCTTTTGAAATTCTTTAAATTCTGACATTTCTAAGAATTTTAAAATGTTATTTAAAATTTTCCTTTTTTTTCCATTAAGTCTGTTTAAGGAGGATCTTCCTATTTTGTTGTTTCTCTCAGTATTACTTAAATAAGATCTTCCTATTGGTGTATTTTCATGTGACCTTCCTGCTTGAAGAGATTAAATCTCTAAAAGTGTTCTTTCATAACAACTTACTTTTGCTGGTCAGGTTGCCCATTTTCTTCTACCCCTCTCAATAATCATTGGTTAATTTCTGATTTTCTACATTTTTTACAAGATCTGTCTTTCCAACCCCAAAATATTGTACTTATTTATTTATTTAAGTAAAAATTTTACACAGCCATGATTTCATCCTAGTTCTATTTCTTATAGGTTTTATGACTATGTTTTAATTAATAGCTAAGTAAATGAGCTATCTGATTTAGAGTATTTAATTGCTCAGTCTTTCCATTTATAAAATGGAGCTAAATGAAATGTTACAAGGTCAGCCCATTGTTTGGCACAAAAAATATTCTATGCTAGTTATCATTGTTAAATTTATGACTTTTAATAGCCATATCCTAGAGACTTTACTCAGTAAACACTTCATGATAGTTCATTCTAATCACCCACTTTTTAACTCACTAAACTTTGCTGCCTCTCTCACCCTTCATCTTACTTGTTTTGCAAAATCCTAACCATAATTAAACTCAACATTCCACCTACTTTATGCTGAAACAAGGCTTGAGAAAACCACACTACCATGGTACCTGGTTTCACTTCAAGTTGAAGGCCATGTCCATGCCCACAGGTGTGTTTTTGTGTTTTCTTATCTTTCACTCTCCTCTTCTAGAAAACCATTTCATATCTTCTTTGCTGTTTTCCTTTGCTTTCTTTTTTAATTGTTTAAGCACCCATCCTAGTCTTCCTTTTTGTTAAAATGTTTTAACCCCTACTATTCAGAGTATGATGGGGGTGGTGTACTAAATGATGTATTTAGTCAACTCAAACATATGGCCAATATATTTATATGGCTTTTATGTGGAGCCTACCCAGATTCAATTTTGTGAGGACTTCATGATAATGTTAAGTGACTGTACTTTAGGGCTACTTGTCAGAACTTTGAGTAAGATTTCTTATCCATCAAGGGACAAAATCAGGCATAAACATTATCGTTAAGGTTCTTACTCACTCACCCTGGTAGCAGGTACTGATGTTCAAGTTTACTCAGGATTTCTGGGGGACTGTTGAGGGTAACCTTTGTTGCAACCCTTAATTAGATATCAAGCCCCATCCCCTTGTATAAGTTCCAGAGTACTAAAGAGATTTAGTTAAAATAAAATCATTATAAAAGTGAAAACTTACATCTTATGCCCTGTACCAATAGTGGAAGTAGACATTTTTCCTCATTGCTTTCAGTGTAGACAAGGACTTTCTTTTTCAAGTTAACGTTGCCCTGAAAAGTAACTAGCCCAACAGATCAGCAAATTTCCCAAATATAAATATACCATCTTTCTTTCTTCAACTCTTATCAACCAGTTTTATTTCTCAAACTTAGCTCTAGCATTTTGCAGGAAGTATATGATTTAGCATGACACAAAGATAAGTCTTTCAACAATTTTGTAAAAAAACATTTCATAAAAACTGCTTATTGTAATGAGCAGTGACAATAAAAGTTATGAGAGTCTCAGGTATTCAGCTCTTAGGCTTCTAACTCCTATAGAGGACACCCACAGAGCTCAGAGGCATCTGAAACCAAACCTAAATGGGCTGAATACCACCGTTTCTTTCTCCATTTTTTTACTCTAGTGTTCTGAAAGGTTCCTCTACATAGATGAATTCAAGATAAATGGTACTATTTTAATCAGGAGAATTTCAAGTGGTAAACTTGTTTTACTGTCTATTTCAGTGTAATTGCCTATTTCTAAACCAATTGCAGTCAAAAATTCATTTGCAGGTTACATATTTTGGAACATGTTTACCAGTTTTCCTGTTCTATAGTTCTCACCCAGCCTAAACAAAACACTTTTCCTAGAAACAATTAACTTCACGAACTGTTGTACATGACAAAATATCCTATATGTCTTAATCACTGTGAACAATAACCTTCTAGAATGTGTACTCAGTGTTCCAACTTGGAGTCTCAGAGAGGTGAGGGCCCCTATTGATGACTGTATGTCCTGTGACTTTCATTCAGACAAATACTAACACATATAGGCTGAAATATATTAACATTTACATCTCTACTGATTCAAGTCTCAGAAAAATAAGTTAATATGTCAATGTGTCTTAAGAAAGAATAGGAAGGAGAATCATTTTATGAGTTACTATCTTTTATTTTTTATGTTATGTATTTATTTATTTATTTTTGCTGTACGTGGGCCTCTCACTGACGTGGTCTCTCCCGCTGTGGAGCACAGGCTCCGGACGCGCAGGTTCAGTGGCCATGGCTCACGGGCCCAGCCACTCTGCGGCATGTGGGATACTCCCGGACCAGGGCACGAACCCGTGTCCCCTGCATCGGCAGGTGGACTCTCAACCACTGCGCCACCAGGGAAGCCCAACTATCTTTTATTTTTACCTAATAAAAAACAAGCTGGAACTGCCCCACTCCTAACATATGCGAGTTCAAGAGAAGAGTACAAATGGAAGTCTTGGCCCAGACCCTAGCTCCATTTACCACTTAAAAGGATCTCATATAAATGTATTTGGACAGACTAAGCCACAAGCTCAAGCTCTGTCCACACCCCTCCTTCCAAGCAAAAAGCCACCACTTGACCAACCTTCAAGCCTATAAGTTTGCACATGCCTGCAACAGAGATCTGCCCTGAGGAGGAATGACATGGAAAGAAAACTTCATAGATCTGGGAGTGGATTAGGGCTCTACAGGTAGGGAATTCCAGCATCTGGGCCTCCTAAAACATGGTCAAGAAGAAAGGACAGACTCCCTGGCTCCCAGAAGTCCTTGCCCAATAAAGAGAAGTAGAGGCAGAGAAGGGCCAGAGTATGTCTCTCTAAAGCTTATGAGCAGGTTATAGCCAGGAATATATTTCTTTCGACTAAAGTAAGACTAACCAACAGAATAAAAATCCTAGAGAACAGATGAGGAATGAAAGATAAGGAATTGTAACACCATGAAAAGCCAGTCTGGCAGTCAACGTGGAGAGTGAGGCTAAGCAGTGAAGGATAGTTTTCACTTTGTGGCATCCTCTAGCTGTTTAATTTTTTTTTCTTAGTTGGGTTACAAGAGGCTGACTCTCTTGCTCCTATGTCTACACCAGACACTTCGTGCTTTTAACTAGGACTTTGTTCTTACTTTACTGAGAGCAAAAATCAGCTGCTTACAGCTACCTGCAAACGTCTCTCTCTTAGGACAGTTCACCACATACCTCATAACATACTAGAGAGAAAACATAGGGGGAGCAATCTATACCCCTTCTAGAGATCCCACTGTTATTCTTTTACTTAAAACCAATCTGAAAAAACAGTAATAATAAAAATAAAATGATATATTTTATTACAATGAATAAAACTAAGGGCAATTATGATTTCAGCTGTAATAGAAATTTAAAAAAATACTTATCATTAACACTATTGTGATGGTTTAAAAAAAATGACTGTAAAAATTTTAAGGCCCCTCTAAATGAAAGGGGTCTTTTTCACCTCCCCTTGAGTATGGATAGGCTTGTGACTGCTTTAATTAGAAGCATATGTCAGAAATGATACCATTTAACATCTGATGTTAGATCATAAAATGCTATGTAACAGCCATCTTGTTTACTAGAACACTTGCTCTTGGAGCCCTGAACTTCCTGGAATAAATCAAACTACATTAAGGCCACCATGCAGTGGGGAAGCCGAAGCCACAAGGAAAGAACATGTTTGGTCTCCCTTACCAGTTGAGTGCAATTTTCAAGCCAACACAGTCCAGGCTCCAAACCTGTGAACCTGTGATTGAAAACACCTCCCAGAGGTTTCAGTACCCAGCCATTTGAGATTTGAGATTTGAGTCTCCCCAGATGAGTTCCCCTACATTGTGGAGCAGAAAACAAACCATACTCTTTTCATCTTGTCGGATCAAAGATCCTCAGCATCTTTGAGAGTAAGAATATAGTTTTGTTTTATACCACTACCTTTTGGGACAGTTTGTTACATAAAAATAGATAACCTGAAACACTAACGATTGCCTATGTGTGTATGTGTGTGATTATTTTGCATATGTATGAATATGTATATGTCATATGAGAAATATCAGATATAACAATAAGTAATAAAGCTATCTATAATGTGATTATATAGTCAATGATGTGTTCAATCTTAATTGAACCACTGAATATTTTGCTGGGTCAAGGGTCATGAATATTTCCTAACTTTCCCATTGCTAAAATTCTATGGTGGTTGGTTCAATTGTACAAATTAAAATTATTGCATACTAAGTTGTGTCCATTTTATTTCTGTTCAAAAATAATTTGAAAAATATTGTGTGGCACCTTTAATAGCATTTATTGTATAATTTCTACATTTGGGGAGAGAAGAAACTGAGATTCTTCAAACTCAAATCCAAGCAGTTTAAAATGACTGGCATAGAGGATCTTCACCACAAAACTTCCTTTCAAAGTTCTAATAATAAAATTATTATTCTGTACAGAAATTACTTAAGTAGTCTTAATCCTTAGGGGCTTTATAAGACTTTAATTCTTCTACCCAGTGGTTCTGATATAGATTTTTTTTTTTTTTTTTTTTTTTTTGCAGTATGCAGGCCTCTCACTGCTGTGGCCTCTCCAGTTGTGGAGCACAGGCTCCGGACGCGCAGGCTCAGCGGTCATGGCTCACGGGCCCAGCCGCTCCACAGCATGTGTGATCTTCCCAGACTGGGGCACAAACCCGTGTCCCCTGCATCAGCAGGTGGACTCTCAACAACTGCGCCACCAGGGAAGCCCTGATTTAGATTTTTCACCTTGGAGTTTCCTCATTATGTTTTCCTTTACTTCCTTTTATCTCCATTTTCTTTTTTTTCCCCTCACTTCCTATTTCCTACTGGTCACTGATACTAAATGTTCTTGGAGGAAAAGAACATAAATAAAGCACACACTACTGTTGTTCTATTCATTTTTCTCTTGCTTGAATAGCTAGAAAATTTTTTTTTTTACACCAAACTCTGCATGAGACTTAGTTATGCCAAACCGCACATACTCCTCTTTTGACTCCTTGGAAACCATCTGCTTAAACATCTGCAAAATCTCCTTCCTCTGGAGACATTATGGTTTTTTCCCAGCAGGCACCCTTACTTACAGGAGAATCATATTTGGTAATTTTTAACACTCCTCTGAATAGGAAAAGTGATTTAGTGATTGTGGAGAATTACACTCAGGCAAGATGTGTTTAGTCCCATTTTGAGGAAGAAGAAATTAGCACAGAAAAATGAAGTGAGTTTTCCATGATTACATAGTTATTTACAGAGAATTAGAAATCAGGTTCTGATTCTGAATGCCTCTGCTCAATTCATGCTGCCCATGGTTGTCACTTAGACTTTCTAACTTGACTGTGTCCTCAAGAATGATTCTTTTTTTAATTTCACAAAACAGAAGGCGCTAGTAGTATTTTAGCTCAAGTTATTATATTCTAGTTAAAATTCCAAAACTTAGCTCATTAAAAATGCATTTTTAAAAAATTGAATGGGGAGGGGCAGATTCAAGATGGCAGAGTGGGAAGAAGTAGAGTTTGCGTCTCCCCACAACTAGGATGCCTGCCGGATGCTGGTGGGGGACCTTGACACCCAAGAAGGTGGGAGGAAGCCCCAGGTGAACCAGTAGGATGTGGGGGGACTGAGGGGGTATGAGAAGTGGAGGTGGGACAGGATGAGCACCCCTGAGGGGTGGCTGGAAGGGGGGAGGGCTTTCTACTCCTGGAGGGACCCTCAGGGCTTTGGATCGGGGGGGAGCACGCTGAGTGTTTCCCTTGCCCAATCGGCCTGGGAAGTCTCCCCAGCTCTCGGACAAAGTCTTATGCCCTCAGAGGCCCCCTCCTGGCTGTGTTGATCCTGGGGGCATAGGAGGGAGGCTGGGGAAGAACAGGAGAGGCAGGTGGGACGGGACCTCTAGGACTGGTGGAGTCAGAGAAGAGTGGAGGGCATTTGCCCTGCCCACTTGAGCCCAGAGGCCTGCTGGGCTCCCAGGCTGGGTTGCATGCCCTCTGAGACCAGAGGCACACCTGGGACCCTTCTGCTCCATTGAGCCTAAGCTCCACGCCACACAACCCTCCCAGGGCCTTTTCCACCCCTGTGGATCCTAAGCATAGGCCCTGCCCACTGCCTAAACCCCGCCCCTGCCTAAGCCCCACCTCACACAACCAAGGGCTTTTCCACCTTTTTTTTTTTCTTCTCTTTTTTACTATTGTAGTTCTGTTTTACTTTCTGGTTGTTGTTTCATCTATATTTTTATTTTTATATTATTTCTAACATATCTGTTAGTTTCCTAGTCTAATTTTATTTTTTACTCTTTGATTTTCTCTTATTTGTATTCCTTTTTTTTCTGGCAACCCAGTGCAGATTGCAGGATCATTGTTCATGAGCTGGGGGTTGGGCTGAAGCTTCTGAAGTGGGAACTGAGTCTGAACTACTGGACTAACAGAGAACCTCAGACCTCAGGGAATATTCATTGGAGTGAGGTCTCCCAGTGGTCCATATCTTGACACCAAGAGCCAGCTCTACCCAACAGCCTTCAAACTCCAGTGTTTGAAGCCTCAGGTCGAGCAACCAGTAAGACAGGAACACAATCCCACCCATCAAAAAAAAAAAAAAAAAAAAAAGACAGCAAAAAAAATATGTCACAGATGAAGGAGCAAAGTAAAAACTTACAAGACCAAATAAATGAAGAGGAAATAGGCAATACACCTGAAAAAGAATTCATAGTAATGATAGTAAAGATGATCCAGAATATTGGAAAAAGAATGGATGGAACAGATTGAGAAAATACAAGAAATGTTTAACAAAGATCTTGAAGAACTAAAGAACAAACAAACAGAGATGAACAACACAATAACTGAAATGAAAAATACACTAGAAGGAATCAATAACAGAATAACTGAGGCAGAAGAACAAATAACTGAGCTGGAAGACAGAATAGTGGAAATAACTGCCGAGGAGCAGAGTAAAGAAAAAAGAATGAAATGAATTGAAGACAATCACAGAGACCTTTGGGACAACACTAAATGCACCAACATTTGAATTATAGGGATCCCAGAAGAAGAAGAGAAAAAGAAAGAGTCTGAGAAAATATTTGAAGAGATTATAGTGGAAAACTTCCCTAACATGGGAAAGGAAATAGTCATCTAAGTCCAGAAAGCACAGAGAGTCCTGTACAGGATAAACCCTAGGAGAAATACACCAAGACACATATTAATCAAACTAGCAAAAATTAAATTCAAAGAAAAATATTAAAAGCAACAAGGGAAAAGCAAAAATAACACAAAGGAATCCCCATAAGGTTATCAATTGATCTTTCAACAGAAACTCTGCAGGCCAGAATGAAGTGGCAGGATATACTTAAAGTGAGGAAAGAGAAAAAGGCCTACAACTAAGATTACTCTACACAACAAGCATCTCATTCAGCTTTGAGGGAGAAGTCAAAAGCTTTTGAGACAAGCAAAAGCCAAGAGAATTCAGCACCACCAAACCAGCTTTACAACAAATGCTAAAGAAACTTCTCTAGGCAGGAAACACAAGAGAAGAAAAAGACCCCCCCCCCCGCCAAAAAAACCCAAAGAATTAAGAAAACGGTAATAGGAACATACATATTGATCATAACCTTGAAAGTAAATGGATTAAAGGCTTCAACCAAGAAAAAAGACTGGCTGAATGGATACAAAAACAATATCCATATATATGCTGTCTACAAGAGACCCACTTCAGACTTAGGGACACATACAGACTGAAAGTGAAGGGATGGAAAAAGATATTACATGAAAATGGAAATCTAAAGGAAGCTGGAGTAGCAATACTCACATATAATAAAATAGATTGTAAAATAAAAACTGTTACAAGAGATAAGGAAGGACACTACATAATGATCAAGGGATCAATCCAAGAAGATGATCTAACAATTATAAATAAATATGCACCCAATGTAGGAGCACCTCAATATATAAGGCAAATGCTAACAACCATGAAAGGGGAAATCGACAGTAACAAAATAATAGTAGGGGACTTTAACACCCCACTTACACCAATGAACAGATCATCCAAACAGAAAATAAATAAGGAAACAGAAGCTTTAAATGAGACATAGACCACACAGATTTAATTGATATTTTTAGAACATTCCACCCAAAAGTGACAGAATACACTTTCTTCACAAGTGCACATGGAACGTTCTCCAGGATAGATCACAACTTGGGTCACAAATCAAACCTCAGAAAATTTTAGAAGTTGAAATTGTATCAAGCATCTTTTCTGACCACAATGCTATGATATTGGAAATCAATTACAGGAAAAAAACTGTAAAAAAAGCACCTATGGAGGCTAAACAGTACACTAGTAATAACTAAGAGATCACTGAAAAAATTAAAGGAGAAATAAAAGAATACATAGAAACAAATGAAAATGAAAACAGGACGACCCAAAACCTATGGGATGCAGCAAAAGCAGTTATAACAGGGAAGTTTATAGCAATTCAATCTCACATCAAGAAAGGAGTAAAATCTCAAATAAACAATCTAACCCTATACTTAAAGCTACTAGAGAAAGAAAAGCAAAGAAAACCCAAAGTCAGTAGAAGGAAAGAAATCATAAAGATCAGAGCAGAAATAAAAGAAATAGAAACAAAGAAAACAATAGCAAAGATCAATAAAACTAAAAGTTGATTCTTTGAGAAGATAACCAAAATTGATAAACCCTTAGCCAGACTCATCAAGAAAAAAAAGGAGAGGATATAAATCAATAAAACTAGAAATGAAAATGAGAAATCACAACTGACACCACAGAAATACAAAGTATTATAAGAGACTACTACAAACAACTATATGGCAATAAAATAGACAGCCACAAAGAAATGGACAAATTCTTGGACAGGTAAAATTTTCCAAGACTGAACCAGGAAGAATTAGAAAATATAAACAGACTTATCACAGGTACTGAAATTAAAACTGTAATTAAAAAGCTTCCAACAAACAAAAGGTGGTTTCACAGGTGAATTCTATCAAACATTTATAGGAGAGCTAACACCCATCCTTCTCAAAATCTTCCAAAAAATAGCAAAGGGAGGAACACTCCCAAATTCATTCTACAAAGCCACCATCACCCTGATACCAAAGCAAGAAAAATATATCACAAAAAGAGAAAATTATAGACCAACATCACTGCTGAACATAGATGCAAAAATCATGAACAAATACTAGCAAACAGAATCCAACAACATATTAAAAGGATCATACACCATGATCAAGTGGGATTTATGCCAGGAATGCAGGATTCTTCAAAATATGCAAATTAATCAATGTGATACACCGTATTAACAAACTGAAGAATAAAAACCATATGATCATCTCAATAGAAGCAGCAAAAGCTTTTGACAAAATTCAACACCAATTTATGATAAAAACTCTCCAGACAATGGGCATAAAGGGAACTTACCTTAACATAATAAAGGCCATATATGACAAACCCACAGCAAGCATCATACTCAATGGTGAAAAACTGAAATCATTTCCACTAAGATCAGGAACAAGACAAGGATGTCCACTCTCACCACTTTATTCAACATAGTTTTGGAAGTCCTAGCCATGGCAATCAGAGAAGAAAAAGAAATAAAATGAATACAAATAGGAAAAGAAGTAAAATTCTCACTGTTTGCAGATGACATGTAACAATACATAGATAATCTTAAAGATGCCACCAGAAAACTACTAGAACTAATCAATGAATTTGGTAATGTTGCAAGATACAAAATTAATGCACAAAAATCTCTGGCATTCCTATGCACTAACAATGAAAAATCAGAAAGAGAAATTAAGGAAACAATCCCATTTACTATCACAACAAAAAGAATAAAATATCTAGGAATCAACCTACCTAAGGAAGTGAAAAACTTGTACTCAGAATAAAACAATGATGAAAAAAGTCAAAGATGACATAAACAGATGGAGAAATATACCATGTTCTTGGATGGGAAGAATCAATATTTTGAAAGTGACTATACTACCCAAAGCAATCTACAAGTTCAGTGCAATCCCTATCAAACTACCAATGACATTCTTCACAGAATTAGAACAAAAAATTTTACAATTTATATGGAAACACAAAAGACCCTGAATAGCCAAAGCAATCTTGAGAAAGAAAAACGGAGCTGCAGGACTTAGGCTCCCTGACTTCAGATTATACTCCAAAGCTAAAGTAATCAAGACAGTATGGTCCTGGCACAAAAACAGAAATATAGATCAATGGAACAGGATAGAAAACCCAGAGATAAACCCATGCACATATGGTCAACTTATCTTTGGTAAAGGAGGCAGAATATACAATGGAGAAAAGACAGCCTCTTCAATAAGTGGTGCTGGCAAGACTGGACAGCTACATGTAAAAGAATGAAATTAGAACACTTCCTAACACCACACACACAAATAGACTCCATATGGTTTAAAGACCTCAATGTAAGGCCAGACACTATAGAACTCTTAGAGGAAAACCACTCTATGACATAAATCACAGCAAGATCCTTTCTGACCCACCTCTTAGAGAGAGGGAAATAAAACCAGAAATAAACAAATAGGACCTAATGAAACTTAAAATCTCTTGCACAGCAAAGGATACCATAAATAAGATGAAAATACAACCCTTAGAATGGGAGAAAATATTTGTAAATGAAACAACGGACAAAGGATTAATCTCCAAAATATACAAACAGCTCATGTAGCTCAATATCAAAAAAACAAACAACCCAATTAAAAACTGGGTGGAAGACCTAAATAGACATTTCACCAAAGAAGACATACAGGTTGCCAACAAACACATGAAAAGATGCTCAACATCACTAATCATTAGAGAAATGCAAACCAAAACTACAATGAGGTATTACCTCACTCTGGTCAGAATGGCCATTATTGGAAAATCTAGAAACAGTAAATGCTGGAGAGGGTGTGGAGAAATGGGAACCCTCTTGCACTGTTGGTGGGAATGTAAATTGATACAGCCACTAAGGAGAACAGTATTGAGGTTCTTTAAAAAACTAAAAATAGAAATACCATGTGACCCAGCAATCCCACTACTGGGCCCATACCCTGAGAAAACCATATTCAAAAAGAGACATGTACCACAATGTTCATTGCAGCACTATTTACAATAGCCAGGACATGGAAGCAACCTAAATGTCCATCGACAGATGAATGGATAAAGAAGATGTCACACATATATACAATGGAATATTACTCAGCCATAAAATGAAATGAAATTGAGTTATTTGTAGTGAGGTGGATGGACCTGGAGTCTGTCATACAGAGTGAAGTAAGTCAGAAAGAGAAAAACAAATACTGTATGCTAATGCATATAGATTGAATCAAAAAAAATGGTACTGATCAACCTAGTGTGAGTGCAGGAATAAAGACGCAGACATAGAGAATGGACTTGAGGACATGGGGGCTGGGGAGGGGGAAGCTGGGGAAAAGTGAGAAAAGCATCAACATATATATACACCACCAAATGTAAAATAGATAGCTAGTGGGAAGCAGCAGCATAGCACAGGGAGATCAGCTGGGTGATTTGTGACAACCTAGAGGGGTGGGATAGGGAGGGTGGGAGGCAGGCTTAAGAGGGAGGGTATATGGAGATATATGTATGCATATGGCTGATTCACTTTGCTGTACAACAGAAACTAACGCAGCATTGTGAAGCAATTATACTCCAATAAAGATGCATAAAAATATTGAATAAGCGTTTTTAAAATAAAACAGATGGATTGTCCAACTTATTGCTTGTAAGATTTTCATGCATTGATTCTAATTTCAAAATTATTTGGAAATATGGTAAAGTTATTGAGATTATTTTCAACATATGTGTAGTGAGATGGAAGGAATAAGCATACACTAATATTGTGGGAGAAAGGAAATTTTAGAGGGAAAGAAGAAAGAAGAAACTTTTTTCCATTTTAGGATTTTAAAAAAAATATCTTATTGAACTGTATTATGACTTTGTAAATTATTTTACACGATCTTTGAAAATCAGGACAAAATGAAAAAATATGCATGAATTCAGGTTGAAAATAATTCATACTTCTTTAGTAACATTGTACTTAGCAAGATTATTTTCACTTCAGAAAAAAGAATAACCAATTTGTCTTATTGGCCTTCAGTATCTAAGAATTGTTTCATGTATAATAAACAAGCCATGAAACATAAAATTAGACCGTTTTTTATTTCTTTGGGTTTCACTTACCTTTTACAGGATCCATGTGTTACTTTTTTGGCAACCACATCACAGAGGTATCTAATTATCACTCACATCAGAATGTTCTCACTACCTGGGAAATTTCACTGAGTAAATGCTTTGAACTAAACACACCTGGATAAATGAATGGGGCAGAATCAACACAGCTACAAAACAAGGTGTTGTCTAAGGCAGTTTGTAACTTTCTCCCAGTTCTAGGCATGCCTGTGTTTTTCCTCCTTTTCTTTTCTTTTCTTTTCTTTTCTTTTCTTTTCTTTTCTTTTCTTTTCTTTTCTTTTCTTTTCTTTTCTTTTCTTTTCTTTTCTTTTTTCTTTTCTTCTCTTCTCATCTCTTTTTTTCTTCTTCTTTCTTTTATTTTCTTGTCTTCTCTTTCCTTTCTTTTTTTTTGAGTGTTTTAAGTGTACCTTTATGTCAGATTAATCATATTTAATTGTGCACTCCATGATATACATATGACAGATAGATTTGATAGAATGATTATAAGGAATATTCTCTGTATGGTTCTTTCATTGATTCATTTTTCAAAATAAATAATATTTAGACACAGTTTTCTGTTAAGGATTTTGAAATTCTTACATATATATATATATTCCCTTATGCAGATGTATTTTATTTATCTGCGTATACCCTGACTTGCTCTAGAAAAGTTTTCAGACATCTTCTTAAGCAAAAACTGTATAGCATCCAGTCACAAGCCATGCTCTTGGAAAGACCCCTCACTGCTTTCAAAGCAATCTCATTATTTTTATTTATTTATTTACTTATTTAAATTGAATGAAAGATTCTTTAAATTCTATAGTGCTTTACAGTTTTCAAAAGTTTCACATGCATGATTTCATATAATCCCTTAATAAAGCTTTTCCTCCCTACCCCTACATTGCCCCTCCTCTTTTCCCTCTCCCCATTGGTAGCCACTAGTTAAAGCAAGCTTATTATTTAAAACACCTAAAAGACAGGCATTAATCACTAAGTAAGGTCTTTAGATATCTTCAATTTTCACTGTAAGATGTCAGAACTTTCAAGGCTAGGAAAAGGGAAAGTAAGAAAAATTTAATTTAAATTCACCAAGTTTAAAATTTGCTCCACCCAACAAGTCACAATGGCTGAGGTCATGTAGCTAGTAACTGGGAGCATCCAGATGCTAACCTGAGGGTTGTTTTGTATCTAAAGACTAAATTCATTTTACTTTTGTACCTTGCTGTTTTGAAATTTGTTATTTGCTTTATATTTGTGTGTGCTTGTGTGTGTTTGATGATAACAGAGAAGACTTTGTATAGTTTAACAAAATAATAGATTTCAGCTTCAAATAAAAGATTAAATCTGACACCAAATTGTGCAAACGGAAAATATCACTTTGAGGGAAACCAGATATCTTAGAGAAGAATCTAGATGACACTTTTCTGGACAAGCAGAAACTAAAATGCTTTTTGGGTATTAGCCAAGTCACATAAATGCATAAATCAACAAGAGGCTGTAGGTCAGCTTATGTTGAACTGGAGACTTTGTCCTAGCTAAAGATATTGAAATTCTTTAAAAAGTAATGATCAAACATACAAAACCCCCAGAACCATTAACAGCACCGAAAATTCTGCTGTCTAAAAAAAATACCTCAAAAGCCAAGTTCCAGTCATGAAGTTCTAGTTTACCATTTAATTGCACACAATAATCAACATCTCATTTTCAAAAGTAAATTCCTGCTTTAGATATTCACAAACAAGCAGACACTTGACTTCATACATTTTAAACATAAAGTCCTCAATGTAGGGAGAAGAAAACCAATTTGTTTAAAATGACTTCATTATTTCTTGTGAACTAGGAATGGCTTGCCACTTTGCATGTCATTCTGGTAGTCATTTTTATTTAAGTAAAAAATAATACAAAGAAACCTATAAGTATAAATTAAGCTCATTTTAGGTCACAATAACATAGGGGTAAAGATGGAGTCATACACACATTATGAAAACACTATTTTTTCTGTTTTCACTTCACCTACTGTACAAAAACTTCAGTTGCCCTTACATTTCTCCAGGATTTTTTCTGGAAATCATCAGCAGATGTCTCAGGTCTAGTCCTAGGCTCCCATGATAATCTCTGATTTCCTCTCTCCAATACTCTTTCAGTATTTGTTCTCTTTATTCACTGGGTTTGACCATTGAACTATGATCAATGAAGGTTAAGGTCATTGCCCTTGAGGAATGAGTTCAGCAGTTTAATCAGGACTGTCTTGGTACCAATTTTGCAAGGTCATTCCTCCAAGACTAGTTTATCCTTCCAGGATGGCAAGTGGGTAGTTAGATTTTGCCTGTAAAAAAATGGTGAAATGGGCTTCCCTGGTGGCGCAGTGGTTGAGAGTCTGCCTGCCGATGCAGGGGATGCAGGTTCGTGCCCTGGATCGGGAAGATCCCACGTGCCGCGGAGCGGCTGGGCCTGTGAGCCGTGGCCGCTGGGCCTGTGCGTCTGGAGCTTGTGCTCCGCAACGGGAGAGGCCACAACAGTGAGAGGCCCGTGTACTGAAAAAAAAAAAAAAAAGGTGAAATGACTCAAAACAACACATTAATTAAGTCAACTCAAACGTTATTCTATGATTTACTTCCTATTATGTTTCTCAACCAAATTTTGTCCAGTCATGCAGATTATAATAGATTATCAGAGATTCTGCAATGAAATTATATGATATAATTAGGATAAAATACAAAAAGTTCTAATAAGTAAATGCTAATAGCATAAGGATATTGCAAATTTGACTACATTTTCACTTTGCTTATCAAATTCCTAAGAAAAGTTAAAAGTTAAAAGTTAAATCCCATTACAACTTCAGGTCCAAAGAAACCAAATACCAAAATAAAATTTTCTTGCCCTTGAGAAATAGTTGTTCATATTCCAAAGTATTTATTTCAATTTCTAATTCCCCTCAGTCATAGCTAGATGGGTTCTTAGTAATTTAGTAGAAAAAGGAGTTCTTTCAGCAATTGCAGCCTAAAATTTTCATCATTAGACAGGCTTGGTTCTTCAGGGTCTCAGAAAATCTAAGACAAGTTTCTGATGTGCATTACATTAAAAATTTCAAAGAGGTGGCAAGACACAAAAATACCACAATGTCATCACAGTTAGAAAAGAAACTATTCCCTAAAGCATTTATTCCAGGCAAACTTGGGTTTCTGAAACCCAGTACTTAACATTCATCATGATTATAGCATAAACTCAATAGCATTTGATGAAAGGAGAAATTATTCCTAGTTTTAACTTTTCTAGGGTGCCAGCTAGATTATAAGGATTTACATATCCAGATATCATGTGAACCTTCAGGGTTCTCTAGGGAAACAAAACCAATAATATAAATATAAATATAAATATAGGCACACATGTACATATATACATATATGTGGAGGGGTACAAGTGACTGTGGGTGTGTGTAAAGAGATTTATTTTGAGAAATTTACTCACATGATTTGGGGAGCTGGCAAGTCCAAAATCCATAGGCAGATGGGAAATCAAGCAAGAGTTGAAGTTGCAGTCCTGAGTCTGAAATCTGTATAGTGGCAGGCTGAAACTGTGGGCAAAGTTTCTATGTTACAGTCCTGAGGCAGAATTCCTTCTCAGAGAAACCTAGTTTTTTGTTCTTATAAAGATAATCTCCTTTACTTAAAGTCAACTGATTGGAAACATTAATCACATTTACAAAATACTTCTGCAGCACCATCTAGGCTAGTGTTTGACCAAACAACTGAGCACATAGCCTAGCCAAGTTGACACATAAAATTAACCATCACACTATGACCTGTGAACTCAAAATCGGCTGTGAACAAACTCCCAGAAAGATGTTAGTTTTGACTCAAGACTTGCTATGTTGGAGAGAAGCGAGCATGTGGAGGAATCTATTTAAGTGTGCTCTGGTTAAACAAATGAGTAGCCAATCTGAGGTCATGTCATGGGAGATGAGTATCCCTTGAGTGTGTGTTCAGTATCAGATGGGTCCAAAAGTTAGCCTTTCTACAGCTTCTTCCATGGTCCTGAGCACAGAATAAAATTTGGGTTAATGGTTATACTGTTGTCTATATTCTGCTAAAACCTGATTTCTGTAACACACAGGGAACTAAACTGCTTTGCAGTTTAGAAACAGCCAATACTGTTCTGCCGACCAATCACTAAAAGGCATTAAGGACTCTTTCCCTTATAGAGAGGGTTTGCCCTCAGCAGCTCCAGTTGTGGAAACGCTGGGCCTGCTACATGGCCTTAGGGCTATAATTTGCTAAGATCCTATGTGCCATCAATGAAATCTTTGACTTTATTAAGATATAGTAGAAAGTTCTGCTGGCATCTACAAATTCTGTCTTGCAGACCTGAATGCATCCCCTGAGGCCACTCATTTGGCTGCCTTTTGCCTTGGGTCCTTTCCTGGCTCTTCCCAAGGCCATTCCGATGACTATACCACCTTTGTCCAAGACCTTGTTTAAAAAGAAGCACTCTCCTAAGGTTAAATCAGGCATAAGCTAGTTACCTCCAAGACCACTATACCATCAGATTGATATAAAGCCTCTCACAAAGGCTGCAGGGGTCAAGACTGGCTCGATATAATCCTTATTAAAGCACCAAGCATTCTCTCCCTTTATACTAAAGTTTAAGGAACAGAACCAAATGCCCTTCCCATGCCAAAAGACTCTACTCATGTATATATGTATATATATATTTTTTGTTGTTTGTTTGTTTGTTTTAATATTTATTTATCAAACAACCCATACATTGTTAGTATAGACATGGCGCAAGGTTAAAACCTATTCAAATATCAAGATCCACATTCAGGGCTTCCCTGGTGGCGCAGTGGTTGATAGTCCGCCTGCCGATGCAGGGGAAGCGGGTTCGTGCCCCGGTCCAGGAGGGTCCCACGTGCCGCGGAGCGGCCGGGCCGGTGAGCCATGGCTGCTGGGACCGCGTGTCCGGAGCCCGTGCTCCGCAGCGGGAGAGGCCATGGCAGTGAGAGGCCCGCGTAAATTCTAGAGGCTGGAAGTCTGGGGTCAAGGTGCCAGCGTGGTTGGGCTCTGGTGAGAGCTCTCTTCTTGGCTTGCAGATGGTTACTTTCTTGTTGTGTCCTCACATAGCAGAGAAAGAGAAAGAGGAAGAGGAAGAGGAGTAAGAGAGAAAAAGAGAGAGAGAGCTACTCATATATATTTTATATAAAAATTCTGATTTACTTTTCAATGTTCTAAGCCCAACACAAATGGGTCCTTTAGGGACCTATTAACACTACTTTTCCTGGTCCAGCTTCTGTACAATATTAAGAAATAAAACAAATGTTTGAAGGTAGAGCCAAAATATTACCATTATTATTGATAGAGGCCAAGATGGAAAATATGACTTCAGGTCTCAGTCAACCTCAGAGTCGGACAGAATTTATCCCTTAAGAAAGAGCTCAGGATTACCCCCAGGAGAAGAGAGTAGCAATGAGAAGAATATGGCAGCCATTCTCTCAAATTTTTCATGAACAGAGTGAGTAAAGGAATAAATAATAATTCAAAATTAAAACAAGCAAGCTACCTTCACTTTGAGGAAATCTCAGAAATATGCCACTACTGGTGGGCAATGCTCACCTGTTCACATCCTCTGCTACCTTGGCAGTCAGTTTTTACATTTTGAGATTTTGGTCAAACCTAAAGAGGGCAAAACCCAGCCTGAGAATGTGTTTTCTGTGCTTAGTTAAAAAGCATCAGAAGCACTACTGTACTGGGAATCATGCAGTTGGGAGGAGTTCTACAGTTAAAATATTTCTTGGTTCTTACTACTGCTAAATCCTTGAAGGGATGCTTTGTGTAACCTATAATCTAATCCTAACTTCATATTAAAGAAAAGTAGATTTATGAAGAAAAGTATCTGAAGAAAAGGGTATGGTTGAGAAGCTTCATTCTTGGGATAAAATAAAGGATCAAACGGCTCTTCTGGGACCATCAAGCAAAAGGGTTCAGATAGATGCCCACTTATGAAATATAAGAACTATATGACATTCTCAAATTGTTTTCACTGTTATTCTTGTAAACACATTATATTAATTATCAATAAAAAAGCGAAAAATTTAGTCTAAGATATGAATTTGAGAAATTGCAAGTAATAACAAAAATAATGAAGTGGATACAGCCTGTAGCCAGTTATTGGAGACAAATGATGGGTATATGACAGATGGTGGCAACCTGAAAAAGTTGTTGTTAGATTTCTGAAGAATATTTTCTTTGAAGATATTTCTGCATGTCTTCAGATGTTCTGATAATTGTAACTATGAACTATTGTTGAAAGAGAAAGAAATAGAGCTAAAGGAAACAGTCATGAATTTACTATGTGTGAGATAGGTAGATGTTTGTTTATTAAATAAGTCATTTTTTCTCCTCATTTCTATATGCAGCTTAAATTTTCTTCAGAATAGAAGTCATGTTTTCCCTGTGGAACTGTTACTTAGGAAAATAACTTAAGGCCTCAAATGATTTCAATATATTCTATGACATATTTGTTAAGAAAATAATTATTTCCACAAGCCTGTAGCAGATAAAAACACAGATATAGACCGTCAGGTGTGTGAATATGTATATCTGAGTTTACATATTTTAGTTCCTTTCATTTTTTTAATTGAAATATATTTGACATATAACATTGTATAAATTTAAGGTTTACATGTCAATTTGATACATTTATATGTTGTAAGGTATTTGTCATTGTAATGATTGTTAACACCTCCATCACATCACATAATGATCATTTCTTTTTTTTTGTGGTGGGAATAATTAAGATCTAGTCTCTTAGTAAGTTTGATATTATAATATGATATTGTCTATATTTTATTTTCCTAATAATTTAGAGCTGGAGATTGATTCATCTGAATTTCTATAGACTTTGATTTTTAACCATGGTGGCTAACATTCTATGTGAATGAAATTATTCTATAACTAAGAAAATACATAAACCTGTGAATTGGTAGATATGCTTAGAACAAGGCATATTCTCATTATAGTTATGTTAAATTTTATCATTACTTGCTAGAACATAAGCCAACTATGGTTGTTTTAAGTTGAAAAGATTTTCTTGAAAAGCTTAGTTTTCTCAGAATCATTTGATGGGGTGTGATGTGATGGAGAGCCAGAGATAAATGCTCTCAAACTCTCCACAGAACTTCTCTTGCCAGCATTAAGTACTGGATGTGTCTGTTGATAAAGGTAATAACAAACTGTACTCATCAGCGTTCTCCAAAGAAACAGAATCAATGGAAAGATATATATCATTGGTAGATGCAGAGAAGAAAGAGAGAGATAAACTTATTATAGGAACTGGCTTGAGATTTTGGAGGCTGAGGAATTCCACAGTCGTGATTGGTTGATGCCCCACTTGCAATCTTTACTCATTCTATCAGTTCAAATGTAATCTCTTCCAGAAACATTCTCACAGATACACACAGACATGATGTTTTACCAGCTATCTGGACATTCTTTAGCTCAGTCAAGTTAACACATAAAATTAAACTATTACACAAATAAACCCATAAATATAAAACCTTGAACAAGAAAGGAGCTTATTTCTTACTCACATAATCATTCAGAGCAAGACTTCTGCCTATGAAGTTATGCTACTTGATATTTTTCTACAGGTTATTGAGGCTCCCTTTTATCAGCCTGTATCAATTTCAATATCCTTAGACTTGAATGAATTAAAGTTGCATTTGATTCTTGATTCTTTCTTCTGAGTGCTTAATCCACCTTTAAGTCTATTCAGCATATATATTTTTTAAATTCATATATTTTTCAGATCTAGGATTTTTACTTGGTTCTTCTTTGGTTTGAAACCTCTCCTGAAATTTCACATCTTTTCATCCACTATACTCTTCATCCTCTGTAAATTCTTTAGCATTTTTCAAATAGTTATATATAAGCCCTTGTCAGATAATTAGGGCTAGGACTACATCAGTGCAAGTGAGGTGCTGAGTGCAAAATATTTAAGGAGGTTCTCATTCTTAAGTTTGTTAAACTTTTTTTAAAAATTATTTATTTATTTATTTATTTTTATTTATTTATTTTTGGCAGGATTGTGTCTTTGTTTCTGCACGTGGGCTTTCTCTAGTTGCCGTGAGCGGGGGCTACTCTTCATTGTGGTGTGCGGGCTTCTCATTTCAGTGGCTTCTCTTGTTGCCAAGCGCGGTCTCTACACATGCGGGCTTCAGTAGTTGCAGCACACAGGCTCAGTAGTTGTGGTGCACGGGTTCTGTTGCTCCGTGGCATGTGGGATCTTCCTGGACCAGGGATCAAACCCATGTCCCCTGCATTGGCAAGCAGATTCTTAACCACTGCACCACCAAGGAAGTCCCAAGTTTGTTAAACTTTTGATCCTACATTTGCACAACCCTGAGAATGATTGCCTCCTGAAAGTTTGTACTTTAAGCACATCATTTGTCTCACCATAATCATGGCCCTGCTGTTAGTTCCAAGAGCTGAGTCATCTGTGAGTCTGTTTATAAGGACCGATTTTCCTCTAGATCATGGATCACATTTTCATATTTCTTCAATGACTAGTAATTTTTTATTGATTCTGGAAATTAAGAATGATACAAGGTAGAGACTGCATTCTGTAATTTCTTCTACAAAGTTTGCACTTTTGAAATAGCTGGAAGTTGCTTGTGGTTCCCCTTGATTCTATGGAAGTCTGATATAGTTATATTATAGGTGTATTTCAGTTTTTTTTTATGCCATAGATAGCCCCCTTTCACTTATTTTTGACATTCTATTTATTGTTTCCCACTGGGTTTCTTAGAGTCTTGCCAGAGTGAGATTTACTTCCTTCAAAGGTTGGCTGATTGGTTATAAAGAAAATGTCAGTAAACATAAAAGGAATGAAACTTGATAGAATATATTCTATCATTGCAGTGGAATTAAGTTAGAAATCTAATAAAACATTTCAGTGGACCTTAACATATATATTTAAACTAAATGTTAATAAAACATGGCACTTCAGAAGTTGTAGGGTTCAGATAAAGAAGTTTTCAAGTGAATTATATCTGAATACATATATCAGAAAATAAAAAGCTGAAAATTAATGATCAAAACTTTCATCTTAAGAATCACTTGATGAGGGATGGAGGAGAGTATGGAGTCCTGGAGAACAGTGGCTCTGAAAATTGCTTTGAGTTACTTGAAAAGAACAGAAGATCAAACCTAAATAAGGAAGAGGGAAAGACTGAGAAAAAGACATGAGTGCTCAATTGACTACTTTTCTTCAATAATATATGAGATGTCCTAGACAGCACAGTAAGAAAAAAAGAAAAATAAAGTTTGTAAAGGAAGAATTAAAATCTGTTGTTATTCATAGATGACATGATAGTGTGTGTAAAACACTTGACAGAATGTACAAATTATTAAAATTAATAAATGAATTCAGTAAGATCTCTGTATATAACATTAAAAACAAAAATCAATCTATACACCAACAACAATTAAATTTTAAATGATATTTTTTAAACTGACATTAATATAGATAAAATATAGAGGAATAAATCTAACAAAAGTTGTATAAGATTTTCTTACTATAGTCTTCTCATTTATTTTTATTTTATTTTTAAATTGAAGTATAGTTGACTTACAATATTAAATTAGTGTCAGCTCTACAACATATTAATTTGATATTTTTATAGATTATACCTCATAAAAAGTTACTATAAAATATTGACTATAGTCGCTATGCTGTACATTATATTCTTGTAACTTATGTATTTTGTACCTAGTAGTTTGTACCTCTTAATCACCTTCACCTATTTTGCCCCTCTCCTCTCTGGTAACCACTAGTTTGTTTTCTGTATCTCTGAATCTCTTTCTGTTTTGTTATATTTGTTCATTTGTTTTATTTTCTAGATTTCAGATATAAGTAAAAACATACAGTATTTATCTTTGTCTGACTTATTTCACTAAGCATGATACCCTCCAGGTCCACCTCTGTCATCATAAATGGCATATATATATATATATATATATATATATATATATCACATTTTCCTTTATTCATTCATCTGTTGATGTGCACTTAGGATGCTTCCATACCTTAGCTATTGTAAATAATGCTGCTAGGGACACTGGAGTACATATATCTTTTCAAATTAGTGTTTTTATTTTCTTCAGTAAATACCCAGGAATGGAATTGCTGAGTTGTATGATAGTTATATTTTTAGTGTTTTGAGGAACCTCCATACTGTTTCCCACAGTGGCTGTTCCAATTTACATTTCCACCTACAGTGCATGAGGGTTTCCTTTTCTCTACAACTATCCAAAATATATAAAGAACTCAAACAACTCAATATAAAAAAACAAACAACCCCATTAAAAAATGTGCAGAATGGGTTTCCCTGGTGGTGCAGTTGTTGAGAGTCCACCTGCTGATGCAAGGGACACAGGTTCATGCCCCGGTCCGGGAAGATCCCACATGGAGCGGCTAAGCCTGTGAGCCATGGTCACTGAGCCTGCGCGTCCAGAACCTGTGCTCTGCAACAGGAGAGGCCACAACAGTGAGAGGCCTGCGTACTGAAAAAAAAAAAATGTGCAGAGGACCTGAATAGGCATTTTTCTGAAGGAGACATACAGATGGTTAATAGGCACATTAAAAAAAAATAGTTGTGTAAGATGTTTAGACTGATCTTAAGGTAAATTAATGAAATCTCAAATAAAAAGATGTGTGTTGTACACTTGTCAGTTCTCCACAAATTGATCAGTACATTAAATGTAATCCCAATACATATCATAGCAGTTTTTTAATAGAAGTTGACAAGCTAAAATGTATATGGAAATGCAAAAGGCAAATAATCAAGACAATCGATGAAAATGAAACTGAAAGTGCCTTACTATCAGATATTCAGTTGGATTATTAAGCTATATTAATTAAAACAGTGTGGTGCTGGTAAAAGAATAAAAAAAATAAACCTATGGAATAAAATAGAGTCCAGAAACTGACCCACATATATATGAGACACTGATTTATAACAAAGTTGGCTTCAGTACAGTGAAGAAAGATCGGTCTTTTTAATTCAGTCATCCTTTGGTATCCAAGGGAGATTTGTTCCAGGACCCACAGTGGATACCAAAATCAGTGGATGCTGAAGTCCCATAGTCAGCCCTCTATACCCAGTCATTAATCCGTGGATTCAACCAACCATGGTTTGTGTAGAACTGCCTACAGTTATCGAAAAAAAAAATCCATGTATAAGTGGACCCATACAGTTAAAGCCCATGTTGTTCAAGGGTCAACTTTAAATTGTACTGAGTCAACTGGGTATCTCTATTGGGGGAAAAATATCTAGAGCCTTACAATAAAAACAGATTGCAGATTTGTATGTGAAAGGTAAGCAATAAATATTTTAGAAAAAACTAGAACACTGGAATGACCTGATAGTAAGCAAATAATTCTTGTATAAGATATAAATGCTCACTATAAAGGAAAAATGATAAATTGTACCAATAATATCAAAAGACACCATTAAGTGACCAAAACTCAAGTCACAGAATCAGGGAAGATATTTGAAATACAGATAATACAAAAAGGACTTACAGAATGTATATACTGTACACTTATATACATATACATACATATGTATAAACACACACACATATACACAAAGACACATATATCTTTCAAATCAATTTTTAAAAAGACAGCACAAGCAAAAAATTTGAAAAGGCACTTCACAAAAAAGGATGTTAAAATGAAAAAGTAACATGAAAATTTACTCAACTCCATTAATCAACAGGGAAATATAAATTAGAACCACAGCATAACACAACTTACTAAGGTGGCTAAAATGAAATTACATAAAATACTAAGTGATGGGGAGAATATGGGACTAAAACTCTCATGCACTGTTAGTGTAGTTATTAATCAGCACAACTAATTTAGAAAACTCTTTGGTGGTATGTCTTAAACCTGTGCATATCATATTATCTAGCAATTTAACCCTTAGGTTGAACTCAAGGAAAATGCATTGAAAATATGTATATATATATATCAAAAATATGAACTAGAATGCTCATAGCAGAAATATTTGTAAAAAACAAACAGGAAAGTCTTCAAATGCCCATCAAAAGCAAATAAATATTGGTATATTTCAACAATGGAGTACTATATAGAGATAAAAAAATACAACTGTTGCAGCATGGGTAAATCTCCCAATTATAATGTTGAGTGAAAAAAGTCAGAAAGTTAAAGAGACCACCTGTATCATTCCATTAATATAAATTTCAAAAAGAAACAAATCAAATCTATGATTTTGTAAATCAGGATTGTGATTTTCAGTGTGGGAAATATTGACTGGAAGGGGGTTCAAGAGAGGGGAAAGCTCTTGTATGTTGATATTATTCTGTTTCTTGAGATATGGATATGGTTACCCAGCTATGTTTACTTGGGAAAATTTATCTGGATACTTAAGATTTGTACACTTCTGTGTGTCTATTATACTTCCAAAAAAGTAAACTCATGCTGGTGGTGGAAAATTCAGATATTGGGATAGAATTTTGGACCACTCAAATACTATGCCTGAACCAGTAGGCAGCTATGAAAAGATTTTACTTTATATCTATTTATTATATATTTTTGTCTTTTTCTGGTTTACTTTCCTTGTGTTTTGGATTCTTTGCAGAGGTCCAATGTGCTTCAAGCCTAAGACCCCAAAGTATGTCATTAAGAACAATTCAAGCAAAACAATGGGAGAGTACAGTTTTCACACATACTAATCTACTTAGAAATTTAGCTCTTACACAATAGAAGGAATAATTACCCAGGAAATGAGCAAAAATGTTCTCAATGTAACTGAATCTACACCAATTGTTTAAGCTAATGAATAGTTCACACACTGGGCAAGCTGTACTTGGAAAAGTTACCCATTTCTTTTATTTTGAAACACAGTGTACATTTGGCTAAAGGCCCAATGTTGAGTTGTATAATTCACTTAACTTCCTTCTTCCTTTCAAATTATATTAAACCACTGAGTTTAAGTTTTATTTGTTTATTTTTTTGCATTTTCAAATATGAATCCAATTGGTACAAAAGGAGTGTCATTATCTATCTGTCTCTCTCTCTAAATTACCTCTCTGGCAGTTACTTGAAAAACAAGAATAGTTAATCTTCGTCATGTGGAAATAGCAATAGATAACACAGCCTAACATAGGCAGAATGAAATTCTGACATTTGCAATAATGTAAATATACTTAGCGGGTATTATGCTTAGTGAAATCAGTTGGACAGAGAAAGACACATACTCTACCTGATCCTTATGAGTGGAATCCAAAAAATAAAACAAACGAATATAACATAACAGAAACAGATTCAGAGATATAGAGAATAAATTAGTGGTTACCAGTGGGAAGAGGGAAGTAGGGAGGGACAAAATAGTGGTATGTGATTAAACTATGCAAACTACTATGTGTAAAATAAATAAGCAATGAGGATATATTGTACAGCACAGAGAAATATAGTCTTTATTTTGTAATAACTTTGTAGTACAGTCTATAAAAAATTGACTCATTATGTTGCACACCTGAAGCTAATATAATATTGTTAATCAACTATGCGTCAATTAAAAATAAAAGAATGCTAATGTATCTCATTAAATGAGACATTTCCTGTAAAAGTTACCTTAGAAATTACGAACATTTACTTAAAGACTTATGATTCAAAGAAACATCTATCAAAGAGACCAGCAGATAGACCTAAGTGTGGAAAAGTAGGTAGAAGGGACATTGGGTCTGGAGGGTGTAGGTGGAGATTCAGCCTAGAGAGTCTCTTGTAGGCACCAGATTGGGAAAGTTTTAGCAGTAGATGTGATTATATCTGGGGTATTGAAATTGGTGTTAAAGGATACACATCTGTTCAGACACAAGATGAAGAATCCAAAGTTCCCAAATGGTAACCATATCATGACAATAAGAAATTCTCAGGAATTCAGAAGAAGTTGTTGAATTTTGGAAGGACTCTCCATAGGAAACAGGTTCCAGCCCTCAGTCCAGACTCTCAGACCAAAGCTCCTGTTCCCAGGGGAGAGCCTTAGGGAGACTAATGATGATCTTTCACCTTTAGAGACTCGAAAATTACATACTCAGAAATTAGAAATTTTGATAAACAGAAATTAGGTATGGAAATAACATTTCCAAAATCTGAACCATACTATCTAGGACATGAACTGTATAATTCCAAAAGAGGCATTACAAGATGAGCTATGACTCAGGGAACAGCATGAAACCCAGAAGACAGCAATGGAAGAGAGCGTCCTGGGTCAAGTTTTTAGGAAAGGGAAATTGGGGCAGAGCTAGGAAATATAGTGTCAGTGTTAAAGCAGCATTTCTTGGGTTAGGTTAGTAGGGAGTAGAACTTCATTTTAAACCACAATATATAGAGATTGAGTAGGAAACTTTCTTGTCAGTACTGGTCTAGGAAAAGGCAGGAATAGCCTACAAAAAGGTAACAGTTTGTCCTAATTTTAGGGAACTTGGAAACTCAGTGAGTGGGGACTTGATTAACAACACTGAAGAATCAAAGTTTTAAAAACACATTTTTTCCCTTTATAAAACCATTCAATTGCCAAAATCAAGTCATAACTGCCCCTGTTTCAACGCACTGCAGGTCAGACTTCTCTCTTCAAAATTTCAGTTTAGGCTCTTTAAATCTGTGTGCGGAAATGAAGTTCAGTTTCAGACATTTCCTTCTTATAAATGGCATCAAATTTCTCATTTTGGGCAACAGTGAAGTAATTCTTCCAGTCACCTGTAATCCCTAAAAATTACAAATAAGAAAACATATGAATGAATAAAATATTTTCATTATGAAGGAAAAGCTAATGTATACCAAAAGAAAAGATTTGTAATCCCAGTAGTGGGATTGTTGGGTTTTATGGTAGTTCTATTTTTAGTTTTTTAAGGAATCTCCATACTGTTCTCCATAGTGGCTGTATCAATTTACATTCCCACCAAGTACAAGAGGGTTTCCTTTTCTCCAAACCCTCTCCAGAATTTATTGTTTGTAGATTTTTTGATGATGGCCATTCTGACTGGTGTGAGGTGATACCTCATTGTAGTTTTGATTTGCATTTCTCTAATGATTAGTGATGTTGAGCATCCTTTCATGTGTTTGTTGGCAATCTGTATATCTTCTTTGAAGAAATGTCTATTTAGGTTTTCTGCCCATTTTTGGATTGGGTTGTTTGTTTTTTTTGATATTGAGCTGCTTGTAAATTTTGGAGATTAATCCTTTGTCAGTTGCTTTGTTTGCAAATATTATCTCCCATTCTGAGGGTTGTCTTTTCATTTTGTTTATGATTTCCTTTGCTGTGCAAAAGCTTTTAAGTTTCATTAGGTCCCATTTGTTTATTTTTGTTTTTATTTCCATTTCTCTAGGAGGTGGATCAAAAAGGATCTTGCTGTGATTGATTTCATAGAGTGTTCTGCCTATGTTTTCCTCTAAGAGTTTTACATTGTCTGGCTTTACATTTAGGTCTTTAATCCATTTTGAGTTTATTTTGTGTATGGTGTTAGGAAGTGTTCTAATTTCCTTCTTTTACATGTAGCTGTCCAGTTTTCCCAGCACCTCTTATTGAAGAGGCTGTATTTTCTCCATTGTATATTCTTGCCTCCTTTCTCAAAAATAAGGTGCAGAGTCTGGCTTTTAAAAATATATAAGAAAGGTTAATTTTCTTGTCTAAATTTATGGGCTGTACAATAGTTTCCTAAAATAAATTATTTTAGTGTTTCTAATTGTCCTAGGTCATGGGGTTACCACTGGTCACTGGATCAATGATCAGGGAGTATTCTATTTCATGAGTTACCTTTGGAAACTGTACAAAGGACTGGTCATGAGCACAATCAAACAATGAAACAGAAAGCTGATAAGTATTATTTCACAAAAGTAATAAATGAGGATGTTATGATATTTGGATGATATTTGTGTTTCCTGAATTCACTAGACATATCTTATTTTAATTTTAGAGGAGAAGAATAGCATTAAAATCAAACACATAAAATCTCTGAACCATTTTTACAAAGGTGAAACTGTTGTGATATAAATTTACATTTAATCTTTTATACTGGATGCTTAAAAATATATATTTGAAGAATTAATAAATTTTTAATGTACTGTTAATGTGTTTGGAGGAAAACATTAATTTTGCCAATTTATTTAATATTAAATATAATTGTATTGAATTTCAAGCCTTATTAATCCATTATTGCTTCATGAAGATTTAAAATCCTTTTAATGAAAAACATCCCCATAGACAAGGTTGTTTCCCTGGTTATTTTACTTTATTCTGTTTTCACCAAATAATAGTTCTTTGGAATGTATGTGAGAGTAGTGCATATCTGGGATAGTACACCTCCAAAGATGCCACTGAAAAGAGAAAGTGCAGATTTAAACAATAAAGAGTCATATATAAAAGTAGTCTAATAATCTTCTATTTTGAGTATAAATACTATATACACAAACACATTTGCTTCACAAGAGTGAGGGAAGTATAAATTTTTTTTTTGATAAAATAAATTCTTGCCAAATCTCAGGGTTTTTTGTTTTGTTGCTGTTTGGGACATAGGCATAAACATTGGACATTATCTATCCTCTCCATAACATCGTTACTATTGTGTGACTAAATTTTTTTTTTTTTTTTTTTTTTTGTGTGTGTGTGACTAAATTTTGACCTTGATTTATCCAGCATGGACTCCTTCAAGACTGAAGGCCAAACTATGCTTGGCCCTTTGTTCATTCTTCACTTTTGAGCCCTTTTCAATATTCATTACATGCATGCCTCTTGTATTACATTATGAGCTTCTTGAGGAAGATGTACATGTCATTTATATTCTAGAGAATATGAGCTGTATATAGGTGTTCATGAAGAGCTTTTCATAAATATTAACTAATGAATAAAGAGTATTCTTTAAGTGTTATTGAATGCATGAATGAATAAATGAATAGATGCCTCTTGAACTATTAGATTAGAACATATTAGAGTAATACGACTTGCTAATTTTGTGTATATCACTTTTGGTCAGAAAAAATATAGTAAATGCTTATATATCTTTTACCAAAATCCTCCCCCAAAACTTGTGCTATAGGTGTTATTCTTT